>NC_064565.1:24531088-25144338 GCF_937001465.1 Orcinus orca
TAACCCTAACCCTAACACTGACACTAACCCTAAACCTAACCCCTGACCCTAACCCTAACCGTAACCCTAAACCTAAACTTAACCCTAACCCTCTAACCCTAACCCTAACCCTAACTCTAACCCTAACAGTAACATTAACCCCAAACCCTAACCCTAACCCTAACCTAACCCTAACCCTAACCCTAACCCTAACTCTAACCCTAACACTAAGCCTAACACTAAACCTAACCCCTAACACTAATCGTAACCCTAACCTTAACCCTAACCTTAACCCTCTAACCCTAACCCTAACCCTAACCCTAACCCCTGACCCTAACCCTAACCCTAAACCTCTAACCCTAACCCTAACACTAACCTTAACCCTAACCCTAATCCTAACCCCTAACCCTAAACTTAACGCTAACCCGAGCCCTAACCCTCTAACCCTAACCCTAATATTAACCCTTCCCCGAAGCCTTACCCTAACCCGTCCACTAATCCTAACCCGTATGCTAACACTAACCCGTGCCCTCACACATACGCTCCCCCTAAACCGTTGTCGTACCCTCATCTGTACCCGAAACCATCCCCATCACCTAACCGTAACCCTCGCCCGAACCCTAAACCTAGATCTTCCCCGAAGCCTTACCCTAACCCGTCCCCTCATCCTAATCCGTACGCTAACACTAACCCGTACCATCACACGTACGCTCACCCTAAACTGTTGTCGTACCCTCACCTAGAACCTAAACCGTCCCCGACCCTAACCCTTGCCCGAACCCTAACCCTAACCCTTCCCCGAAGCCTTACCCTAACCCGTCCCCTAATCCTAACCCATACGCTAACACTAACCGATGCCCTCACACGTACGCTCCCCCTAAACTGTTGTCGTACACTCACCTGGACCCTAAACCGTCCCCGTCCCCTAACCGTAACCCTAGCCCGAACCGTAACCCTAAACCTTCCCCGAAGCCTTACCCTAACCCGTCCCCTAATCCTAACCCGTACGCTAACACTAACCCATGCCCTCACACGTACGCTCACCCTAAACCGTTCTCGTAACCTCACCTGGACCCTAAACCGTCCCCGTCCCCTAACCCTAACCCTAGCCCGAACCCTAACCCTAACCCTTCCCCGAAGCCTTACACTAACACGTCCCCTAATCCTAACCCGTACGCTAACACTAACCCATGCCCTCACATGTACGCTCCCCCTAAACCGTTGTCGTACCCTCACCTGGACCCTAAACCGTCCCCGTCCCCTAACCCTAACCCTAGCCCGAACACTAACCCTAACCCTTCCCCGAAGCCTTACCCTAACCCGTCCCCTAATCCTAACCCGTACGTAACACTAACCCGTGCCCTCACACGTGCGCTCCCCCTAAACCGTTGTCATACCCTCACCTGGACCCTAAACCGTCCCCGTCCCCTAACCCTAACCCTAGCCCGAACCCTAACGCTAACACTTCCCCGAAGCCTTACCCTAAACCGTCCCCTAATCCTAACCCATACGCTAACACTAACCCATGCTCTCACACGTGCGCTTCCCCTAAACCGTTGTCTTACACTCACCTGGACCCTAAACCGTCCCCGTCCCCGTCCCCTAACCCTAACCCTAACCCTAAAACTAACACTAATCCTAAACCCTAACGCTAACCCTAACCGTAACCCTAACCCTAACCGTAAACCTCTAACCCTAACCCTAACCCTAACCCTAACCCTAACCCTAACCCTAACACTAACCTTAACCCTCTAACCCTAACGCTAACACTAACCCTAACCCTGACCCTAAACTCTGACCCTAACCCTAAACCTAACCCTTCCCCGAAGCCTTTCCCTAACCCTTCCCCTAATCCTAACCCATACGCTAACACTAACCCGTGCCCTCACACGATCGCTCACCCTAAACCGTTGTCGTAAACTCACCTGGACAGTAAACCGTCCCTGTCCCCTAACCCTAACCCTAGCCCGAATCCTAACCCTAACCCTTCCCCGTAAGCCTTACCCTAACACGTCACCTAATCCTAACCCGTACGCTAACACTAACCCGTGCCCTCACACGTACGCTCCCCGTAAACCGTTGTCTTACCCTCACCTGGACCCTAAACCGTACCCGTCCCCTAACCCTAACCCTAGCCCGAACCCTAACCCTAACCCTTCCCCGAAGCCTTACCCTAACCCGTGCCCTAATCCTAAACCGTACGCTAATACTAACCCGTGCTCTCACATGTAAGCTCCCCCTAAACCGTTGTCGTACCCTCACCTGGACCCTAAACCGTCCTCGTCCCCTACCCTAACCCAGCCCGAACCCTAACCCTAACCCTTCACCGAAGCCTTACCCTAAACCATCCCTTAATCCTAACCCGTACGCTAACACTAACCCGTGCCCTCACACGTATGTGCCCCCTAAACCGTTGTCATACCCTCACCTGGACCCTAAACCGTCCCCGTCCCGTAACCCTAACCCTAACCCTAACCCTAACCCTAACCTTCTAACCCTAACACTAACCCTAACACTAACCCTAAACCTAACCCCAGACCCTAACCCTAACCCTAACCCTAAATCTCAACCTAACCCTAACCCTCTAACCCTAACCCTAACCCTAACTCTAACCCTAAACCTAACCCTAGCCCTAACACTAACCCTAACACTAATCCTAACCCCTAACCCTAACCCTATCACTAACCCGAACCCTAACCCTCTAACCCTTCCCCTAATCCTAACCCCAACCCTAACCCTAACCCTAACCCTAACACTTCCCCGAAGCCTTACCCTAACACGTCCCCTAATCCTAACCCGTACGCTAACACTAACCCGTGCCCTCACACGTACGCTCCCCCTAAACCGTTGCCGTACCCTCACCTGGACCCTAAACCATCACCGTCCCCGTCTCCTAACCCTAGCCCTAGCCCGAACCCTAACCCTAACCCTTCCCCGAAGCCTTACCCTAACCCGTCCCCTCATCCTAACCCGTACGCTAACACTAACCCATGCCCTCACACGTACGCTCACCCTAAACCGTTGTCGTACCCTAACCTGTCACCTAAACCATCCCCATCCCCATCCCCTAACCGTAAACCTAACCCTAACCCTAACCCTAACCATAACCATAACCATAACCCTAACACTTAAACCTAACCCAAAACCTAACTCTAAACCTAACACTAATCCTAATCCTAACCCTAACCCCTAACCCCTAAACCTAACTTTAACACTAACCCCTAACCCTAACCCTAACCCTAACCCTAAACCTAACTCTCTAACCAAAACCTTAACCTTAACCCCTAACCATAATCCTAACCACTAACCCTAACCCTAAACCTAACCCTAATCCTAAACCTCATCCCTAACTCTAACCCTAACCCCTAACCCTAACCCTAACGCTAACCCTAACCCTAACCCCTAACCCTAACCCTAACCCTAACCCTAACCCTAAACCTCTAACACTAACCCTATCCCTAACCCCTAACTCTAAGCCTAACCCTAAACCTAACCCTAATCCTAACCCTAACCCCTTACCATAACCCTAACCATAAACCTAAACCTAAACCCTACCCTAACCCTAACCCTATCCCTAACCCTTACCCTAACCCTAACCTAACCCTAACGCTAACCCTCACCATAACTCTAACACTAACCCTAACCCTAACCCTAACCTAACCCTAACCCTAACCCAACCCTTCCTTAACCCTAACACTAACCCTAACGGCTAACCCTAACCCTAAACCTAACCCTAAACACTAACCCTAACCCTAACCCTAACCCTAACGCTAAACCTAACCCTCTAACCCTAAACATAACACTAACCCTAAACTAAACCTAACCCTACCCGTAACCCTAACACATCCCTAACCCTAACCCTAACCCTAACACCTAACCCTAACCCTAACCCTAACCCTAAACCCTAACCCTAACCCTAAACCTAACCCTTCCCTGAAGCCTTACCCTAACCCGTCCCCTAATCCTAAACCGTACGGTAACACTAACCCGTGCCCTCACACGTACGCTCCCCCTAAACCATTGTCGTACACTCACCTGGACCCTAAACCGTCCCTGTCCCCTAATCCTAACCTTAACCCTAACCCTAACCGTAACCCTGACCCTAACCCTAACCCTAACCCTAACTCTAACCCTCTAACCCTAACACTAACCCTAACACTAACCCTAAACCTAACCCCTGACCCTAACCCTAACCCTAACCCTAAATCTAAACCTAACCCTAACCCTCTAACCCTAACCCTAACCCTAACTCTAACCCTAAACCTAACCCTAGCCCTAACCCTAACCTTAACCCTAACACTAATCCTAACCCCTAACCCTAACCCTATCACTAACCCGAACCCTAACCCTCTAACCCTGCCCCTAATCCTAACCCCAACCCTAACCCTAACCCTAACCCTAACACTTCCCCGAAGCCTTACCCTAACACGTCCCCTAATCCTAACCAGTACGCTAACACTAACCCGTGCCCTCACACGTACGCTCCCCCTAAACCATTGCCGTACCCTCACCTGGACCCTAAACCATCCCCGTCCCCGTCCCCTAACCCTAGCCCGAATCCTAACCCTAACCCTTCCCCGAAGCCTTACCCTAACCCGTCCCCTCATCCTAACCCGTACGCTAACACTAACCCATGCCCTCACACGTACGCTCCCCCTAAACCATTGTCGTACACTCACCTGGACCCTAAACCGTCCCTGTCCCCTAACCCTAACCTTAACCCTAACCCTAACCCTAACCGTAACCCTGACCCTAACCCTAACCCTAACCCTAACTCTAACCCTCTAACCCTAACACTAACCCTAACACTAACCCTAAACCTAACCCCTGACCCTAACCCTAACCCTAACCCTAAATCTAAACCTAACCCTAACCCTCTAACCCTAACCCTAACCCTAACTCTAACCCTAAACCTAACCCTAGCCCTAACCCTAACCTTAACCCTAACACTAATCCTAACCCCTAACCCTAACCCTATCACTAACCCGAACCCTAACCCTCTAACCCTGCCCCTAATCCTAACCCCAACCCTAACCCTAACCCTAACCCTAACACTTCCCCGAAGCCTTACCCTAACACGTCCCCTAATCCTAACCAGTACGCTAACACTAACCCGTGCCCTCACACGTACGCTCCCCCTAAACCATTGCCGTACCCTCACCTGGACCCTAAACCATCCCCGTCCCCGTCCCCTAACCCTAGCCCGAATCCTAACCCTAACCCTTCCCCGAAGCCTTACCCTAACCCGTCCCCTCATCCTAACCCGTACGCTAACACTAACCCGTGCCCTCACACGTACGCTCCCCCTAAACCGTTGTCGTAACCTCACCAGGACCCTAAACCGTCCCTGTCCCCTAACCCTAACCATAACCCTAACCCTAACCCTAACCTTAACCCTCTAACCCTAACCCTAACACTGACACTAACCCTAAACCTAACCCCTGACCCTAACCCTAACCCTAACCCTAAACCTAAACTTAACCCTAACCCTCTAACCCTAACCCTAACCCTAACTCTAACCCTAACACTAACACTAACCCCAACCCCTAACACTAACCCTAACCTAACCCTAACCCTAACCTTAACCCTAACTCTAACCCTAACACTAACCCTAACACTAAACCTAACCCCTAACACTAATCGTAACCCTAACCCTAACCCTAACCTTAACCCTCTAACCCTAACCCTAACCCTAACCCTAACCCTAACCCTAACCCCTGACCCTAACCCTAACCCTAACCCTCTAACCCTAACCCTAACACTACCCTTAATCCTAACCCTAATCCTAACCCCTTACCCTAAACTTAACGCTAACCCGAGCCCTAACCCTCTAACCCTAACCCTAATCCTAAACCTTCCCCGAAGCCTTACCCTAACCCGTCCACTAATCATAACCCGTATGCTAACACTAACCCGTGCCCTCACACGTACGCTCGCCCTAAACCGTTGTCGTACCCTCATCTGTACCCGAAACCATCCCCGTCCCCTAACCGTAACCATCGCCCGAACCCTAAACCTAAATCTTCCCCGAAGCCTTACCCTAACCCGTCCCCTCATCCTAACCCGTACGCTAACACTAACCCGTACCATCACACGTACGCTCACCCTAAACTGTTGTCGTACCCTCACCTAGAACCTAAACAGTCCCCGACCCTAACCCTAGCCCGAAACCTAACCCTAACCCTTCCCCGAAGCCTTACCCTAACCCGTCCCCTAATCCTAACCCATACGCTAACACTAACCGGTGCCCTCACACGTACGCTCCCCCTAACCTGTTGTCGTACACTCACCTGGACCCTAAACCGTCCCCGTCCCCTAACCGTAACCCTAGCCCAAACCGTAACCCTAAACCTTCCCCGAAGCCTTACCCTAACCCGTCCCCTAATCCTAACCCGTACGCTAACACTAACCCATGTCCTCACACGTACGCTAACCCTAAACCGTTCTCGTAACCTCACCTGGACCCTAAACCGTCCCCGTCCCCTAATCCTAACCCTAGCCCGAACCCTAACTCTAACCCTTCCCCGAAGCCTTACCCTAACACGTCCCCTAATCCTAACCCGTACGCTAACACTAACCCATGCCCTCACATGTACGCTCCCCCTAAACCGTTGTCGTACCCTCACCTGGACCCTAAACCGTCCCCGTCCCCTAACCCTAACCCTAGCCCGAACACTAACCCTAACCCTTCCCCGAAGCCTTACACTAACCCGTCCCCTAATCCTAACCCATACGTAACACTAACCCGTGCCCTCACACGTACGCTCCCCATAAACCGTTGTCGTACCCTCACCTGGACCCTAAACCATCCCCGTCCCCTAACCCTAACCCTAGCCCGAACCCTAACGCTAACACTTCCCCGAAGCCTTACCCTAAACCGTCCCCTAATCCTAACCCATACGCTAACACTAACCCATGCCCTCACACGTGCGCTCCCCCTAAACCGTTGTCGTACACTCACCTGGACCCTAAACCGTCCCCGTCCCCTAACCCTAACCCTAACCCTAACCCTAAAACTAACACTAATCCTAAACCCTAACGCTAACCCTAACCGTAACCCTAACCATAACCCTCTAAACCTAACCCTAACCCTAACCCTAACCCTAACACTAACCTTAACCCTCTAACCCTAACGCTAACACTAACCCTAACCCTGACCCTAAACCCTGACCCTAACCCTAAACCTAACCCTTCCCCGAAGCCTTTCCCTAACCCTTCCCCTAATCCTAACCCATACGCTAACACTAACCCATGCCCTCACACGATCGCTCACCCTAAACCGTTGTCGTAAACTCACCTGGACAGTAAACCGTCCCTGTCCCCTAACCCTAACCCTAGCCCGAATCCTAACCCTAACCCTTCCCCGTAAGCCTTACCCTAACCCGTCACCTAATCCTAACCCGTACGCTAACACTAACCCGTGCCCTCACACGTACGCTCCCCGTAAACCGTTGTCTTACCCTCACCTGGACCCTAAACCGTACCCGTCCCCTAACCCTAACCCTAGCCCGAACCCTAACCCTAACCCTTCCCCGAAGCCTTACCCTAACCCGTGCCCTAATCCTAAACCGTACGCTAATACTAACCCGTGCTCTCACATGTAAGCTCCCCCTAAACCGTTGTCGTACCCTCACCTGGACCCTAAACCGTCCTCGTCCCCTACCCTAACCCAGCCCGAACCCTAACCCTAACCCTTCCCCGAAGCCTTACCCTAAACCATCCCTTAATCCTAACCCGTACGCTAACACTAACCCATGCCCTCACACGTATGTGCCCCCTAAACCGTTGTCATACCCTCACCTGGACCCTAAACCGTCCCCGTCCCCTAACCCTAACCCTAACCCTAACCCTAACCTTCTAACCCTAACACTAACCCTAACACTAACCCTAAACCTAACCCCTGACCCTAACCCTAACCCTAACCCTAAATCTCAACCTAACCCTAACCCTCTAACCCTAACCCTAACCCTAACTCTAACCCTAAACCTAACCCTAGCACTAACCCTAACCCTAACACTAATCCTAACCCCTAACCCTAACCCTATCACTAACCCGAACCCTAACCCTCTAACCCTTCCCCTAATCCTAACCCCAACCCTAACCCTAACCCTAACCCTAACACTTCCCCGAAGCCTTACCCTAACACGTCCCCTAATCCTAACCCGTACGCTAACACTAACCCGTGCCCTCACACGTACGCTCCCCCTAAACCGTTGCCGTACCCTCACCTGGACGCTAAACCATCCCCGTCCCCATCCCCTAACCCTAGCCCTAGCCCAAACCCTAACCCTAACCCTTCCCCGAAGCCTTACCCTAACCCGTCCCCTCATCCTAACCCGTACGCTAACACTAACCCATGCCCTCACACGTACGCAAACCCTAAACCGTTGTCGTACCCTAACCTGTCACCTAAACCGTCCCCATCCCCATCCCCTAACCGTAAACCTAACCCTAACCCTAACCCTAACCCTAACCCTAACCATAACCCTAACACTTAAACCTAACCCAAAACCTAACTCTAAACCTAACACTAATCCTAATCCTAACCCTAACCCCTAACCCCTAAACCTAACTTTAACACTAACCCCTAACCCTAACCCTAACCCTAACTCTCTAACCAGAACCCTAACCCTAACCCCTAACCCTAACCCTAAACACTAACCCTAACCCTAAACCTAACCCTAATCCTAAACCTCATCCTTAACCCTAACCCTAACCCTAACCCTAACCCTAAACCTCTAACACTAACCCTAACCCTAACCCCTAACTCTAAGCCTAACCCTAAACCTAACCCTAATCCTAACCCTAACCCCTTACCATAACCCTAACCATAACCCTAAACCTAAACCCTACCCTAACCCTAACCCTATCCCTAACCCTAACCCTAACCTAACCCTAACGCTAACCCTAACCATAACTCTAACACTAACCCTAACCCTAACCCTAACCTAACCCTAACCCTAACCCTAACCCTTCCCTAACCCTAACACTAACCCTAACGGCTAACCCTAACCCTAAACCTAACTCTAAACACTAACCCTAACCCTAACCCTAACCCTAACGCTAAACCTAACCCTCTAACCCTAAACATAACACTAACCCTAAACTAAACCTAACCCTACCCGTAACCCTAACACATCCCTAACCCTAACCCTAACCCTAACAACTAACCCTAACCCTAACCCTAACCCTAAACCCTAACCCTAACCCTAACCCTAAACCTAACCCTTCCCTGAAGCCTTACCCTAACCCGTCCCCTAATCCTAAACCGTACGGTAACACTAACCCGTGCCCTCACATGTACGCTCCCCCTAAACCATTGTCGTACACTCACCTGGACCCTAAACCGTCCCTGTCCCCTAACCCTAACCTTAACCCTAACCCTAACCCTAACCCTAACCCTAACCCTAACCCTAACTCTAACCCTCTAACCCTAACACTAACCCTAACACTAACCCTAAACCTAACCCCTGACCCTAACCCTAACCCTAACCCTAAATGTAAACCTAACCCTAACCCTCTAACCCTAACCCTAACCCTAACTCTAACCCTAAACCTAACCCTAGCCCTAACCCTAACCTTAACCCTAACACTAATCCTAACCCCTAACCCTAACCCTATCACTAACCCGAACCCTAACCCTCTAACCCTTCCCCTAATCCTAACCCCAACCCTAACCCTAACCCTAACCCTAACACTTCCCCGAAGCCTTACCGTAACACGTCCCCTAATCCTAACCAGTACGCTAACACTAACCCGTGCCCTCACATGTACGCTCCCCCTAAACCGTTGCCGTACCCTCACCTGGACCCTAAACCATCCCCGTCCCCGTCCCCTAACCCTAGCCCTAGCCCGAATCCTAACCCTAACCCTTCCCCGAAGCCTTACCCTAACCCGTCCCCTCATCCTAACCCGTACGCTAACACTAACCCATGCCCTCACACGTACGCTCACCCTAAACTGTTTTCGTACCCTAACCTGTCACCGAAACCATCCCCATCCCCATCCCCTAACCGTAAACCTAACCCTAACCCTAACCCTAACCCTAACCCTAACCCTAACCCTAACCCTAACTCTCTAACAAGAACCCTAACCCTAACCCCTAACCCTAACGCTAACCAATAACCCTAACCCTAAACCTAACCCTAATCCTAAACCTCACCCCTAACCCTAACCCTAACCCTAACGCCTAACCCTAACCCTAACCCTAACCCCTAACCCTAACCCTAACCCTAACCCTAAGCCTCTAACACTAACCCTAACCCTAACCTCTAACCCTAAGCCTAACCCTAAACCTAACCCTAATCCTAACCCTAACCCGTTACCTAACCCTAACCATAACCCTAAACCTAAACCCTACCCTAACCCTAACCCTTTCCCTAAACCTAACCCTAACCTAACCCTAACGCTAACCTTAACCATAACTCTAACACTAACCCTAACCCTAACCCTAACCTAACCCTAACCCTAACCCTAACCCTAACCCTTCCCTAACCCTAACACTAACCCTAACGGCTAACCCTAACCCTAAACCTAACCCTAAACACTAACCCTAACCCTAACCCTAACCCTAACGCTAAACCTAACCCTCTAACCCTAAACATAACACTAACCCTAAATTAAACCTAACCCTACCCGTAACCCTAACACTTCCCTAACCCTAACCCTAACCCTAACACCTAACCCTAACCCTAACCCTAACCCTAAACCCTAACCCTAACCCTAACCCTGAACCTAACCCTTCCCTGAAGCCTTACCCTAACCCGTCCCCTAATCCTAAACCGTACGGTAACACTAACCCGTGCCCTCACACATACGCTCCCCCTAAACCGTTGTCGTACACTCACCTGGATCCTAAACCGTCCCTGTCCCCTAATCCTAACCTTAACCCTAACCCTAACCCTAACCCTAAAACTAACCCTAATCCTAAACACTAACGCTAACCCTAACCCTAACCCTAACCCTCTAACCCTAACCGTAAACCTAACACTAACCCTAACCCTAACACTAACCCTAACCGTAACCCTAACAATAACCTTAATCCTCTAACCCTAACGCTAACACTAACCCTAACCCTAACCCTAAACCCTGACCCTAACCCTAACCCTAACCTTCCCCGAAGGCTTTCCCTAAACCTTCCCCTAATCCTAACCCGTACGCTAACACTAACCCGTGCCCTCACACGTTCGCTCACCCTAAACCGTTGTCGTACACTCACCTGGACCCTAAACCGTCCCCTAACCCTAACCCTAACCCTAACCCTAACCCTAACCCTAACCCTAACCTTAAACCTCTAACCCTAACCATAACACTGACACTAACCTTAAACCTAACCCCTGACCCTAACCCTAACCCTAACCCTAAACCTAAACTTAACCCTAAACCTCTAACCCTAACCCTAACCCTAACTCTAACCCTAACACTAACCCCAACCCCTAACCCTAACCCTAACCTAACCCTAACCCTAACCCTAACCCTAACTCTAACCCTAACACTAACCCTAACACTAAACCTAACCCCTAACACTAATCGTAACCCTAACCCTAACCCTAACCTTAACTCTCTAACCATAACCCTAACCCTAACCCTAACCCTAACCCTAACCCCTGACCCTAACCCTAACCCTAACCCTCTAACCCTAACCCTAACACTAACCTTAACCCTAACCCTAATCCTAACCCCTAACCCTAAACTTAACCCTAACCCGAGCCCTAACCCTCTAACCCTAATCCTAATCCTAACCCTTCCCCGAAGCCTTACCCTAACCAGTCCACTAATCCTAACCCGTATGCTAACACTAACCCGTGCCCTCACACGTACGCTCCCCCTAAACCGTTGTCGTACCCTCATCTGTACCCAAAACCATCCCCGTCCCCTAACCGTAACCCTCGCCCGAACCCTAAACCTAAATCTTCCCCGAAGCCTTACCCTAACCCGTCCCCTCATCCTAACCCGTACGCTAACACTAACCTGTACCATCACACGTACGCTCACCCTAAACCCTTGTCGTACCCTCACCTAGAACCTAAACCGTCCCCGACCCTAACCCTAGCCCGAACCCTAAACCAAACCCTTCCCCGAAGCCTTACCCTAACCCGTCCCCTAATCCTAACCCATACGCTAACACTAACCGGTGCCCTCAAACGTACGCTCCCCCTAAACTGTTGTCGTACACTCACCTGGACCCTAAACCGTCCCCATCCCCTAACCATAACCCTAGCCCTAACCGTAACTCTAAACCTTCCCCGAAGCCTTACCCTAACCCGTCCCCTAATCCTAACCCGTACGCTAACACTAACCCGTGCCCTCACACGTACGCTCACCCTAAACCGTTCTCGTAACCTCACCTGGACCCTAAACCGTCCCCGTCCCCTAACACTAACCCTAGCCCGAAGCCAAACCCTAACACTTCCCCGAAGCCTTAACCTAACCCGTCCGCTAATCCTAACCCGTACGCTAACACTAACCCGTGCCATCAAATGTACGCTCCACCTAAACCGTTGTCGTACCCTCACCTGGACCCTAAACCATCCCCGTCCCCTAACCCTAACCCTAGCCCAAAACCTAACCCTAACCCTTCCCCGAAGCCTTACCCTAACCCGTCACCTAATCCTAAACCGAACGCTAACACTAACCCATGCCGTCACACGTACAATCCCCCTAAACCGTTGTCGTAACCTCACCTGGACCCTAAACCGTACCCGTCCCCTAACCCTAACCCTAGCCCGAAACCTAAACCTAACCTTCCCCGAAGCCTTACCCTGACCCGTCCCCTCATCCTAACCCGTACGCTAACACTAACCCATGCCCTCACACGTACGCTCAACCTAAACCGTTGTCAAACCCTAACCTGTCACCTAAACCGTCCCCATCACTGTCCCCTAACCCTAACCTTAACCCTAACCTCTAAACCTAACCTAACCCTAACCCTAACCCTAACACTAACCCTAACCCAAACCCTAACCCAAAACCTAACCGTAACCCTAAACCTAACCCTAACCCTAACACTAACCCTTAAACCTAAACCAAAACCTAACCCTAAGCGTAACATTAAAACTAACCCTAATGCTAACCCCTAACCCTAACCCTAATCCTAACCCTAACCTAACCCTAACCCTAACCCTAACGCTAACTCTAACCCTAACCCTAACCCTAACCCTTCCCTAACCCTAACCCTAACCACTAACCCTAACACTAAACCTAACCCTAAACCCTAACCCTAACCCTAACCCTAACCCAAACCATAAGCCTAACCCTAACACTCTAACCCTAACACTAACCCTAACCATAACCTAACCCTAACCCTAACCCTAACGGTAACCCTTACATAAACCTAACCCTAACACTAACCCCTAACCCTAACCCTAAAGCTAACGCTAAACCCTAACCCTAACCGTAACCCTAACCCTAACACTAACCCTAAACCTAACCCGTAACGCTAACCCTAAACTTAACCCTAACCCTAACCTTAACCCTCTAACCCTAACCCTAACCCTAACCCTAACTCTAATCCCTGACCCTAACCTTAACTTTAACACTAACCCTAACCCTAACCCTCTAACCCTAACCCTAACCCTAACCCTAACCCTAACCCCTAACTCTAACCCTAATCCTAACCCTAACCCTAACCCTAAGCTAACCCTAACCCTAACCCTAACTCTAACACTAACCTTAACCCTAACCCTAACCCTAACCCTAACCCTAACCCTAACCTGTCACCTAAACAGTCCCCATCCCCGTCCCCTAACCCTAACCCTAAGTATAACCCTAACCCCTAAACCTAAGCTAACGCTAACTCTAACCCTAACCCTAATCCAAACCCTAACCATAAACCTAACCGTAACCCTAAACCTAACCCCAACCCTAACCCTTAAACCTAACCCAAAACCTAACCCTAAACCAAACACTAACCCTAAACATAACCCCTAACACCTAACCCTAACCATAACCCTAACCCTAACCCTAACCCTAACCCTAACCCCAACCCTAAGCCTAACCCTCACCCTCTAACCTGAACCCTAACCCTAACCCTTACCCTAACACTAACCCCTAACTCTAACCCTAACCCTAAACCTAACCCTAATCCTTACCCTCACCCCTAACCCTAACCCTAACCCTAACCCCTAACCCTAACCCTAACCCTAACCCTAAACCTAACCTAACACTAACCCTAACCCTAACTCTAACCCTAACCCTAACTCTAACCCTAACCCTAACTTAACCCTAACCCTAACACTTCCCTAACCCTAACCCTATCCCAAACCACTAACCCTAACCCTAACTCTAACCCTAAATCCTAACCCTTACCCTAACCCTAACCCAAACCCTAACACTAACCCTAACACTAACCCTAACCCTAACCGTAATCCAAACCCTAACACTAAACCTAACCCTAACCACTAACCCGAAACCTAACCCTAACCCTAACCTAAACCCTCTAACCCTAACCCTAACCCTAACCCTAACCCCTGACACTAACCCTAACCCTAACCCTAAACCTCTAACCCTAACCCAAACCCTAACCTAAACACTAACCCCTAACCCCTAACCCTAACACTAACCCCTAACACTAACCCTAACCCTAAACCTAAACCTAACCCTCTAACCCTAACCTTAATCCTAATCCCAACCCTAACCCTAACCCTAAACCTAACCCTTCCCCGAAGCCTTACCCTAACCCGTCCCCTAATCCTAACCCGTACGCTAACACTAACCCGTGCCCTCAAACATACTCTCCCCCTAAACCGTTCTCGTACCCTCACCTGGACCATAAACCGTCCCTGTCCCCAACCCTAACCCTTCCCTGAAACCTAACCCTAACACTTCCCCGAAGCCTTACCATAACCCGACCCCTAATCCTAACCCGTACGCTAACACTAACCCGTGCCCTCACACGTACGCTCCCCCTAAACAATTGTCGTACACTCACCTGGACCCTAAACCGTCCCCATCCCCTAACCCTAACCCTAGCCCGAACCCTAACCCTAACCTTTCCCTGAAGCCTTACACTAACCCGTCCCCTAATCCTAACCCGTACGCTAACACTAACCCGTGCCCTCACACGTACGCTCCCCCTAAACCGTTGTCGTACCCGTACCTGGACCCTAAACCGTCCTCGTCCCCTAAACCAAACCCTAGCCCAAACCCTAACCCTAACCCTTCCCCGAAGCCTTACCCTAAACAGTCCCCTAATCCTAACACATACGCTAACACTAACCCGTGCCCTCACACATACGCTCCCCCTAAACCATGGTCATACCCTCACCTGGACCCTAAACCGTCCCCGTCCCCTAACCATAACCCTAGCCCGAAGCCTAACCCTAATCCTTCCCCGAAACCTTACCCTAACCCGTCCCCTAATCCTAACCCGCAGGCTAACACTAACCCATGCCCTCACACGAAAGCTCCCCCTAAACCGTTGTCGTACCCTCACCTGGACCCTAAGCCGTCCCCGTTCCCTAACACTAACCCTAGCCCGACCCGTAACTCTAACCCTTCCCTGCAGCCTTACCCTTACCCGTCCCCTAATCCTAACCCGTACGCTAACACTAACCCATGCCCTCACATGTACACTCACCCTATACTGTTGTCGTACCCACAGCTGGACCCTAAACCGTCCCCGTCCCCTAACCCTAACCCTAGCTCGAACCCTAACCCTAACTGTTCCCCGAAGCCTTACCCTAACCCGTCCCCTAATCCTAACACGTACGTTAACACTTACCCGTGCCCTCGCACGTATGCTCCCCCTAAACCATTGTCGTACCCTCACCTGGACCCTAAACCGTCCCCGTCTCCTAACCCTATCCCTAGCCCGAACACTAACCGTAACCCTTCCCCGAAGCCTTACGCAGCCTGTCCCATAATCCTAACCCGTACGCTAACACTAAACCATGCCCTCACACGTACGCTCCACCAGAACCGTTGTCGTACCCTCACCTGGACCCTAAACCGTCCCCATCCCCTGACCCTAACCCTAGACCGAACCCTAACCCTAACCCTTCCCCGAAGCCTTACCCTAACCCGTCCCCTAATCCTAACCCGTACATTAACACTAACACGGTCCTCACACGTACGCTCCCCCTAAACCGTTGTCGTACCCTCACATGGACCCTAAACCGTCCCCGTTCCCTAAACCTAACCCTAGCCCGAAACCTAACCCTAACCTGTCCCCTAATCCTAACCCGTATGCTAACACTAACCCATGCCCTCACACGTACTCTGCCCCTAAAACGTTGTCGTACACTCACCTGGACCCTAAACCGTCCCTGTCCCCTAACCCTAACCATAGCCCGAACCCTAACCCTAACCCTTCCCCGAAGCCTTACCCTAATCCATCCCCTAATCCTAACCCGTACGCTAACACTAACCCGTGCCCTCACACGTACGCTCCCCCTAAGCTGTTGTCGTACCCTCACCTGGACCCTAACCCGTCCCCATCCCCTAACCCTAACCCTAGCCCGAACCCTAACTCTAACCCTTCCCCGAAGCCTTACCCTAACCCGTCTCCTAATCCTAACCCGTACGCTAACACTAACCCGGTCCTCACACGTACGCTCCCCCTAAACCGTTGTCGTACCCTCACCTGGACCCTAAACCGTCCCCATACCCTAAACCTAACCCTAGCCCGAACCCTAACCCTAGCCCTTCCCCGAAGCCTTACGCTAACCCGTCCCCTAATCCTAAAACGTACACTAACACTAACCCGTGCCCTCACACATACGCTCCCCGTAAACCCTTGACGTACCCTCACCTGTACACTAAACCGTCCCCATCCCCTAACCCTAAACTTAGCCCGAACACTAACCCTAACCCTTTCCTGAAGCCTTACCCTAACCCGTCCCCTAATCCTAACCCGTACGCTAACACTAACCCATGCCCTCACACGGACGCTCACCCTATACCTTTGTCATACTCTCAGCTGGACCCTAAACCGTCCCCGTCCCCTAACCCTTGCCCTAGCCCGAACCCTAACCCTAACTCTTCCCCGAAGCCTTAAACTAACCCGTCCCCTAATCCTAAGACGTACGCTAACACTAACCCATGCCGTCACACGTACGCTCCCCCTAAACCGTTGTCATACCCTCACCTGGACCCTAAACCGTCCCCGTCCCCTAACCCTAACCCTAACCCGAATCCTAACCCTAAAACTTCCCCAAAGCCTTACCCTAACCCGTCCGCTAATCCTAAACCATACGCTAACACTAATCCATGCCTTCACACGTACGCAACCTCTAAATCATTGTCGTAACCTCACCTGGACCCTAAACCGTCCCCAACCCCTAACCATAAACCTAGCCCGGACCCGAACACTAACCCTTCCCCAAAGCCTTACCCTAACCCGTCCCCTTATCCTAACCCATACGCAAACACTAACCCGTGCCCTCACACGTATGCTCTCCCTAAACCGTTGTCGTACCCTCACCTGGACCCTGAACCATCCCCGTCCCCTAACCCTAACCCTAGCACGAACCCTAACCCTAACCCTTCCCCGAAGCCTTACCCTAACCCGTCCCCTAATCCTAACCCGTACGCTAACACTAACCCATGCCCTCACACGTACGCTCCCCCTAAACCGTTCCCATACACCCACCTGGACCCTAAACCGTCCCCGTCCCTTAACCCTAACCCGAGCCCGAACCCTAACCCTAACCTTTCCCCGAAGCCTTACCCTAACCCGTCCCCTAATCCTAACCCGTACGCTAACACTAACCCGTGCCCTCACACGTACGCTACCACTAAACCGTGGTCGTACCCTCACCTGGACCCTAAACCGTCCCTGTCCCCTAACCCTAACACTAGCCCGAACCCTAACACTAACACTTTCCCGAAGCCTTGCCCTAACCCGTCCCCTAATCCTAAACCGTACGCTAACACTAACCTGTGCCCTCACACATACGCTCCCCCTAAACCGTTGTCGTAATCTCACCTGGACCCTAAACCGTCCCCATCCCCTAACCCTATCCCTAGCTTGAACCCTAACCCTAACCCTTCCCCGAAGCCTTACCCTAACCCGTCCCTTAATCCTAACCCGTACGCTAACACTAACCCATGCCCTCACACTTACGCTCCCCCAAACCATTGTTGTACACTCATCTGGACCCTAAACTGTCCCCGTCCCCTAACTCTAACCCTAACACAAACCCTAACCCTAACCATTCCCCGAAGCCATACCCTAACCCATCTCCTAATCCTAACCCGTACGGTAACACTAAACCTTGCCCTCACACATATGCTCCCCCTAAACCGTTGTCGTACCCTCACCTGGACCCTAAACCGTCCCCATCCCCTAACCCTAACCGTAGCCCAAAGCCTAACCCCAACCCTTCCCCAAACCCTAACCCTAACCCGTCCCCAAATCCTAACCCATAGGCTAACACTAACCCGTGCCCTCACACGTGAGCTCACCCTAAACCGCTGTTGTACCCTCACCTGGACCCTAAACCGTCCCCATTACCTAACCCTTTCCCTAGCCCGAACCCTAACCCTAACCTTTCCCCGAAGCCTTACCCAGCCCGTCCCCTAATCCTAACCCGTACGCTAACACTAACCCGTGCCCTCACACTTACGCTCCCCCTAAACCGTTGTCATACCCTCACCTGGACCCTAAACCATCCCCGTCCCCTAACGCTAACCCTAGCCCGAAACCTAACAGTAACCCTTCCCCGAAGCCTTACCCTAAACCGCCCCCTAATCCTAACCCATACGCTAACACTAACCCATTCCCGGGCACGTACGCTCCCCCTAAACCGTTGTCGTACCCTCACCTGGACCCTAAAACGTCCCCGTCCCCTAACCTTAACCCTAGCCCGAACCCTAACCCTATCCCTTCCCCAATGCCTTACCCTAAACCGTTCCCTAATCCTAACCCGTACTCTAACAGTAACCCGTGCCCTCACATGTATGCTCCCACTGAAACGTTGTCGTACAGTCACCTGGACCCTAAACCGTCCCTGTGCCTTAACCCTAACCTTAGCCCGAACCCTAAACCTAAACCTTCGCCGAAGCCTTACCCTAACCCGTGTCCTAATCCTAACCCTTACGCAAACACTAACCCGTGCCCTCACATGTACGATCCCCCTAAACCATTCTCGTACCCTCACCTGGACCCTAAACTGTCCCCGTCCCCTAACACTAACCCTAGCCCTAACCCTAACCCTAAAACTTCCCCGAAGCCTTACCCTAACCCGTACCCTAATCCTAACCCGTACGCTAACACTAAACCGTGCCCTCACACGTACGCTCCCCCTAAACCGTTGTCGTACCCTCACCTGGACCCTAAACCGTCCCCATCCCCTAACCCTAACCCTAGTCCGACCCCTAACCCTAACCCTTCCCCAAAGCCTTACCTTAACCCGTCCCCTAATCTTAACGCGTACGCTAACACTAACCCGTGCCCTCACACGTAAGCTCCCCCTGAACGGTTGTCATACCCTCACCTGGACCCTAAACCGTCCCCTAACCCTAACCCTATCCCGAAACCTAACACTACCCCTTCCCCGAAAACTTACTCTAACCCGTCCCCTAATCCTAACCCATACGCTAACACTAACCCGTGCCCTCACACGTACGCTCCCCCTAAACCGTGGTCGTACCCTCACCTGGACCCTAAACCGTCCCTGTCCCCTAACCTTAACCATAGCCCGAAACCCAAACCTAACCGTTCCCCGAAGCCTTACCCTGACCCGTGCCCTAATCCTAAACCGTACGCTAACACTAACCCGTGCACTCACACGTACGCTACCAGTAAACCATTGTTATAAACTCTCCTGGACCCTAAACCGTCCCCATCCCCTAACCCTATCCCTAGCCCGAACCCTAACACTAACCCTTCCCCGAAGCCTTACCCTAACCCGTCCCCTAATCCTAACCCGTACGCTAACACTAACCCGTTCCCTCACACATACACTCCCCCTAATCTGTTGTCGTACCCTCACCTGGAACCTAAAGCATCCCTGTCCCCTAATTCTAACCCTAGCACGAACCCTAACCCTAACCCTTACCAAAAGCCTTACCCTAACCCGTCCCTTAATCCTAACCCGTACGCTAACACTAACCCGTGCCCTCACACGTACGCTCCCCCTAAACCGTTCTCGTACCCTCACATGGACCCTAAACCGTCCCCATCCCCTAACCCTAACCCTAGCCCGAACCCTAACCCTAACCCTTCCCCGAAGCCTTACAGTAATTCGTCCCCTAATCCTAACCCGTACGCTTACACTAACCTATGCCGTCACACGTACACTCCCCCTAAACCGTTGTTGTACCCTCACCTAGACCCTAAACCGTCCCCATCCCCTAAACATATCCCTAGCCCGACCCTAACACTAATCCTTCCCCGAAACCTTACCCTAACCCGTCCCCTAATACTAACCCGTACGCTAACACTAACCCGTGCCCTCACATGTACGCTCCCCCTAAACCGTTGTCGTACCCTCACCTGGACGCTAAACCGTCCCCGTCCTCTAACCCTAACCTTAGCCCGAACCCTAACCCTAACCCTTCCCCGAAGCCTTACACTAACCCATCCCCTAATCCTAACCCGTACGCAAACACAAACCGTGACCTCACACGTACGCTGCCCCTAAACCATTGTCATACCCTGAAGTGGAACTTAAACCGTCCCCGTCCCCTAACCCTAACCCTAGCCCGAACCCTAAACCTAACCCTAACCCATCCCCGAAGCCTTACCCTAACCCGTTCCCCTAATCCTAACCCGTACGCTAACAGTAACCCATGCCCTCACACGTACGCTCCCCCTAAACCGTTGTTGTACACAAACCTGGACCGTAAACGGTCCCCGTGCCCTAACCCTAAACCTAGCCCGAACCCTAACCCTAACCCTTCCCCGAAGCCTAACACTAACCTGTCCCCTAATCCTAACTCGTATGGTAACACTAAACTGTGTCTTCACACGTGCTCTCACCCTAAACAGCTGTCATTCCCTCACCTGGACCCTATACCGTCCCCGTCAACTAACCCTATCCCTAGCCAGAACCCAAACCCTAACGCTTCCCCAAAGCCTTACCCAGGACGTCCCCTAATCCTAACCCGTACGCTAACACTAAACTGTGCGCTCACACGTATGCTCCCCCTAAACCGTTGTCGTAGCCTCACCTGGACCCTAAACCATCCCCGACCCCTAGCCCTAACCCTAGCTCGAACCCTAACACTAACCCTTCCCCGAAGCCTTACCCTAAACCGTCCCCTAATCCTAACCTGTATGCTAACACTAACCCGTGCCCTCACACGTACACTCCCCCTAAACCATTGTCGTACCCTCTGGACCCTAAACCATCCCCGTACCCTAACCCTAACCCTAGCCCGATCCCTAACCCTAAACCTTCGCCGAAGCCTTACCCTAACCCGTGTCCTAATCCTAACCCTTACGCAAACACTAACCCGTGCCCTCACATGTACGATCCCCCTAAACCATTCTCGTACCGTCACCTGGACCCTAAACCGTCCCCGTCCCCTAACACTAACCCTAGCCCTAACCCTAACCCTAAAACTTCCCCGAAGCCTTACCCTAACCCGTACCCTAATCCTAACCCGTACGCTAACATTAAACCGTGCCCTCACACGTACGCTCCCCCTAAACCGTTGTCGTACCCTCACCTGGACCCTAAACCGTCCCCATCCCCTAACCCTAACCCTAGTCCGACCTCTAATCCTAATCCTTCCCCAAAGCCTTACCTTAACCCATCCCCTAATCTTAACGCGTACGCTAACACTAACCCGTGCCCTCACACGTAAGCTCCCCCTGAACGGTTGTCATACACTCACCTGGACCCTAAACCGTCCCCTAACCCTAACCCTATCCCGAACCCTAACACTACCCCTTCCCCGAAGCCTTACTCTAACCCGTCCCCTAATCCTAACCCATACGCTAACACTAACCCGTGCCCTCACACGTACGCTCCCCCTAAACCGTGGTCGTACCCTCACCTGGATCCTAAACCGTCCCTGTCCCCTAACCTTCACCATAGCCCGAAACCTAAACCTAACCGTTCCCCGAAGCCTTACCCTGACCCGTGCCCTAATCCTAAACCGTACGGTGACACTAACCCGTGCCCACACACGTACGCTCCCTCTAAACCATTGTCATACCCTCACTTGGACCCTAAACCATCCCCGTCCCCTAACCCTAACCGTAGCCCGAACCCTATCCCTAATCCTAACCCTTCCCCGAAGCCTTACCCTAACCCGTCCCTTAATCCTAACCCGTACGCTAACACTAACCAGTTCCCTCACACGTACGCTCCCCCAAAACCGTTGTCGTACACTCACCTGCACCCTAAACCGTCCCCATCGCCTAACCCTAACCCTAGCCCGAACCCTAAGCCTAACCCTTCCCCGAAGCCTTACCCTAACCCGTCCCTTAATCCTAACCCGTACGCTAACACTAACACGTGTCCCAAAACGTACGCTCCACCTAAACCGTTGTCATACCCTCACCTGGACCCTAAACCGTCCCCGTCCCCTAACGCTAACCCTAGCCTGAACCCTAACCCTAAACCTTACCCGAAATCTTACCCTAACCCGTCCCCTAATCCTAACCCGTAGGCTAACACTAACCCATGCCCTCACACGTATGCTCCCCCTAAACCGTTGTCGTAACATCACCTCGACCCTAAACCATCCCCGTCGCCTAACTCTAAGCCTAGCACGAACCCTAACCCTAACACTTACCAGAAGCCTTACCCTAACCCGTACCCTAATCCTAACGCGTACGCTAACACTAACCCGTGCCCTCACACGTATGCTTCCCCTAAACCGTTGTCGTACCCTCACCTGGACCCTAAACCATCCCCATCGCCTAACCCTAACCCTAGCCCGAACCCTAACCCTAACCCTTCCCCGAAGCCTTACCCTAAACCGTCCCCTAATCCTAACCCATACACTAACACTAACACGTGCCCTTACACATACGCTCCCCCTAAACCGTTGTCATACCCTCACCTGGACCCTAAACCGTCCCCGTCCCCTAATCCTAACCCGAGCCCGAACCCTAACACTAAACCTTACCCGAAATCTTACACTAACCCGTCCCCTAATCCTAACCCTTACGCTAACACTAACCTGTGCCCTCACCCGTATGCTCCCCCTAAACCGTTGTCGTACCCTTACCTGGACCCTAAACCGTCCCCGTCCCCTAACCCTAACCCTAGCCCGAAGCCTAACCATAACACTTCCCTGAAGCTTTACCCTAACCCGTCCCCTAATCCTAACCCGTACGCTAACACTTACCCGTGCCCTCACACGTACGCTCCCTCTAAACCGTGGTCGTTCCCTCACCTGGACCCTAAACCATCCCCGTCCCCTAACCCTAAACCTAGCACGAAACCTAAACCTAACCCTTACCCGAAGGGTTACCCTAACCCGTCCCCTAATCCTAACCCGTACGCTAACACTAACCTGTGCCCTCACACGTACGCTCCCCCTAAATCGTTGTCGTACCATCACCTGGACCCTAAACCGTCCCCATCCCCTAACCCTAACCCTAGCCCGAATCCAAACCCTAACCCTTACCAGAAGCCTTACCCTAACACGACCTCTAATCCTAACCCGTACGGTAACACTAAACCTTGCTCTCACACATATGCTCCCCCTAAACCATTGTCGTACCCTCACCTGGACCCTAAACCGTCCCCATCACCTAACCTTAACCCTAGCCCGAACCCTAATCCCAACGCTTCCCCAATGCCTTACCCTAAACCGTCCCCTAATCCTAACCCATACGCTAACAGTAACCCGTGCCCTCACACGTACGCTCCCCCTTAACCGTTGTCGTACAGTCACCTGGAACCTAAACCGTCCCCGTCCCCTAACCCTAACCTTAGCCCAAACCCAAACCCTAAACCTTCCCCGAAGCCTTACCCTAACCCGTCCCCTAATCCGAACGCTTACGCAAACACTAACCCATGCCCTCACATGTACGATCCCCCTAAACAATTCTCGTACCCTCACCTGGACCCTAAACCATCCCCGTCCCCTAACCCTAACCCTAGCCTGAACCCTAACCCTAAAACTTCCCCGAAGCCTTACCCTAACCCGTCCCCTAATCCTAACCCGTACGCTAACACTAACCCGTGCCCTCACACGTAAGCTCCCCCTAAACCGTTGTCGTACCCTCACCTGGACCATATACCGTCCCCATACCCTAATCCTAACCCTAGCCCGACCCCTAACCCTAACCCTTCCCCAAAGCCTTACCTTAACCCGTCCCCTAATCCTAACCCATACGCTAACACTAACCCGTGCCCTCACACGTAAGCTCCCCCTAAACCGTTGTCGTACCCTCACCTGGACCCTAAACCGTCCCCGTCCCCTAAACCTAACGCTAGCCCGAACCCTATCCCTAATCCTAACCCTTCCCCGAAGCCTTACCCTAACACGTCCCCTAATCCTAAACCGTACGCTAACACTAACCCGTTTCCTCACACGTACGATCCCCCTAAACCATTGTCGTACTCTCACCTGGTCCCTAAACCGTCCCCGTCCCCTAACTCTAACCCTAGCCCGAACCCTAACCCTAACGATTACCCGAAGCCTTACCCTAACCCGTCGCCTAATTCTAACCCGTACGCTAACACTAACCCGTGCCCTCACACGTACGCTCCCCCTAAACTATTGTCGTACCATCACCTGGACCCTAAACCGTCCCCGTCCTCTAACTCTAACCCTAGCAAGAATCTTAAACCTAACCCTTACCACAAGCCTTACCCTAACACGTAACCTAATCCTAACCCGTACGCTAACACTAACCCGTGCCCACATACATACGCTCCCCCTAAACCGTTGTCGTACCCTCACCTGGACCCTAAACCGTCCCTGTCCCCTAACCCTAACCGTAGACCGAACCCTATCCCTAACCCTAACCCTTCCCGGAAGCCTTACCCTAACCCGTCCCCTAATCCTAACCCGTACGCTAACACTAAACCGTGCCCTCACACGTACGCTCCACCTAAACCGCTGTCGTACCCTCACCTGGACCCTAAACCGTCACCGTCTCCTAACCCTAACCCTAGCCCGAAGCCTAACCCTTACCCTTCCCCGAAGCCTTACCCTAACCCGTCCCCTAATCCTCACCCGTATGCTAACACTAACCCGTGCCCTCACACGTACGCTACCCCTAATCCGTGGTCGTACCCTCACCTGGACCCTAAACCGTCCCTGTCCCCTATCCCTAAACCTAGCCCGAACCCTAACCCTAACACTTCCCCGAAGCCTTATCCTAACCCGTCCTCTAATCCTAACCCGTACGCTAACACTAACCCGTGCCCTCACACGTACGCTCACCCTAAACCGTTGTCGTACCCTCACCTGGACCCTAAAACTTTCCCGTCACCTAGCCCTATCCCTAGCCCGAACCCTAATCCTAACCTTTCCCCGAAGCCTTACCCAGGCCTTCCCCTAATCCTAACCCGTAGGCTAACACTAACACGTGCCCTCACAAGTATGCTCCCCCTAAACCGTTATCGTACCGTCAGCTGGACCCTAAACTGTCCCCGTCCCCTAACCCTAAACTTATCCTGAACCCTAACCCTAAACCTTCCCCGAAGCCTTACCTTAACCCGTCCCCTAATCTTAACCCGTACGCTAACACTAAACAGAGCCCTCACACGTACGCTCCTCCTATACCGTTTTCGTACACTCACCTGGAACCTAAACCGTCCCCGTCCCCTAACCCTAACCCTAGCCCGAACCCTAACCCTAACACTTCCCAGAAGCCTTACCCTAACCCGTCCCCTAATCCTAACCCGTACGCTAACACTAACCCATGCCCTGACACGTACACTCCCTCTCTACCATTGTCGTACACTCACCTGGACCCAAAACCGTTCCCGTCCCCTAAACCTAACACGAGCCCGAACCCTAACCCTAACACTTCACCGAAGCCTTACCCTAACCCGTCCGCTAATCCTAACCCGTATGCTAACACTATCCCGTGCCCTCACACGTACGCTCACCCTAAACCGTGGTCGTACCCTCACCTGGACCCTAAATCGTCCCCGTCCCCTAACCCTAACCCTAACCCGAACCCTAATCCTAACCCTTCCCCTAAGCCTTACACTAACCCGTCCCCTAATGCTAACCTGTACGCTGTCACTAACCCGTTCCCTCACACGTACGATCCCCCTAAACCGTTGTTGTACCCTCACATGGACCGTAAACCGTCCCGGTCCCCTAACCCTAACCCTAGCCCGAAGCCTAACCCTAACACTTCCCCGAAGCCTTACCGTAACCCGTCTCCTATTCCTATCCCGTACGCTAACACTACCCCGTGCCCTCACATGTACACGCCCCCTCTACCATTGTCGTACCCTCACCTGGACACTAAACCATCCCCGTCCCCTAACTCTAACCGTAGCACGAACTCTAACCCTAACCCTTACCAGAAGCCTTACCCTAACACGTCCACTAATCCTAACCCGTACGCTAACACTAACCCGTGCCCTCACACATACGCTCACCCTAAACCGTTGTCGTACCCTCACCTGTTCCCTAAACCGTCCCCGTACCCTAACCCTAACCCTATTCGAACCCTAACCCTAACCCTTCGCCGAAGCCTTACCCTAACCCGTCCCCTAATGCTAACCCGTACTCTAACACTAACCCGGGCCCTCACACGTACGGTCCCCGTGAACCGTTGTCGTACCCTCACCTGGACCCTTAACTGTCCCCGTCCCCTAAGCCTAACCCTAGCCCGAACCCTATCCCTAACCCTTGCCCGAAGCCTTACCCTAACCCGTTCCCTAATCCTAACCCGTATGCTAACACTAACCTGTGCCCTCACACTTACGCTCACCCTAAACTGTTGTCGTACTCTCATCTGGACCCTAAACCGTCCCCGTCCCCTAACCCTAACCCTAGCGCGAACCCTAAACCTAAACTTTCCCCGAAGCCTTACCCTAATCCGTCCCCTAATGCTAACCTTCACGCTAACACTAACCTGTGCCCTCACACGTACACTCACCCTAAACCGTTGTCGTACCCTCACCTGGACCCTAAACCGTCCCAGTCCCCTAACCCTAACCCTAGCCCGAAACCTAACCCTAACACTTCCCCGAAGCCTTACCCTAACCCGTCCCCTAATCCTAACCGGTACGCTAACACTAACCCGCGCCCTCACACGTACGCTCACCGTAAACTATTGTCGTACCCTCACCTCGACCCTTAACCTTCCCTGTCCCCTAACCCTAACCCTAGCCTGAACCCTAACCCTAACCCTTCCCGGAAGCCTTACCCTAACCCATCCCATAATCCTAACACGTACGCTAACACTAACCTGTGCCGTCACACATACGCACCCCTGAACCGTTCTCGTACCCTAACCCTAACCTTAACCCAAACCCTAAGCCTAACCCTTCCCCGAAGTATTATCCTAACCCCTCCCCTAATCCTAACCTGTACGTTAACACTAACCCATGCCCTCACACATACACTCTCTCTAAACCGTGGTCGTATCCTCACCTGGACCCTAAACCGTCCCCGTCCCCTAACCCTAACCCTAGCCCGAACCCTAACCCTAACCCTTTCCCGAAGCCTTACCCTAACCCGTCCCCTAATCCTATCCCGTACGCTAACACTAATCCATTCCCTCACACGTACACTCCCCCTAAACCGTGGCCGTACCCTCACCTGGAACCTAAACTGTCCCCATCCCCTAACCCTAACCCTAGCCAGAACCTTAACCCTTCCCCGAAGCCTTACCATAACCCGTCCCCTAATGCTAACCCGTATGATAACACTAACCCGTGCCCTCACACGTACGCTCACCCTGAACCATTGTCGTACCCTCACCTGGACCCTAAACCGTCCCCGTCCCCTAACTCCAACCCTAGCCCGAACCCTAACCCTAACCCTTCCCCGAAGGCTTACCCTATCCCGTCCGCTAATCCTAACCCGTACGCTAACACTAAACCATGCCCTCACACGTACGCTCCGCCTGAACCGTTGTCGTACACTCACCTGGACCCTAAACCGTCCCCGTCCCCTAACCCTAACCCTAGCCCGAACCCTAACTCTAAATCTTCCCCAAAGCCTTACCCTAACCCTTCCCCTAATCCTAACCCGTACGCTAACACTAACACATGCCCTCACACGTACGCTCGCCCTAAACCTTTGTCGTACCGTCACCTGGACCCTAAACCGTGCCCGTCACCTATCCCTAACCCTAGCCCGAAACCTAAGCCTAACCCTTCCCCGAAGCCTTACCCTAACCCGTCCCCTAATCCTAACGTGTACGCTAACACTAACCCATGCCCTCACACGTACGCTCACTGTAAACCTTCGTCGTACCCTCACCTGGACCCTTAACGGTCCCCTTCCCCTAAACCTAACCCTATCCTGAACCCTAACACTAACCCTTCCCGGAAGCCTTACCCTAACACATCCCCTAATCCTAACCCGTACGCTAACACTAACCCATGCCCTCACACGTACGCTCACCATAAACCGTTGTCGTATCGTCACCTGTACCCTAAACCGTCCCCGTACACTAACCCTAACCCATCCCGTATCCTAACCCTAACCCTTTCCCGAAGCCTTACACTAACCCGTCCCGTAATCCTAACCCGTACGCTAACACTAACCCGTGCCCTCAAACGTAGGCTCCTCCTAAACCGTGGTCGTACCCTCAACTGGATCCTAAACCGTCCTCGTCCCATAGCCCTAACCCTAGCCCGAACCCTAACCCTAACCCTTCCCCGAAGCCTTACACTAACCCGTCCCCTAATCCTAACCGGTACACTAACACTAACCGGTGCCCTCACATGTACGCTCACCGTAAAGCATTGTCGTACCCTCACCTGGACCCTAAACCGCCCCCATCACCTAACCCTAACCCTAGCCCTAACCCTAACCCTAACCCTTCCCCGAAACCTTACCCTAACACCTTCCCTAACCCTAAACCGAATGCTAACACTAACCCGTGCCCTCACACATACGCTCCCCCTGAACCGTTGACGTACCCTCACCTGGACCCTAAACCGTCCCCGTCCCCTAACCCTAACCCTAGCCCGAACCCTAACCCTTCCGCGAAGCCTTAACCTAACCCGTCCCCTAATCCTAACCCGTACACTAACACTAACCCATGCCCTCACACGTACGCTCCCACTAAACCGTTGTCGTACCCCCACCTGGACCCTAAACCGTCCCCGTCCCCTAACCCTAACCCTAGCCCGAAGCCTAACCCTAAGCCTTCCCCAAAGCCTTACCCTAACCCTTCCTCTAATCCTAACCCGTACGCTAACACTAACCCATGCCCTCACATGTACGCTCCCCCTAAACCATGGTCGTACACTCACCTTGACCCTAAACCGTCCCCGTCCACTAACACTAACCCTAGCCCGAAGCTTAACTCTAACACTTACCCGAAGCCTTACCCTAACCCGTCCCGTAACCCTAACACGTACGCTAACACTAACCGGTGACCTCACATGTACACTCCCCCTAAACCGTTGTCGTACCCTCACCTGGACCCTAAACCGTCCCCGTCCCCTAAACCTAACCCTAGCCCGCAGGCTACCCCTAACCCTTTCCCGAAGCCTTAACCTAACCCTTTCTCTAATCCTAACCCGTACGCTAACACTAACCCATGCCCTCACACGTACGCTCCTCCTAAACCGTTGTCATACCCTCACTTGGACCCTAAACTGTCCCCGTCCCCTATCCTTAACCCTAGCCCGAAACCTAAACCTAACCCTTCTCCGAAGCCTTATCCTAACACGTCCCCTAATCCTAACGTGAACGCTAACACTAACCCATGCCCTCACACGTATGCTCACCGTAAACCATTGTCGTACCCTCACCTGGACCCTTAACCGTCCCCGTCCCCTAACCCCTAACCTAGCCCGAACCCTAACCCTAACACTTCCCCGAAACCTTACCCTAACCCGTCCCCTAATCCTAAACCGTACGCTAACACTAACCCGTGCCCTCACACGTACGCTCCCCCTAAACCATTGTCGTACCCTCACCTGGACCCTAAACCGTCCCCATCCCCTAACCCTATCCCGAGCCCGAACCCTAACCCTAACCCTTCCCCGAAGAATTACCCTAACCCTTCCCCTAATCTTAACCCGTACGCTAACACTAACCCGTGCCCTCAGTCGTACGCTCCACGTAAACAGTTGTCGTACACTCACCTGGACCCTAAACCATCCCCGTCCCCTAACCCTAACCCTAGCCCGAACCCTAACCCTAACCCTTCCCTGAAGCCTTACCCTATCCCGTCCCCTAATCCAAACAGTACGCTAACACTAACCCGTGCCCTCACACGTACGATCCCCATAAAACGTTGTCGTACACTCACCTGGACCCTAAACCATCCCCGTCCCCTAAACCTAACCCTAGCCCGAACCCTAACCCTAACCCTTCCCCGAAGCCTTACCCTAACCCGTCCCCTAATCCTAACCCATAGGCTAACACTAACCCGTGCCCTCACACGTACGCTCCCCCTAAACCGTTGTCGTACCCTAAACTGGATCCTAAACCGTCCCCATCCCTTAATACTAACTCTAGCCCGAAGCCTAACCCTACCCCTTCCACAAATCCTTACCCTAACCCATCCCCTAATCCTAACCCATACGCTAACACTAACCCATGCCCTCACACGTATGCTCACCCTAAACCTTTGTCATACCCTCACCTTGACCCTAAACCGTCACCGTCCCCTAACCCTAACCTTAGACCGAACCCTAAACCTAACCCTTCCCCGAAGCCTTACCCTAACCCATCCCCTAATCCTAATCCTTACGCTAACACTAACCCGTGCCCTCACACGTACGCTCCCCTGAACCGTTGTCGTACCCTCACCTGGACCCTAAACCGTCCCCGTCCCCTAACCCTAAACTTAGCCCAAACCCTAACCCTAACACTTCCCCGAAGCCTTACCCTAACCCGTCCCCTAATCCTAACCCGTACGTTAACACTAACCCGTGCCCTCACACGTACGCTCTCCCTAAACCGTGGTCGTACCCTCACCTTGACCCTAAACCGTCCCCGTCCCCTAACCCTAACCCTAGCCCGAAGCCTAACCCTAACACTTCCCCGAAGGCTTACCCTAACCCGTCCCCTAGTCTTAACCCGTACACTAACACTAATCCATGCCCTCACACGTCCGCTGCCCCTAAACCGTGGCTGTACCATCACCTGGACCCTAAACCATCCCCGTCCCCTAAACCTAATCCTAGCCAGAAGCCTAACCCTTCCCCGAAGCCTTACCATAACCCGTCCCCTAATCCTAACCCGTATGCTAACACTAACCCGTGCCCTCAGACGTTCGCTCACCCTAAACTGTTGTCGTACACTCACCTGGACCGTAAACCGTCCCCGTCCCCTAACCCTAACCCTAGCCCGAACCCTAACCCAAACCCTTCCCCGAAGCCTTACCCTAAACCGTCCCCTAATCCTAACCCGTACGCTAACACTAACCCGTGCCCTCACATGTACGCTCCCCCTAAACCGTTGTCATACCCTCACCTGGACACTAAACCATCCCCGTCCCCTAACCCTAACCCAAGACCGAGGCCTAACCCTAACCCTGCCCCGAAGCCTTACCCTAACCCGTCCCCTAATCCTAAACCATACGCTAAAACTAACCCATGCCCTAACACGTACCCTCCCCCAGAACCGTTGTCGTACCCTCACCTGGACCCTAAACCATCCCCGTCCCCAAACCCTAACCTAAGCCCAAACCCTAACCCTAACGCTTCCCCGATGCTTTACCCTAACCCCTCCCCTAATCCTAACCCGTACGTTAACACTAACCTGTGCCCTCACACGACGCTTCCCGTAAACCGTGGTGGTACCCTCACCTGGACCCTAAACCGTCCCCGTTCCCTAACCCTAACCCTAGCCCGAACCCTAAACCTCCCCGAAGACTTACACTAACCTGTACCCTAATCCTAACCCGTACGCTAACACTAACCCGTGCCCTCATTCGTACGCTCACCGTAAAGCATTGTCATACCCTCACCTGGACCCTAAACCGTCCCCATCCCCTAACCCTAACCTTAGCCCGAACCCTAACCCTAACCCTTCCCCGAAACCTTACCCTAACACGTCCCCTAATGCTAAAACGAACGCTAACACTAACCCGAGCCTTCACACGTACGCTCCCACTAAACCGTTGTCGTACACTCACCTGGACGCTAAACCGTACCCGTCCCCTAAGCCTAACCCTAGCCCGAAACCTAACCCTAAACCTTCCCCGAAGCCTTACACTAACTCGTCCCCCAATCGTAACCGGTACGCTAACACTAACCCATGCACCCACACGTAAGCAACCCCTAAATCTTTGTCGTACCCTCACCTGGACCCTAAAGCGTCCCCGTCCCCTAACCCTAACCCTAACCCGAACCCTAACCCTAACCCTTCCCCGAAGCCTTAACTTAACCCGTCCCCTAATCCTAACCCGTACGCTAACACTAACCCGTGCCCTCACACGTACGCTCATCATAAACCATTGTCGTACCCTCAGCTGGGCCCTAAACCGTCCCCGTCCCCTAACCCTAACCCTAGCCTGAACCCTAAACCTTCCCCAAAGCCTTACGATAACCCGTCCCCTAATCCTAACCCGTACGCTAACAATAAACCGAGCCGTAAGACGTTCGATCACCCTAAACCGTTTTCTTACCCTCACCTGGATCCTAAACCGTCCTCGTCCCCTAACCCTAACCCTAGCCTGAACCCTAACCCTAACTCTTCCCCGAAGCCTTACCCTAACCCGTCCCCTAATCCTAACCCGTACGCTAACACTAACCGGTGCCCTCACATGTACGATCCCCTTAAACCGTTGTCGTACCCTCACCTGGACCCTAAACCGTCCCCGTCCCCTAACCCTAACCCTATACAGAAGCCTAACCCTAACCCTTCCCCGAAGCCTTACCCTAACCCGTCCCATAATCCTAACCCGTATGCTAACACTAACCCGTGCCCTCACACATACGATCATCCTGAACCATGGTCGTACCCTCACGTGGACCCTAAACCGTCCCCGTCCCCTAACCCTAACCCTAGCCCGAACCCTAACCCTAACCCTTCCCTGAAGCCTTACCCTAACCCGTCCCCTAATCCTAACCCGTACGCTAACACTAACCCGTGCCCTCACACGTACGATCCCCCTGAACCATTGTCGTACCCTCACCTGGACTCTAAACCGTCCCTGTCTCCTAACCCTAACCCTAGTCCAAACCCTAACCCTAACCCTTCCCTGAAGCCTTACCCTAACCCGTCCCCTAATCCTAACTCGTACGCTAATACTAACGCATGCCCTCACACGTACGCTCCACCTGATCCGTTGTCGTACCCTCACCTGGACCCTAAACCGTCCCGATCCCCTAACACTAACCCTAGCCCGAACCCTAACCCTAACCCTTCCCCAAAGCCTTACCCTAACCCGTCCCTTAATCCTAACCCATACGCTAACACTAACCCGTGCCCTCACACGTACGTTCCCCCTAAATCGCTGTCGTATCCTGACCTTCAACATAATCAGTCCCCGTACCCCGACCCTTACCCTAGACCGAACACGAACCCTAACACTTCCCCGAAGACTTACTCTAACCCGTCCCCTAATCCTAACCCGTACGCTAACACTAACCCATGCCCTCACACGTACGCACCCCCTAAACCGTTGTCGTACCCTCACCTGGACGCTAAACCGTCCCCGTGCCCTAACGCTAACCCTAGCCCGAACCCTAACCCTAACCCTTCCCCGAAGCCTTACCCTAACCCGTCCCCTAATCCTAACCCGTACACTAACACTAACCCGTGCCCTCAGACGTACGCTCACCCGAAATCGTTGTCGTAGCCTCACCTAGATCCTAAACCGTCCCCGTCCCCTAACCCTAACCCTAGCCCGAAGCCTAACCCTAACCCTTCCCCGAAGCCTTACCCTAAATCGTCCCCTAATCCTAACCCGTACGATAACACTAACCCGTGCCCTCACACGTACGCTCCCCCTAAACCGTTGTCGTAACCTCAAATGGACCCTAAACCGTCCCCGTCCCCTAACCCGAAACCTAGCCCGAAACCTAACCCTAACCCTTCCCCGAAGCCTTACTCTAATCCGTCCCCAAATCCTAATCTGTACGCTAACTCTAACCCGTGCCCTCACACGTACGCTCCCCCTAAACCGTAGTCGTAACCTCACATGGAACCTAAACCGTCCCCGTCCCCTAACCCTAACCCTAGCCCAAGCCCTAACCCTAACCCTTCCCCGAAGCCTTACCCTAACCCTTCTGCTAATCCTAACCCGTACAATAACACTAACCCGTGTCCTCACACGTAAGCTCCCCCTAAACCGTTGTCGTACCCTCAGGTGGACCCTAAACCATCCGCGTCCCCTAACCCTAACCCTAGCCCGAACCCTAAGCCTAACCCTTCCCCAAAGGGTTACCCTAAAGCGAACCCTAATCCTAACCCCTACGCTAACATTAACCCATGCCCTCACACGTACGCTCAAACTAAACCGTTGTCGTACTCTCATCTGGACCGTAAACTGTCCCCTTCCCCTGACACTAACCCTAGCCCGAACCCTAAACCTAACCCTTCCCCGAAGACTTACCTTAAGCCGTCCCCTAATCCTAACCCGTACGCTAACACTAACCCATGCCCTCACCCGTACGCTCACCCTAAACCGTTGTCGTACCCTCACCTAGACCCTAAACCGTCCCCGTCCCCTAACCCTAACCCTAGCCCGAACTATAACACTAACCCTTCCCCGAAGCCTTACCCTAATGCGTCCCCTAATCCTAACCCATACGCTAACACTAACCTGTGCCCTTACACGTACGCTCTCCCTAAACCGTTGTCGTACCCTCACCTGGACCCTAAGATGTCCCCATCCCCTGACCCTAACCCTAGCCCAAACCCTAAACCTAACCCTTCCCTGAAGACTTACCTTAACCCGTCCCCTTTCCTAACCCGTACGCTAACACTAACCCGTACCCTCACACGTACGCTCACTGAAAACCGTTGTCTTACCCTCACCTGGACCCTAAACCATCCCCGTCCCATAACACTAACCTTAGCCAGAACCCTAACCATAACTCTTCCCCGAAGCCTTACACTAACCCGTCCCCTAATCCTAACCCGTACGCTAACACTAACCCGTGCCCTCACACGTACGCTCCACCTCTACCGTTGTCGTACCCTAACCTGGACCCTAAACCGTCCCCGTCCCCTAACCCTAACCCTAGCCCGAACCCTAACCCTAACCTTTCCCCGAAGCCTTACACTAACCCGTCCTGTAATCCTAAACCGTACGCTAACACTAACCCATGCCCTCACACGTACGCTCCCCCTAAACCGTTGTCGTACCCTCACCTGGACCCTAAACCGTCCCCGTCCACGTCCCCTAACCCTAGCCCGAAGCCTAACCATAACACTTCCCCGAAGCCTTACACTAACCTGTCCCTTAATCTTAACCCTTACGCTAACTCTAACCCGTGCCCTCACACGTATGCTCCGCCTAAACCATTGTCGTAACCTCAGCTGGACCCTAAACCTTCCCCTTTCCCTAACCCTAACCCTAGCCCGAACCCTAAACCTAACCCTTCCCCGAAGCCTTACCCTAACCCATCCCCTAATCCTAACCCATACGCTAACACTAACCCGTGCCCTCACACGTACGCTCACCCTAAACCGTTGTCATACCCTCACCTGGACCCTAAACCGTCTCCGTCCCCTGACCCTAACCCTAGCCCGAACCCTAAACCTAACCCTTCCACGAAGCCTTACCCTAAACCGTCCCCTAATTCTAACCCGTGCGCTAAAACTAACCCGTGCCCTCACACGTACGCTCCCCCTAAACCGTTGTCGTACCCTCACCTGGACCCTAAACCGTCCCCATACCCTAACCCTAACCCTAGCACGAACCCTAACGCAAATCCTTCCCCGAAGCCTTACCCTAACACGTCCCCTAAACATAACTCTTACGCTAACACTAAACCGTGCCCTCAGACATACGCTCCCCCTAAACCGTTGTCATACACTCACCTGGACCCTAAACCGTCTTCGTCCCCTAACACTAACCCTAGACCGAACCCTAACACTAACCCTTCCCAGAAGCCTTACCCTAACCCATCCCATAATCCTAACCCGTACGCTAACACTAACCCGTGCCCTCACATGTACGCTCACCCTAAACCGTTGTCGTACGCTCACCTGGACCCTAGACCGTCCCCGTTCCCTAAACGTAACTCTAGACCGAACCCTAACCCCAACCCTTCCCCGAAACCTTACCCTAACCCGTCCCCTAATCTCAACCCGTACGCTAACACTAACCCTTTCCCTCACACATACACTCCCCCTAAACTGTTGTCGTACCCTCACCTGGACCCTAAACAGTCCCCGTCCCCTAACCCTAAACCTAGCCCGAACCCTAACCCTAACCCTTCCCCGAAGCCTTACCCTAAACCGTCCCCTAATCCTAATCCGTACGCTAACACTAACCCGTGCCCTCACACGTACGCTCCCCCTAAACCGTTGACGTAACCTCACCTGTACCCTAAACAGTCCCTTCCCCTAACCCTTACCCTAGCCCGAACCCTAAACCTAACCCTTCCCGGAAGCCTTACCCTAACCCGTCCACTAATCCTAACCGGTACGCAAACAGTAACCCATGCCCTCACATGTACGCTTACCAGAAACTGTTGTCGTACCCTCACCTGGACCCTAAACCGTCCCCGTCCCCTAACCCTAACACTAGCCCGAACCCTAAACCTATCCCTTCACTGAAGCATTACCCTAACACGTCCGCTAATTCTAATCCGTACGCTAGCACTAACCCATGCCCTCACACGTACGCTAACCCTAAACCGATGTCGTACCCTCAACTGGACCCTAAACCGTCCCCATCCCCTAATCCTAACCCTAGCCCGAAGCCTAAACCTAAGCCTTCCCCGAAGCTTTACCCTAACACGTCCCCTAATCCTAACCCGTACGCTAACTCTAACCCATGCCCTCAGACGTACACTCACCCTAAACCGTTGTCGTACCCTCACCTGGACCCTAAACGGTCGCCGTCCCCTACCCCTAACCCTACCCCAAACCCTAACCCTAAATCTTCCCCGAAGCCTTAAACTAATCCGTCCCCTGATCCTAACCCGTACGCTAACACTAACCCGTGCCATCACACGTACGCTCCCCCTAAACCGTTGTCGTACCCTCACCTGGACACTAAACCGTCCCCGTCCCCTAACCCTAACCCTAGACCGAAGCCTATCCCTAACCCTGGCCCGAAGCCTTACATTAACCCATCCCCGAAACCTAACCCATACGCTAACACTAACCCGTGCCCTCACAGGTACGCTCACCCTAAACTGTTGTCGTACCCTCACCTGGACCCTAAACCGTCCCAGTCCCCTAACCCTAACCCTAGCCTGAAGCCTAGCCCTAAGCCTTCCACAAAGCCTTACCCTAACCCTTCCCTTAATCCTAACCCGTACGCTAACACTAACCCATGCCCTCACACGTACGCTCCCCCTAAACCATGGTCGTACCCTCACCTGGACCCTAAACCGTCCCCGTCTCCTAACCATAACCCTACCCCGAACCCTAACCCTAACCCTTCCACGAAGCCTTACCCTAACCCGTCCCCTAATCCTATCCCGTACGCTAACACTAACCCGTGCCCTCACTCGTACGCTCCCCCTAAACCGTGGTCGTACCCTCACCTGGATCCTAAACCGTCCTCGTTCCCTAAACTAACCCTAGCCCGAAACCTAACACTAACCCTTCCCCGAAGCCTTACCCTAACCCGTCCCCTAATCCTAACCCGTACGCTAACACTAACCGGTGCCCTCACATGTACGCTCCCCCTAAACCGTTGTCCTACACTCACTTGGACCCTGAACCGTCCCCGTCCCCTAAACCTAACCCTAGCCCGCAGCCTAAACCTAAACCTTCCCCGAAGCCTTACACTAACCCGTCCTCTAATCCTAACCCGAACGCTAACACTAACCCATGCCCTCACACGTACGCTCACTGTAATCCATTGTGGTACCCTCACCTGGACCCTTAACCGTTCCCGTCCCCTAAACCTAACCCTAGCCCGAACCCGAACCCTAACACTTCCCCGAAACCGTACCTTAACCCGTCCCATAATCCTAAACCGTACGCTAACACTAACCCGTGACCTCACACGTACGCTCCCCCTAAACTGTTGTCGTACCCACATCTTGACCCTAAACCGTCACCGTCCCCTAACCCTAACCCTATCCCGAACCCTAACGCTAACTCTTCCCGGAAGCCTTACCATAACCCGTCCCCTAATCCTAACCCATACGCTAACACTAAACCGTGCCCTCACACGTACGCTCACCATAAACCGTTGTTGTACCCTCACCTGGACCCTAAACCGTCCCCGTCCCCTAAACCTAACCCTAGCCCGAACCCTAACCCTAACCCTTCCCCGAAGCCTTACCCTAACCTGTCCCCTAATCCTAACCCGTACGCTAACACTAACCCGTGCCCTCACACGTAGGCTCCCCCTAAACCGTTGTCGTACACTCACCTGGACCCTAAACCGTCCCCGTCCCCTAACCCTAACCTGAGCCCGAACCCTAACCCTAACCCTTCCCCGAAGCCTTACCCTAACCCTTCCCCTAATCCTAACCCGTACGCTAACACTAACCTGTGCCCTCACACATACGCTCCCCATAAACCGTTGTCGTACACTCACCTGGACCCTAAACCATCCCTGTCCCCTAAACCTAACCCTAGCCCGAATCCTAACCCTAACCCTTCCCCGAAGCCTTACCCTTACCCGTCCACTAATCCTAACCCGTACGATAACACTAACCCGTGCCCTCACACGTAGGCTCCCCCTAAACCGTTGTCGTACACTCACCTGGACCCTAAACCGTCCCCATCCCCTAACCCTAACCTGAGCCCGAAGCCTAACCCTAACGCTTCCCCGAAGCCTTACCCTAACACATCCCCTAGTCCTAACCCGTACGCTAACACTAATCCATGCCCTCACACGTCCGCTGCCCCTAAACCGTGGCTGTACCCTCACCTGGACCCTAAACCATCCCCGTCCCCTAACCTAACCCTAGCCAGAACCCTAACCCTTCCCCGAAGCCTTACCGTAACCCGTCCCCTAATCCTAACCCGAACGCTAACACTAATCTGTGCCCTCACACGTACGCTCCTCCTAAACCGTGGTCATACCCTCACCTGGACCCTAAACCGTCCTCGTCCCCTAACCTTATCCTTACCCCAAACCCTAACCCTAACCCTTCCCCGAAGCCTTACCCTAACCTGTCCCTTTATCCTAACCCGTACGCTAACACTAACCCATGCCCTCACATGTACGCTCCCCCTAAACTGTTGTGGTACCCTCACCTGGACCCTAAACCGTCCCCGTCCCCTAACCCTAACCCTAGCCCGAAGCCTAACCCTAACCCTTCCCCGAAGCCTTACCCTAACACGACCCCTTATACTAACACGTACACTAACAGTAATCCGTGCCCTCACACGTACGATCCCCCTGAACCATTGTCGTACACTCACCTGGACCCTAAACCGTAACCGTCCCCTACCCCTAACACTAGCCCGAACCCTAACCCTCACCCTTCCCTGAAGCCTTACCCTAAGCCGTCCCCTAATCCTGAACCGTACGCTAACACTAACCCATGCCCTCACACGTACGCTCCCCCTGAACCGTTGTCGTACCCTCACCTGGAGCCTAAACCGTCCCCGTCCCCTAACCCTATCTCTAGCCCGAACCCTAACCCTGCCCCGAAGCCTTACACTAACATGTCCCCTAATCCTAACCCATACGCTAACACTAACCCATGCCCTCACACGTACGCTCACCATAAACCGTTGTCGTACCGTCACCTGTACCCTAAACCGTCCCCGTCCACTAACCCTAACCCATCCCGTATCCTAACCCTAACCCTTTCCCGAAGCCTTACACTAACCCGTCCCGTAATCCTAACCCGTACGCTAACACTAACCCGTGCCCTCAAACGTAGGCTCCTCCTAAACCGTGGTCGTACCCTCAACTGGATCCTAAACCGTCCTCGTCCCGTAGCCCTAACCCTAGCCCGAACCCTAACCCTAACCCTTCCCCGAAGCCTTACACTAACCCGTCCCCTAATCCTAACCGGTACACTAACACTAACCGGTGCCCTCACATGTACGCTCACCGTAAAGCATTGTCGTACACTCACCTGGACCCTAAACCGCCCCCATCACCTAACCCTAACCCTAGCCCTAACCCTAACCCTAACCCTTCCCCGAAACCTTACCCTAACACCTTCCCTAACCCTAAACCGAATGCTAACACTAACCCGTGCCCTCACACATACGCTCCCCCTGAACCGTTGACGTACCCTCACCTGGACCCTAAACCATCCCCGTCCCCTAACCCTAACCCTAGCCCGAACCCTAACCCTTCCGCGAAGCCTTAACCTAACCCGTCCCCTAATCCTAACCCGTACACTAAAACTAACCCATGCCCTCACACGTACGCTCCCACTAAACCGTTGTCGTACCCCCACCTGGACCCTAAACCGTCCCCGTCCCCTAACCCTAACCCTAGCCCGAAGCCTAACCCTAAGCCTTCCCCAAAGCCTTACCCTAACCCTTCCTCTAATCCTAACCCGTACGCTAACACTAACCCATGCCCTCACATGTACGCTCCCCCTAAACCATGGTCGTACACTCACCTTGACCCTAAACCGTCCCCGTCCACTAACACTAGCCCTAGCCCGAAGCTTAACTCTAACCCTTTCCCGAAGCCTTACCCTAAACCGTCCCGTAACCCTAACACGTACGCTAACACTAACCCGTGCCCTCACACGTACGCTCCTCCTAAACCATGGTCGTACCCTCACCTGGATCCTAAACTGTCCTCGTCCCCTAACCTAACCCTAGCCCGAACCCTAACCCTAACCCTTCCCCGAAGGGTTACCCTAACCCGTCCCCTAATCCTAACCCGTAAGCTAACACTAACCGGTGACCTCACATGTACACTCCCCCTAAACCGTTGTCGTACCCTCACCTGGACCCTAAACCGTCCCCGTCCCCTAAACCTAACCCTAGCCCGCAGGCTACCCCTAACCCTTTCCCGAAGCCTTAACCTAACCCTTTCTCTAATCCTAACCCGTACGGTAACACTAACCCATGCCCTCACACGTACGCTCCCCCTAAACCGTTGTCATACCCTCACTTGGACCCTAAACTGTCCCCGTCCCCTATCCCTAACCCTAGCCCGAAACCTAAACCTAACCCTTCTCCGAAGCCTTATCCTAACACGTCCCCTAATCCTAACGCGAACGCTAACACTAACCCATGCCCTCACACGTATGCTCACCGTAAACCATTGTCGTACCCTCACCTGGACCCTTAACCGTCCCCGTCCCCTAACCCCTAACCTAGCCCGAACCCTAACCCTAACACTTCCCCGAAACCTTACCCTAACCCGTCCCCTAATCCTAAACCGTACGCTAACACTAACCCGTGCCCTCACACGTACGCTCCCCCTAAACCATTGTCGTACCCTCACCTGGACCCTAAACCGTCCCCATCCCCTAACCCTATCCCGAGCCCGAACCCTAACCCTAACCCTTCCCCGAAGAATTACCCTAACCCTTCCCCTAATCTTAACCCGTACGCTAACACTAACCCGTGCCCTCAGTCGTACGCTCCACGTAAACAGTTGTCGTACACTCACCTGGACCCTAAACCATCCCCGTCCCCTAACCCTAACCCTAGCCCGAACCCTAACCCTAACCCTTCCCTGAAGCCTTACCCTATCCCGTCCCCTAATCCAAACCGTACGCTAACACTAACCCGTGCCCTCACACGTACGATCCCCATAAAACGTTGTCGTACACTCACCTGGACCCTAAACCATCCCCATCCCCTAAACCTAACCCTAGCCCGAACCCTAACCCTAACCCTTCCCCGAAGCCTTACACTAACCCGTCCCCTAATCCTAACCCATAGGCTAACACTAACCCGTGCCCTCACACGTACGCTCCCCCTAAACCGTTGTCGTACCCTAAACTGGATCCTAAACCGTCCCCATCCCTTAATACTAACTCTAGCCCGAAGCCTAACCCTACCCCTTCCACAAATCCTTACCCTAACCCATCCCCTAATCCTAACCCATACGCTAACACTAACCCATGCCCTCACACGTATGCTCACCCTAAACCTTTGTCATACCCTCACCTTGACCCTAAACCGTCACCGTCCCCTAACCCTAACCTTAGACCGAACCCTAAACCTAACCCTTCCCCGAAGCCTTACCCTAACCCATCCCCTAATCCTAATCCTTACGCTAACACTAACCCGTGCCCTCACACGTACGCTCCCCTGAACCGTTGTCGTACCCTCACCTGGACCCTAAACCGTCCCCGTCCCCTAACTCTAAACTTAGCCCAAACCCTAACCCTAACCCTTCCCCGAAGCCTTATCCTAACACGTCCCCTAATCCTAACCCATACGGTAACACTAACCCGTGCCTTCACACGTACGCTCACCGTAAACCATTGTCATACCCTCACCTGGACCCTAAACTGTCCCCATCCCCTAACCCTAACCCTAGCCCGAACCCTAACCCAAACCCTTCCCCGAAGCCTTACCCTAAACCGTCCCCTAATCCTAACCCGTACGCTAACACTAACCCGTGCCCTCACATGTACGCTCCCCCTAAACCGTTGTCATACCCTCACCTGGACACTAAACCATCCCCGTCCCCTAACCCTAACCCAAGACCGAGGCCTAACCCTAACCCTGCCCCGAAGCCTTACCCTAACCCGTCCCCTAATCCTAAACCATACGCTAAAACTAACCCATGCCCTAACACGTACCCTCCCCCAGAACCGTTGTCGTACCCTCACCTGGACCCTAAACCATCCCCGTCCCCAAACCCTAACCTAAGCCCAAACCCTAACCCTAACGCTTCCCCGATGCTTTACCCTAACCCCTCCCCTAATCCTAACCCGTACGTTAACACTAACCTGTGCCCTCACACGACGCTTCCCGTAAACCGTGGTGGTACCCTCACCTGGACCCTAAACCGTCCCCGTTCCCTAACCCTAACCCTAGCCCGAACCCTAAACCTCCCCGAAGACTTACACTAACCTGTACCCTAATCCTAACCCGTACGCTAACACTAACCCGTGCCCTCATTCGTACGCTCACCGTAAAGCATTGTCATACCCTCACCTGGACCCTAAACCGTCCCCATCCCCTAACCCTAACCTTAGCCCGAACCCTAACCCTAACCCTTCCCCGAAACCTTACCCTAACACGTCCCCTAATGCTAAAACGAACGCTAACACTAACCCGAGCCTTCACACGTACGCTCCCACTAAACCGTTGTCGTACACTCACCTGGACGCTAAACCGTACCCGTCCCCTAAGCCTAACCCTAGCCCGAAACCTAACCCTAAACCTTCCCCGAAGCCTTACACTAACTCGTCCCCCAATCGTAACCGGTACGCTAACACTAACCCATGCACCCACACGTAAGCAACCCCTAAATCTTTGTCGTACCCTCACCTGGACCCTAAAGCGTCCCCGTCCCCTAACCATAACCCTAACCCGAACCCTAACCCTAACCCTTCCCCGAAGCCTTAACTTAACCCGTCCCCTAATCCTAACCCGTACGCTAACACTAACCCGTGCCCTCACACGTACGCGCATCATAAACCATTGTCGTACCCTCAGCTGGGCCCTAAACCGTCCCCGTCCCCTAACCCTAACCCTAGCCTGAACCCTAAACCTTCCCCAAAGCCTTACGATAACCCGTCCCCTAATCCTAACCCGTACGCTAACAATAACCCGTGCCGTAAGACGTTCGATCACCCTAAACCGTTTTCTTACCCTCACCTGGATCCTAAACCGTCCTCGTCCCCTAACCCTAACCCTAGCCTGAACCCTAACCCTAACTCTTCCCCGAAGCCTTACCCTAACCCGTCCCCTAATCCTAACCCGTACGCTAACACTAACCGGTGCCCTCACATGTACGATCCCCTTAAACCGTTGTCGTACCCTCACCTGGACCCTAAACCGTCCCCGTCCCCTAACCCTAACCCTATACAGAAGCCTAACCCTAACCCTTCCCCGAAGCCTTACCCTAACCCGTCCCATAATCCTAACCCGTAAGCTAACACTAACCCGTGCCCTCACACATACGATCATCCTGAACCATGGTCGTACCCTCACGTGGACCCTAAACCGTCCCCGTCCCCTAACCCTAACCCTAGCCCGAACCCTAACCCTAACCCTTCCCTGAAGCCTTACCCTAACCCGTCCCCTAATCCTAACCCGTACGCTAACACTAACCCGTGCCCTCACACGTACGATCCCCCTGAACCATTGTCGTACCCTCACCTGGACTCTAAACCGTCCCTGTCTCCTAACCCTAACCCTAGTCCGAACCCTAACCGTAACCCTTCCCCGAAGCCTTCCCCTCACCCGTCCCCTAATCCTAACCCGTACGCTAACACTAACCTGTGCCCTCACACGTACACTCACCCTAAACCATTGTCGTACCGTCACCTGGACCCTAAACCGTCCCTGTCCCCTAACCCTAACCCTAGCCCGAACCCTAAGCCTAACCCTTCCCCGAAGCCTTCCCCTCACCCGTCCCCTAATCCTATCCGGTACGCTAACACTAACCTGTGCCCTCACACGTACGCTCCCCCTAAACCGTTGTCGTACCCTCACCTGGACCCTAAACCGTCCCCGTCTCCTAACCCTAACCGTAGGCCGAACCCTAACCCTAAACCTTCCCCGAAGCCTTCCCCTCACCCGTCCCCTAATCCTAACACGTACGCTAACACTAACCCATGCCCTCACACTTACGCTCCCCCTAAACAGTTATCGTACCCTCACCTGGACCCTAAACCGTCCCCGTCCCCTAACCCTAACCCTGGCCCGAACCCTAACCCTAACCCTTCACCGAAGCATTCCCCTCACCCGTCCCCTAATCCTAACCCGTACGCTAACACTAACCCGTGCCCTCACACGTACGGTCAGCCTAAACCGTTGTCGTACACTCACCTGGACCCTACACCGTCTCCGTCCCCTAACCCTAACCCTAACACTTCCCCAAAGCCTTCCCCTCACCCGTCCCCTAATCCTAACCCGTACGCGAACACTAACCCATGCCCTCACACGTACGCTCCCCCTAAACCGTTGTCGTACCATCACCTGGACCCTAAACCTTCCCCGTCCCCTAACCCTAACCCTCGCCCGAACCCTAACCCTAACCCTTCCCCAAAGCCTTCCCCTCACCCGTCCCGTAATCCTAACCCGTACGCTAACACTAACCTGTGCCCTCACACGTACGCTCAACCTAAACCATTGTTGTACCCTCACCTGGACCCTAAACCGTCCCCGTCCCCTAACCCTAACCCTAGCCCGAACCCTAACCCTAACACTTCCCGGAGGCCTTCCCCTCACCCGTCCCCGAATCCTAACCCGTACGCTAAAATTAATCCTTGCCCTCACACGTACGCTCCCCCTAAACCGTTGTCGTACCCTCACCTGGACCGTAAACCGTCCCCGTCCCCTAACCCTAACCCTAGCCCGAACCCTAACCCTAACCCTTCACCGAAGCCTTCCCCTCACCCGTCCCCTAATCCTAACCCGTACGCTAACATCAACCCGTGCCCTCACGTACGCTCCCCCTAAACCGTTGTCGTACCCTCAACTGGACCCTAAACCGTCCCCATCCTCTAACCCTAACACTAGCCCGAACCCTAACCCTAACCCTTCCCCGAAGCCTTCCCCTCACCCGTCCCCTAATCCTACACCGTACCCTAACACTAACCTGTGCCCTCACACGTACGCTCCCCATGAACCGTTGTGGTACCCTCACCTGGACCCTAAACCGTCCCCGTCCCCTAACCCTAACCCTAGCACGAACCCAAACCCTAACCCTTCCCCGAAGCCTTCCCCTCACCCGTCTGCTAATCCTAACCCGTACGCTAACACTAACCCGTGCCCTCACACGTACACTCCCCCTAAATCGTTCTCGTACCCTCACCTGGACCCTAAACCGTCCCCGTCCCCTAACCCTAACCCTAGCACGAACCCAAACCCTAACCCTTCCCCGAAGCCTTCCCCTAACCCGGCCCCTAATCCTAACCCATACGTGAACACTAACCCGTGCCCTCACACATACGCTCCCCCTAAACCGTTGTCATACCCTCACCTGGCTCCAAAACGATCCCCGTCCCCTAACCCTTACCCTAGTCGGAACCCTAACCCTAACCCTTCCCCGAAGCCTTCCCCTCACCCGTCCCCTAATCCTAACCCGTACGTGAACACTAACCCGTGCCCTCACACGTACGCTCCCCCTAAACGATTGTCATACCCTCACCTGCACCCTAAACCATCCCCGTCCCCTAACACTAACCCTAGCCCGAACTCTAAACCTAACCCTTTCCCGAAGCCTTCCCCTCACCCGTCCCCTAATCCTAAACCTTACGCTAACACTAACCCGTGCCCAAACATGTACACTCCCCCTAAACCATTGTCGTATCCTCACCTGGACCCTAAACCATCCCCGTCCCCTAACCCTAGCCCGAACCCTAACCCTAAGCCTTCCCCGAAGCCTTCCCCTCACCCGTCCCCTAATCCTATCCCGTACACTAACACTAACCCATGCCCTCACACGTACGCTCCCCCTAAACCGTTGTGGTACCCTCACCTGGACCGTAAACCGCAGCCGACCCCTAACCCTAACCCTAGCCCGAACCCTAACCCTAACCCTTCCCCAAAGCCTTCCACTCACCCGTCCCCTAATCCTAACACGTACGCTAACACTAACCCATGCCTTCACACTTACGCTCCCCCTAAAAAGTTATCGTACCCTCACCTGGACCCTAAACCGTCCCCGTCCCCTAACCCTAACCCTAGTCCGAACCCTAACCCTAACCCTTCCCCGAAGCCTTCCCCTCACCCGTCCCCTAATCCTAACCCGTACGCGAACACTAAACCATGCCCTCACACGTACGCTCCCCATAAACCGTTGTCGTACCCTCAACTGGACCCTAAACCGTCCCCGTCCCCTAACCCTAACCCTAGCCCGAACCCTAACCGTAACCCTTCCCCGAAGCCTTCCCCTCACCCGTCCCCTAATCCTAACCCGTACGCTAACACTAACCTGTGCCCTCACACGTACACTCACCCTAAACCATTGTCGTACCGTCACCTGGACCCTAAACCGTCCCCGTCCCCTAACCCTAACCCTAGCCCGAACCCTAACCGTAACCCTTCCCCGAAGCCTTCCCCTCACCCGTCCCCTAATCCTATCCGGTAAGCTAACACTAACCTGTGCCCTCACACGTACGCTCCCCCTAAACCGTTGTCGTACCCTCACCTGGACCCTAAACCGTCCCCGTCTCCTAACCCTAACCGTAGGCCGAACCCTAACCCTAAACCTTCCCCGAAGCCTTCCCCTCACCCGTCCCCTAATCCTACACCGTACTCTAACACTAACCTGTGCTCTCACAGGTACGCTCCCCCTGAACCGTTGTCGTACCCTCACCTGGACCCTAAACCTTCCCCGTCCCCTAACGCTAACCCTAGCCCGAACCCAAAACCTAAGACTTCCCCAAAGCCTTCCCCTCACACGTCCCCTAGTCCTAACCCATACGCTAACACTAACCTGTGCCCTCACATGCACACTCCCCGTAAACCGTTGTCGTACACTCAACTGCACCCTAAACCGTCCCCGTCCCCTAACCCTAACCCTAGCCCGAAACCTAACCCTAACCCTTCCACGAAGCCTTCCCCTCAACCGTCCCCTAATCCTAACCCGTACGCTAACACTAACCCGTGCCCTCACACAAACGCTCCCGTTGTCGTACCTTCACCTGGACCCTAAGCCGTCCCCGTCCCCTAACCCTAACCCTAGCCCGAAACCTAACCCTAACACTTCCCCGAAGCTTTCCCCTCACCCGTCCCCTAATCCTAACCCGTATGCTAACACTAACCCCTGCCCTCACAGGTACGCTCCCCCTGAACGGTTGTCGTACCCTCACCTGGACCCTAAACCGTCCCCGTCCCCTAACCCTACCCCTAGCCCGAACCCTAACCCTAACCCTTCCTCGAAGCCTTCCCCTCACCCGTCCCCTAATCCTAACCCGTACGCTAACACTAACCCGTGCTCTCACACGTACGCTCCCCCTAAACTGTTGTCGTACCCTCACCTGGACCCTAAACCGTCCCCGTCCCCTAACCCTAACCCTAGGGTGAACCATAACCCTAACCCTACCCCGAAGCCTTCCGCTCACCCGTCCCCTAAACCTAACCCGTACGCTAACACTAATCCGTGCCCTCACACGTATGCTCCCCTAAACCGTTGTCGTACCCTCAGCTGGACCCTAAACCGTCCCTGTTCCCTAAACCCTAACCCTCGCCCGAACCCTAAGCCTAACCCTTCCCCGAAGCCTTCCCCTCACCCGTCCCCTAATCCTATCCCGTACGCTAACACTAACCCGTGCCCTCACACGTACGCTCCCCCTAAACCGTTGTCGTACCCTCACCTGGACCCTAAACCGTCCCCGTCTCCTAACCCTAACCGTAGGCCGAACCCTAACCCTAAACCTTCCCCGAAGCCTTCCCCTCACCCGTCCCCTAATCCTACACCGTACGCTAACACTAACCTTTGCCCTCACAGGTACGCTCCCCCTGAACCGTTGTCGTATCCTCACCTGGACCCTAAACCTTCCCCGTCCCCTAACGCTAACCCTAGCCCGAACCCAAACCCTAACACTTCCCCGAAGCCTTCCCATCACCCGTCCCCTAATCCGAACCCGTACGGTAACACTAACCCGTGTCCTCACACGTACGCTCCCCCTAAACCGTTGTCGTACCCTCACCTGGACCCTAAACCGTCCCCGTCCCCTAACCCTAACCCTAGCCCGAACCCTAACCCTAACCCTTCCCTGAAGCCTTCCCCTCACCCGTCCCGTAATCCTAACCCGTACGCTAACACTAACCTGTGCCCTCACACGTACACTCACCCTAAACCATTGTCGTACCGTCACCTGGACCCTAAACCGTCCCCGTCCCCTAACCTAACCCTAACCCTAGCACGAACCCAAACCCTAACCCTTCCCCGAAGCCTTCCCCTCACCCGTCCCCTAATCCTAACCCGTACGCGAACACTAACCCGTGCCCTCACACATACGCTCCCCCTAAACCGTTGTCATACCCTCACCTGGCTCCAAAACGATCCCCGTCCCCTAACCCTTACCCTAGCCGAAACCCTAACCCTAACCCTTCCCCGAAGCCTTCCCCTCACCTGTCCCCTAATCCTAACCCATACGCGAACACTAACCCATGCCCTCACACTTACGCTCCCCCTAAACCACTGTCGTATCCTCACCTGGACCCTAAACCATCCCCGCCCCCTAACCCTAGCCCGAACCCTAACACTAAGCCTTCCCCGAAGCCTTCCCCTCACCAATCCCCTAATCCTTACCCGTACGCTAACACTAAACCATGCCCTCACTCGTACGCTCCCCTTAAACCGTTATCGTACCCTCACCTGGACCCTAAACCGTCCCCATCCCCTAACCCTAACCCTAGTCCGAACCCTAACCCTAACCCTTCCCCGAAGCCTTCCCCTCACCCGTCCCCTAATCCTAACCCGTACGCGAACACTAAACCATGCCCTCACACGTACGCTCCCTCTAAACCGTTGTCGTACCCTCAACTGGACCCTAAACCGTCCCCGTCACCTAACCCTAACCCTAGCCCGAACCCTAACCGTAACCCTTCCCCGAAGCCTTCCCCTCACCCGTCCCGTAATCCTAACCCGTACGCTAACACTAACCTGTGCCCTCACACGTACACTCACCCTAAACCATTGTCGTACCGTCACCTGGACCCTAAACCATCCCTGTCCCCTAACCCTAACCCTAGCCCGAACCCTAAGCCTAACCCTTCCCCGAATCCTTCCCCTCACCTGTCCCCTAATCCTATCCCGTACGCTAACACTAACCTGTGCCCTCACACGTACGCTCCCCCTAAACCGTTGTCGTACCCTCACCTGGACCCTAAACCGTCCCCGTCTCCTAACCCTAACCGTAGGCCGAACCCTAACCCTAAACCTTCCCCAAAGCCTTTCCCTCACCCGTCCCCTAATCCTAACCCGTACGCTAACACTAACCTGTGCTCTCACAGGTACGCTCCCCCTGAACCGTTGTCGTACCCTCACCTGGACCCTAAACCTTCCACGTCCCCTAACGCTAACCCTAGCCCGAACCCAAACCCTAACACTTCCCCAAAGCCTTCCCCTCACACGTCCCCTAGTCCTAACCCATACGCTAACACTATCCTGTGCCATCACATGCACGCTCCCCGTAAACCGTTGTCGTACACTCAACTGTACCCTAAACCGTCCCCGTCCCCTAACTCTAACCCTAGCCCGAACCCTAACCCTAACACTTCCCCGAAGCCTTCCCCTCACCCGTCCCCTAATTCTAACCCATACGCTAACACTAACCTGTGCTCTCACACGTATGCTCCACCTAAACCGTTGTCGTACCCTCACCTGGACCGTAAACCGTCCCCGTCCCCTAACCCTTACCCTAGCCTGAACCATAACCCTAACCCTACTCCGAAGCCTTCCGCTCACCCGTCCCCTAAACCTAACCCGTACCCTAACACTAATCGGTGCCCTCACACGTATGCTCCCCTAAACCGTTGTCGTACCCTCAGCTGGACCCTAAACCGTCCCTGTCCCCTAAACCCTAACCCTAGCCCGAACCCCTACCCTAACCCTTCCCTGAAGCCTTCCCCTCACCCGTCCCATAATCCTAACCAGTACGCTAACACTAACCCATGCCCTCACACGTACGCTCCCCGTAAACCGTTGTCGTACCCTCAACTGGACCCTAAACCGTCCCCGTCCCCTAACCCTAACCCTAGCCCGAACCCTAAGCCTAACCCTTCCCCGAAGCCTTCCCCTCACCCGTCCCCTAATCCTATCCCGTACGCTAAAACTAACCTGTGCCCTCACACGTACGCTCCCCCTAAACCGTTGTCGTACCCTCACCTGGACCCTAAACCGTCCCCGTCTCCTAACCCTAACCGTAGGCCGAACCCTATCCCTAAACCTTCCCCGAAGCCTTCCCCTCACCCGTCCCCTAATCCTACACCGTACGCTAACACTAACCTGTGCTCTCACAGGTACGCTCCCCCTGAACCGTTGTCGTACCCTCACCTGGACCCTAAACCTTCCCCGTCCCCTAACGCTAACCCTAGCCCGAACCCAAACCCTAACACTTCCCCAAAGCCTTCCCCTCACACGTCCCCTAATCCTAACCCGTACGCTAACACTAACCTGTGCCCTCACATGCACGCTCCCCGTAAACCGTTGTCATACACTCAACTGGACCCTAAACCGTCCCCGTCCCCTAACCCTAACCCTAGCCTGAACCCTAACCCTAACCCTTCCACGAAGCCTTCCCCTCAACCGTCCCCTAATCCTAAACCGTACGCTAACACTAACCCGTGCCCTCACACAAACGCTCCCGTTGTGGTACCTTCACCTGGACCCTAAACCGTCCCCGTCCCCTAACCCTAACCCTAGCCCGAAACCTAACCCTAACACTTCCCCGAAGCATTCCCCTCACCCGTCCCCTAATCCTAACCCGTATGCTAACACTAACCCCTGCCCTAACACGTACGCTCCCCCTGAACGGTTGTCGTACCCTCACCTGGACCCTAAACCGTCCCCGTCCCCTAACCCTACCCCTAGCCCGAACCCTAACCCTAAACCTTCCCCGAAGCCTTCCCCTCACCCGTCCCCTAATCCTAAACCGCACGCTAACATTAACGCGTGCCCTCACATATACGCTGCCACTAAACCGTTGTCGTATCCTCACCTGGACCCTAAACCGTCCCCGTCCCCAAACCCTAACCCTCGCCCGAACCCTAACCCTAACCCTTCCCCAAAGCCTTCCCCTTACCCGTCCCGTAATCCTAACCCGTACGCTAACACTAACCTGTGCCCTCACACGTACGCTCAACCTAAACCATTGTTGTACCCTCACCTGGACCCTAAACCGTCCCCGTCCCCTAACCCTAACCCTAGCCCGAACCCTAACCCTAACACTTCCCGGAGGCCTTCCCCTCACCCGTCCCCTAATCCTAACCAGTACGCTAAAATTAATCCTTGCCCTCACACGTACGCTCCCCCTAAACCGTTGTCGTACCCTCACCTGGACCGTAAACCGTCCCCGTCCCCTAACCCTAACCCTAGCCCGAACCCTAACCCTAACCCTTCCTCGAAGCCTTCCCCTCACCCGTCCCCTAATCCTAACACGTACGCTAACACTAACCTGTGCCCTCACACGTACGCTCCCCCTAAACGATTGTCATACCCTTACCTGCACCCTAAACCATCCCCGTCCCCTAACACTAACCCTAGCCCGAACTCTAAACCTAACCCTTCCCCGAAGCCTTCCTCTCACCCGTCCCCTAATCCTAAACCTTACGCTAACACTAACCCGTGCCCTCACACGTACACTCCCCCTAAACCGTTGTCGTACCCTCACCTGGGCCCTAAACCGTCACCGTCACCTAACTCTAACCCTAGCCCGAAACCAAATCTTAACACTTCCCCGAAGCCTTCCCTTCACCCGTCCCCTAATGCTAACCTGTACGATAACACTAACCCATGCCCTCACACGTACACTCCCCTAAACCATTGTCGTACCCTCACCTGGACCCTAAACCGTCCCCGTCCCCAAACCCTAACCCTAGCCGGAACGTTAACCGTAACCCTTCCCCGAAGCCTTCCCCTCACCCGTCCCCTAATCCTAACCCGTACACGAACACTAACCCATGCCCTCACACATACGCTCACCCCAAACAGTTGTCGTACCCTCAACTGCACCCTAAACCGTCCCATCCCCTAACCCTAACGCTAGCCCGAACCCAAGCCCTATGCTTCCCCGAAGCATTCCCCTCACCGGTCACCTAATCCTAACCCGTACGCTAACACTAACCCATGCCCTCACACGTACGCTCCCCCTAAACATTTGTCCAACCCTCACCTGGACCCTACACCGTCTCCGTCCCCTAACCCTAACCCTAGCCCGAACCCTAACCCTAACACTTCCCCGAAGCCTTCCCCTCACCCGTCCCCTAATCCTAACCGTACGCTAACACTAACCCGTGCCCTCAAACGTACGCTCCCCCTAAACCGTTGTTGTACCCTCACCTGTACCCTAAACCGTCCCCATCCCCTAACCCTAACCCTAGCCCGAACACTAACCCTAACCCTACCCCGAAGCCTTCCGCTCACCCGTCCCCTAAACCTAACCCGTACGCTAACACTAATCCGTGCCCTCACACGTTCGCTCCCCTAAACCGTTGTCGTACCCTCACCTGGACCCTAAACCGTCCCCGTCCCCTAACCCTAACCCTAGCACGAACCCAAACCCTAACCCTTCCCCGAAGCCTTCCCCTCACCCGTCCCCTAATCCTAACCCGTACGCTAACAATAACCCGTGCCCTCACACGTACGCTCCCCCTAAATCGTTCTCGTACCCTCACCTGGACCCTAAACCGTCCCCGTCCCCTAACCCTAACCCTAGCACGAACCCAAACCCTAACCCTTCCCCGAAGCCTTCCCCTCACCCGTCCCCTAATCCTAACCCGTACGCGAACACTAACCCGTGCCCTCACACATACGCTCCCCCTAAACCGTTGTCATACCCTCACCTGGCTCCAAAACGATCCCCGTCCCATAACCCTTACCCTAGCCGGAACCCTAACCCTAACACTTCCCAGAAGCCTTCCCCTCACCCGTCCCCTAATCCTAACCCGTACGTGAACACTAACCCGTGCCCTCACACGTACGCTCCCCCTAAACGATTGTCATACCCTCACCTGCACCCTAAACCATCCCCGTCCCCTAACACTAACCCTAGCCCGAACTCTAAACCTAACCTTTCCCCGAAGCCTTCCCCTCACCCGTCCCCTAATCCTAAACCTTACGCTAACACTAACCCGTGGCCTCACACGTACACTCCCCCTAAACCGTTGTCGTACCCTCACCTGGGCCCTAAACCGTCACCGTCCCCTAACACTAACCCTAGCCCGAACCCAAATCTTAACACTTCCCCGAAGCCTTCCCTTCACCCTTCCCCTAATGCTAACCCGTACGATAACACTAACCCATGCCCTCACACGTACACTCCCCTAAACCATTGTCGTACCCTCACCTGGACCCTAAACCGTCCCCGTCCCCTAACCCTAACCCTAGCCCGAACCCTAACCCTAACCCTTCCTCGAAGCCTTCCCCTCACCCGTCCCCTAATCCTAACCCATACGCGAACACTAACCCATGCCCTCACACTTACGCTGCCCCTAAACCATTGTCGTATCCTCACCTGGACCCTAAACCATCCCCGTCCCCTAACCCTAGCCCGAACCCTAACCCTAAGCCTTCCCCGAAGCCTTCCCCTCACCCATCCCCTAATCCTTACCCGTACGCTAACACTAAACCATGCCCTCACTCGTACGCTCCCCTTAAACCGTTGTCGTACCCTCACCTGGACCCTAAAACGTCCCCGTCCCATAAACCTAACCCTAGCCCGAACCCTAACCCAACCCTTCCCCGAAGCCTTCCCCTCACCCGTCCCCTAATCCTAACCCATACGCTAACACTAACCCGTGACCTCACACGTATGCTCCCCCTAAACCGTTGTCGTACCCTCAGCTGGACGCTAAACCGTCCCCGTCCCCAAACCCTAACACTAGCCGGAACGCTAACCGTAACCCTTCCCCGAAGCCTTCCCCTCACCCGTCCCCTAATCCTAACCCGTACACGAACACTAACCCATGCCCTCACACATACACTCACCCCAAACCGTTGTCGTACCCTCACCTGCACGCTAAACCGTCCCCATCCCCTAACCCTAACGCTAGCCCGAACCCAAGCCCTATGCTGCCCCGAAGCATTCCCCTCACCGGTTACCTAACCCTAACCCGTACGCTAACACTAACCCATCGCCTCACACGTACGCTCCCCCTAAACAGTTGTCCAACCCTCACCTGGACCCTAAACCGTCCCCGTCCCCTAACCCTAACCCTCGCCCGAACCCTAACCCTAACCATTCCCCGATGCCTTCCCCTCACCCGTCCCCTAATCCTAACCCGTACGCTAACACTAACCCGTGCCCTCAAACATACGCTCCCCCCAAACCGTTGTCGTACCCTCACCTGGACCCTAAACCGTCCCCATCCCCTAAACCTAACCCTAGTCCGAACCCTAACCCTAACACTTCCTCGAAGCCTTCCCCTTACCCGTCCCCTATTCGTAACCCATAGGCGAACACTAACACATGCCCTCACACGTACGCTCCCCCTAAACCGTTGTCGTATACTCACCTGGACCCTAAACCGTCCCCGTCCCCTAACCCTAACCCTAGCCCGAAACCTAACCCTAACCCTTCCCCGAAGCCTTCCCCTCACCCATCACCTAATCCTAGCCCGTACGCTAACACTAACCCATGCCCTCACACATACGCTCCCCTTAAACTGTTGTCGTACCATCACCTAGACCCTAAATCGGCCCCGTCCCCTAACCCTAACCCTAGCCCGAACACTAACCCTAACCATTCCCCGAAGCCTTCCCCTCACCCGTCCCCTAATCCTAACCCGTACGCTAACACTAACCCATACCCCAAACATACGCTCCCCCTAAACCGTTGTCGTACCCTGACCTGGACCCTAAACCTTCCCCGTACCCTAACCCTAACTCTAGCCCGAACCCTAACCCTAACCCTAACACTTCCCCGAAGCCTTGCCCTCACCCGTCCCCTAATCCTAACCCGTACGCTAACACTAACCCGTGCCCTCACACATACGCTCCCCCTAAACCGTTGTCGTACCCTCACCTGGACCCTAAACATTACCCGTCCCCTAACCCTAACCCTAGCCCGAACCCTAACCCTAACCCTTCCCCGAAGCCTTTTCCTCACCCGTCCGCTAATCCTAACCCGTACGCGAACTCTAACCCGTGCCCTCACACGTACGCTCCCACTAACCGTTGTCGTACCCTCACCTGGAGCCTAAACCGTCCCCGACACCTATCCCTAACCCTAGCCCGAACCCTAACCCTAACCCTTCCCCGAAGCCTTCCCCTCACCCGTCCCCTAATCCTAAACCGTACGCTAACACTAACCCATGCCCTCACACGTACGCTCCCCCTAAACCGTTGTCGTACCCTCACCTGAACCCTAAACAGTCCCCATCCCAAAACCCTAACCCTAGCCCGAACCCTAACCCTAACCCTTCCCCGAAGCCTTCCCCTCACCCGTCCCCTAATCCTAACCCGTACGCGAACACTAACCCATGCCTTCACACGTACGCTCCCCCTAAACTGTTGTCGTAACCTCACCTGGACCCTAAACCGTCCTCGTCCCCTAACCCTAACCCTAGCCCGAACCCTAACCCTAACCCTTCCCCGAAGCCTTCCCCTCAACCGTCCCCTAATTCTAACCAGCACGCTAACACTAACCCATTCCCTCACACATACGCTCCCCCTAAACCGTTGTCGTACCCTCACCTGGACTCTAAACCGTCCCCCATTCCCTAACCCTAACCCTAGCCCGAACCATAACCATAACGCTTCCCCGAAACCTTCCCCTCAACGGTCACCTAATCCTAACCCGTACGCTAACACTAACCCGTTCCCTCACACGTACACTCCCCCTAAACCGTTGTCCTACACTCACCTGGACCCTAAACCGTCCCCTTCCCCTAACCATAACCCTAGCCCGAACCCTAACCCTAACCCTTCCCAGAAGCCTTCCCCTCACACGTCCCCTAATCCTAACCCGTACGCTAACACTAACCCGTGCCCTCACACGTACGCTCTCCCTAAACCGTTGTCATACCCTAAACTGGACCCTAAACCGTCCCCATCCCCGTCCCCTAACCCTAGCCTGAACCCTAACCCTAAACCTTCCCCTCACCCATCCCCTAATGCTAACCCGTACGCTAACACTTCCCATGCCCTCACACGTACGCTCCCCCAAAACCGTTGTCGTACCCTCACCTGGACACTAAATCGTCCCCGTCCCCTAACCCTAACCCTAGCCCGAACCCTAACCCTAAAGCTTCCCCGAAGCCTTCCCCTCAGCCGTCCCCTAATCCTAACCCATACGCTAACACTAACCCGTGCCCTCACACGTATGCTCCCCCTAAACCGTTGTCGTACCCTCACCTGGACCCTAAACCGTCCCCTTCCCCTAACCCTAACACTGGTCCGAACCCTAACCCTAACCCTTCCCCGAATCCTTCCCCTCACCCGTCCCCTAATCCTAACCCGTACGCTAACACTAACCTGTGCCCTCACACGTATGCTCCCCATAAACCGTTGTCGTACCCTCACCTGGACCCTAAACCGTCCCCGTACCCTAACCCTAACCCTAGCTCGAACCCTAATCCTAACCTTTCCCATCACCAGTTCCATAATCCTAACCAGTACGCTAACACTAACCAGTTCCCTCACACGTACGCTCCCCCTAAACCGTTGCCGTACCCTCACCTGGACCCTAAACCGTCCCCGTCCCCTAACCCCAACCCTAGCCCGAACCCTAAACCTAAACCTTCCCCTCACCCGTCCCCTAATACTTACCCGTACGCTAACACTAACCCATGCCCTCACACGTACGCTCCCCTGAAACCTTTGTCGTACCCTCACCTGGACCCTAAACCATCCCCGTCCCCTAACCCTAACCCTAGCCCGAACCCTAACCCTAACACTTCCCCGAAGCCTTCCCCTCACCCATCTCCTAATCCTAAACCGTACGGTAACAGTAACTCTTGCCCTCACATGTACGCTCCCCCTAAACCGTTGTCGTACCCTCACCTGGACCCTAAACCTTCCCCGTCCCCTAACCCTAAACCTAGCCCGAAACCTAACCCTAACCCTTTCCCGAAGCCTTCCCCTCACCCGTCCCCTAATCCTAACCCGTACGCTAACACTAACCCGTGCCCTCACACATACACTCACACTAAACTCTTGTCATACCCAAACCTGTCCCCTAAACCATCCCCATCCCCTAACCCTAACCCTAAACCTTACCCGAAGCCTTACCCTAACCCGTCGCCTAATCCTAACCCGTACGCTATCACTAACCCCTGCCCTCACACGTACGCTCACCCTAAACCGTTGTCGTACCCTAACCTGTCCCCTAAACCGTCCCCATCCCCTAACCCTAACCCTAACCCTAAACCTTACCTGAAGCCTTACCCTAACCCGTCCCCTAATCTTAACCCGTAAGCTAACACTAACCCATGCCCTCACACTTACGCTCACCCTAAAACGCTGTCGTACCCTAAACTGTCCCCTAAACTGTCCCCATCCCCTAACCCTAACCCTAACCCTTACCCGAAGCCTTACCCTAACCCGACCCCTAATCCTAACCCGTACGCTAACACTAACCTGTGCCCTCACACGTATGCTCACCCTAAACCGTTGTCGTACCCTAACCTGTCCCATAAACCATCCCCGTCCCCTAACTTTAACCCTAACCCTTACCCAAAGCCTTACCCTAACCCGACCCCTAATCCTAACCCGTACGCTAACACTAACCCGTGCCCTCACACGTACGCTCACCCTAAACCGTTGTTGTACCCTAACCTGTGCCCTAAACCGTCTCCATTCCCTAACCCTAACCATACCCCTTACTGGAAGCCGTACCCTAAACTTTCCCCCTAATCCTTACCCGTACGCTGACACTATCCTGTACCCTAACACGTACGTTCACCCTTAACCATTGTCGTACCCTAAACTGTACCCTAATCCGACCCTGTCCCCTAACCCTAACACTTACCCGAGGCCTTACCCTAACTCGTCCCCTAATCCTAAGCCATACCCTAACACTAACCTGTACTCTAATACCTATGCTCACCCTAAACCGTTGTTGTACCCTAACATGTACCCTAAACCGTCCCCGTCCCATAAGCCTAACCCTAACACTTACCCGAAGCCTTATCCCATTCTGTCCCCTCATCCTAACCCGTACGCTAACACTAACTCTTATCCAAACATGTACACTCACCCTAAACCGTTGTAGTACCCTAATCTGTACCCTAAACTGTCCCCGTCCCTTAACCCTAACCCTAACCCTTACCTGAAGCCTTACCCTAACCCGTCACCTAATCCTAACCCGTACGCTAAGACTAACCCATACCCTAACACGTATGGTCACCCTAAACCGCTGTCTACCCTAACCTGTACCCTAAACTGTCCCCCTCTCCTAACCCTAACCCTTACCTGAAGCCTTACCCTAACCCGTCCCCTAATCCTAACCCGTACGCTAAACTAACCCGTACCCTAACACGTACACTCACCCTAAACCATTGTCGTACCCTAAACTGTACCCTAAACCTTCCCCGTCCCCTAACCCTAACCCTAACCTTTACCCGAAGCCTTACCTTAACCTGTCCCCTAATCCTAACCTGTATGCTAACAGTAACCCATGCCCTAACATGTACACTCACCCTAAACCATCGTCGTTCCCTAACCTGTACCCTAAACCTTCCCAGTCCCCTAATCCTAACCTTAAACTTTACCTGAAGCCTTACCCTAACCCGTCCCCTAATTCTAACCCGTATTCTAACACTAGCCCATACCCTAACACGTACGCTCACCCTAAACTCTTGTCGTACCCTAACCTGTACCCTAAACTTTCCCCGTCCCCTAACCCTATCCCTAACCCTTACCCGAAGTCTTACCCTATCTGGTCCCCTAATCCTAACTCATACGCTAACTCTAACTCATACCCTAACACGAATGCTGACTCTCAACCATAGTCATACCCTAACCTGTTCCCTAAACGGTCACCGTCCCCTATCCCTAACGCTAACTCTAACCCTTACCCAAAGCCTTACCCTAACCCGTCCCCTAATCCTAACCCGTACGCTAACACTAACCCTTACCCTTACATGTACGCTATCCCTAAACTGTTGTCGTACCCTAACCTCTACCCTAAACTGTCCCCATTCCCTAACCATAACCCTAACCTGAAGCATTACCCTAACACTTACCCTAATCCTAAACGGTACACTAACACTGACCTGTACCCTAACACTTTCACTCACCCTAAACCATTGTCGCATCCTAAACCATACCTGTTCCCTAACCCTAACCTTAACCCTAACCCTAAACCTACTTATAGCACTATAACTCAGGAAAATTAAAATAACAAGAAACAACCACCCCAAAGTTTAGGGCTGCTCTGTTTACAAGAGTCTCAACTACGGTACAAATTAAATATCCTTGAAAGAGAGAAATGGATAAAGAAGTTTTCATACTTACGTACAATGGAACATCACTCAGCAATGAAATCAATGTTGTCCGGCCCGTACAAGCATAATGAATGGATTTAGGTACAATGATTCAAAGGAAATAAGTCACACAGAAAAAGAAACTTATCATAAGATATCACTTATAGAGGGAATGTAAACTTGGCTACACATGAACTGAATTACAAAACAGAACAGAGTCTCACATTTAGAAAACAAACTTTTGCTTGCTTAAGGGGAAAGGTGAGTTGGGGTGCTGCATAAAACCAGAGATTGAAATTAGCACAGATACAGTTCCATAAGCCAGTAATAGACAAGATATACTCCTTGTTCAACGAAGTGGACTCAACACCCCCTATTCACTGCAGAGGAATATATCTGACTAGTAAGAATCTTAAAACCTATGTGTTTATATGTCTCCATAAGAGGATCAAGTGTGCATTGAGCGGCATAAACACAGCAGTGAAAATCAGCTAAACCCCATTATAAAAATAAATTTCAAAATCAAAACACAAAGACAGTGAAAGAGAGATAAATTCTTAAATAATTCATTCAGGGCTTGTGACGAAACCTGGATTTACCACATCTACACCCACAGCTGGGAGAGACATAAGGCTGGACACTTGGGGCTGTGAGGATTGGTGAGGTTCGGTGAGCAAATGCAAACCCTTTGAAGTAGTACTGCGTGCTACCCATTCCATGGGTCCCAACTCTCCAGGTTTAAGGGATTCTTCCTACAGCTAAAACATGCGTGGGAAACCCAGAGGATGGTCCACAGTGTGATCGGGCAAGGTTTCTAAAACGCATCTCATTATTCGTCCACTGGTACTCGGGTTCGCCATTCCAGACGCTTTACTAACAATCTCCCCACTTGGAGAGTCAGTGCTTGTAACCTCCTGTTTGGCACACTCTGCAATTTCTGCGGAGGATGAACGGAAATAGGGAGAACCAATGAGAGACTAGCTGTAGGTGTTTGGACGGGCACATTTCACTCTAATTTCCCACCAGGATGTAGAATTAACCAAAGACTCAGCGTGCCGTGCCAGAACCAGAATAGGGCCTGAAGCAATCCTGTTGATTTGTGGCCAGCTCACAGAAAGCGAGTTGAAAAAAGGAGCTCAGGGGCACTGCAATTCACAAACCTGCAGAGTTATAAAGGACAACTATCGTCCAAAAATATATTGAGGTATGGCTGTGAAGAGGACTTGAAACAAGGCACAATTGCAGGAAACAGATTTCAGGAGGTAGATTGGAATTGCATTTAAAGCATATGAAAAGCGGCAGATCTTCGGCAATGATGCACTTGGCCAAAAAGTGCGTATGCGTTTTTTCCTGAATATATTCAGGATAAAACACATACACCCTTTTTGGCCAACCAAGCAAGCGGGAAATTCAAATCTGCACTACAAAGAAGTCTCATCCTAACACGTACCCTAACCCTATCCCGCTACCGTACCCTAACCTGTACCTGAGACCGTACCCGTTCCCTAACCCTAACCCTTACCGTAAGCTGTACACAAACACTAACCTGTACGCTAACATGTACCCTAACAGTAACACATAGCCATACACTAAACTTTATCCTTACCCTACCCCATATCCTAACCCTTTCCCTAAACCGTACCATAACCCGTACCCTAATCCTAACCCATCCCCTAACATTAACCCATAACCTAACCCGTACCCTAATCCTAACCCATACACTAACACGTACCCTAACCCTAACCCGTTGTCATACCCTAACCTGTAACCTAATCTGTACCCATTCCCTAACCCTAACCCTAACCCTTACACTATCCCGTACCATAATCCTAACCTGTACACTAACACTAAACCGTACCCTAACACTTACCCTACTCCTAACCCGTGGTCATACCCTAAACTGTACCCCAAACCATACCCGTTCCCTAACCCTAACCCTAAACCTTACCCTAAACCATACCTTAATCCTAACCCGTACACTAACACTAAACTGTACCCTAACACGTACCCTAACCCTAACCCTTTGTTGTTCCCTATACTGTACCTTAAACTGTACCCCTTCCTTAACACTAAACCTAACCCTAACCCTTACCCTAACCCGTACCTAACACTAACCCATACACTAAACCTAACCATAACCCTGAATGTAAACCATACCCTAATCCTAACCCATACCCTAACACTAACCCATACCTTAACCCGTACCCTAACACTAAACCATAGCCATACCCTAAACTGTACCCTAACACTAACCCATACCATAACCATAACCCTAAACCATACTCTAAGCCGTACAATAATCCTAACCCGTATCCTAACCCTAAACCTTACCCTAAACCCTAATCCTTACCCCTAGCTTAATTTTGTTTTTTTGTATTTAAAAAAATATTTTCTTGGGTTAAAACAAACTAGCAGAACAACAAAATAGGGGGCTTTGCTGGTGATGCGGTGGTTAGAATCTGCCTGCTAATGCAGGGGACACAGGTTCGAGGATGGTCTGGGAGGATCCCACATGCCATGGAGCAACTAGGCCCATAAGCCACAACCAGTGAGCCCTCGCATCTGGAGCCTGTGCTCTGCAACAAGAGAGGCCGCAATAGTGAGAGGCCCACGCACCGAGATCAAGAGTGGCCCCCCACTTGCCACAACTAGAGAAAGCCCTCACACAGAAACTCAGACCCAACACAACAAAAATAAATAAATAAATAATAAACTCCTACCCCCCCCAGAAAAAGAACAACAAAATAAAACAGTAAGTAACCTGAGTGTCCCTCAAAAAGCTAAGTCTGAAATAGTTGGTACTTCTGTTCTATGGACTGTTATGTAGCCTATAAAAAGTGTGAGAGCTAAATCTGTTTTTCTACAGTGAGAAGCATGATATTCCAGATGTATAGAACACCTGGATAAAATGAGAACTCTACACATTATGCTGGTCGTTTCAGGAAATGGGAAAGGATGGCAAGTGGTAAAATATTATCTTTTCCTTTAATTTTTTAAATTTCACTTGTTACAAAGAACTTCAATTATAATTGTACTTTAAAAAAGTAACAATGGAAATTTAAAAGAAAAAATATATATTGTGTGTTCAGTTACGTTTCATAGAATTATGAAATGCTCCACCCTCTGGCCATTACCTGCAAAAGCAGCTTTAAAACCTATGCTAATTTTCACTTCATATGAACAAGTCCTGCAGGGCTGTAAAGGAAACCTGCCTTCATCATGTTTTGCGGGAGGTAAAGGCCAAAGTATTTCAAAATGTGGCACATATTTCAAGAAAACCATTTGAAGAACTAAGCTGTAATAACCGTTTGAAAAATAAAAGGACATGCCTGAAAGCTCAATTTCAAAGGATTATGAGACACATGCAAATCCAACCACACAGAGGTATCAGCTCACACCATTCAGAATAACCATCAGGAAAGAAACTACAAATGATCAATGCTGAAGAGGTTGTGGAGAAATGCATACCCTTAATTTGAAGTGGGATGTAACCTGGTAAGAGTCACTAATGGGAACAGGGTGGAGGTGCCTTTAAAAGGTAAACATTGAACTACTATATGATCCAGCAGGCCCACTCCTGGGTCTATAACATAAGAAGACATAATTGGAAAGACACAGGCAGGCAAATCTGCACTGCAGCAGTATTACAATAACCAAGACATGGAAGCAACCAAAAGTCCATCAACAGATGAGTGGACAAAGAGGAACTGTTACATGTAGAGATGGAATATTAGCTCGGGAAAAAAATGAAACAATGCCATTTGCAGCACCATAGATGAGTCTAGAGGTAACCATGCAACTTGTAGTAAGTGAGAAAGCGAAAGACACCTAACGTATATCACTTATAGGTGTTACCTGAAAATTGATAACAATGAAGATATTTCCACAGAGAAAGGCAATCACAGATTCATTGAACAAACTTATGGTTCCCCAAATCGAAAGGTGTGAGGATTGGATACATTACGATATTGGGGTTAACATAGATATAGAAACACATGTGAAATATATAATCACCAAAGACCTACGGAATACCAAGAGAAGACTACTCAACATTGTGTCATAACCTACCTGGGAAAAGGTTCCAAAGAAGAATAGATATATGTATGTGTGTGAAAGAACCACATCTTGCACACCTAGAACAAAAAAAAAAACACTGTAATCAAATTTGCTGCAATAAAAAATAAAAATTAAATTAAAAATATGAACAAGAAATAATGAGACATAAACTGAAAGGAATTTTTCCTGGCACATCCCATTCTAATTTTCAACCTAGAACAGGACTTCCATTAAGGCTCTGTTGCCCTGGTAACCAGATTTGGTAAAGGAGAAATGCTGCCGTCTTGTGGCTGTTTCACACAACAGCAGCTTTAAACCAAGAGGTAATGTTCACTTAATATTCAAAATATGTGCAGCACTGTAAAGGACACCGGGCCTCAAAAAATGTCCTGGGGTCGTAATCGACCAGAAAATTCAAAAGACGTCAACATTTCAAGAAGACAATGTCAAGAGGCATATTTTACGCACATTTTGTCTTTTCTTTTTTTTCTCTTTAAAATAAAAGGAAATTGAAAAATGCACAACATCAGCAATGAATAAAGCCATGCAAATCCAATTACAGAAATGTTCACCTCACAGCCGTCAGAATGTTCTTCAGCAAAAAGTCTACAAAGAATAAATGCTGAAGGGGTTTCAGAGAACTGTGTACCCTCCAGCTGCTGGGGGGATGTAAACTGGTAACAGCCAGTAGTGAGAACATAATGGAGGTGCGTTTAAGGGTAAAAATTGAGCTACCATGTGATCTGGTAGGTCCTTTGATGTGCCTATCACCTGAGCAGAGCAGAATGGAAAAGACACAGGCTGGCAATCCTGTACTGCAGGAATATTTAACATAGCCAAGACTTGGAAGAAACCAAAATGTCCATCAACAGAAAAATGCACAAAGAGGAAGTGGTCCATGTAAACAATGGAATATTAGCCATGGAAAACAATGAAACAGTGCCGTTTGCACCACCATATAAGGACCTAGAGATAATCACTCAAATTAAAGAAAGAAAGTGAAAGACAGATATCCTATGACATCACTTCTAGGTGTTACCTAAAAGTTGATACTCATGAACTTATTTCCAAGAGAAGGAAAAGCATGGATTAAGAAAAAAAAATTATGTTTAACCAAATGGAAAAGTGTAAGGAATGTGTGAATTAGGATATGAGGGTTAACAGACATGTACTAATACATATGAAATATATAATCACAAAATACCTATGGAATACCAAGAGAGGTCTAGGCAACACTCTGTAATAACCTACACGGTAAAGAATGCAAAGATAAATGACAGATACATTGATATAATGAACCAGATTCTGTACACCTAGGAGAAACAAAATATTTTTATCAAGTTTGCTCTGATAATTAATACAAATTAAATTTATAAAACAAACAAGAAGTAAGGAGATATAAGCTCTTGGGGATGTGCTCTGGCACATTCCACTCTAATTTGCAGCCTACTAACACGATTTCCAGGAAGGCTCTGCTGCCCAAAAACCCAGAGTTGGAAATGTAGAAATTCTGCTGCCTTGTGGCCGTTTTCCGCAAGAGCGGCGTTAAGCCCACAGCTAATGTTCTCTTAACATTCACAAGGACTCAGGGCTGCAAAGGACACCTGCCCTAAACAACTGTGCTGAGGTAGGGAATGGACAATAAAATTCAAAACTGACAAAATTTTCAAGACGATAGTATGAAGAGTTAAGTTTGACTCACTCTCTTGTTTAAAAAAAGGAAAATGGGTGAAAGCTCAACCTCAGGAATTATTAGACTCATGCAAATCTAATGTACAAAAAGGTTTCAACTCACACCAGTCGACTGACCATCAGCAAAAGGTCTACAAACAATAAATTCTGAAGGGGTTTTAGAGAACTGTGTACCCTCTAGCTGCTGGTGAGATGTAACGTGGTAAGAGCCAATAATGAGAACAGAAAGGAGCTACGATTAAAAGTAAAAGTTGAGATACCATTCAATGCAGCAGTCACACCACTGGGCCTCTCACCTGAGAAGACCAGAATCGAGAAGACGCGGGCTGCAAAAGCTGCACTGCAGCCTTATTCACAATAGCCAAGACAGTGAAGCCACCAAAATGTCCATCAACAGATGTATGGATGAAGAAGAAGTGGTCCACGTTCACAATAGAATATTAGCCATGGAAAACAATGAAACACTGCTATTTGAGGTGCCATAGATGAGCTTGGAGATAATCACAGAATATGAGGTAAGTCAGAAAGCAAAAGACCTATATCTTATGATATCACTTATAGGCGTTATCTAATAACTAACACAAATGAACATATTTCCACAGAGAAAGACACTCACAGACTTAGAAATTAAGTATGCTTATCTAAAAGGAAAGGTGGGCAGAATGGATAAATTAAGATTAACGTTACCATATGTATACAAATACATATAATAAACATATATCAAAAAGACGGACCATATAGCAAGGGAGGTCTATGGAACACTGTAATATTTTACATGGGAAGAGGATCTGAACATGAATAGACATATATATTGTACAAATGAACCAGATTGTGTACATCTGGACAAACAATATCTAATCATTACCCCGATTAAATAAATTTTAAAAACCAAGATGTAATGAGACATAAACTTATGGACGTTCCTCCTGGCACATTCCATTCTAACTTAAAACCTAGGACCACGACTTCCAGAAAGGCTTTGCTGCCCTAGTACTCAGATTTGGGAAAGGACAAATGCTGCCTCCTTGTGGCCGTTTCCCACAACAGCAGCTTTAAACCCAGTGCTAATGGTCACTAAATATTCACCAAACTTTCAGTTCTGTAATGACATCTGCCCTCCAAAAAAATCCTGGGGTCGAGTATCCACCAAAAATTCAAAAGAGGGCAACCTTCCAAGAAGAGAGCTTCAAGAGATATATTGTACTCACACTTGATTTTTAACAGAAAGGAAAAAGGCGTGGAAAATGATGAATTTTAGGAATTTTTAAAGTCATGCAAACCCAAATTACAAAAACTTATCAGGTCACAGCAGTCAGATTGGCCATTAGCAAAAATGCTGCAAACTATAAATGCTGAAGGGATTGTGGAGAAGTTCGTACCCTCGGTTCTAAGGGAGACATGGTAAGAGCCACTAATGAAAACACAATGGAGGTGCTTTGAAAAGGTAAACATTGAGCTACTAGTCAATCAGTCACACCCACTGCTGGGCCTATCACCTGAGAAAATGAGAATCAAAAAGTCACAGGCTGGCAATCTTGCACTCCAGCAATATTTAATATAGCCAACACTTGGAAGCAACGAAAATGTCCCTCAACAGAGCTATGCACCAAGAAGTGGTCCATATACACAATGGAATATTACTCCGATAAAAATATAAATTAAATTTAAAAAACAAACAAAAATAAGGAGACATCAGCCTTTGGGGGTTTATCCGGGCACATTCCACTCTAATTTATAACTGAGGAAGACCACTGGCCGGAAGCTCTGTTTCCCTAGTACCAGCATGGGGAACAAAGAAAGGCTGCCGCAATCTGGCCGTTACCTGCAAAAGCAGCTTTAAAGCCTGTGCTAATGGTCACTTCATGTGAACAAGTACTGCAGGGCTGTAAATGAAACCTGCCCTCAAAATGTTTTGAGGGAGGTAATGGCCAATAAATTTCAAAATGTAACACATACTTTAGAAAACACTTTGAAGAGCTAAGCTGTAATCACAGTTTGAAAAATAAAAAGGACATGCCTTAAAGCTCAATTTCAAAGGATTATGAGTCATATGCAAATTCAACCACAAAGAGGTATCAGCTCACACCAGTCAGAATATCCATCAACAAGAAAACTACAAACAATAAATGCTGAAGCCATAAAAAGAAACGAAATTGAGCTATTTGTAATGAGGTGGGTAGACCTAGAGTCTGTCATACGCAGTGAAGTAAGTCAGAAAGAGAGAGACAAATACCGTATGCTAACACATATACCTGGAATTTAAGAAAAAAAATGTCATGAAGAACCTAGGGGTAAAACAGGAATAAAGACAGAGACCTACTAGAGAATGGACTTGAGGATATGGGGAGGGGGAAGGGTAAGCTGTGACAAAGGGAGAGAGAGGCATGGACATATATACACTACCAAACGTAAGGTAGATAGCTAGTGGGAAGCAGCAGCATGGCACAGGGAGATCAGCTCGGTGCTTTGTGACCGCCTGGAGGGGACGGAGGGTGGGAGGGAGGGAGACGCAAGAGGGAAGTGATATGGGAACATATGTATATGTATAACTGATTCATTTTGTTGTAAAGCACAAGCTAGCACACCATTGTAAAGCAATTATACTTCAATAAAGATGTTAAAAATAAATAAATAAATAAATGCTGAAGGTGTTGTGGAGAAATGCATACCCTCAACTTTACGTGAGATGTAACCTGGAAAGAGCCACTAATGAGCACAGAATCGTGGTGCATTTAAACGGTAAACCCTGAGATACTATATGATACAGGAGGCCCACTCTTGGGCCTATAACATAAGAAGACAGAATTGGAAAGACACAGGCAGGCAAATGTGCAGTGCAGCAGTATTACAATAGCCAAGACATGGAGGCAACCAAAAAGTCCATCAAGAGGTGAGTGGACAAAGAAGAACTGGTACATGTACAGATGGAATATTATCTAGGGAAAAAAATGAAACAATGCCATTTGCAGCACCGTAGATGATTCTAGAGGTAATCAGGCAAATTGTACTAAGTCAGACAGCAAAAGACACATATCCTATAATATCACTTATAGGTGTTAGCTAAAAATTGATACCAATGAAGATATTTCCACAGAGAAAGGCAATCACAGATTCATTAAACAAAGTTAAGGTTCACCAAATGGAAAGGTGTGAGGACTGGATATATTAGGATATTGGGGTTAACATAGATATAGAAACACATGTGAAATATATAATCACCAAAGACCTATGGAATACCAAGAGAAGACTACTCAACATTGTGTCACAAGCTACATGAGAAAACGATCTGAAGAAGTATAGATACATGTATATGTGTAAAAGAACCACATCTTACACACCTAGAACAAACAAAACATTTTAATCAAATTTGCTCTGATAAAAAATAAAAATTAAAAAAAGAACAAGAAAAAAAGAGAGAAAAAAGGGAAAAAAAAGAACAAGAAGTAATGAGACATACACTTAAGGGACTTTTTGCTGGCACATTGCATTCTAGTTTACAACCAGAACACGACTTCCATTAAAGCTCTGTCATCACTAATAAAGCAGCTTTATAAGCAATGTTGAAGGTAGCTTAAAAGAATTCTCACTAATTATTGACAGTAACAAGAAAACAAACAAAAGTAAAAATCTCATGGCAAAAAGTATACATAGAGTAAGGGTAGTAGATCAAACACTTATTAAACTTCTGTAAAGAATAAAAGACAACAGTAGTACTTTTTTTAAAAGAGAGGGCCCAAATAAATCAGAACTGAAAGAGATGATGTTACAAGAGCCACCACAGAAATACAAAGTATCCTAAGATACACACAGGGTAACTCAGGGCTCAGACTGGACAGAGCCCACTCTCCATTCCCCTGTACATGACTCAGGAACTGAGGAGGGGGTCCTTGAGGAGAGGCACAAGATAGAAGATGTTAGGCATTAACATGACTGCATTCATTTTAAACATGCCTGAACTACATTCACATGAGATGATTTTGTCCTGTTTGTACATCAGCACCTCTAGTCGGAACTGCAGATCTTTGGTTTCACCACCTCTATGACAGCATTAGCTTCACCTGCTGTGGACCGTCTCCTATAGGATTTCTAGAACCACAAAACATCGAAGCTTCACAGGACCCAGAGTCTGTGCGACTCCACTCAGAGTCTCAACTGCACTCAGAGACTCAGAGTCTCAACAGAGACTCCCCTCTTGGAGGACACACACAAAGTAGTGTGCACATCAGGACCCAGGGGAAGGAGCAGTCACCCCATAGGTGAATGATCATACCTAGCTGCTAGTTTTAGAGGGTCTCCTGCAGAGGTGGGGTGTGGCTGTGGCTCACCATGGGGACAATGACACTGACAGCAGAAGTTCTGGGAAATACTCCTTGGCGTGAACTCTCCCAGAGTCCACCATTAGCCTCACCAAGAGCAAGGTAGGCTCCAGTGCTGGGTTGCCTCAGTCCAAACAACCAACAGGGAGGGAACCCAGCCCCATGCATCAGCAGACAAGCGGATTAAACTTTTTATTAAACTTTTATTTAATCCACAGACAAGCAGATTAAAGCTCTGCCCACCAGAGCAACACCCAGCTCTACCCACCACCAGTCCCTCGCATAAGGAAGCTTGCACAAGCCTCTCAGATAGACTCAATCACTGGAGAGCAGACAGCAGAAGCAAGAAGAACTACAATTCTGCAGCCTGTGGAAGGAAAACCACATTCACAGAAAGATAGAGAAAATGAAAAGGCAGAGGACTTTATACCAGATCAAGGAACAAGATAAATCCTCAGAAAAACAACGAAATGAAGTGGGGATAGGTAACCTTCCAGTAAAAGAATTCAGAATAATGATAGTGAAGATGATCCAAGACCTTAGAAAAATAATGGAGGCAAAGATCGAGAAGATGCAAGAAATGCTTAACAAAGACCTAGAAGAATTAAGGAACAAACACCTAGAAGAATTAAAGAACAAACAAACAGAGATGAACAATACAATAACTGAAATGAAAAATACACTAGAAGGAATCAGTAGCAGAATAACTGTGACAGAAGAACGGATAAGTGACCTGGAAGACAGAAAGGTGGAAATCACTGCCATGGAACAGAATAAAGAAAAAGAATGAAAATAAATGAAGACAACCTAAGAGACTTCTGGGACAACATTAAATGCAACAACATTCGCATTATAGGGGTCCCAGATGGAGAACAGAGAGAGAAAGGACTCGAGAAAATATCTGAAGAGATTATAGTTGAAAACTTCCCTAGCATGGGAAAAGAAATAGCCACCGAAGTCCACGAAGCACAGAGAGTCCCAGGCAGGATAAACCAAAGGAGAAAAATGCCGAGACACACAGTAATCAAATTGAAAAAATTAAAGACAAAGAAAAATTATTGAAAGCAACAAGGGAAAAATGACAACATACAACGGAACTCCCATAAGGTTAACAGCTGATTTCTCAGCAGAAAATCTACAAGCCAGAAGGGAGTGGCATGATAAATTTAACGTGATGAAAGGGAAGAACCTACCACCAAGAGTACTCCACCCAGCAAGTATCTCATTCAAATTTGATGGAGAAATCAAAAGCTTTACAGACAAGCAAAAGCTAAGAGAATTCAGCACCATGAAACCAGCTCTACAACAAATGCTAAAGGAACTTCTCTAAGTGGGAAACACAAGAGAAGAAAAGGACCCACTAAGACAAACCCATAACAATTAAGAAAATAATAATAGGAACATACATATTGATAATTACCTTAAACATGAATGGATTAAATGCTCCAACCAAATGACACAGGCTCACTGAATGGATACAAAAACAAGATCCATATATATGCTGTCTACAAGAGACCCATTTCAGACCTAGGGACACATACAGACTGAAAGTGAGGGGATGGAAAAATATATTCCATGCAAATGAAAATCAAAAGAAAGCTGGAGTAGCAATACTCATATCAGATAAAATAGATTTTAAAATAAAGAATGTTACAAGAGACAAGGAAGGACACTACATAATGATCAAGAGATCAATCCAAGATATAACAATTATAAATATATATGTACCCAACACAGGAACACCTCAATATATATGGCAACTGCTAACAGCTATAAAAGAGGAAATCAACAGTAACACAATAATAGCAAGGGACTTTAACACCTCACTTACACCAATGGAGATCATCCAGACAGAAAATTAATAAGGAAACACAAGCTTTAAATGACACAATAGACCAGATAGATTTAATGGATATTTATAGGACATTCCATCCAAAAACAGCAGACTACAAGTTCTTCTCAATGGTACACGGAACATTCTCCGGGATAGATCACATCTTGGGTCACAAATAAAGCCTCAGTAAATTTAAGAAAACTGAAATCATATCAAGCAGCTGTTCCGACCACAATGCTATGAGATTAGAACTCAATTACAGGGAAAATAACGTAAAAAACAAACACATGGAGGCTAAACAATACGTTTCTAAATAACCAAGAGATCACTGAAGAAATAAAAGAGGAAATCAAAAACTACCTAGAGACAAATGACAACAAAAACACGATGATTGAAAACCTATGGGATGCAGCAAAAACAGTTCTAAGAGGGAAGTTTATAGCAATAAAAGCCTACCTCAAGAAACCAGAAAAATCTCAAATAAACAATCTAACCCTACACCTAAAGGAACTAGAGAACGAAGAACAAAACCCAAAGTTAATAGAAGGAAAGAAATCATAAAGATCAGAGCAGAAATAAATGAAATAAAAACAATAGCAAAGATCAATAAAACTAAAAGCTGGTTCTTTGAGAAGATAAACAAAAATGATAAACCTGTAGCCAGACTCAAGTAAAAGAGGGAGAGGACTCAAATCAATAAAATTAGAAATGAAAAAGGAGAAGTTGTAACAGACACCACAGAAATACAAAGCATCCTAAGAGACCTCTACAAGCAACTCTATGCCAATAAAATGGACAACCTGGAAGAAATGGACAAATTCTTAGAAAGGTATAACCTTCCAAGACTGAACCGGGAAGAAATAGAAAATATGAACAGACCTATCACAAGTAATGAAATTGAAAGTGTGATTAAAAATCTTCCAACAAACAAAAGTCCAGAACTAGATGGCATCAGAGGTGAATTCTATCAAACATTTAGACAAGAGCTAACACCCAATCTTCTCAAACTCTTCAGAACTTTTCAGGGGAAGGAGCACTCCCAAACTCATTATATGAGGCCACCATCACCCTGATACCAAAACCAGACAAAGATACTACAGAAAAAGAAAATTAGAGACCAATATCACTGATTAATATAGATGTAAAAATCCTCAACAAAATACTAGGAAACAGAATTGAACAACACATTAAAAGGATCATGCACCATGATCAGGTGGGGTTTATCCCAGGGATGCAAGAATTCTTCAATATACACAAATCAATCAATGTGATACACCATATTAACAAATTGTAGAATAAAAATATGATCATCCCAATAGATGCAGGAAAAGCTTTCGACAAAATTCAACACCAATTTATGATTAAAAGTCTCCAAAAAGTGGGCATAGAGGGAATCTACCTCAACATAATAAAGGCAGTATATGACAAACCCACAGCAAACATCATTCTCAATAGTGAAAAACTAAAAGCATTTCCTCTAAGATCAGGAACAAGACAAGAATGTCCACTCTCACCACTATTACTCAACATAGTTTTGGAAGTCCTAGACACAGTAATCAGAGAAGAAAAAGAAATAAAAGGAATACAAATTGGAAAAGAAGAAGTAAAATTGTCACTGTTTGCAAATGACACGATACTACACATAGTGAATCCTAAAGATGCCACCAGAAAACTACTAGAGCTAATCAATGAATTTGGTAAAGTTGCAGGATACAAAATTAATGCACAGAAATCTCTTGCATTCCTATACACTAACAATGAAAGATCAGAAAGAGAAATTAAGGAAACAATCTCATTCACCATTGCAACAAAAAGAATAAAATACGGAGGAATGAACCTACATAAGGAGGTAAAAGACCTGTACTCAGAAAACTATAAGACACTGCTGAAAGAAATCAAAGATGATATAAACATATGGAGGTATAAACCATGTTCTTGGATTAGAAGAATCAATATTGTGAAAATGACTATAGTACCCAAAGCAAGCTACAGATTCAATGCAATCCCTATCAAATACCACTGGCATTTTCTACAGAACTAGAACAAAAAAATCTTAAAATTTGTATGGAGACACAAAAGACCCCGAATAGCCAAAGCAGTCTTGAGGGAAATTAAAAGAGCTGGAGGAATCAGACTTCCTAACTTCAGACTATACTACAAAGCTACATTAATCAAGACTATATGGTACTGGCACAAAAACAGAAATATAGATCAATTGAACAAGATAGAAAGCCCAGAGATAAACCTACGTACCTATGGCTAACTCATCTATGACAAAGGAGGCAAAGATATACAATGAAGAAAAGACAGTCTCTTCAGTAAGTGGTGCTGGGAAAACTGGACAACTACACGTGAAAGAATGAAATTAGAACACTCCATAACACCATACACAAAAATAAACTCAAAATGAATTAGAGATCTAAATGTTAGACCAGACACTATAAAATTATTAGAGGAAAACATAGGCAGAACACTCTATGACATAAATCACAGCAAGATCCTTTTTGACCCACCTCCTAGAGAAGTGGAAATAAAAACAAAAATAAACAAATGGGACCTAATGAAACTTCAAAGCTTTTGCACAGCAAAGGAAAACATAAACAAGACGAAAATACAACCCTCAGAATGGGAGAAAATATTTTCAAATGAAGCAAATGACAAAAGATTAATCTCCAAAATTTACAAGCAGCTCGTGTAGCTCAATATCACAAAAACAAACAACACAATCCAAAAATGGGCAGAAGACCTAAATAGACATTTCTCCAAAGGAGATATACAGATTGCCAATAAACACATGAAAGGATGCTGAACATCACTAATCATTAGAGAAATGCAAATCAAAACTACAGTGAGGTATCACCTCCCAGCAGTCAGAATGGCAATCATCAAAAAATCTACAAACAATAAATGCTGGAGAGGCATTTACTGGAGAAAAGGGAACGTTCTTGCACTGTTGCTGGGAATGTAAATTGCTATACCCACTAGGGATAACAGTATAGAGGTTCCTTAAAAAACTAAAAATAGAAGTACCATACGACCCAGCAATCCAACTACTGGGCCTTTGCCCTGAGAAAACCATAATTCAAAAAGAGTTATATACAACAATGTTCATTGCAGTTCTACTTACAATAGCCAGGACATGGAAGCAACCTAAGTGTCCATCGACAGATGAATGGATAAAGAATATCTGGCACATATATAAATGGAATATTACTCAGCCATAAAAAGAAACAAAACTGAGTTATTTGTAGTGAGGGGGATGGACTTAGAGTCTGTCCTACACAGTGAAGTAAGTCAGAAAGAGAAAAATAAATACCGTGTGCTAACAGAGATATATGGAATCTAAAGAAAAAAGTTTATGGAGAACCTAGGGGCAGGACAGGATTAAGGACACAGACATAGAGAAAGGACTTGAGGACACGGGGAGGGGGAAGGGTAAGCTGGGACGAAGTGAGAGAGTGCCATGGACATATATACATTACCAAATGTAACATCGATAGCTACTGGGAAGCAGCCACATAGCACAGGGAGATCAGCTCGGTGCTTTGCGACCACCTAAAGGGGTGGGATGTGGAGGGTGGGAGGGAGATGTAAGAGGGAGGGGATATGGTGATATATGTATATGTATAATTGATTCACTTTGTTATACAGCAGAAACTAACACTCCACTGTAAAGCAATTATACTCCAATAAAGGTGTAAAAGGAAAATAAAAAAGAAAGAAGCCCAGAGATAAACCTACACACCTATGGTCAACTAATCTATGACAAAGTAGGCAAGACTATACAATGGAGAAAAGACAGTGTCTTCAATCAGTGGTGCTGGGAAAAATGGACAGCTACATGTAAAAGAATGAAATTAGAACACCCCCTAACACCATACACATAAATAAATTCAAAATGGATTAGAGACCTTAATGTAAGACCGGACAGTATAAAACTCTTAGAGGAAAACATAGGAAGAATACTCTAACATAAATCACAGCAAGATCTTTTTTGATCCACCTCCTAGAGTAATGACATAAAAAAGAAAACTAAACAAATGGGACCTAATGAAAGGTAAAAGCTTTTGCAAAGCAATGGAAACTACAAACACAAAAAGACAACCCTCAGAATGGGAGAATATATTTGCAACTGAATCAATGGACAAAGGATTAATCTCCAATATATATAAACAGCTCATGCAGCTCAATATTAAAAAAACAAACAACCCAATACAAAAATGGGCAGAAGATCTAAATAGACATTTCTTCCAAGAAGACGTAGAGATGGCCAAGGAGCACATGAAAAGCTGCTCTACATCACTAATTATTAGAGAAATGCAAATCAAAACTACAATGAGGTATCACCTCACACCTGTTAGAATGGGCATCATCAGAAAATCTACAAACAACAAATGCTGGAGAGGGTGTGGAGAAAAGGAACCCTCTTCCACGATTGGTGGGAATGTAAATTGATAGTCACTATGGAGAACAGTATGGAGGTTCCTTAAAAAACTAAAAATAGAATTACCATATGATCCAGCAACCTACTACTGGGCATATACCCAGAGAAAACCATAAATCAAAAAGACACATTCACCACAATGTTCATTGCAGCACTATTTACAATAGCCAGGTAATGGAAGCAACCTAAATGCCCACAGACAGACGAATGGATAAAGATGTGGTACATATATAAAATGGATTATTAGCCATAAAAAGGAATGAAATTGGGTCATTTGTAGAGACGTCGATGGATCTAGAGACTGTCATACAGAGTGAAGTAAGTCAGAAAGAGAAAAACAAATATTGTATATTAATGCATATATGTGGAACCTAGAAAAATGGTACAGATGAACCGGTTTGAAGGGCAGAAATAGAGACACAGATGTAGAGAACAAATGTATGGACACAAAGAGGGGAAAGCCATGGGGGGGGTGGCAGTGGGAGGAGTTGGGAGATTGGGATTGACATGTATACATTTATATGTATAAAATAGATAACCAATAAGAACCTGCTGTATAAAAAATAAATAAAATAAAATGAAAAATAAATTTTTTTAAAAAACGGAAAAAAGTTATTCCCTTCACATACATGTATTTATATGAATGAATTATTTCCATACTTACATCCATAAGTACAAAAAAGAGGAATAAAACCTACCTTGAAACAAAAAAGAAAAAAACAAAACAGAACCCACCAGTTATACAGATGAAAACACTATCAGGGCACTTGCTCCAGTGGTAGACAATTCTGAAGTTGGTCAGAGGTGGGGAATCGTCTCGCATGCAGCCAGCAGCTCCCACGCAACAAGCGTCCTCATTACAAGCCTGGGGGACCGTGCCGAGGCATCTGTGAGTAAACGTGAGATGAGCCCCAGGCCAGCTGCTGCTGAACTGTTCCCAACATTCCCAGGTAAAACACCTGAATATGTACAAGGACTTGAAAGCCTAGAGGAAGGGCCATGGAGCCACACGAGTGACAGCATGCCAGCCGACTTGGTGCCTGCAGGCCAGCCAGGATGGTCCTGGCCCTGGGTGCTCTTCTGGAAGATTTCCATTTCCCTGCCTGAGATACCCGTCCTGTCCCTGCCCCCACTGCTTTTTTCCTTCCTCACCTCTGCCCAGGGAGAAATTCCAGCAGCAGGTATGGGTGACACATCCTCTTCTTTAGCAGGTGGCAGCCTGGCAACTGCTGCAGAAAGTCCAGCAGAGCCCCACTCACACTGGGCCACCCACAAAGCTGTGGCCTCTCATTCCCTCCCACCAGCCCAGCCCCGAGACTGCTGACAGGGCAGAGATAATGGCGTCAGGCACAGCTGCAGGGGCTCTTGCTGCCTGGAGTGGTATTTATATTGATCTCAACCCAGGCACACCTGGGGAGGGCTGGCCGGCACGGTAAGGCTGCCCAGGTCAGCCAATCATCACCCCTCAGGGGCTCACAGTTGCAGAAAATGGAACTTGCTGAACCGGCCAGGTCCAAGGAACAGGTGTGGGCTCCTGAGAGTCAGGATAGACAAGGGGCTGCAGGTTTGGCTTGTTTTCTAATCATTTTATCTGGCCCATGAGTGGGAGACAACTTCAAGAAAACCCTCTCCTAATGAGAGGAACCCAGGAGTCAGGGAGAGGAGGGGTGGGTGGTGGTTGGAGACAGAGGCCTGGTGCCCCGGGTGCAGTGGAAGTCTCTGGAAGACCAGGTGGAGGGAGGCCGCACAGAGTGATGCCCAGGGTCACAGAACTGTTGCAGCTGCTGTTTGTAAGTTCAAGTCCTGCTCTGAGGTGCTCTGTGTCAGCTCTGAGTGACAGGTGAGCTGGGGGTGCTCTGCAATGAGGGCTATGTGCATAGTTCCTGTGTGCCCAGCCCTGCCACGGTACCTGCAAGGGTAGCTCTGTATCCTGGGATTGGTCTGACCACGAGAGCCCCATGGGCTGCTGGGGACCTGGTAGAGGATGTCAGGACAGTCAGTGAAGCCACCAAGGATATACCTCCAGTTGCTCCTAATTCCTACACCCTGCTGGTCATTCTACCAACCACCAGGACATGGTATTCTGTATTAGTCTTCAATGATGCCTTCTTGTGTATTCCATTAGTCCCAGAGTCACAAGAAATTTTGGCTTGTGAGTGGCAGGACTCAACATACAACTAAAACAATACTTCCGGGCCGTCTTGCCCCAAGGGTGCAAAAATTCCCACACCATCTTTGGGGAAAGCTTAGCTAAAGACCTAGAAGTTCTACCTCTGGAAAAGGAAACCCTCCTTCAGTACACAGATGACATTCTGATCGCCAGCCCTACTAAGGAGGCCTCTGAACTACCAAGCCAATAAAGGATAGAAGTTGTCCAAGAAAAAGCTCAAATATCACAGACTGCGGTGACCTGCCTGGGCTTCATTCTCACAGAAGGTCGGAGAAGCCCATCCCAGGAAAGGGAAGAAACCATTTGCAGCCTTACCACTTTCTAAAACTAGAAGACAGCTTAGGGGTTCCTGGGGAGGCCAGGGTTTGCTGCTTCTGGATCCCTAACTACAGTCTACTAGCTGGGCCTCTATATGAAACACTGAAAGGAAAAGATGATGATCCTTTTGAATAGAATCCAGAAGTGGCCTTTCAAGAATGGAAAGAGCAGTCAATTCAGACCCTTGCCCTGGAACTCCCTAATTTAGCTAAACCCTTTGACCTTTACATTCCCGGTGAAAGGTGAATCACCATTGGAGAATTAGTGCAAAAACTGGGACCACTTGAAATGGAACAATGCAAGAATGCCATCCAGGTAGGATAAACTACGGTCACCAAGGGGCTTGGCCCACTGCCACATCTGGCCAAGATACTGGCGGTATCTAAAAACCTGGAAATCAGCAGCCCAAAAGGCCACCTCCCTCCTAAGGGAAAAGGACCCCACGTGGTGATCCTAACCACCAACCATGCCCTGAAGTTGCAGGGTTCGCTCCGTGGGCACACCGACCTCGAGTGAGGAGGCCCTCCAACTCCAACATCCAGAGAGATAACCGGGGGCAACAGGGCACCATGACGACTCGTGTGAACATCACTTGACCTGGAGTTTCTCTCATAAAACAACAAGAGTGTGTCCCAAAAGAGTAGACTACTGCTTGCAGGACTTACTGCACCCAGAGGGGAGCTAATAATCTTGGCGGGGGAACCGTATATCACACTGTCACCATAGAAAAGCCTACAGACACCGTGATGATGGTGGCCAATAAGACCGGCTGGACTCCTGTTTACTTCAAAAGGCTGTTGACTCAGTGGCCATCATGGTCCTTGATCACCACTGACCCTGGACTGTCTGGGAGTTGAGCGGGCAGGGCTCTGACACCTGGTGCTGTTTGTACGTTAATTCAGGGGCCTAATTGAAGAAAGCGCAGACTACTGGTCAGAGCATCTAGGCTGGCAGAAACGGTCAGCCTAAGGTGGCCGAACAAATGTGGGGCGGGGTGAAACCGGCCCCCACAGCGTCTCTGCACATCTCTTTCCTGGACCCTTAAAGGTCATTAGAATCTATAACACTTCCAATGCTGGTGCTCAGGTGGACGAGCAGGGAGGCAGGGGGCCTGGGGACAATCAACGTCACCTGGAGGCTGCTGGGGAGAAGCTCTGACCCTCGACCCCGGGTATGAGGGCTCCCAACTCAGCACTCAGCAGTTACAGAAGAAGGGTCTGCACCCTCAGAACTCCAAGAATGAGGAACGGGACAAAAGGCAGAGGAGGGGTTTGTCCCCAGCAAAGCCCATTAAAAATCCCTGGGAGATAAAAATAGAATCTGGGCAATAAAGTCAAGTCTAATCTTTTTTATCCTTTGTGCTTTGTCTACTTTCATGTGCTCCTAGGGTCCCGCATGCAGAGGTTCCACACCCGGCACTTCAGACCAGATTTCCTAGTGCAGAATGGCTGGGATGACACCTCAGCTCCTAGGGCCCAGTGCAGACTCTGCGATATAGAGCCTGAGCTGCAGCCAACCTGGCCCTCGAGAGCTCCGCCCCCTCCCTCCCACTGACTCTGACAGGATCTCTACACAGCAGCCCAGCCCACAGCCCACGGGGTAGTGCATGCTCTCACCTCTCCATTCTCTGATCAAAATATAAAGTTTCCTTTGCTTGTGAACCAAACTCAGTCTCGATCTGTTGGCCCCAATGACACTGGGCAGGGGGACACTTGTTGGGGTCCACTCTGGAGGATCAGTAACAGAAATTGAGACTATTGTAACCTCAATGAACAGATGTGTGAGCCAAACTGTAGTTAACATAGAACAGTGTATAAGGCTCGGGTAAAATAAGATGTTTCTAACACTTCCATTTGATATTTCCATCACTTTATTATAAGCAAGTTCAGTGAAAAGGTTTGTCTTATTTGTCAGGTCAATATTAGAGAAACGAAGTGATTTCTTTCCAAGGATGTACATCTAATAATCTTGGTTAAAGCTTCAATCTTGTTTTAAATGCTTTTCCATTGAAAATGATACCTCTCTTTCAGCTCCCCCATTTCTGAGAAGTATAAAATCTTATAATTTATTATTACCAAAGGGGACAGGTGGGAGGAGGGATAAATTAACAGTTTGGGATTAACACATACACACTGCTATGTATAAAATAGATCATCAACAAGGAACTACTGTATAGCACAGGGAACTACACTCAACATTTTGCAATAACCTATAAGGGGAAATAATCTGAAAAAGAATAGATATTTTTATTGACATCATCTATCAATGACAGTTAAAGTGTAACCTAAGGGAAGCTGGTGGTGAGTGCTTCTGACCCTGAAGACTTCAATCATCTAAAGTTTGGACTCTGCCTACTTCCCAAGGCCCTTAATGAACATATGTGTAGCCGTAGCTTAAAAAATTCCCCAGTTTGGGTTTCGGGGAGACACTGATTTTGAAAAAGCCCTGGTGTTCTCCTTACATGAATGGGACTCTTCCTACTGCTAAAACATGTCTGTCACACCCAGAGGATGGTATACCGTCTGATCGGGAAGAGTTTGGAAAAGGCATCTCATCTCCTCATCTCCTGGTGCTCGGGTTCACCCCTCCAGCGTCTTTACTAACAGTCTCCCCACTTGGAGATGTCAGCACTGTCAACATCCTGTTGCGTACAGTTTGGAATTTGTCCAGAGGATGAAGCGGAAGGATGAGGAACAATGAGAGACAAGTCCTAGGTGTTCAGACAGGCACATGTCACTCTAATTTCCAATCAGGAAGACGAATTGACCAAAGGCTAGGGTTGCCCATGGAAACAGTATAGGGCTTGAGGAAATCCCGCTGCTTTGTGGCCAGTTCCCATAAACACAAGTTGAACAATGGAACTCAGGGGCAGTAAAATTCATGAAACTGCAGAGTTGAAAATATCTATCACTGAAAAATGTCTTGAGGAATGTCAGAGAAAAGGACTTGTAAGCAAGGGAGAATGGCAGGAAAGGGATTTGAGGAGGTAGAAAGGACTCGCCATTAAGCACAAGAAAAGGAGCTGAACATTGCCAACATTGCAGTTGGCCAAAAAGGGTGTATGCGTTTTTTTCTGTATATATTCAAGAAAAGGGCATACACTTTTTTAGCCAACTAAACAGGTGGGCACTGGAAGTCAATACTACAAAAGATATCACTTTGCATCAGTCAGAAGAGCCATCCTCATAAAGCGTAAATAACAGAAATGCAAGACAGGGCAAGGAGAAGCGGGAGCCCTGTGAGACTTATAGTGGAAATGTATATTGCCAACGGCCATTCTGGAGAAGTGTATTGTGTTTACTAAAGCATCTAAAAAATGAGCTACAGAGCATAGGGCACTTGCACTCATGGGTGTATATCTTGGGAAAAACAAAAATCGAGAGGACACAGGCACCCCAATGTTTACCCCCTCTCTGTTTAAAAGATCCTCGACTAGGATATAACTTAAATGTCTCTGAAGGGATAAAATGGATAGAGATGTGGTACTTAGGTAGAGTGGAATATTATTCAGCCTGGAAATCAATGAAATATGGCCAGTTGTAACAACTCCGGAGGAGTTACGTATGATCTTTCTAAGTGACATAATTCAAAAAGAAAAAGACACATATCATGAGATATCACTTAAAGGTGGAATCCAAAATGGCTACACATGAAATAAATTACAAAACAAAAACATAGTCAAATATGTAGAAAACACGCATAAGGCTGCTAAACGGGAAAGGTGGGGAGGGGTGAGGTATCATCCAGGAGGTTGAAATTAGCAAAGATACCATTCCAAATACCAAACTGATAATCAACAAGGCCTACACTGTAGCTAAAAGAACTGCACTCAGCACACTCAAGTCACCGGAAAAGAATATATACGACTGGTAAGAATCTGAAAAAGAATTTACTGATGTCTCTCTGTACGTGAATCAAGTGGATGTACAGCAGCAAGAAACAGAGCTTTGAAAATCAGCTGTAACCAATATAGTAATAAATTGAAAAAAATAAACGACAGAGAGACAGAGAAAACCTCTTACAACTTTTCCTCAGGGACGGTGATGCAACATGGATTGAACACATCTAGACCCACAGCAGGATGAGACATAAGGCTGGAAAATGTTTGCACTAAGAGAAATGTGAGGTTGGGTGAGGAAATGCACACCCTTTAAAGTAATACTACCTGGTACCCATTCAATGGGTCCCAAATCTGCAGGTTCAAGGGATCTTCCTACAGCTAAAACATGCATGGAAAACCCAGAGGACTGTACACCATGTGATCGGGAGATGTGTCTAAAATGCAGCTCATTTATCCTCTCCTGGTGCTCCTGTTCACCATTCCAGCCACGTTACTTAGAATCTCCCCACTTGGAGAATCAGCACATTTCAACTTCTGTTTCACACATTTTGCAAATTGTGAGGAGGATGAACGGGAAGAGGGGGAACCAATGAGAGAATAGTTGTAGGGGTTTGGACGGGCACATATCACTCTAATTTCCCATTAAGAATAAGAATTGAAAAAAGGCTCAGCCCGCCTCGCCGGAGCCAAAATAGGGCCTGAAGCAATCCTGCGGGTTTGAGGCCAGCTCACAAAAGAGCAACTTAAAAAATGGAGCTCAGGGTCACTGCAATTCACAAACCTGCAGAGTTATAAATGAAAACTAACATCCAAAACTATGTTGAGGTAAGGCAAAGAAGAGGATCTGAATGCAAGACAGAATTGCAAGAAACAGATTTCAAGAGACAGATTGGACTCGTCTTTAAAGCACATGAAAAGCAGCAGAATTTCGACAATGATGCAGTTGGCCCAAAAGGGAGTATGCGTTTTTTCCTGATTATATCCAGGAAAAAACGCATACGCACTTTATGGGCAACGAAGCAAGCAAGCAATGCAAATGTGCACAACAAAGAAGTCTCATTTCCCACTGGTCAAAAGGGCCATCCTAAAAAATTGTAAAAACCAGAAATGCAGGACAGGCCATGGAGAACAGGGAGCCTTTATACGCTGATGGGCAGTGTGCGAACTGCCGAGAGCCACTCTGGAGAAGTGTATGGTGGTTCCTAAATCATCTAAAAAACAGAGCTACAGAGCATAGGACACTTCCAATCATGGGAGTATATCTAGGGAAGTCTAAAAATCAACAAGCACACCACAGTTTAGGGCTACTCTGTTTACAAGAACCTCAACTTCAGTACACCTTAAATATCCCAGGAAAGAGAACAATGGATAAAGAAGATGTGGTACTTATGTACAATGGAATATCTCTTCACCATGAAATCAATGTAATAAGGCTAGTAGAAGGATAAAGAGTGGATTTAGGTCCGATAATACTACTTGAAATAAGTCAAACAGAAAAAGAAACATATCATAAGATATCACTTATAGAGGGAGGGTAAATATGGCTGCACAAGAAATGAATTACAGAACAGAACAGTGTCTCACATTTAGAAAACACACTTATGTCAGCTTAAGGGGAAAGGAGAGGTGGGGTGATGCATAAAACCAGAGTTTGAAATTAGCACAGATACCGTTCAATAAACCAAATAGATATTAGACAAGATCTACACCTTGCTCAATGAACTGGCCTCAACACACCCTATACACCGCAGAGAAATATATCTGAGTAATAAGAATCTTAAAACCCATGTATTGATATATCTCCATAAGGGAATCAAGTGTGTGCAGAGCAGCACAAACACAGCAGTGAAAATGAGCTAAACCCCATTATAGAAATAAATTTTAAAAACAAAATGCAGAAACAATGAAAGAGAGAAAAATTCTTACAAAATTCGCTCAGGGGCTGTGATGCAACCTGGATTGGCCACATATAAACCCACAGCTGGATAAGACATAAGGCTGGACACTTGGGGCTGAGAGGATTAGTGAGCTTTGGTGAGCAACTGCCAAAAGTTTAATGCAATACTTCATGCTACTCATTCCAAGGGTCCCAACACTCCAGGTTGAAGGGAATCTTCCTACAGCTAAACCATGCTTGGGAAACCCAGCGACTGGTATACCATATGATCGGGAAAGGTTTCTAAAACGCACCTCATTTTTCCTCTCCTGGGGCTCCGGATCGACATTCCACCCGCTTTACTAACAATATCCCCACATGGAGAGTCAATGCCTTTAAGTTCTGGTATTGCACAGTCTGCAGTTAGTGCGGAGGATGAATGGGAATGGGGGAACCAGTGAGAAACTAGCTGTAGCGGTTTCAATGGGCACATGTCACTCTAATTTCACATCAGTAAGAAGAATAAACCAAAGGCACAGCAAGGTGCCCCAGAAGAAGAATAGGGCCTGAAGGAATCCTGTGGTTATGAGGCAAGATCACAAAAATAAGAGCTGAAAAATGGAGCTAAGGGCCACTGCAATTCAAAAACCTGCAGAGTTATAAAGGCCAACTATTTTCAAAAAATATATTGAGGTAAGGCTATGAAGAGGCATTGAAAGCAAGGCAGAATTGCAGGAAACCGATTTCAGGAGGTAGATTGGAATTGCAATTAAAATATACGAAAAGAGGCAGAACGTCGACAATGATGCACTTGGCCAAAAAGGGCGTATGCGTTTTTTCCTGAATATATTCAGGAAAAAACGCATACGCCCTTTTTGGTCAACCAAGCAAGCTTGCAAAGGAAATCTGCACTACAATGAAGTCTCACTTCCCCCCCGGTCAAAAGGGCCATCTGAAAAAAGTGTAAAATCCAGAAAGGCAGGACAGGCCATGGAGAACTGGGAGCCTTGTTATGCTGATGGGCGGGATGTAAATTGCCAACAGCCACTCGGGAGAAGTGTATGGTGTTTCCTGAAACATCTAAAAAACAAAGCAACAGAGCCTAGGGCACTTCCACTTATGGTCCTATAGCTTAGGGAAATTAAAATCAGAAAGACACAGCCACCCCAAAGTTTGGGACGGCTCTGTTTACAAGAACCTCGTTTACGGGACAAGTTCAATATCGCAGAAAGTGAAAAATGGATAAAGAAGTTGTGGTACTTACGTACAATGCAATATCACTCAGCAATGACATCTATGTCATCAGGCCTGTAGCAGCATAATGAGTGGATTCAGGTATGATGATTCTAACTGAAATAAGTCACACAGAAAAAGAAACATCATAAGATATCACTAATACACGGAATGTAAACTTGGCTACACGGGAACTGAATTACAAAACAGAACAGGGTCTCAAGTTTAGAAAACCAACTTATGCTTGCTTAAGGGGGAAGGTGAGTTGGGGTGCTGCATAAAACCAGAGGTTGAAATTAGCACAGATACCGTTCCATAAGCCAAATATGCAATAGACAAGACGTACCCCTTGCTCAACAAAATGGACTCAACAATGAGGTATCACCTCACACCTGATAGAATGGGCATCATCAGAAAATCTACAAACAAAAATTGCTGGAAAGGGTGTGGAGAAAAGGAACCCTCTTCCACTATTGTTGGGAATATAAATTGATACACTCACTATGGAGAACAATATGGAGTTTCTTAAGAAACTAACAATAGAATTACCATATGATACAGCAATCCCAGTACTGGACATATACCCAGACAAAACCATAAATCAAAAAGAGACATTCACCGCAATGTTCATTGCATCACTATTTACAATATCGAGGTAATGGAAGCAACCTAAATGCCCACAGACAGACGAATGCATAAAGCTGTGGTACATATATAAAATGGAATATTACTAAGCCATGAAAAGGAATGAAATTGGGTCATTTGTAGAGACGTCGATGGATCTAGAGACTGTCATACAGAGTGAAGTAAGTCAGAAAGAGAAAAACAAATCTTGTATATTCATGCATATATGTGGAACCTAGAAAAACTGTACAGATTAACCATTTTGCAAGGCATAAATAGAGCAACAGATGTAGACAACAAATGTATGGACAACAAGGGGGGAAAGCTGTTGGGGGGGTGGTGGTGGGAGGAGTTGAGAGACTGGGATTGGCATGTATACATTTATATGTATAAAATAGATAACCAATAAGAATCTGCTGTATAAAAATATGAAATAAAATTCAAAATTAAAAAGAAATAAAATTTAAAAAATAAAACAGAAAAACCAATTATTCCCTTCACATACATGTATTTATATGAATAAATTATTTCCATGCTTATATCTGTAAATACAAAAAAGAGGAATAAAATCTACCTTGAACCAAAAACGAAAAAGAGAAAAAAAACACAGAACCCACCAGTTCCACAGAGGAAAACCGTATCAGGGCACTTGCTCCAGTTGTAAACAATTCTGAAGTTGGTCAGTGGTGGGGAATCGTCTCCCATTCAGCCAGCAGCCCCCACGCAACAAGCGTCCTCATTGCAAAGCTGGGGCACCGTGCCGAGGCATCTGTGAGTAAACGTGAGCTGAGCCCCAGGCCAGCTGCTGCTGAACTATTCCCACCCGTCCCAGGTAAAACACCTGAATATATACAAGGACTTGAAAGCCTAGAGGAAGGGCCATAGAGCCACACGAGTGACAGCATGCCGGCCGACTTGGTGCCTGCAGGCCAGCCAGGATGGTCCTGGCCCTGGGTGCTCTTCTGGAAGATTTCCATTTCCCTGCCTGAGATACCCGTCCTGTCCCTGCCCCCACTGCTTTTTTCCTTCCTCACCTCTGCCCAGGGAGAAATTCCAGCAGCAAGTATGGGTGACACATCCTCTTCTTTAGCAGGTGGCAGCCTGGCAACTGCTGCAGAAAGTCCAGCAGAGCCCCACTCACACTGGGCCACCCACAAAGCCGTGGCCTCTCACTCCCTCCCACCAGCCCAGCCCCGAGACTGCTGGCAGGGCAGAGAAAATGGCGTCAGGCACAGCTGCAGGGGCTCTTGCTGCCTGGAGTGGTATTTATATTGATCTCAACCCAGGCACACCTGGGGAGGGCTGGCCGGCACGGTAAGGCTGCCCAGTTCAGCCAATCATCACCCCTCAGGGGCTCACAGTTGCAGAAAATGGAACTTGCTGAACCGGCCAGGTCCAAGGAACAGGTGTGGGCTCCTGAGAGTCAGGATAGACAAGGGGCTGCAGGTTTGGCTTGTTTTCTAATCATTTTATCTGGCCCATGAGTGGGAGACAACTTCAAGAAAACCCTCTCCTAATGAGAGGAACCCAGGAGTCAGGGAGAGGAAGGGTGGGTGGTGGTTGGAGACAGAGGCCTGGTGCCCCAGGTGCAGTGGAAGTCTCTGGAAGACCAGGTGGAGGGAGGCCGCACAGAGTGATGCCCAGGGTCACAGACCTGTCGCAGCTGCTGTTTGTTAGTTCAAGTCCTGCTCTGAGGTGCTCTGTGTCAGCTCTGAGTGACAGGTGAGCTGGGGGTGCTCTGCAATGAGGGCTATGTGCATGGTTCCTGTGTGCCCAGCCCTGCCACAGTACCTGCAAGGGTAGCTCTGTATCCTGGGAGGGGCCTGACCACGAGAGCCCTGTGGGCTGGGGTGGGGGTGGGGTACCTGCCCAGGTGAGCTCCATATTCTGGGATTGGTCTGACCACGAGAGCCCCATGGGCTGCTGGGGACCTGTTAGAGGATGTCAGGACAGTCAGTGAAGCCACCGAGGATATACCTCCAGTTGCTCCTAATTCCTACACCCTGCTGGTCATTCTACCAACCACCAGGACATGGTATTCTGTATTAGTCTTCAATGATGCCTTCTTGTGTATTCCATTAGTCCCAGAGTCACAAGAAATTTTGGCTTGTGAGTGGCAGGACTCAACATACAACTAAAACAATACTTCCGGGCCGTCTTGCCCCAAGGGTGCAAAAATTCCCACACCATCTTTGGGGAAAGCTTAGCTAAAGACCTAAAAGTTCTACCTCTGGAAAAGGAAACCCTCCTTCAGTACACAGACGACATTCTGATCGCCAGCCCTACTAAGGAGGCCTCTGAACTACCAAGCCAATAAAGGATAGAAGTTGTCCAAGAAAAAGCTCAAATATCACAGACTGCGGTGACCTGCCTGGGCTTCATTCTCACAGAAGGTCGGAGAAGCCCATCCCAGGAAAGGGAAGAAACCATTTGCAGCCTTACCCCTTTCTAAAACTAGAAGACAGCTTAGGGGTTCCTGGGGAGGCCAGGGTTTGCTGCTTCTGGATCCCTAACTACAGTCTACTAGCTGGGCCTCTATATGAAACACTGAAAGGAAAAGATGATGATCCTTTTGAATAGAATCCAGAAGTGGCCTTTCAAGAATGGAAAGAGCAGTCAATTCAGACCCTTGCCCTGGAACTCCCTAATTTAGCTAAACCCTTTGACCTTTACATTCCCGGTGAAAGGTGAATCGCCATTGGAGAATTAGTGCAAAAACTGAGACCACTTGAAATGGAACAATGCAAGAATGCCATCCAGGTAGGATAAACTACGGTCACCAAGGGACTTGGCCCACTGCCACATCTGGCCAAGATACTGGCGGTATCTAAAAACCTGGAAATCAGCAGCCCAAAAGGCCACCTCCCTCCTAAGGGAAAAGGACCCCACGTGGTGATCCTAACCACCAACCATGCCCTGAAGTTGCAGGGTTCGCTCCGTGGGCACACCAACCTCGAGTGAGGAGGCCTTCCAACTCCAACATCCAGAGAGATAACCGGGGGCAACAGGGCACCATGACGACTCGTGTGAACATCACTTGACCTGGAGTTTCTCTCATAAAACAACAAGAGTGTGTCCCAAAAGAGTAGACTACTGCTTGCAGGACTTACTGCACCCAGAGGGGAGCTAATAATCTTGGCGGGGGAACCGTATATCACACTGTCACCATAGAAAAGCCTACAGACACCGTGATGATGGTGGCCAATAAGACCGGCTGGACTCCTGTTTACTTCAAAAGGCTGTTGACTCAGTGGCCATCATGGTCCTTGATCACCACTGACCCTGGACTGTCTGGGAGTTGAGCGGGCAGGGCTCTGACACCTGGTGCTGTTTGTACGTTAATTCAGGGGCCTAATTGAAGAAAGCGCAGACTACTGGTCAGAGCATCTAGGCTGGCAGAAACAGTCAGCCTAAGGTGGCCGAACAAATGTGGGGCGGGGTGAAACCGGCCCCCACAGCGTCTCTGCACATCTCTTTCCTGGACCCTTAAAGGTCATTAGAATCTATAACACTTCCAATGCTGGTGCTCAGGTGGACGAGCAGGGAGGCAGGGGGCCTGGGGACAATCAACGTCACCTGGAGGCTGCTGGGGAGAAGCTCTGACCCTCGACCCCGGGTATGAGGGCTCCCAACTCAGCACTCAGCAGTTACAGAAGAAGGGTCTGCACCCTCAGCACTCCAAGAATGAGGAACGGGACAAAAGGCAGAGGAGGGGTTTGTCCCCAGCAAAGCCCATTAAAAATCCCTGGGAGATAAAAATAGAATCTGGGCAATAAAGTCAAGTCTAACCTTTTTATCCTTTGTGCTTTGTCTACTTTCATGTGCTCCTAGGGTCCCGCATGCAGAGGTTCCACACCCGGCACTTCAGACCAGATTTCCTAGTGCAGAATGGCTGGGATGACACCTCAGCTCCTGGGGCCCAGTGCAGACTCCGCGATATAGAGCCTGAGCTGCAGCCAACCCGGCCCTCGAGAGCTCCGCCCCCTCCCTCCCACTGACTCTGACAGGATCTCTACACAGCAGCCCAGCCCACAGCCCACGGGGTAGTGCATGCTCTCACCTCTCCATTCTCTGATCAAAATATAAAGTTTCCTTTGCTTGTGAACCAAACTCAGTCTCGATCTGTTGGCCCCAATGACACTGGGCAGGGGGACACTTGTTGGGGTCCACTCTGGAGGATCAGTAACAGAAATTGAGACTATTGTAACCTCAATGAACAGATGTGTGAGCCAAACTGTAGTTAACATAGAACAGTGTATAAGGCTCGGGTAAAATAAAATGTTTCTAACACTTCCATTTGATATTTCCATCACTTTATTATAAGCAAGTTCAGTAAAAAGGTTTGTCTTATTTGTCAGGTCAATATTAGAGAAACGAGGTGATTTCTTTCCAAGGATGTACATCTAATAATCTTGGTTAAATCTTCAATCTTGTTTTAAATGCTTTTCCATTGAAAATGATACCTCTCTTTCAGCTCCCCCATTTCTGAGAAGTATAAAATCTTATAATTTATTATTACCAAAGGGGAAAGGTGGGAGGAGGGATAAATTAACAGTTTGGGATTAACACATACACACTGCTATGTATAAAATAGATCATCAACAAGGAACTACTGTATAGCACAGGGAACTACACTCAACATTTTGCAATAACCTATAAGGGGAAATAATCTGAAAAAGAATAGATATTTTTATTGACATCATCTATCAATGACAGTTAAAGTGTAACCTAAGGGAAGCTGGTGGTGAGTGCTTCTGACCCTGAAGACTTCAATCATCTAAAGTTTGGACTCTGCCTACTTCCCAAGGCCCTTAATGAACATATGTGTAGCCGTAGCTTAAAAAATTCCCCAGTTTGGGTTTCGGGGAGACACTGATTTTGAAAAAGCCCTGGTGTTCTCCTTACATGAATGGGACTCTTCCTACTGCTAAAACATGTCTGTCACACCCAGAGGATGGTATACCGTCTGACTGGGAAGAGTTTGGAAAAGGCATCTCATCTCCTCATCTCCTGGTGCTTGGGTTCACCCCTCCAGCGTCTTTACTAACAGTCTCCCCACTTGGAGATGTCAGCACGTCAACATCCTGTTGCGTACAGTTTGGAATTTGTCCAGAGGATGAAGCGGAAGGATGAGGAACAATGAGAGACAAGTCCTAGGTGTTCAGACAGGCACATGTCACTCTAATTTCCAATCAGGAAGACGAATTGACCAAAGGCTAGGGTTGCCCATGGAAACAGTATAGGGCTTGAGGAAATCCCGCTGCTTTGTGGTCAGTTCCCATAAACACAAGTTGAACAATGGAACTCAGGGGCAGTAAAATTCACGAAACTGCAGAGTTGAAAATATCCATCACTGAAAAATGTCTTGAGGAATGTCAGAGAAAAGGACTTGTAAGCAAGGGAGAATGGCAGGAAAGGGATTTGAGGAGGTAGAAAGGACTCGCCATTAAGCACAAGAAAAGGAGCTGAACATTGCCAACATTGCAGTTGGCCAAAAAGGGTGTATGCGTTTTTTTCTGTATATATTCAAGAAAAGGGCATACACTTTTTTAGCCAACCAAACAGGTGGGCACTGGAAGTCAATACTACAAAAGATATCACTTCGCATCAGTCAGAAGAGCCATCCTCATAAAGCGCAAACAACAGAAATGCAGGACAGGGCAAGGAGAAGAGGGAGCCCTGTGAGACTTATAGTGGAAATGTATATTGCCAACGGCCATTCTGGAGAAGTGTATTGTGTTTACTAAAGCATCTAAAAAATGAGCTACAGAGCATAGGGCACTTGCACTCATGGGCGTATATCTTGGGAAAAACAAAAATCGAGAGGACACAGGCACCCCAATGTTTACCCCCTCTCTGTTTAAAAGATCCTCGACTAGCATATAACTTAAATGTCTCTGGAGGGAAAAAATGGATAGAGATGTGGTACTTAGGTAGAGTGGAATATTATTCAGCCTGGAAATCAATGAAATATGGCCAGTTGTAACAACTCCGGAGGAGTTACGTATGATCATTCTAAGTGACAGAATTCAAACAGAAAAAGACACATATCATAAGATATCACTTAAAGGTGGAATCCAAAATGGCTACACATGAAATAAATTACAAAACAGAAACATAGTCAAATATGTAGAAAACACGCATAAGGCTGCTAAACGGGAAAGGTGGGGAGGGGTGAGGCATCATCCAGGAGGTTGAAATTAGCAAAGATACCATTCCAAATACCAAACTGATAATCAACAAGGCCTACACGGTAGCTAAAAGAACTGCACTCAGCACACTCAAGTCACCGGAAAAGAATATATACGACTGGTAAGAATCTGAAAAAGAATTTATTGATGTCTCTCTGTACGTGAATCAAGTGGATGTACAGCAGCAAGAAACAGAGCTTTGAAAATCAGCTGTAACCAATATAGTAATAAATTGAAAAAAATAAACGACAGAGAGACAGAGAAAACCTCTTACAACTTTTCCTCAGGGACGGTGATGCAACATGGATTGAACACATCTAGACCCACAGCAGGATGAGACATAAGGCTGGAAACTGTTTGCATTAAGAGAAATGTGAGGTTGGGTGAGGAAATGCACACCCTTTAAAGTAATACTACCTGGTACCCATTCAATGGGTCCCAAATCTGCAGGTTCAAGGGATCTTCCTACAGCTAAAACATGCATGGAAAACCCAGAGGACTGTACACCATGTGATCGGGAGATGTGTCTAAAATGCAGCTCATTTATCCTCTCCTGGTGCTCCTGTTCACCATTCCAGCCACGTTACTTAGAATCTCCCCACTTGGAGAATCAGCACATTTCAACTTCTGTTTCACACATTTTGCAAATTGTGAGGAGGATGAACGGGAAGAGGGGGAACCAATGAGAGAATAGTTGTAGGGGTTTGGACGGGCACATATCACTCTAATTTCCCATTAAGAATAAGAATTGAAAAAAGGCTCAGCCCGCCTCGCCGGAGCCAAAATAGGGCCTGAAGCAATCCTGCGGGTTTGAGGCCAGCTCACAAAAGAGCAACTTAAAAAATGGAGCTCAGGGTCACTGCAATTCACAAACCTGCAGAGTTATAAATGAAAACTAACATCCAAAACTATGTTGAGGTAAGGCAAAGAAGAGGATCTGAATGCAAGACAGAATTGCAAGAAACAGATTTCAAGAGATAGATTGGACTCGTCTTTAAAGCACATGAAAAGCAGCAGAATTTCGACAATGATGCAGTTGGCCCAAAAGGGCGTATGCGTTTTTTCCTGATTATATCCAGGAAAAAACGCATACGCACTTTATGGGCAACAAAGCAAGCAAGCAATGCAAATGTGCACAACAAAGAAGTCTCATTTCCCACTGGTCAAAAGGGCCATCCTAAAAAATTGTAAAAACCAGAAATGCAGGACAGGCCATGGAGAACAGGGAGCCTTTATACGCTGATGGGCAGTGTGCGAACTGCCGAGAGCCACTCTGGAGAAGTGTATGGTGGTTCCTAAATCATCTAAAAAACAGAGCTACAGAGCATAGGACACTTCCAATCATGGGAGTATATCTAGGGAAGTCTAAAAATCAACAAGACACAAGCACACCACAGTTTAGGGCTACTCTGTTTACAAGAACCTCAACTTCAGTACACCTTAAATATCCCAGGAAAGAGAACAATGGATAAAGAAGATGTGGTACTTATGTACAATGGAATATCTCTTCACCATGAAATCAATGTAATAAGGCTAGTAGAAGGATAAAGAGTGGATTTAGGTCCGATAATACTACTTGAAATAAGTCAAACAGAAAAAGAAACATATCATAAGATATCACTTATAGAGGGAGGGTAAATATGGCTGCACAAGAAATGAATTACAGAACAGAACAGTGTCTCACATTTAGAAAACACACTTATGTCAGCTTAAGGGGAAAGGAGAGGTGGGGTGATGCATAAAACCAGAGTTTGAAATTAGCACAGATACCATTCAATAAACCAAATAGATATTAGACAAGATCTACACCTTGCTCAATGAACTGGCCTCAACACACCCTATACACCGCAGAGAAATATATCTGAGTAATAAGAATCTTAAAACCCATGTATTGATATATCTCCATAAGGGAATCAAGTGTGTGCAGAGCAGCACAAACACAGCAGTGAAAATGAGCTAAACCCCATTATAGAAATAAATTTTAAAAACAAAACGCAGAAACAATGAAAGAGAGAAAAATTCTTACAAAATTCGCTCAGGGGCTGTGATGCAACCTGGATTGACCACATATAAACCCACAGCTGGATAAGACATAAGGCTGGACACTTGGGACTGAGAGGATTGGTGAGCTTTGGTGAGCAACTGCCAAAAGTTTAATGCAATACTTCATGCTACTCATTCCAAGGGTCCCAACACTCCAGGTTGAAGGGAATCTTCCTACAGCTAAACCATGCTTGGGAAACCCAGCGACTGGTATACCATATGATCGGGAAAGGTTTCTAAAATGCACCTCATTTTTCCTCTCCTGGGGCTCCGGATCGACATTCCAGCCGCTTTACTAACAACATCCCCACATGGAGAGTCAATGCCTTTAAGTTCTGGTATCACACAGTCTGCAGTTAGTGCGGAGGATGAATGGGAATAGGGGGAACCAGTGAGAAACTAGCTGTAGTGGTTTCAATGGGCACATGACACTCTAATTTCACATCAGTAAGAAGAATAAACCAAAGGCACAGCAAGGTGCCCCAGAAGAAGAATAGGGCCTGAAGGAATCCTGTGGTTATGAGGCAAGATCACAAAAATAAGAGCTGAAAAATGGAGCTAAGGGCCACTGCAATTCAAAAACCTGCAGAGTTATAAAGGCTAACTATTTTCAAAAAATATATTGAGGTAAGGCTATGAAGAGGCAATGAAAGCAAGGCAGAATTGCAGGAAACCGATTTCAGGAGGAAGACTGGAATTGCACTGAAAACATATGAAGAAAGTCAGAACCTCGACAATGATGCACTTGGCCAAAAAGGGCGTATGCGTTTTTTCCTGAATATATTCAGGAAAAAACCCATATGCACTTTTTGGCCAACCAAGCAAGCTTGCAAAGGAAATCTGCACTACAATGAAGTCTCACTTCCCCCCGGTCAAAGGGCCATCTGAAAAAAGTGTAAAATCCAGAAAGGCAGGACAGGCCATGGAGAACTGGGAGCCTTGTTATGCTGATGGGCGGGATGTAAATTGCCAACAGCCACTCGGGAGAAGTGTATTGTGTTTCCTGAAACATCTAAAAAACAAAGCAACAGAGCCTAGGGCACTTCCACTTATGGTCCTATAGCTTAGGGAAATTAAAATAAAAAACACACAGCCACCCCAAAGTTTGGCACGGCTCTGTTTACAAGAACCTCGTCTACGGTACAAGTTCAATATCACAGAAAGTGAAAAATGGATAAAGAAGTTGCGGTACTTACGTACAATGCAATATCACTCAGCAATGAAATCTATGTCATCAGGCCCATAGCAGCATAATGAGTGGATTCAGGTATGATGATTCTAACTGAAATAAGTCACACAGAAAAAGAAACATCATAAGATATCACTAATACACGGAATGTAAACTTGGCTACACAGGAACTGGATTACAACACAGAACAGGGTCTCAAATTTAGAAAACCAACTTATGCTTGCTTAAGGGGAAATGTGAGTTTGGATGCTGCATAAAACCAGAGATTGAAATGAGCACAGATAAAGTTCCTTAAGCCAAATATGTAATAGAAAAGAGCTACTCCTTGCTCAACAAAAAGGACTCAACAACCCATATTAAACGCCTAAGAATGTACCTGACTAGTAAGTATCTTAAAACCTATGGATCGCTATGCCTCCGAAAGAGAATCAAGCATGTGTAGAGGGACATAAACGCACCAGTGATAGGATTGGAGAGGTTCGGTGAGCAAATGAAGACCCTTTGAAGTCATATTGCATGGTACCCATTCCACGGGTCTCAACTCTCCAGGTTTAAGGGATTCTTCCTTCAGCTAAAACATGCATGTGGAACCCAGAGTATGATCAACCGTGTGATCGGGAGACGTGTTCCAATATGTCTCAGTTCTCGTCCCCTGGTACTCATGTGCAACATTCCAGACGCTTTACTAACACTCTCCCGACTTGGAGAGTCAGTGACTTTAACCTCCTGTTTGGCCCAGTTTGCAATTTCTGCGAAAGATGAACACGAATAGGGAGAACAAATGAGAGACTAGCTGGAGGTGTCTGCACGGGCAAATTTAACTCTCATTTCTCACCAGGAAGAGGAATTAACCAAAGGCTCAGCTTGCCATTCCGGAACGAGATTAGGGCCTGAAGCAACCCTGCGGTGTTGCGGCCAGCTCACAAGAAAGCGAGTTGAAGAAAGGAGCTCAGGGGCACTGTAATTCACAAACCTGCAGAGTTATAAATGACAGCTATCGTCCAAAAATATACTGAAGTAAGGCTGCCAAGAGGACTTGAAAGCGGGGCAGAATTGCAGGACACCGATTTCAGGAGGTAGACTGGAATTGCATTTAAAGCATAGGAAAAGAGGCAGAACGTCCACAATGATGCACTTGGCCAAAAAGGGCGTATGCGTTTTTTCGTGAATATATTCAGGAAAAAACGCATACGCACTTTTTGGTCAACCAAGCAAGCTTGCAAAGGAAATCTGCACTACAATGAAGTCTCACTTCCCCCCGGTCAAAAGGGCCATCTGAAAAAAGTGTAAAATCCAGAAAGGCAGGACAGGCCATGGAGAACTGGGAGCCTTGTTATGCTGATGGGCGGGATGTAAATTGCCAACAGCCACTGGGGAGAAGTGTATGGTGTTTCCTGAAACATCTAAAAAACAAAGCAACAGAGCCTAGGGCACTTCCACTTATCGTCCTATAGCTTAGGGAAATTAAAATCAAAAAGACACAGCCACCCCAAAGTTTGGGACGGCTCTGTTTACAAGAACCTCGTTTACGGTACAAGTTCAATATCTCAGAAAGTGAAAAATGGATAAAGAAGTTGTGGTACTTACGGACAATGCAATATCACTCAGCAATGAAATCTATGTCATCAGGCCCGTAGCAGCATAGTGAATGGATTCAGGTATGATGATTCTACCTGAAATAAGTCACACAGACAAAGAAACATCATAAGATATCACTAATACACAGAATGTAAACTTGGCTACACAGGAACTGAATTACAAAACAGAACAGGGTCTCAAATTTAGAAAACCAACTTATGCTTGCTTAAGGGGAAAGGTGAGTTGGGGTGCTGCATAAAACCAGAGATTGAAATGAGCACAGATAAAGTTCCTTAAGCCAAATATGGAATAGACAAGAGCTACTCCTTGTTCAACGAAATGGACTCAACACCCCATATTAAACGCCTAAGAATGTACCTGACTAGTAAGTATCTTAAAACCTATGGATTGCTATGTCTCCGAAAGAGAAGCAAGCGTGTGTACAGGGGCATAAACAGAGCAGTGATAGGATTGCAGAGGTTCGGTGAACAAATGAAGACCCTTTGAAGTCATATTGCATGGTACCCATTCCACGGGTCTCAACTCTCCAGGTTTAAGGGATTCTTCCTTCAGCTAAAACATGCATGTGGAACCCACAGTATGATCAACCGTGTGATTGGGAGACATGTTCCAATATGTCTCAGTTCTCGTCCCCTGGTACTCAGGTGCAACATTTCAGACGCTTTACTAACACTCTCCCGACTTGGAGAGTCAGTGCCTTTAACCTCCTGTTTGGCCCAGTTTGCAATTTCTGCGGAAGATGAACAGGAATAGGGAGAACCAATGAGAGACTAGCTGGAGGTGTCTGCACGGGCAAATTTAACTCTCATTTCCCACCAGGAAGAGGAATTAACCAAAGGCTCAGCGTGCCGTGCCGGAACCAGATTAGGGCCTGAAGCAATCCTGCGGTGTTGCGACCAGCTCACAAGAAAGCGAGTTGAAGAAAGGAGCTCAGGGGCACTGTAATTCACAAACCTGCAGAGTTATAAATGACAGCTATCGTCCAAAAATATACTGAAGTAAGGCTGCCAAGAGGACTTGAAAGCGGGGCAGAATTGCAGGAAACCGATTTCAGGAGGTAGACTGGAATTGCATTTAGAGCATAGGAAAAGAGGCAGAACGTCAACAATGATGCACTTGGCCAAAAAGGGCGTATGCGTTTTTTCCTGATTATATCCAGGAAAAAACGCATACGCACTTTATGGGCAACGAAGCAAGCAAGCAATGCAAATGTGCACAACAAGGAAGTCTCATTTCCCACCGGTCAAAAGGGCCATCCTAAAAAATTGTAAAAACCAGAAATGCAGGACAGGCCATGGAGAAGAGGGAGCCTTTATACGCTGATGGGCAGTGTGTGAACTGCCGAGAGCCACTCTGGAGAAGTGTATGGTGGTTCCTAAATCATCTAAAAAACAGAGCTACAGAGCATAGGACACTTCCAATCATGGGAGTATATCTAGGGAAGTCTAAAAATCAACAAGACACAAGCACACCACAGTTTAGGGCTACTCTGTTTACAAGAACCTCAACTTCAGTACACCTTAAATATCCCAGGAAAGAGAACAATGGATAAAAAAGATGTGGTACTTATGTACAAAGGAATATCTCTTCACCATGAAATCAATGTAATAAGGCTAGTAGAAGGATAAAGAGTGGATTTAGGTCCGATAATACTACTTGAAATAAGTCAAACAGAAAAAGAAACATATCATAAGCTATCACGTATAGAGGGAGGGTAAATATGGCTGCACAAGAAATGAATTACATAACAGAACAGTGTCTCACATTTAGAAAACACACTTATGTCAGCTTAAGGGGAAAGGAGAGGTGGGGTGATGCATAAAACCAGAGTTTGAAATTAGCACAGATACCGTTCAATAAACCAAATAGATATTAGACAAGATCTACACCTTGCTCAATGAACTGGCCTCAACACACCCTATACACCACAGAGAAATATATCTGAGTAATAAGAATCTTAAAACCCATGTATTGATATATCTCCATAAGGGAATCAAGTGTGTGCAGAGCGGCACAAACACAGCAGTGAAAATGAGCTAAACCCCATTATAGAAATAAATTTTAAAAACAAAACGCAGAAACAATGAAAGAGAGAAAAATTCTTACAAAATTTGCTCAGGGGCTGTGATGCAACCTGGATTGACCACATATAAACCCAAAGCTGGATAAGACATAAGGCTGGACACTTGGGGCTGAGAGGATTGGTGAGCTTTGGTGAGCAACTGCCAAAAGTTTAATGCAATACTTCATGCTACTCATTCCAAGGGTCCCAACACTCCAGGTTGAAGGGAATCTTCCTACAGCTAAACCATGCTTGGGAAACCCAGCGACTGGTATACCATATGATCGGGAAAGGTTTCTAAAATGCACCTCATTTTTCCTCTCCTGGGGCTCCGGATCGACATTCCAGCCGCTTTACTAACAATATCCCCACATGGAGAGTCAATGCCTTTAAGTTCTGGTATCGCACAGTCTGCAGTTAGTGCGGAGGATGAATGGGAATAGGGGGAACCAATGAGAAACAAGCTGTAGCAGTTTCAATGGGCACATGTCACACTAATTTCACATCAGTAAGAAGAATAAACCAAAGGCACAGCAAGGTGCCCCAGAAGAAGAATAGGGCCTGAAGGAATCCTGTGGTTATGAGGCAAGATCACAAAAGTAAGAGCTGAAAAATGGAGCTAAGGGCCACTGCAATTCAAAAACCTGCAGAGTTATAAAGACCAACTATTTTCATAAAATATATTGAGGTAAGGCTATGAAGAGGCATTGAAAGCAAGGCAGAATTGCAGGAAACCGATTTCAGGAGGTAGACTGGAATTGCATTTAAAGCATAGGAAAAGAGGCAGAACGTCGACAATGATGCACTTGGCCAAAAAGGGCGTATGCGTTTTTTCCTGAATATATTCAGGAAAAAACGCATACGCCGTTTTTGGCAAACCAAGCAAGCTTGCAAAGGAAATCTGCACTACAATGAAGTCTCACATCCCCACGGTCAAAAGGGCCATCTGAAAAAAGTGTAAAATCCAGAAAGTCAGGACAGGTCATGGAGAACTGGGAGCCTTGTTATGCTGATGGGCGGGATGTAAATTGCCAACAGCCACTCGGGAGAAGTGTATTGTGTTTCCTGAAACATCTAAAAAACAAAGCAACAGAGCCTAGGGCACTTCCACTTATCGTCCTATAGCTTAGGGAAATTAAAATCAAAAAGACACAGCCACCCCAAAGTTTGGGACGGCTCTGTTTACAAGAAGCTCCTTTAAGGTACAAGTTCAATATCGCAGAAAGTGAAAAATGGATAAAGAAATTGTGGTACTTACGTACAATGCAATATCACTCAGCAATGAAATCTATGTCATCAGGCTCGTCGCAGCATAATGAGTGGATTCAGGTATGATGATTCTAACTGAAATAAGTCACACAGAAAAAGAAACATCATAAGATATCACTAATACACGGAATGTAAACTTGGCTACACAGGAACTGGATTACAAAACAGAACAGGGTCTCAAATTTAGAAAACCAACTTATGCTTGCTTAAGAGGAAAGGTGAGTTGGGGTGCTGCATAAAACCAGAGATTGAAATGAGCACAGATAAAGTTCCTTAAGCCAAATATGGAATAGACAACAGCTACTCCTTGCTCAACAAAACGGACTCAACACCCCATATTAAACGCCTAAGAATGTACCTGACTAGGAAGTATCTTAAAACCTATGGATCGCTAGGTCTCCGAAAGAGAATCTAGTGTGTGTACGGGGCATAAACGCAGCAGTGATAGGATTGGAAAGGTTCGGTGAGCAAAAGAAGACCCTTTGAAGTCATATTGCATGGTACCCATTCCACGGGTCTCAACTCTCCAGGTTTAAGGGATTCTTCCTTCAGCTAAAACATGCATGTGGAACCCAGAGTATGATCAACTGTGTGTTCGGGAGACGTGTTCCAATATGTCTCAGTTCTCGTCCCCTGGTACTCAGGTGCAACATTCCAGACGCTTTACTAACACTCTCCCGACTTGGAGAGTCAGTGCCTTTAACCTCCTGTTTGGCCCAGTTTGCAATTTCTGCAGAAGATGAACAGGAATAGGGAGAACCAATGAGAGACTAGCTGGAGGTGACTGGACGGGCAAGTTTAACTCTCATTTCCCACCAGGAAGAGGCAATAACCAAAGGCTCAGTGTGCCGTGCCGGAAGCAGATTTGGGCCTGAAGCAATCCTGCGGTATTGCGGGCAGCTCACAAGAAAGCGAGTTGAAGAAAGGAGCTCAGGGGCACTGTAATTCACAAACCTGCAGAGTTATAAATGACAGCTATCATCCAAAAATATACTGAAGTAAGGCTGCCAAGAGGACATGAAAGCGGGGCAGAATTGCAGGAAACCGATTTCAGGAGGTAGACTGGAATTGCATTTAAAGCATAGGAAAAGAGGCAGAACGTCGACAATGATGCACTTGGTCAAAAAGGGCGTATGCGTTTTTTCGTGAATATATTCAGGAAAAAACGCATACGCCCTTTTTGGCCAACCAAGCAAGCTTGCAAAGGAAATCTGCACTACAATGAAGTCTCACTTCCGCCTGGTCAAAAGGGCAATCTGAAAAAAGGGTAAAATCCAGAAAGTCAGGACAGGCCATGGAGAACTTGGAGCCTTGTTATGCTGATGGGCGGGATGTAAATTGCCAACAGCCACTGGGGAGAAGTGTATGGTGTTTCCTGAAACATCTAAAAAACAAAGCAACAGAGCCTAGGGCACTTCCACTTATGGTCCTATAGCTTACGGAAATTAAAATCAGAAAGACACAGCCACCCCAAAGTTTGGGACGGCTCTGTTTACAAGAACCTCATTTACAGTACAACTTCAATATCGCAGAAAGTGAAAAATGGATAAGGAAGTTGTGGTACTTACGTACAATGCAATATCACTCAGCAATGAAATCTATGTCATCAGGCCCGTCGCAGCATAATGAGTGGATTCAGGTATGATGATTCTAACTGAAATAATTCACACAGAAAATGAAACAACATAATATATCACTAATACACGGAATGTAAACTTGGCTACACAGGAACTGGATTACAAAACAGAACAGGGTCTCAAATTTAGAAAACCAACTTATGCTTGCTTAAGGGGAAAGGTGAGTTGGGGTGCTGCATAAAACCAGAGATTGAAATGAGCACAGATAAAGTTCCTTAAGCCAAATATGGAATAGACAAGAGCTACTCCTTGCTCAACGAAATGGACTCAACACCCCATATTAAACGCCTAAGAATGTACCTGACTAGGAAGTATCTTAAAACCTATGGATCGCTAGGTCTCCGAAAGAGAATCTAGCGTGTGTACGGGGCATAAACGCAGCAGTGATAGGATTGGAGAGGTTCGGTGAGCAAAAGAAGACCCTTTGAAGTCATATTGCATGGTACCCATTCCACGGGTCTCAACTCTCCAGGTTTAAGGGATTCTTCCTTCAGCTAAAACATGCATGTGGAACGCAGAGTATGATCAACTGTGTGTTCGGGAGACGTGTTCCAATATGTCTCAGTTCTCGTCCCCTGGTATTCGGGTGCAACATTCCAGACGCTTTACTAACACTCTCCCGACTTGGAGAGTCAGTGCCTTTAACCTCCTGTTTGGCCCAGTTTGCAATTTCTGCGGAAGATGAACAGGAATAGGGAGAACCAATGAGAGACTAGCTGGAGGTGACTGGACGGGCAAATTTAACTCTCATTTCCCACCAGGAAGAGGCAATAACCAAAGGCTCAGTGTGCCGTGCCGGAAGCAGATTTGGGCCTGAAGCAATCCTGCGGTGTTGCGGCCAGCTCACAAGAAAGCGAGTTGAAGAAAGGAGCTCAGGGGCACTGTAATTCACAAACCTGCAGAGTTATAAATGACAGCTATCGTCCAAATATGTACTGAAGTAAGGCTGCCAAGAGGACTTGAAAGCGGGGCAGAATTGCAGGAAAGCGATTTCAGGAGGTAGACTGGAATTGCATTTAAAGCATAGGAAAAGAGGCAGAACGTCGACAATGATACACTTGGCCAAAAAGGGCGTATGCGTTTTTTCCTGAATATATTCAGGAAAAAACGCATACGCCCTTTTTGGCCAACCAAGCAAGCTTGCAAAGGAAATCTGCACTACAATGAAGTCTCACTTCCCCCCGGTCAAAAGGGCCATCTGAAAAAAGTGTAAAATCCAGAAAGGCAAGACAGGCCATGGAGAACTGGGAGCCTTGTTATGCTGATGGGCGGGATGTAAATTGCCAACAGCCACTCAGGAGAAGTGTATGGTGTTTCCTGAAACATCTAAAAAACAAAGCAACAGAGCCTAGGGCACTTCCACTTATGGTCCTATAGCTTAGGGAAATTAAAATCAAAAAGACACAGCCACCCCCAAAGTTTGGGATGGCTCTGTTTACAAGAATCTCATTTACGGTACAAGTTCAATATCGCAGAAAGTGAAAAATGGATAAAGAATTTGTGGTACTTACGTACAATGCAATATCACTCAGCAATGAAACCTATGTCATCAGGCCCATAGCAGCATAATGAGTGGATTCAGGTATGATGATTCTAACTGAAATAAGTCACACAGAGAAAGAAACATCATAAGATATCACTAATACACGGAATGTAAACTTGGCTACACAGGAACTGGATTACAAAACAGAACAGGGTCTCAAATTTAGAAAACCAACTTATGCTTGCTTAAGGGGAAAGGTGAGTTGGGGTGCTGCATAAAACCAGAGATTGAAATGAGCACAGATAAAGTTCCTTAAGTCAAATATGGAATAGACAAGAGCTACTCCTTGCTCAACGAAATGGACTCAACACCCCATATTAAATGCCTAAGAATGTACCTGACTAGTAAGTATCTTAAAACCTATGGATTGCTATGTCTCCGAAAGAGAATCAAGCATGTGTACAGGGACATAAACGCAGCAGTGATAGGATTGGAGAGGTTCGGTGAGCAAATGAAGACCCTTTGAAGTCATATTGCATGGTACCCATTCCACGGGTCTCAACTCTCCAGGTTTAAGGGATTCTTCCTTCAGCTAAAACATGCATGTGGAACCCAGAGTATGATCAACCGTGTGATCGGGAGACGTTTTCCAATATGTCTCAGTTCTCGTCCCCTGGTACTCATGTGCAACATTCCAGACGCTTTACTAACACTCTCCCGACTTGGAGAGTCAGTGCCTTTAACCTCCTGTTTGGCCCAGTTTGCAATTTCTGCGGAAGATGAACAGGAATAGGGAGAACCAATGAGATATTAGCTGGAGGTGTCTGGACGGGCAAATTTAACTCTCATTTCCCACCAGGAAGAAGAATTAACCAAAGGCTCAGCGTGCCGTGCCGGAACCAGATTAGGGCCTGAAGCAATCCTGCGGTATTGCGGGCAGCTCACAAGAAAGCAAGTTGAAGAAAGGAGCTCAGGGGCAGTGTAATCACAAACCTGCAGAGTTATAAATGACAGCTATCGTCCAAAAATATACTGAAGTAAGGCTGCCAAGAGGACTTGAAAGCGGGGCAGAATTGCAGGAAACCGATTTCAGGAGGTAGGCTGGAATTGCATTTAAAGCATAGGAAAAGAGGCAGAACGTCGACAATGATGCACTTGGCCAAAAAGGGTGTATGCGTTTTTTCCTGAATATATTCAGGAAAAAACGCATACGCCCTTGTTGGCCAACCAAGCAAGCTTGCAAAGGAAATCTGCACTACAATGAAGTCTCACTTCCGCCCGGTCAAAAGGGCCATCTGAAAAAAGTGTAAAATCCAGAAAGGCAGGACAAGCCATGGAGAACTTGGAGCCTTGTTATGCTGATGGGCGGGATGTAAATTGCCAACAGCCACTGGGGAGAAGTGTATGGTGTTTCCTGAAACATCTAAAAAACAAAGCAACAGAGCCTAGGGCACTTCCACTTATGGTCCTATAGCTTAGGGAAATTAAAATCAGAAAGACACAGCCACCCCAAAGTTTGGGACGGCTCTGTTTACAAGAACCTCGTTTACAGTACAAGTTCAATATCACAGAAAGTGAAAAATGGATAAGGAAGTTGTGGTACTTACGTACAATGCAATATCACTCAGCAATGACATCTATGTCATCAGGCCCATAGCAGCATAATGAGTGGATTCAGGTATGATGATTCTAACTGAAATAAGTCACACAGAAAAAGAAACATCATAAGATATCACTAATACACGGAATATAAACTTGGCTACACAGGAACTGGATTACAAAACAGAACAGGGTCTCAAATTTAGAAAACCAACTTATGCTTGCTTAAGGGGAAAGGTGAGTTGGGGTGCTGCATAAAACCAGAGATTGAAATGAGCACAGATAAAGTTCCTTAAGCCAAATATAGAATAGACAAGAGCTACTCCTTGCTCAACGAAATGGACTCAACACCCCATATTAAACGCCTAAGAATGTATCTGATTAGTAAGTATCTTAAAACCTATGGATCGCTAGGTCTCCGAAAGAGAATCTAGCGTGTGTACGGGGCATAAACGCAGCAGTGATAGGATTGGAGAGGTTCGGTGAGCAAATGAAGACCCTTTGAAGTCATATTGCATGGTACCCATTCCACGGGTCTCAACTCTCCAGGTTTAAGGGATTCTTCCTTCAGCTAAAACATGCATGTGGAACCCAGAGTATGATCAACCGTGTGATCGGGAGACGTGTTCCAATATGTCTCAGTTCTCGTCCCCTGGTACTCGGGTGCAACATTCCAGACGCTTTACTAACAGTCTCCCGACTTGGAGAGTCAGTGCCTTTAACCTCCTGTTTGGCCCAGTTTGCAATTTCTGCGGAAGATGAACAGGAATAGGGAGAACCAATGAGAGACTAGCTGGAGGTGTCTGGACGGGCAAATTTAACTCTCATTTCCCACCAGGAAGAAGAATTAACCAAAAGCTCAGCGTGCCGTGCCGGAACCAGATTAGGGCCTGAAGCAATCCTGCGGTATTGCGGGCAGCTCACAAGAAAGCAAGTTGAAGAAAGGAGCTCAGGGGCAGTGTAATTCACAAACCTGCAGAGTTATAAATGACAGCTATCGTCCAAAAATATACTGAAGTAAGGCTGCCAAGAGGACTTGAAAGCGGGGCAGAATTGCAGGAAACCGATTTCAGGAGGTAGACTGGAATTGCATTTAAAGCATAAGAAAAGAGGCAGAACGTCGACAATGATGCACTTGGCTAAAAAGGGCGTATGCGTTTTTTCCTGAATATATTCAGGAAAAAACGCATACGCCCTTGTTGGCCAACCAAGCAAGCTTGCAAAGGAAATCTGCACTACAATGAAGTCTCACTTCCGCCCGGTCAAAAGGGCCATCTGAAAAAAGTGTAAAATCCAGAAAGTCAGGACAGGCCATGGAGAACTGGGAGCCTTGTTATGCTGATGGGCGGGATGTAAATTGCCAACAGCCACTCGGGAGAAGTGTATGGTGTTTCCTGAAACATCTAAAAAACAAAGCAACAGAGCCTAGGGCACTTCCACTTATGGTCCTATAGCTTAGGGAAATTAAAATCAAAAAGACACAGCCACCCCAAAGTTTGGGACGGCTCTCTTTACAAGAACCTCCTTTAAGGTACAATTTGAATATCGCAGAAAGTGAAAAATGTATAAAGAAGTTGTGGTACTTACGTACAATGCAACATCACTGAGCAATGAAATCTATGTCATCAGGCCCGTCGCAGCATAATGAGTGGATTCAGGTATGATGATTCTAACTGAAATAATTCACACAGAAAATGAAACAACATAAGATATCACTAATACACGGAATGTAAACTTGGCTACACAGGAACTGGATTACAAAACAGAACAGGGTCTCAAATTTAGAAAACCAACTTATGCTTGCTTAAGGGGAAAGGTGAGTTGGGGTGCTGCATAAAACCAGAGATTGAAATGAGCACAGATAAAGTTCCTTAAGCCAAATATGTAATAGACAAGATCTACTCCTTGCTCAACGAAATGGACTCAACACCCCATATTAAACGCCTAAGAATGTACCTGACTAGTAAGTATCTTAAAACCTATGGATCGCTATGTCTCCAAAAGAGAATCAAGCGTGTGTACAGGGGCATAAACGCAGCAGTGATAGGATTGGAGAGGTTCGGTGAGCAAATGAAGACCCTTTGAAGTCATATTGCATGGTATCCATTCCACGGGTCTCAACTCTCCAGGTTTAAGGGATTCTTCCTTCAGCTAAAACATGCATGTGGAACCCAGAGTATGATCAACCGTGTGATCGGGAGACGTGTTCCAATATGTCTCAGTTCTCGTCCCCTAGTACTCGGGTGCAACGTTCTAGATGCTTTACTAACACTCTCCCGACTTGGAGAGTCAGTGCCTTTAACCTCCTGTTTGGCCCAGTTTGCAATTTCTGTGAAAGATGAACAGGAATAGGGAGAACCAATGAGAGACTAGCTGGAGGTGTCTGGACGGGCAAATTTAACTCTCATTTCCCACGAGGAAGAGGAATTAAACAAAGGCTCAGCGTGCCCTGCCGGAACGAGATTAGGGCCTGAAGCAATCCTGCGGTGTTGTGGCCAGCTCACAAGAAAGCGATTTGAAGAAAGGAGCTGAGGGGCAGTGTAATTCACAAACCTGCAGAGTTATAAATGACAGCTATCGTCCAAAAATATACTGAAGTAAGGCTGCCAAGAGGACTTGAAAGCGGGGCAGAATTGCAGGAAAGCGATTTCAGGAGGTAGACTGGAATTGCATTTAAAGCATAGGAAAAGAGGCAGAACGTCGACAATGATTCACTTGGCCAAAAAGAGCGTATGCGTTTTTTCCTGAATATATTCAGGAAAAAACGCATACGCCATTTTTGGCCAACTAAGCAAGCTTGCAAAGGAAATTTGCAGTACAATGAAGTCTCACTTCCCTCAGGTCAAAAGGGCCATCTGAAAAAAGTGTGAAATCCAGAAAGGCAGGACAGGCCATGGAGAACTGACAGCCTTGTTATGCTGATGGGCGGGATGTAAATTGCCAACAGCCACTGGGGAGAAGTGTATGGTGTTTCCTGAAACATCTAAAAAACAAAGCAACAGAGCCTAGGGCACTTCCACTTATGGTCCTATAGCTTAGGGAAATTAAAATCAAAAAGACACAGCCACACCAAAGTTTGGGACGGCTCTGTTTACAAGAACCTCGTTCACCGTACAAGTTCAATATCGCAGAAAGTGAAAAATATGTAAAGATGTTGTGGTACTTACGTACAATGCAATATCACTCAGCAATGAAATCTATGTCATCAGGCCGGTAGCAGCATGATGAGTGGATTCTGGTATGATGATTCTAACTGAAATAAGTCACACAGAAAAAGAAACATCTTAAGATATCACTAATACACGGAATGTAAACTTGGCTACACAGTAACTGGACTAAAAAACAGAACAGGATCTCAAATTCAGAAAAGCAACTTATGCTTGCTTAAGGGGAAAGGTGAGTTGGGGTGCTGCATAAAACCAGAGATTGAAATGAGCACAGATAAAGTTCCTTAAGCCAAATATGGAATAGACAAGAGCTACTCCTTGCTCAACGAAATGGAATCAACACCCCATATTAAACGCCTAAGAATGTACCTGACTAGTAAGTATCTTAAAACCTATGGATCGCTAGGTCTCCGAAAGAGAATCTAGCGTGTGTACGGGGCATAAACGCAGCAGTGATAGGATTGGAGAGGTTCGGTGAGCAAATGAAGACCCTTTGAAGTAATATTGCATGGTACCCATTCCACGGGTCTCAACTCTCCAGGTTTAAGGGATTCTTCCTTCAGCTAAAACATGCATGTGGAACCCAGAGTATGATCCACCCTAACCCTTCCCCGAAGCCTTAACCTAACCCATCCCCTAGTCCTAACCCGTACACTAACACTAACCCGTGCCCTCACACATACGCTCCCCATAAAACGTTCTCGTACCCTCACCTACACCCTAAACCGTCCCCGTCCCCTAACCCTAACCGTATCCCGAACACTAACCCTAAAGCTTCCCCGAAGCCTTACCCTAACCCATCCCCTAATCCTAACCCATACTCTAACACTAAACCGTGCTCTCACAAGTAGGGTCCCCCTAAACAGTTGTCGTACCCTCACCTGGACCCTATAACGTCCCCGTCCCCTAACCCTAAACCTAGCCCGAACCCTAACCCTAAACCTTCCCCGAAGCCTTACCCTAACCCGTCCCTTAATCCTTACCCGTACGCTAACACTAACCCATGCCCTCACATGTACGCTCCCCCTAAACCGTTGTCGTACCCTCACCTGGACCCTAAATGGTACCAGTCCCCTAACCCTAACCCTACGCCGAACCCTAACCCTAAAACTTCCCCGAAGCCTTACCCTAACCCGTCCCCTAATCCTAACCCGTACCCTAATACTAACCCGTGCCCACACACGTACGCTCTCCCTAAACCGTTGTCATAACCTCACCTGGACCCTAAACCATCCCCATCCCCTAACACTAACCCTAGCCCGAACCCTAACACTAACTCTTCCCTTAAGCCTTAGCCTAACCCGTTCCCTAATCCTAACCCGTACGCTAACACTAACCCATGCCCTCACACGTACGCTACCACTAAACCGTTGTCGTACCCTCACCTGGACCCTAAACCGTCCCCGTACCCTAACCCTAACCCTAACCTGAACCCTAACCCTAACCCTCCCCAAAGCCTTACACTAACCCGTACCCTAAGCCTAATGCATACGCTAACACTAACCCGTGCCCTCACACGGACGCTCCCCCTAAACCGTTGTCGTACCCTCAGCTGGACCCTAAACCGTCCCCGTCCCCTAACCCTAACCCTAACCCAAACCCTAACCCTAAGCCTTCCCCGAAGCCTTCCCCGAAGCCGTCCCCTAATCCTAACCCGTACGCTATCACTAACCCGTGCCCTCACACGTACGCTCCCCCTAAACCGTTGTCGTACCCTCACCTGGACCCTATACCGTCCCCGTCCCCTAACCCTTACCCAAGTCCGAACCCTAAACCTAACCCTTCCCCGAAGCCTTCCCCTCACCCGTCCCCTAATCCTAAGCCTTACGCTAACACTAACCCATGCCCTCACACGTATGCTCCCCCTAAACCGTTGTCGTACCCTCACCTGGACCCTAAACCGTCCCCGTCCCCTAAACCTAACACTAGCCCGAACCCTAACCCTAACCCTTCCCCGAAGCCTTCCCCTCACCCGTCCCCTAATTCTAAGCCGTACGCTAACACTAACCCGTGCCCTCACACTTACGCTCCCCCTAAACCGTTGTCGTACCCTCACCTGGACCCTAAACCGTCCCCGTCCCCTAACACTAACCCTAGCCCGAACCCAAACCCTAAACCTTCCCCGAAGCCTTCCCCTCACCAATCCCCTAATGCTAAGCCGTAAGCTAAAACTAAACCGTACCCTCACACGTACGCTCCCCCTAAACAGTTGTCGTACCCTCACCTGGACCCTAAACCGTCCCCGTACCCTAACCCTAACCCTAGCCCGAACCCTAAACCTAACCCTTCCCCGAAGCCTTCCCCTCACCCATCCCCTAATCCTAAGACGTACACTACCACTAACACGTGCCCTCACACGTACGCTCCCCCTAAACCGTTGTCATAACCTCACCTGGACCCTAAACTGTCCCCGTACCCTAAACCTAACCCAAGCCCGAACCCTAAACCTAACCCTTCCCCGAAACCTTCCCCTCACCCGTCCCCTAATCCTAAGCCGTATGCTAACACTAACTCGTGCCCTCACACGTATGCTCCCCCTAAACCGTTGTCGTACCCTCACATGGACCCTAAACCGTCCCCGTCCCCTAAACCTAACCCTAGCCCGAGCCCTAAACCTAACGCTTCCCCGAAGCCTTACCATAACCCCTCCCCTAATCCTAACCCGTACGCTAACAGTAACCCCTGCCCTCACACGTACGCTCCCCCTAAACCGTTGTCGTACCCTCAGCTGGACCCTAAACCGTCCCCATCCCCTAACCCTAACCCTAGCCCGAAACCTAACTTTAACCCTTCCCCGAAGCCTTCCCCTCACCCGTCCCCTAATCCTAACACGTACGCTAACACTAACCCATGCTCTCACACATACACTCCCCCTAAACCGTTTTCGTATACTCACATGGACCCTAAACTGTCCCCATCCCCTAACCCTAACCCTAGCCCGAACCCTAACCCTAACCCTTCCCCGAAGCCTTCCCCTCACCTGTCCCCTAATCCTAACCCGTACGCTAACACTAACCCGTGCCCTCACACGTACGATCCCCCTAAACCGTTGTCGTACCCTCACCTGGACCCTAAACCGTCCCCGTCCCCTAAACCTAACCCTAGCCCGAACCCTAACCCTAACCCTTCCCCTCACCCGTCCCCTAATTCTAAGCCGTACGCTAACACTAACCCGTGCCCTCACACGTACGCTCCCCGTAAACCGTTGTCGTACCCGCACCTGGAACCTAAACCGTCCCCATCCCCTAACCCTAACCCTATCCCGAACCCTAACCCTAACCCTTCCCTGAAGCCTACCCCTCACCCGTCCCCTAATACTAACCCGTACGCTAACACTAACCCATGCCCTCACACGTACTCTCCCCCTAAACTGTTGTCGTACCCTCACCTGGACTCTAAACCGTCCCCATCCCCTAACCCTAACCCTAGCCCAAACCCTAACCCTAACCCTTCCACGAAGCCTTCCCCTCACCCGTCCTCTAATCCTAACCCGTACGCTAACACTAACCCGTGCCCTCACACGTAAGCTCCCCCTAATCCGTTGTCGTATCCTCACATGGACCCTAAACCGTCCCCGTCCCCTAACCCTCACCCTAGCCCAAACCCTAAACCTAAGCCTTCCCCGAAACCTTCCCCTCACCCATCCCCTAATCCTAACACGTACGCGAACACTAACCCATGCCCTCACACGTACACTCCCCCTAAACCGTTGTCGTACCCTCACATGGACCCTAAACTGTCCCCGTCCCCTAACCCTAACCCTAGCCCGAACCCTAACCCTAACCCTTCCCCGAAGCCTTCCCCTCACCCGTCCCCTAATCCTAAACCGTATGCTAACATTAACCAGGGCCCTCACACGTACGCTCCCCCTAAACCACTGTCGTACCCTCACCTGGACCCTTAACCGTCCCCGTCCCCTAACCCTAACCCTAACCCGAAACCTAAACCTAACCCTTCCCCGAAGCCTTCCCCTCACACGTCCCCTAATCCTAACCCGTACGCTAACACTAACCCGTGCCCTCACACGTACCCTCCCTCTAAACCGTTGTCATACCCTCACCTGGACCCTAAACCGTCGCCGTCCCCTAACCCTAACCCTAGCCCGAACCCTAACACTAACCCTTCCCCGAAGCCTTCCCCTCACCCGTCCCCTAATCCTAAACCGTATGCTAACACTAACCCGTGCCCTCACACGTACGCTCCCCCTAAACCGTTGTCATACCCTCACCTGAACCCTAAACCGTCCCCGTCCCCTAACCCTAACCCTAGCTTGAAACCTAACCCTATCCCTTCCTCGAAGCCTTCGTCTCACCCGTCCCCTAATCCTAACCCGTACACTAACACTAACCCGTGCCCTCACACGTACGCTCCCCCTAAACCGTTGTCGTACACTCAGCTGGACCCTAAACCGTCCCCGTCCCCTAACCCTAACCCTAGCCCGAACCCTAACCCTAACCCTTCCCCGAAGCCTTCCCCTCACGTATCCCCTAATCCTAACCTGTACGCTAACACTAACCTGTGCCCTCACACGTAAGCTCCCCCTAAACCATTGTCGTACCCTCACCTGGACCCTAAACCATCCCCGTCCCCTAACCCTAACCCTAGCCCGAACCCTAACCCTAACCCTTCCCCGAAGCCTTCCCCTCACCCGTCCCGTAATCCTAACCCGTACACTAATACTAACCCATGCCCTCACACGTACACTCCTCCTAAACCGTTGTCGTACCCTCACCTGGACCCTTAACCGTCCCCATCCCCTAACCCTAACCCTAACCCGAAACCTAAACCTAACCCTTCCCCGAAGCCTTCCCCTCACCCGTCCCCTAATCCTAACGCGTACGCTAACACTAACCCGTGCCCTCACACGTATACTCCCCCTAAACCATTGTCATACCCTCAACTGGACGCTAAACCGTCGCCGTCACCTAACCCTAACCCTACCCCGAAGCCTTCCCCTAACCCGTCCCCTAATCCTAACCCGTACGGTAACACTACCCCGTGCCCTCACACGTACACTCCCCCTTAACAGTTGTCGTACCCTCAACTGGACCCTAAACCGTCCCCGTCCCCTAACCCTAAGACTAGCCCTTACCCTAACGCTAACCCTTCCCCGAAACCTTCCCCTCACCCGTCATCTAATCCTAAGCCGTACGCTAACACTAACCCGTGCCCTCACACGTACGCTCCCCCTAAAACATTGTCGTACCGTCACCTGGACCCTAAACCGTCCCTGTCCCCAACTCTAACCCTAGCCCAAACCCTAACCCTAACCCTTCCCCGAAGCCTTCCCCTCACCCGTCCCCTAATCCTAACCCGTACGCTAACACTAACCCGTTCCCTCAAACGTACGCTCCCGCTAAACCGTTGTCGTACCCTCACCTGGATCCTAAACCGTCCCAATCCCCTAACTCTAACCCTAGCCCGAAACCTAACCCTAACCCTTCCCCGAAGCCTTCCCCTCACCCGTCCCCTAATCCTAACCCGTACGCTAACACTAACCCGTGCCCTCACACGTACGCTCCCCCTAAACCGTTGTCGTACCCTCACCTGGACCCTAAACCGTCCCCGTCTCCTAACCCTAACCGTAGGCCGAACCCTAACCCTAAACCTTCCCCAAAGCCTTCCCCTCACCCGTCCCCTAATCCTAACCCGTACGCTAACACTAACCTGTGCTCTCACAGGTACGCTCCCCCTGAACCGTTGTCGTACCCTCACCTGGACCCTAAACCTTCCACGTCCCCTAACGCTAACCCTAGCCCGAACCCAAACCCTAACACTTCCCCAAAGCCTTCCCCTCACACGTCCCCTAGTCCTAACCCATACGCTAACACTATCCTGTGCCATCACATGCACGCTCCCCGTAAACCGTTGTCGTACACTCAACTGTACCCTAAACCGTCCCCGTCCCCTAACTCTAACCCTAGCCCGAACCCTAACCCTAACACTTCCCCGAAGCCTTCCCCTCACCCGTCCCCTAATTCTAACCCATACGCTAACACTAACCTGTGCTCTCACACGTATGCTCCACCTAAACCGTTGTCGTACCCTCACCTGGACCCTAAACCGTCCCCGTCCCCTAACCCTTACCCTAGCCTGAACCATAACCCTAACCCTACTCCGAAGCCTTCCGCTCACCCGTCCCCTAAACCTAACCCGTACGCTAACACTAATCCGTGCCCTCACACGTATGCTCCCCTAAACCGTTGTCGTACCCTCAGCTGGACCCTAAACCGTCCCTGTCCCCTAAACCCTAACCCTAGCCCGAACCCCTACCCTAACCCTTCCCTGAAGCCTTCCCCTCACCCGTCCCATAATCCTAACCAGTACGCTAACACTAACCCATGCCCTCACACGTACGCTCCCCGTAAACCGTTGTCGTACCCTCAACTGGACCCTAAACCGTCCCCGTCCCCTAACCCTAACCCTAGCCCGAACCCTAAGCCTAACCCTTCCCCGAAGCCTTCCCCTCACCCGTCCCCTAATCCTATCCCGTACGCTAAAACTAACCTGTGCCCTCACACGTACGCTCCCCCTAAACCGTTGTCGTACCCTCACCTGGACCCTAAACCGTCCCCGTCTCCTAACCCTAACCGTAGGCCGAACCCTATCCCTAAACCTTCCCCGAAGCCTTCCCCTCACCCGTCCCCTAATCCTACACCGTACGCTAACACTAACCTGTGCTCTCACAGGTACGCTCCCCCTGAACCGTTGTCGTACCCTCACCTGGACCCTAAACCTTCCCCGTCCCCTAACGCTAACCCTAGCCCGAACCCAAACCCTAACACTTCCCCAAAGCCTTCCCCTCACACGTCCCCTAATCCTAACCCGTACGCTAACACTAACCTGTGCCCTCACATGCACGCTCCCCGTAAACCGTTGTCATACACTCAACTGGACCCTAAACCGTCCCCGTCCCCTAACCCTAACCCTAGCCTGAACCCTAACCCTAACCCTTCCACGAAGCCTTCCCCTCAACCGTCCCCTAATCCTAAACCGTACGCTAACACTAACCCGTGCCCTCACACAAACGCTCCCGTTGTGGTACCTTCACCTGGACCCTAAACCGTCCCCGTCCCCTAACCCTAACCCTAGCCCGAAACCTAACCCTAACACTTCCCCGAAGCATTCCCCTCACCCGTCCCCTAATCCTAACCCGTATGCTAACACTAACCCCTGCCCTCACACGTACGCTCCCCCTGAACGGTTGTCGTACCCTCACCTGGACCCTAAACCGTCCCCGTCCCCTAACCCTACCCCTAGCCCGAACCCTAACCCTAAACCTTCCCCGAAGCCTTCCCCTCACCCGTCCCCTAATCCTAAACCGCACGCTAACATTAACGCGTGCCCTCACATGTACGCTGCCACTAAACCGTTGTCGTATCCTCACCTGGACCCTAAACCGTCCCCGTCCCCAAACCCTAACCCTCGCCCGAACCCTAACCCTAACCCTTCCCCAAAGCCTTCCCCTTACCCGTCCCGTAATCCTAACCCGTACGCTAACACTAACCTGTGCCCTCACACGTACGCTCAACCTAAACCATTGTTGTACCCTCACCTGGACCCTAAACCGTCCCCGTCCCCTAACCCTAACCCTAGCCCGAACCCTAACCCTAACACTTCCCGGAGGCCTTCCCCTCACCCGTCCCCTAATCCTAACCAGTACGCTAAAATTAATCCTTGCCCTCACACGTACGCTCCCCCTAAACCGTTGTCGTACCCTCACCTGGACCGTAAACCGTCCCCGTCCCCTAACCCTAACCCTAGCCCGAACCCTAACCCTAACCCTTCCTCGAAGCCTTCCCCTCACCCGTCCCCTAATCCTAACACGTACGCTAACACTAACCTGTGCCCTCACACGTACGCTCCCCCTAAACGATTGTCATACCCTTACCTGCACCCTAAACCATCCCCGTCCCCTAACACTAACCCTAGCCCGAACTCTAAACCTAACCCTTCCCCGAAGCCTTCCTCTCACCCGTCCCCTAATCCTAAACCTTACGCTAACACTAACCCGTGCCCTCACACGTACACTCCCCCTAAACCGTTGTCGTACCCTCACCTGGGCCCTAAACCGTCACCGTCACCTAACTCTAACCCTAGCCCGAAACCAAATCTTAACACTTCCCCGAAGCCTTCCCTTCACCCGTCCCCTAATGCTAACCTGTACGATAACACTAACCCATGCCCTCACACGTACACTCCCCTAAACCATTGTCGTACCCTCACCTGGACCCTAAACCGTCCCCGTCCCCAAACCCTAACCCTAGCCGGAACGTTAACCGTAACCCTTCCCCGAAGCCTTCCCCTCACCCGTCCCCTAATCCTAACCCGTACACGAACACTAACCCATGCCCTCACACATACGCTCACCCCAAACAGTTGTCGTACCCTCAACTGCACCCTAAACCGTCCCATCCCCTAACCCTAACGCTAGCCCGAACCCAAGCCCTATGCTTCCCCGAAGCATTCCCCTCACCGGTCACCTAATCCTAACCCGTACGCTAACACTAACCCATGCCCTCACACGTACGCTCCCCCTAAACATTTGTCCAACCCTCACCTGGACCCTACACCGTCTCCGTCCCCTAACCCTAACCCTAGCCCGAACCCTAACCCTAACACTTCCCCGAAGCCTTCCCCTCACCCGTCCCCTAATCCTAACCGTACGCTAACACTAACCCGTGCCCTCACACGTACGCTCCCCCTAAACCGTTGTCGTACCCTCACCTGGACCCTAAACCGTCCCTGTCCCGAAACCGTAACCCTAGGCCGAACCCTAACCCTAACCCTTCCCAGAAGCCTTCCCCTCACCCGTCCCCTAATTCTAACCCGTACGCTAACACTAACCCATGCCCTCACACGTACGCTCCCCCGAAACCGTGGCCGTACCCTCACCTGGACCCTGAACCGTCCCCGTCCCCTAACCCTAACCCTAGCGTAAACCCTATCCCTAACGCTTCCCCGAAGCCTTCCCCTCACCCGTCCCCTAATCCTAACCCGTAAGCTAACACTAACCCGTGCCCTCACACGGACGCTCCCCCGAAACCGTTGTCGTACCCTCACCTGGACCCTAAACAGTCCCCGTCCCCTAACCCTAACCCTCGCCCGAACCCTAACCCGAACCTTTCCCCGAAGCCTTCCCCTCACCCGTCCCATAATCCTAACCCGTACGCTAACACTAACCCGTGCCCTCACATGTAGACTCCCCCGAAACCGTTGTCGTCCCCTCACCTACCCTAAACCGTCCCCATCCCCAAACCCTAACCCTAGCCCAAACCCTAACCCTAACCCTTCCCCGAAGCCTTCCCCTCACCCGTCCCCTAATGCTAACCCGTACGCTAACACTAACCCGTGCCCTCACACGTACGCTCCCCCTAAACCGTTGTCGTACCCTCACCTGGACCCTAATCATTCCCCGTCCCCTAACCCTAACCCTAGCCTGAACCCTAAGCCTAACTCTTCCCCGAAGCCTTCCCCTCACCCGTCCCCTAATCCTAACCCGTACGCTAACACTAACCCGTGCCCTCACACGTACGCTCCCACGAAACCGTTGTCGTACCCTCACCTGGAACGTAAACCATCCCCATCCCCTAACCCTAAACCTAACCCGAACCCTAACCCTAACCCTTCCCCGAAGCCTTCCCCTCACACGTCCCCTATTCCTAACCCGTACGCTAACACTAACCCGTGCCCTCACACGTACACTCCCCCAAAACCGTTGTCGTACCCTCACCTGTACCCTAAACCGTCCCCATCCCCTAACCCTAACCCTAGCCCGAACCCTAACCCTAACCCTTCCCCGAAGCCTTCCCCTCACCCGTCCCCTAATCCTAACCCGTACGCTAACACTAACCCGTGCCCTCACACGTACACTCCCCCGAAAACGTTGTCGTACCCTCACCTGGACCCTAAACCGTCCCCGTCCCCTAACCCTAACCCTAGCCCGAACTCTAACCCTAACCCTTCCCCGAAGCCTTCCCCTCGCCCGTCCCCTAATCCTAATCCGTACGCTAACACTAACCCGTGCCCTCACACGTACACTCCCCCTAAACCGTTGTCGTACTCTCACCTGGACCCGAAACCGTCCCCATCCCCTAACCCTGACCCTAACCCTAACCCTAACCCTTCCCCAAAGCCTTCCCCTCACCCATCCCCTAATCCTAACCCGTACGCTAACACTAACCCGTGCCCTCACAAGTACGCTCCCCCTAAACCATTGTCGTACACTCACCTGGAACCTACACCGTCCCCATCCCCTAACCCTAACCCTAGCCCGAACCCTAACCGTAACCCTTCCCCGAAGCCTTCCCCTCACCCATCCCCTAATCCTAACCCGTACGCTAACACTAACCCGTGCCCTCACACGTACGCTCCCACTAAACCGTTGTCGTACCCTCACCTGGACCCTAAACAGTCCCCGTCCCCAAACCCTAACCCTAGCCCGAACCCTAACCCTAACCCTTCCCTGAAGACTTCCCATCACCCGTCCCCTAATCCTAACCCGTACGCTAACACTAACCCGTGTCCTCACACATACGCTCCCCCGAAACCGTTGTCATACCCCCACCTGGACCCTAAACCCTCCCAGTCCCCTAACCCTAACCCTTGCCCGAACCCTAACCCTAACACTTCCCCGTAGCCTTCCCCTCAACCGTCCCCTAATCCTAACCCGTACGTTAAGACTAACCCGTGCCCTCACACGTACACTCCCCCGAAACCGTTGTCGTACACTCAACTGGACACTAAACCGTCCCCGTCCCCTAACCCTAACCCTAGCCCGAACCCTAACCCTAACCCTTCCCCGAAGCCTTCCCCTCAGCCGTCCCCTAATCCTAAACCGTACGCTAACACTAACCCGTGCCCTCACACGTACGCTCACCCTAAACCGTTGTCGTACCCGCACCTGGACCCTAAACCGTCCCCGTCCCCTAACACTAACCCTAGCCCGAACCCTAACCGTTCCCCGAAGCCTTCCCCTCACCCGTACCCTAATCCTAACCCGTACGCTAACACTAACCAATGCCCTCACACGTACGCTCCCCCTAAACCGTTGTCGTACCCTCACCTGGACCCTAAACAGTCCCTGTCCCCAAACCCTAACCCTAGGCCGAACCCTAACCCGAACACTTCCCCGAAGCCTTCCGCTCACTCGTCCCCTAATTCTAACACGTACGCTAACACTAACCCGTGCCCTCACACGTACGCTCCCCCGAAACAGTTGCCGTACCCTCACCTGGACCCTGAACCGTCCCCGTCCCCTAACCCTAACCCTAGCGCGAACCCTAACCCTAACGGTTCCCCGAAGCCTTCCCCTCACCCGTCCCCTAATCCTAACCCGTACGCTAACACTAACCCGTGCCCTCACATGTACGCTCCACCTAAACCATTGTCGTACACTCAACTGGATCCTAAACCGTCCCCGTCCCCGTCCCCTAAACCTAACCCGAACCCTAACCCTAACCCTTCGCCGAAGCCTTCTCCTCACCCGTCCCCTAATCCTAACCCGTACGCTAACACTAACCCGTGCCGTCACACGGACGCTCCCCCGAAACCGTTGTCGTACCCTCACCTGGACCCTAAACAGTCCCCGTCCCCTAACCCTAACCCTAGCCCGAACCCTAACTCTAACACTTCCCCGAAGCCTTCCCCTCACCCGTCCCATAATCCTAACCCGTACGCTAACACTAACCCATGCTCTCACACGTAGACTCCCCCGAAACCGTTGTCGTGCCCTCACCTGGACCCTAAACCGTCCCCAACCCCAAACCCTAACCCTAGCCCGAAACCTAACACTAACCCTTCCCGGAAGCCTTCCCCTCACCCGTCCCCTAATCCTAACCCGTACGCTAACACTAACCCGTGCCCTCACATGTACGCTCCACCTAAACCATTGTCGTACACTCAACTGGATCCTAAACCGTCCCCGTCCCCGTCCCCTAAACCTAACCCGAACCCTAACCCTAACCCTTCGCCGAAGCCTTCTCCTCACCCGTCCCCTAATCCTAACCCGTACGCTAACACTAACCCGTGCCGTCACACGTACGCTCCCCCTAAACCGTTGTCGTACCCTCACCTGGACCGTAAACCGTCCCCATCCCCTAACCCTAACCCTAGCCCGAACCCTAACCCTAACCCTTCCCCGAAGCCTTCCCCTCACACGTTCCATAATCCTAACCCGTACGCTAACACTAACCCGTGCCCTCAAACGTACAGTCCCCCAAAACCGTTGTCGTACCCTCACCTGGACCCTAAACCGTCCCCATCCCGTAACCCTAACCCTAGCCCGTTCCCTAACCCTAACCCTTCCCTGAATCCTTCCCCTCACCCGTCGCCTAATCCTAACCCGTACGCTAACACTAACCCGTGCCCACACACGTACGGTCCCCCTAAACCGTTGTCGTACCCTCACCTGGACCCTAAACCGTCCCCTTCCCCTAACCCTAACGCTAGCCCGAACACTAACCCTAAACCTTCCCCGATGCCTTCCCCTCATCCGTCACCTAATTCTAACCCGTACGCTAACACTAACCCGTGCCCTCACATGTACGCTCCCCTGAAACCGTTGTCATACCCTCACCTGGACCCTAAACCGTCCCCATCCCGTAACCCTAACCCTAGCCCGTTCCCTAACCCTAACCCTTCCCTGAAGCCTTCAACTCACCTGTCACCTAATCCTAACCCGTACGCTAACACTAACCCGTGCCCTAATACGTACGCTCCCCCTAAACCATTGTTGTACACTCACCTGGTCCCTAAACCGTCCCCGTCCCCTAACCCTAACCCTAGCCCGAACCGTAACCCTAACCCTTCCCCGAAGCCTTCCTTTCACCCGTCCCCTAATCCTAACCCGTACGCTAACACTAACCCATGCCCTCACACGTACGCTCCCCCTAAACCGTTGTCGTACCCTCACCTGGTCCCTAAACCGTCCCCGTCCCCTAACCCTAACCCTAGCCCGAACCGTAATCCTAACCCTTCCCCGAAGCCTTGCTTTCACCCGTCCCCTAATCCTAACCCGTACGCTAACACTAACCCGTGCCCTCACACGTACGCTCCCCCTAAACCGATGTCGTACCCTCACCTGGACCCTAAACCGTCCCTGTCCCGAAACCGTAACCCTAGGCCGAACCCTAACCCTAACCCTTCCCCGAAGCCTTCCCCTGACCCGTCCCCTAATTCTAACCCGTACGCTAACACTAACCCGTGCCCTCACACGTACGCTCCCCCGAAACCGTGGCCGTACCCTCACCTGGACCCTGAACCGTCCCCGTCCCCTAACCCTAACCCTAGCGCGAACCCTAACCCTAACGCTTCCCCGAAGCCTTCCCCTCACCCGTCCCCTAATCCTAACCCGTACGCTAACACTAACCCATGCCCTCACACGTAGACTCCCCCGAAACCGTTGTCGTGCCCTCACCTGGACCCTAAACCGTCCCCATCCCCAAACCCTAACCCTAGCCCGAAACCTAACACTAACCCTTCCCCGAAGCCTTCCCCTCACCCGTCCCCTAATCCTAACCCGTACGCTAACACTAACCCATGCCCTCACACGTACGGTCCCCCTAAACCGTTGTCGTACCCTCAACTGGACCCTAAACCGTCCCCTTCCCCTAAACCTAACCCTAGCCCGAACCCTAATCCTAACCCTTCCCCGAAGCCTTCCCCTCACCCATCCCCTAATCCTAATCCGTACGCTAACACTAACCCATGCCCTCACATGTACGCTCACCCTAAACCGTTGTCGTACTCTCACCTCGACCCTAAACCGTCCCCGTCCCCTAACACTAACCCTAGCCCGAAACCTAAACCTAACCCTTCCCCGAAGTGTTCCCCTCACCCGTCGCCTAATCCAAACCCGTACGCTAACACTAACCAAAGCCCTCACACGTACGCTCACCCTAAACCATTGTCGTACCCTCACCTGGACCCTAAGCAGTCCCCGTCCCCTAACCCTAACCCTAGCCCGAACACTAACCCTAAACCTTCCCCGATGCCTTCCCCTCACCCGTCACCTAATCCTAACCCGTACGCTAACACTAACCCGTGCTGTCACACGTACGCTCCCCTGAAACCGTTGTCATACCCTCACCTGGACCCTAAACCGTCCCCGTCCCGTAACCCTAACCCTAGCCCGAACCCTAACCCTAACCCTTCCCTGAAGCCTTCCCCTCACCTGTCACCTAATCCTAACCCGTACGCTAACACTAACCCGTGCCCTCACACGGACGCTCCCCCGAAAACCGTTCTCGTACCCTCACCTGGACCCTAAACCGTCCCCGTCCCCTAACCCTAACCCTCGCCCGAACCCTAACCCGAACCTTTCCCCGAAGCCTTTCCCTCACCCGTCCCATAATCCTAACCCGTACGCTAACACTAACCCGTGCCCTCACATGTAGACTCCCCCGAAACCGTTGTCGTACCCTCACCTGGACCCTAAACCGTCCCCATCCCCAAACCCTAACCCTAGCCCGAACCCTAACCTTAACCCTTCCCCGAAGCCTTCACCTCACCCGTCCCCTAATCCTAACCCGTACGCTAACACTAACCCGTGCCCTCACACGTACGCTCCCCCTAAACCGTTGTCGTACCCTCACCTGGACCCTAATCATTCCCCGTCCCCTAACCCTAACCCTAGCCTGAACCCTAAGCCTAACTCTTCCCCGAAGCCTTCCCCTCACCCGTCCCCTAATCCTAACCCGTACGCTAACACTAACCCGTGCCCTCACACGTACGCTCCCACGAAACCGATGTCGTACCCTCACCTGGACCGTAAACCATCCCCATCCCCTAACCCTAACCCTAGCCCGAACCCTAACCCTAAACCTTCCCCGAAGCCTTCCCCTCACACGTCCCCTAATCCTAACCTGTACGCTAACACTAACCCGTGCCCTCACACGTACACTCCCCCAAAACCGTTGTCGTACCCTCACCTGTACCCTAAACCGTCCCCATCCCCTAACCCTAACCCTAGCCCGAACCCTAACCCTAACCCTTCCCCGAAGCATTCCCCTCACCCGTCCCCTAATCCTAACCCGTACGCTAACACTAACCCGTGCCCTCACACGTACACTCCCCCGAAAACGTTGTCGTACCCTCACCTGGACCCTAAACCGTCCCCGTCCCCTAACCCTAACCCTAGCCCGAACTCTAACCCTAACCCTTCCCCGAAGCCTTCCCCTCGCCCGTCCCCTAATCCTAATCCGTACGCTAACACTAACCCGTGCCCTCACACGTACACCCCCACTAAACCGTTGTCGTACTCTCACCTGGACCCGAAACCGTCCCCATCCCCTAACCCTGACCCTAACCCTAACCCTAACCCTTCCCCAAAGCCTTCCCCTCACCCGTCCCCTAATCCTAACCCGTACGCTAACACTAACCCTTGCCCTCACAAGTACGCTCCCCCTAAACCATTGTCGTACACTCACCTGGACCCTATACCGTCCCCATCCCCTAAACCTAACCCTAGCCCGAACCTTAACCGTAACCCTTCCCCGAAGCCTTCCCCTCACCCATCCCCTAATCCTAACCCATACGCTAACACTAACCCGTGCCCTCACACGTACGCTCCCACTAAACCGTTGTCGTACCCTCACCTGGACCCTAAACCGTCCCCGTCCCCAAACCCTAACCCTAGCCCGAACCCTAACCCTAACCCTTCCCCGAAACCTTCCCGTCACCCATCCCCTAATCCTAACCCGTACGTGAACACTAAACCATGCCCTCACACGTACGCTCCCCCTAAACCGTTGTCGTACCCTCAACTGTACCCTAAACCGTCCCCGTCCCCTAACCCTAACCCTAGCCCGAACCCTAACCGTAACCCTTCCCCGAAGCCTTCCCCTCACCCGTCCCGTAATCCTAACCCGTACGCTAACACTAACCTGTGCCCTCACACGTACACTCACCCTAAACCATTGTCGTACCGTCACCTGGACCCTAAACCGTCCCTGTCCCCTCACCCTAACCCTAGGCGTACCCTAAGCCTAACCCTTCCCCGAAGCCTTCCCCTCACCCGTCCCCTAATCCTATCCCGTACGCTATCACTAACCCGTGCCCTCACACGTACGCTCCCCCTAAACCGTTGTCGTACCCTCACCTGGACCCTAAACCGTCCCCGTCTCCTAACCCTAACCGTAGGCCGAACCCTAACCCTAAACCTTCCCCAAAGCCTTCCCCTCACCCGTCCCCTAATCCTAACCCGTACGCTAACACTAACCTGTGCTCTCACAGGTACGCTCCCCCTGAACAGTTGTCGTACCCTCACCTGGACCCTAAATCTTCCCCGTCCCCTAACGCTAACCCTAGCCCGAACCCAAACCCTAACACTTCCCCAAAGCCTTCCCCTCACACGTCCCCTAGTCCTAACCCGTACGCTAACACTAACCTGTGCCCTCACATGCACGCTCCCTGTAAACCGTTGTCGTACACTCAACTGCAACCTAAACCGTCCCCATCCCCTAACCCTAACCCTAGCCCGAACCCTAACCCTAACCCTTCCCCGAAGCCTTCCCCTCACCCGTCCCCTAATCCTATCCCGTACGCTAACACTAACCCGTGCCCTCACACGTACGCTCCCCCTAAACCGTTGTCGTACCCTCACCTGGACCCTAAACCTTCCCCGTCCCCTAACGCTAAGCCTAGCCCGAACCCAAACCCTAACACTTCCCCGAAGCCTTCCCATCACCCGTCCCCTAATCCGAACCCGTACGGTAACACTAACCCGTATCCTCAAACGTACGCTCCCCCTAAACCGTTGTCGTACCCTCACCTGGACCCTAAACCGTCCCCGTCCCCTAACCCTAACCCTAGCCCGAACCCTAACCCTAACCCTTCCGCGAAGCCTTCCCCTCACCCGTCCCGTAATCCTAACCCGTACGCTAACACTAACCTGTGACCTCACACGTATGCTCACCCTAAATCATTGTCGTACCCTCACCTGGACCCTAAACCGTCCCCGTCCCCGTCCCCTAACCCTAGCCCAAACCCTAAGCCTAACCCTTCCCAGAAGCCTTCCCCTCACCTGTCCCCTAATCCTAACCCGTACGCTAAAACTAACCCGTGCCCTCACACGTACTCTCCCCCTAAACCGTTGTCGTATGCTCACCTAGATCCTAAACCTTGCCCGTCCCCTAACCCTAACCCTAGCCCGAACCCTAACCCTAAACCTTCCCCGAAGCCTTCCCCTCACCCGTCCCCTAATCCTAAATCGTACGCTAACACTAACGCGTGCCCTCACAAGTACGCTCCCACTAAACCATTGTCGTACCCTCACCTGGACCCTAAACCGTCCCCGTCCCCTAACCCTAACCCTAGCCCGAACCCTAACCCTAACCCTTCCCCGAAGCCTTCCCCTCACCCGTCCCCTTATCCTAAACCGTACGTAAACACTAACCCGTGCCCTCACACGTATGCTCCCCCTAAACCGTTGTCGTACCCTCACCTGGACCTTAAACCGTCCCCGTCCCCTAACCCTAACCCTAGCCCGAACCCTAAGCCTAACACTTGCCCGAAGCCTTCCCCTCAACCGTCCCATACTCCTAACCCGTACGCTAACACTAACATGTGCCCTCACACGTACGCTCCCCCTAAACAGTTGTCGTACCCTCACCTGGACCCTGAACTGTCCCCGTCCCCTAACCCTAACCCTAGCCAGAACCCTAACCCTAACCCTTCCCGGAAGCCTTTCCCTCACACGTCCCCTAATCCTAACCCGTACGGTAACACTAATCCGTGCCCTCACACGTACGCCCCCCCTAAACCGTTGTCGTACCCTCACCTGGACCCTAAACCGTCGCTATCCCCTAACCCTAACCCTAGCCTGAACCCTAACCCTAACCCTTCCCCGAAGCCTTCCCCTCACCCTTCCCCTCACCCTTCCCCTCACCCTTCCCCTAATACTAACCCGAACGCTAACACTAACTCATGCCCTCACACGTACTCTCCCCCTAAACCCTTGTCGTACCCTCACCTGGAACCTAAACCGTCCCCGTCCCCTAACAATAAACCTAGCCCGAACCCTAACCCTAACCCTTCCCCGAAGCCTTCCCCTCACCCGTCCCCTAATTCTAACCCATACGCTAACACTAACCCGTGCTCTCACACGTACGCTTCGCCTAAACCGTTGTCGTACCCTCACCTGGACCCTAAACCGTCCCCGTCCCCTAACCCTTACCCTAGCCTGAACCATAACCCTAACCCTACCCCGAAGCCTTCCGCTCACCCGTCCCCTAAACCTAACCCGTACGCTAACACTAATCCGTGCCCTCACACGTATGCTCCCCTAAACCGTTGTCGTACCCTCAGCTGTACCCTAAACCGTCCCTGTCCCCTAAACCCTAACCCTAGCCCGAACCTCAACCCTAAACCTTCCCTGAAGCCTTCACTTCACCCGTCCCATAATCCTAACCAGTACGCTAACACTAACCCATGCCCTCACACGTACGCTCCCCCTAAACCGTTGTGGTACCCTCAACTGGACCGTAAACCGTAGCCGACCCCTAACTCTAACCCTAGCCCAAACCCTAAACCTAACCCTTCCCCAAAGCCTTCCACTCACCCGTCCCCTAATCCTAACACGTACGCTAACACTAACCCATGCCCTCACACTTACGCTCCCCCTAAACAGTTATCGTACCCTCACCTGGACCCTAAACCGTCCCCGTCCCCTAACCCTAACCCTAGTCCGAACCCTAAGCCTAACCCTTCCCCGAAGCCTTCCCCTCAACCTTCCCCTAATCCTATCCCGTACGCTAACACTAACCCGTGCCCTCACACGTATGCTCCCCCTAAACCGTTGTCGTACCCTCACCTGGACCCTAAACCTTCCCGTCTCCTAACCCTAACCGTAGGCCGAACCCTAACCCTAAACCTTCCCCGAAGCCTTCCCCTCACCCGTCCCCTAATCCTACACCGTACGCTAACACTAACCTGTGCTCTCACAGGTACGCTCCCCCTGAACCGTTGTCCTACCCTCACCTGGACCCTAAACCTTCCCCGTCCCCTAACGCTAACCCTAGCCCGAACCCAAACCCTAACACTTCCCCAAAGCCTTCCCCTCACACGTCCCCTAATCCTAACCCGTACGCTAACACTAACCTGTGCCCTCACATGCACGCTCCCCGTAAACCGTTGTCATACACTCAACTGGACCCTAAACCGTCCCCGTCCCCTAACCCTAACCCTACCCCGAACCCTAACCCTAACCCTTCCACGAAGCCTTCCCCTCAACCGTCCCCTAATCCTAACCCGTACGCTAACACTAACCCATGCCCTCACACAAACGCTCCCGTTGTCGTACCGTCACCTGGACCCTAAACCGTCCCCGTCCCCTAACCCTAACCCTAGCCCGAATACTAACCCTAACACTTCCCCGAAGGCTTCCCATCACCCGTCCCCTAATCCGAACCCGTACGGTAACACTAACCCGTGTCCTCACACGTACGCTCCCCCTAAACCGTTGTCGTACCCTCACCTGGACCCTAAACCGTCCCAGTCCCCAACCCTAACCCTAGCCCGAACCCTAACCCTAACCCTTCCCCGAAGCCTTCCCCTCACCCGTCCCGTAATCCTAACCCGTACGCTAACTCTAACCTGTGCCCTCACACGTACACTCACCCTAAACCATTGTCGTACCGTCACCTGGACCCTAAACCTTCCCGTCCCCTAACCCTAACCCTAGCCCGAACCCTAACCCTAACCCTTCCCCGAAGCCTTCCCCTCACCCGTCCCGTAATCCTAACCCGTACGCTAACACTAACCTGTGACCTCACACGTATGCTCACCCTAAATCATTGTCGTACCCTCACCTGGACCTTAAACCGTCCCCGTCCCCTAACCCTAACCCTAGCCCGAACCCTAAGCCTAACCCTTCCTCGAAGCCTTCCTCTCACCCGTCCCCTAATCCTAACCCGTACGCTAACACTAACCCATGCTCTCACACGTACGCTCCCCCTAAACTGTTGTCGTACCCTCACCTGGACCCTAAACCGTCCCCGTCCCCTAACCCTAACCCTAGGGTGAACCATAACCCTAACCCTACCCCGAAGCCTTCCGCTCACCCGTCCCCTAAACCTAACCCGTATGCTAACACTAATCCGTGCCCTCACACGTATGCTCCCCTAAACCGTTGTCGTACCCTCAGCTGGACCCTAAACCGTCCCTGTTCCCTAAACCCTAACCCTAGCCCGAACCCTAAGCCTAACCCTTCCCCGAAGCCTTCCCCTCACCCGTCCCCTAATCCTATCCCGTACGCTAACACTAACCCGTGCCCTCACACGTACGCTCCCCCTAAACCGTTGTCGTACCCTCACCTGAACCCTAAACCGTCCCCGTCTCCTAACCCTAACCGTAGGCCGAACCCTAACCCTAAACCTTCCCTGAAGCCTTCCCCTCACCCGTCCCCTAATCCTACACCGTACGCTAACACTAACCTGTGCCCTCACAGGTACGCTCCCCCTGAACCGTTGTCGTACCCTCACCTGGACCCTAAACCTTCCCCGAACACTAACGCTAACCCTAGCCCGAACCCAAACCCTAACACTTCCCCGAAGCCTTCCCATCACCCGTCCCCTAATCCGAACCCGTACGGTAACACTAACACGTGTCCTCACACGTACGCTCCCCCTAAACCGTTGTCGTACCCTCACCTGGACCCTAAACCGTCCCCGTCCCCTAACCCTAACCCTAGCCCGAACCCTAACCCTAACCCTTCCCCGAAGCCTTCCCCTCACCCGTCCCGTAATCCTAACCCGTACGCTAACACTAACCTGTGCCCTCACACGTACACTCACCCTAAACCATTGTCGTACCGTCACCTGGACCCTAAACCGTCCCCATCCCCTAACCCTAACCCTAGCCCGAACCCTAAGCCTAACACTTCCCCGAAGCCTTCCTCTCACCCGTCCCCTAATCCTATCCCGAACGCTAACACTAACCCGTGCCCTCACACGTAAGCTCCCCCTAAACCGTTGTCGTACCCTCACCTGGAACCTAAACCGTCCCCGTCCCCTAACAATAAACCTAGCCCGAACCCTAACCCTAACCCTTCCCCGAAGCCTGCCCCTCACCCGTCCGATAATGCTAGCCCGTACTCTAATACCAACCCATGCCCTCACACGTACGCTCAGCCTAAACCGTTGTCGTACACTCACCTGGACCCTACACCGTCCCCATCCCCTAACCTTAAGCCTAGGCCGAACCCTAACCCTAACCCTTCCCCGAAGCCTTCCCCTCACCCGTCCCCTAATGCTAACCCGTACCCTAACACTAACCCGTGCCCTCACACGTACGCTCCCCCTAAATCGTTGTCATAATCTCACCTGGACCCTATACCGTTCCCGACCCCTAACCCTAACCCTAGCCCGAACCCTAACCCTAACACTTCCCCGAAGCATTCCCCTCACCCGTCCCCTAATCCTAACCCGTACGCTAACACTAACCCGTGCCCTCACACGTACGCTACTCCTAAACCGTTGTCGTACCCTCACCTGGACCCTAAACCGTCCCCGTCCCCTAACCCTAACCCTCGCCCGAACCCTAACCCTAACCCTTCCCCAAAGCCTTCCCCTAACCCGTCCCGTAATCCTAACCCGTACGCTAACACTAACCTGTGCCCTCACACGTACGCTCAACCTAAACCATTGTTGTACCCTCACCTGGACCCTAAACCGTCCCCGTCCCCTAACCCTAACCCTAGCCCGAACCCTAACCCTAACACTTCCCGGAGGCCTTCCCCTCAGCCGTCCCCTAATCCTAACCCGTACGCTAACACTAACCCATGCCCTCACACATACGCTCCCCCTAAACCGTTGTCATACCCTCACCTGGCTCCAAAACGATCCCCGTCCCCTAACCCTTACCCTAGCCGGAACCCTAACCCTAACCCTTCCCCGAAGCCTTCCCCTCACCCGTCCCCTAATCCTAACCCGTACGTGAACACTAACCCGTGCCCTCACACGTACGCTCCCCCTAAACGATTGTCATACCCTCACCTGCACCCTAAACAATCCCCGTCCCCTAACACTAACCCTAGCCCGAACTCTAAACCTAACACTTCCCCGAAGCCTTCCCCTCACCCGTCCCCTAATCCTAAACCTTACGCTAACACTAACCCGTGCCCTCACATGTACACTCCCCCTAAACCGTTGTCGTACCCTCACCTGGGCCCTAAACCGTCACCGTCACCTAACTCTAACCCTAGCCCGAACCCAAATCTTAACACTTCCCCGAAGCCTTCCCTTCACCCGTCCCCTAATGCTAACCCGTACGATAACAAAAACCCATGCCCTCACACGTACACTCCCCTAAACCATTGTCGTACCCTCACCTGGACCCTAAACTGTCCCCGTCCCCTAACCCTAACCCTAGCCCGAACCCTAACCCTAACCCTTCCTCGAAGCCTTCCCCTCACCCGTCCCCTAATCCTAACCCATACGCGAACACTAACCCATGCCCTCACACTTACGCTCCCCCTAAACCATTGTCGTATCCTCACCTGGACCCTAAACCATCCCCGTCCCCTAACCCTAGCTCGAACCCTAACCCTAAGCCTTCCCCGAAGCCTTCCCCTCACCCACCCCTAATCCTTACCCGTACGCTAACACTAAACCATGCCCTCACTCGTACGCTCCCCTTAAACCGTTGTCGTACCCTCACCTGGACCCTAAACCGTCCCCGTCCCATAAACCTAACCCTAGCCCGAACCCTAACCCAACCCTTCCCCGAAGCCTTCCCCTCACCCGTCCCCTAATCCTAACCCATAGGCTAACACTAACCCGTGACCTCACACGTACGCTCCCCCTAAACCGTTGTCGTACCCTCACCTGGACGCTAAACCGTCCCCGTCCCCTAACCCTAACCCTAGACCGAACCCTAACCCTAAACCTTCCCCGAAGCCTTCCCCTCACCCGTCCCCTAATCCTATCCCGTACGCTAACACTAACCCATGCCCTCACACGTACGCTCCCCCTAAACCGTTGTGGTACCCTCACTTGGACCTTAAACCGTAGCCGACCCCTAACCCTAACCCTAGCCCGAACCCTAACCCTAACCCTTCCCCAAAGCCTTCCACTAACCCGTCCCCTAATCCTAACACGTACGCTAACACTAACCCATGCCCTCACACTTACGCTCCCCCTAAACAGTTATCGCACCCTCACCTGGACCCTAAAACATCCCCGTCCCCTAACCCTAACCCTAGTCCGAACCCTAACCCTAACCCTTCCCCGAAGCCTTCCCCTCACCCGTCCCCTAATCCTAACCCGTACGCGAACACTAAACCATGCCCTCACACGTACGCTCCCCCTAAACCGTTGTCGTACCCTCAACTGGACCCTATACCGTCCCCGTCACCTAACCCTAACCCTAGCCCGAACCCTAACCGTAACCCTTCCCCGAAGCCTTCCCCTCACCCGTCCCCTAATCCTATCCCGTACGCTAACACCAACCTGTGCCCTCACACGTACGCTCCCCCTAAACCGTTGTCGTACCCTCACCTGGACCCTAAACCGTCCCCATCTCCTAACCCTAACCGTAGGCCGAAACCTAACCCTAAACCTTCCCCGAAGCCTTCCCCTCACCCGTCCCCTAATCCTAACCCGTACGCTAACACTAACCTGTGCTTTCACAGGTACGCTCCCCCTGAACCGTTGTCATACCCTCACCTGGACCCTAAACCTTCCCCGTCCCCTAACGCTAACCCTAGCCCGAACCCAAACCCTAACACTTCCCCAAAGCCTTCCCCTCACACGTCCCCTAGTCCTAACCCATACGCTAACACTAACCTGTGCCCTCACATGCACGCTCCCCGTAAACCGTTGTCGTACACTCAACTGCACCCTAAACCGTCCCCGTCCCCTAACCCTAACCCTTGCCCGAACCCTAACCCTAACCCTTCCACGAAGCCTTCCCCTCAACCGTCCCCTAATCCTAACCCGTACGCTAACACTAACCCGTGCCCTCACACAAACGCTCCCGTTGTCGTACCTTCACCTGGACCCTAAACCGTCCCCGTCCCCTAACCCTAACCCTAGCCCGAAACCTAACCCTAACACTTCCCCGAAGCTTTCCCCTCACCCGTCCCCTAATCCTAACCCGTATGCTAACACTAACCACTGCCCTCACACGTACGCTCCCCCTGAACGGTTGTCGTACCCTCACCTGGACCCTAAACCGTCCCCGTACCCTAACCCTACCCCTAGCCCGAACCCTAACCCTAACTCTTCCTCGAAGCCTTCCCCTCACCCGTCCCCTAATCCTAACCCGTACGCTAACACTAACCCGTGCTCTCACACGTACGCTCCCCTAAACTGTTGTCGTACCCTCACCTGGACCCTAAACCGTCCCCGTCCCCTAACCCTAACCCTAGGGTGAACCATAACCCTAACCCTACCCCGAAGCCTTCCGCTCACCCGTCCCCTAAACCTAACCCGTACGCTAACACTAATCCGTGCCCTCACACGTATGCTCCCCTAAACCGTTGTCGTACCCTCAGCTGGACCCTAAACCGTCCCTGTTCCCTAAACCCTAACCCTAGCCCGAACCCTAAGCCTAACCCTTCCCCGAAGCCTTCCCCTCACCCGTCCCCTAATCCTATCCCGTACGCTAACACTAACCCGTGCCCTCACACGTACGCTCCCCCTAAACCGTTGTCGTACCCTCACCTGGACCCTAAACCGTCCCCGTCTCCTAACCCTAACCGTAGGCCGAACCCTAACCGTAAATCTTCCCCGAAGCCTTCCCCTCACCCGTCCCATAATCCTACACCGTACGCTAACACTAACCTGTGCCCTCACAGGTACGCTCCCCCTGAACCGTTGTCGTAACCTCACCTGGACCCTAAACCTTCCCCGTCCCCTAACGCTAACCCTAGCCCGAACCCAAACCCTAACACTTCCCCGAAGCCTTCCCATCACCCGTCCCCTAATCCGAACCCGTACGGTAACACTAACCAGTGTCCTCACACGTACGCTCCCCCTAAACCGTTGTCGTACCCTCACCTGGACCCTAAACCGTCCCCGTCCCCTAACCCTAACCCTAGCCCGAACCCTAACCCTAACCCTTCCGCGAAGCCTTCCCCTCACCCGTCCCGTAATCCTAACCCGTACGCTAACACTAACCTGTGACCTCACACGTATGCTCACCCTAAATCATTGTCGTACCCTCACCTGGACCCTAAACCGTCCCCGTCCCCGTCCCCTAACCCTAGCCCAAACCCTAAGCCTAACCCTTCCCCGAAGCCTTCCCCTCACCTGTCCCCTAATCCTAACCCGTACGCTAACACTAACCCGTGCCCTCACACGTACTCTCCCCCTAAACCGTTGTCGTATGCTCACCTAGATCCTAAACCTTGCCCGTCCCCTAACCCTAACCCTAGCCCGAACCCTAACCCTAAACCTTCCCCGAAGCCTTCCCCTCACCCGTCCCCTAATCCTAAACCGTACGCTAACACTAACGCGTGCCCTCACATGTACGCTCCCACTAAACCATTGTCGTACACTCACCTGGACCCTAAACCGTCCCCGTCCCCTAACCCTAACCCTAGCCCGAACCCTAACCCTAACCCTTCCCCGAAGCCTTCCCCTCACCCGTCCTCTTCTCCTAACCCGTACGTAAACACTAACCCGTGCCCTCACACGTATGCTCCCCCTAAACCGTTGTCGTAGCCTCACCTGGACCTTAAACCGTCCCCGTCTCCTAACCCTAACCCTAGCCCGAACCCTAAGCCTAACACTTGCCCGAAGCCTTCCCCTCAACCGTCCCCTACTCCTAACCCGTACGCTAACACTAACATGTGCCCTCACACGTACGCTCCCCCTAAACAGTTGTCGTACCCTCACCTGGACCCTGAAAAGTCCCCGTCCCCAAACCCTAACCCTAGCCAGAACCCTAACCCTAACCCTTCCCGGAAGCCTTTCCCTCACACGTCCCCGAATCCTAACCCGTACGGTAACACTAATCCGTGCCCTCACACGTAGGCCCCCCCTAAACCATTGTCATACCCTCACCTGGACCCTAAACCGTCCCCGTTCCCTAACCCTAACCCTAGCCTGAACCCTAACCCTAACCTTTCCCCGAAGCCTTCCCCTCACCTGTCCCCTAATCCTAAACTATACGGTAACACTAACCCATGCCCTCACACGTATGCTCCCCCTAAACTGTTGTCGTACACTCACCTGGACCCTAAACCTTCCCCGTCCCCTAACCCTAACCCTAGCCCGAACCCTAACCCTAATCCTTCCCCGAAGCCTTCCCCTCACCCGTCCCCTAATCCTAACCCGTGGGCTAACACTAACTCATGCCCTCACATGTACGCTCCCCATAAACCATTGTCGTACCCTCAACTGGAGCCTAAACCGTCCCCGTCCCGTAACCCTAACCGTACACCGAACCCTAACCCTAACCCTTCCCCGAAGCCTTCCTCTCACCAGTCCCCTAATCCTAAACCGTACGCTAACACTAACACGTGCCCTCACAAGTACGCTCACCTTAAATCGTTGTCGTACCCTCACCTGGACCCTAAACCGTCCCCATCCCCTAACCCTAACCCAAGCCCGAACCCTAACCCTAACCCTTCCCCGAAGCCTTCCCCTCACCCGTCCCCTAATACTAACCCGAACGCTAACACTAACTCGTGCCCTCACACGTACTCTCCCCCTAAACCGTTGTCGTACCCTCACCTGGAACCTAAACCGTCCCCATCCCCTAACAATAAACCTAGCCCGAACCCTAACCCTAACCCTTCCCCGAAGCCTTCCCCTCACCCGTCCCGTAATCCTAACCCGTACGCTAACACTAACCTGTGCCCTCACACGTACGCTCCCCCTAAACCGTTGTCGTACCCTCACCTGGACCGTAAACCGTCCCCGTCCCCTAACCCTAACGCTAGCCCGAACCCTAACCCTAACCCTTCACCGAAGCCTTCCCCTCACCCGTCCCCTAATCCTAACCCGTACGCTAACACCAACCCGTGCCCTCACGTACGCTCCCCCTAAACCGTTGTCGTACCCTCAACTGGACCCTAAACCGTCCCCATCCTCTAACCCTAACCCTAGCCCGAACCCTAACCCTAACCCTTCCCCGAAGCCTTCCCCTCACCCGTCCCCTAATCCTAACCCGTACGCTAACACCAACCCGTGCCCTCACGTACGCTCCCCCTAAACCGTTGTCGTACCCTCACCTGGACCCTAAACCGTCCCCGTCTCCTAACCCTAACCGTGAAGCCCGAAACCTAACCCTAAACATTCCCCGAAGGCTTCCTCTCACCCGTCCCCTAATCCTACACCGTACGCTAACACTAACCTGTGCCCTCACACGTACGCTCCCCGTGAACGGTTGTGGTACCCTCACCTGGACCCTAAACCGTCCCCGTCCCCTAACCCTAACCCTAGCACGAACCCAAACCCTAACCCTTCCTCGAAGCCTTCCCCTCACCCCTCCCCTAATCCTAAACCGTACGCTAACACTAACCCATGCCCTCACACGTACGCTCCCCCTAAATCGTTCTCGTACCCTCACCTGGACCCTAAACCATCCCCGTCCCCTAACCCTAACCCTAGCACGAACCCAAACCCTAACCCTTCCCCGAAGCCTTCCCCTCACCCGTCCCCTAATCCTAACCCGTACGCGAACACTAACCCGTGCCCTCACACATACGCTCCCCCTAAACCGTTGTCATACCCTCACCTGGCTCCAAAACGATCCCCGTCCCCTAACCCTTACCCTAGCCGGAACCCTAACCCTAACTCTTCCCCGAAGCCTTCCCCTCACCCGTCCCCTAATCCTAACCCGTACGTGAACACTAACCCGTGCCCTCACACGTACGCTCCCCCTAAACGATTGTCATACCCTCACCTGCACCCTAAACCATCCCCATCCCCTAACACTAACCCTAGCCCGAACTCTAAACCTAACCCTTCCCCGAAGCCTTCCCCTCACCCGTCCCCTAATCCTAAACCTTACCCTAACACTAACCCGTGCCCTCACACGTACACTCCCCCTAAACCGTTGTCGTACCCTCACCTGGGCCCTAAACCGTCACCGTCACCTAACACTAACCCTAGACAGAACCCAAATCTTAACACTTCCCCGAAGCCTTCACTTCACCCGTCCCCTAATGCTAACCCGTACGATAACACTAACCCATGCCCTGACACGTACACTCCCCTAAACCATTTTCGTACCCTCACCTGGACCCTAAACCGTCCCCGTCCCCTAACCCTAACCCTAGCCCGAACCCTAACCCTAACCCTTCCTCGAAGCCTTCCCCTCACCCGTCCCCTAATCCTAACCCATACGCGAACACTAACCCATGCCCTCACACTTACGCTGCCCCTAAACCATTGTCGTATCCTCACCTGGACCCTAAACCATCCCCGTCCCCTAACCCTAGCCCGAACCCTAACCCTAAGCCTTCCCCGAAGCCTTCCCCTCACCCATCCCCTAATCCTTACCCGTACGCTAACACTAAACCATGCCCTCACTCGTACGCTCCCCTTAAACCGTTGTCGTACCCTCACCTGGACCCTAAACCGTCCCCGTCCCCTAACCCTAACCCTCGCCCGAACCCTAACCCTAACCATTCCCCGATGCCTTCCACTCACCCGTCCCCTAATCCTAACCCGTACGCTAACACTAACCCGTGCCCTCAAACATACGCTCCCCCTAAACCGTTGTCGTACACTCACCTGGACCCTAAACCGTCCCCGTCCCCTAACACTAACCCTAGCCCGAACCCTAACCCTAACCCTTCCCCGAAGCCTTCCCCTCACCCGTCCCCTAATCCTATCCCGTACGCGAACACTAACCCATGTCCTCACACGTACGCTCACCCCAAACCGTTGTCGTACCCTCACCTGCACCCTAAACCGTCCCCATCCCCTAAACCTAACCCTAGTCCGAACCCTAACCCTAACACTTCCGCGAAGCCTTCCCCTTACCCGTCCCCTATTCGTAACCCATACGCGAACACTAACACATGCCCTCACACGTACGCTTCCCCTAAACCGTTGTCGTATCCTCACCTGGACCCTAAACCGTCCCTGTCCCCTAACCCTAACCCTAGCCCGAAACCTAACCCTAACCATTCCCCGAAGCCTTCCCCTCACCCATCACCTAATCCTAGCCCGTACGCTAACACTAACCCATGCCCTCACACGTACGCTCCCCTTAAACTGTTGTCGTACCATCACCTAGACCCTAAATCGTCCCCGTCCCCTAACCCTAACCCTAGCCCGAAGCCTAACCCTAACCCTTCCCCGAAGCCTTCCCCTCACCCGTCCCCTAATCCTAACCCGTACGCTAACACTAAACTGTGCCCTCACACGTATGCTCCCCCTAAACCGTTGTCGTACCCTCACCTGGACACTAAACCGTCCCAGTCCCCTAACCCTAACCGTAGCCCAAACCCTAACCCTAAACCTTCCCCGAAGCCTTCCCCTCACCCGTCCCCTAATCCTAACCCGTACGTTAACACTAACCCGTGCCCTCACACGTACGCTCCCACTAAACCGTTGTCATACTCTCACCTGGTCCCTAAACCGTCCCCGTTCCCTATCCCTAACCCTAACCCTAACCCTTACCTTAAGCCTTACCGTAAGCTGTCCCCTAATCCTAACCCATACACTAACACTAACCAGCGCCGTCACACGTACACTCACCCTAAAACGTTGTCGTACCCTAACCTGTCCCCTAAACCGTCCCCGTCACCTAACCATAACCCTAACCCTAACCCTTACCCGAAGGCTTACACTAACCCGTCCCCTAATTCTAACCCGTACGCTAACACTAACCTGTGGCCTCACACGTATGCTCACCCTAAACCGCTGTCGTACCCTAACCTGTCCCCTAAACCGTCCCCGTCCCATAACCCTAACCCTAAACCTAACCCTAACCCTAAACTTACCCGAAGTCTTACCTTAACCCATCCCCTAATACTAACCCGGACGCAAACACTAACCCATGCCCTCACACGTACGCTCACCCTAAAACGTTGTCGTACCCTAACCTGTCCCCTAAACCGTCCCCATCACCTAACCCTAACCCTAACCCTTACCCTAACTCTTACCCGAAGCCTTACCCTAACCCACCCCTAATCCTAACCCGTACGCTAACACTAACCCGAGCCCTCACACGTATGCTCACCCTAAACCGTTGTCGTACCCTAAAGTGTCCCATAAACCATCCCCGTCCCCTAACCCTAACCCTAAACCTAACCCTTACCCGAAGACGTAACCTAAACTGTCCACTAATCTTAACCCTTACGCTAACACTAAACTGTGCCCTCACGCGTACGCTCACCCTAAACCATTGTCGTACCGTAACCTGTCCCCTAAACCGTCCCCGTCCCCTAATTCTAACCCTAACCCTAACCCTTATCCGAAGCCTTACCCTAACCCATCCCCCAATCCTAACCCGTTCGCTAACACTAACCCGTGCCGTCAGACGTACTCTCACACTAAACCATTGTCGTAACCTAACCTGTCCTCTAAACCATCCCCATCCCCTAACCCTAACCCTAACCCTTACCCGAAGCCTTACCCTAACCCATCCCGTAATCCTAACCCGTTCGCTAACACTAACCCGTGCCCTCACACGTACACTCACCCTAAACCGTTGGCGTACCCTAACCTGTCCCCTAAACCGTCCCCATCCCCTAACCCTCACCATAACCCTAGCCCGAACCCTAACCCTAACCCTTACCCGAAGCCTTACCCTAACCCATCCCCTAATCCTAACCCGTACGCTTACACTAACCAGTGCCCTCACAAGTACGCTCAACCTAAACCGTTTTCGTACCATAACCGGTACCGTAAACCATCCCCGTTCCCTAACCCTAACCCTAACCCTAACCCTAACACTTACCCGAAGCCTTACCCTAACCCGTTCCCTAATCCTAACCCGTACGCTAACATTAACCGGTGCCCTCACACGTACGCTCACCCTAAAACATTGTCATACCCTAACCGGTCCCCTAAACCGTCCCCATCCCCTAACCCTAACCCTAACCCTTACCAGAAGTCTTACCCTAACCCGTCCCCTAATCCCAAACCGTACGCTAACACTAACCTGTGCCCTCACACGTACGCTCACCACAGACCGTTTTCTTACCCTAACCTGTCTCCTAAACCGTCCCCGTCCCCTAACCAACCCTAACCTGAAGCCTTAACCTAACCCATCCCCTAATCCTAACCCGTACGCTAACACTAACCTGTGCTCTCACACGTACGCTCACCCTAAACCATTGTCATACCCTAACCTTTCCCCTAAACCGTCCCTGTCCCCTAACCCTAACCCTAACCCTAACCATAACACTTACCCGAAGTCTTACACTAACCCGTCCCGTAATCCTAACCCGTATGCTAAGACTAACCCGTGCCCTCACACGTATGCTTACCCTAAACCATTGTCGTTCCCTAAACCTTCCCTTCCCCTAACCCTAACCCTAACCCTTACCCGAAGCCTTACCCTAACCTGTCTCCTAATCCTAAACCATACGCTAACACTAACCCGTGCCCTCAGACGTACGCTCACCGTAAACCGTTTTCATACCCTAACCTGTCCCCTAAAGCGTCCCCGTCCCCTAACCCTAACCCTAACCCTAAACCTAAATCTTACCCGAAGCCTTACCCTAACCCGACGTTAATCCTAACCCGTACGCTAACACTAACCCGTGCCCTCACACATACACTCACACTAAACTGTTGTCGTACCCAAACCTGTCCCCTAAACCATCCCCATCCCCTAACCCTAACCCTAAACCTTACCCGAAGCCTTACCCTAACCCGTCGCCTAATCCTAACCCGTACGCTATCACTAACCCCTGCCCTTACACGTACGCTCACCCTAAACCGTTGTCGTACCCTAACCTGTCCCCTAAACCGTCCCCATCCCCTAACCCTAACCCTAACCCTAAACCTTACCTGAAGCCTTACCCTAATCCGTCCCCTAATCTTAACCCGTAAGCTAACACTAACCCATGCCCTCACACTTACGCTCACCCTAAAACGCTGTCGTACCCTAAACTGTCCCCTAAACTGTCCCCATCCCCTAACCCTAACCCTAACCCTTACCCGAAGCCTTACCCTAACCCGACCCCTAATCCTAACCCGTACGCTAACACTAACCCGTGCCCTCACACGTATGCTCACCCTAAACCGTTGTCGTACCCTAACCTGTCCCATAAACCATCCCCGTCCCCTAACTTTAACCCTAACCCTTACCCAAAGCCTTACCCTAACCCGACCCCTAATCCTAACCCGTACGCTAACACTAACCCGTGCCCTCACACGTACGCTCACCCTAAACCGTTGTTGTACCCTAACCTGTGCCCTAAACCGTCTCCATTCCCTAACCCTAACCATACCCCTTACTGGAAGCCGTACCCTAAACTTTCCCCCTAATCCTTACCCGTACGCTGACACTATCCTGTACCCTAACACGTACGCTCACCCTTAACCATTGTCGTACCCTAAACTGTACCCTAATCCGACCCTGTCCCCTAACCCTAACACTTACCCGAGGCCTTACCCTAACTCGTCCCCTAATCCTAAGCCATACCCTAACACTAACCTGTACTCTAATACCTATGCTCACCCTAAACCGTTGTTGTACCCTAACATGTACCCTAAACCGTCCCCGTCCCATAAGCCTAACCCTAACACTTACCCGAAGCCTTATCCCATCCTGTCCCCTCATCCTAACCCGTACGCTAACACTAACTCTTATCCTAACATGTACACTCACCCTAAACCGTTGTAGTACCCTAATCTGTACCCTAAACTGTCCCCGTCCCTTAACCCTAACCCTAACCCTAACCCTTACCTGAAGCCTTACCCTAACCCGTCACCTAATCCTAACCCGTACGCTAAGACTAACCCATACCCTAACACGTATGGTCACCCTAAACCGCTGTCTACCCTAACCTGTACCCTAAACTGTCCCCCTCTCCTAACCCTAACCCTTACCTGAAGCCTTACCCTAACCCGTCCCCTAATCCTAACCCGTACGCTAAACTAACCCGTACCCTAACACGTACACTCACCCTAAACCATTGTCGTACCCTAAACTGTACCCTAAACCTTCCCCGTCCCCTAACCCTAACCCTAACCTTTACCCGAAGCCTTACCTTAACCTGTCCCCTAATCCTAACCTGTATGCTAACAGTAACCCATGCCCTAACATGTACACTCACCCTAAACCATCGTCGTTCCCTAACCTGTACCCTAAACCTTCCCAGTCCCCTAATCCTAACCTTAAACTTTACCTGAAGCCTTACCCTAACCCGTCCCCTAATTCTAACCCGTATTCTAACACTAGCCCATACCCTAACACGTACGCTCACCCTAAACTCTTGTCGTACCCTAACCTGTACCCTAAACTTTCCCCATCCCCTAACCCTATCCCTAACCCTTACCCGAAGTCTTACCCTATCTGGTCCCCTAATCCTAACCCATACGCTAACTCTAACTCATACCCTAACACGAATGCTGACTCTCAACCATAGTCATACCCTAACCTGTTCCCTAAACGGTCACCGTCCCCTATCCCTAACGCTAACTCTAACCCTTACCCAAAGCCTTACCCTAACCCGTCCCCTAATCCTAACCCGTACGCTAACACTAACCCTTACCCTTACATGTACGCTATCCCTAAACTGTTGTCGTACCCTAACCTCTACCCTAAACTGTCCCCATTCCCTAACCATAACCCTAACCTGAAGCATTACCCTAACACCCTAATCCTAAACGGTACACTAACACTGACCTGTACCCTAACACTTTCACTCACCCTAAACCATTGTCGCATCCTAAACCATACCTGTTCCCTAACCCTAACCTTAACCCTAACCCTAAACCTACTTATAGCACTATAACTCAGGAAAATTAAAATAACAAGAAACAACCACCCCAAAGTTTAGGGCTGCTCTGTTTACAAGAGTCTCAACTACGGTACAAATTAAATATCCTTGAAAGAGAGAAATGGATAAAGAAGTTTTCATACTTACGTACAATGGAACATCACTCAGCAATGAAATCAATGTTGTCCGGCCCGTACAAGCATAATGAATGGATTTAGGTACAATGATTCAAAGGAAATAAGTCACACAGAAAAAGAAACTTATCATAAGATATCACTTATAGAGGGAATGTAAACTTGGCTACACATGAACTGAATTACAAAACAGAACAGAGTCTCACATTTAGAAAACAAACTTTTGCTTGCTTAAGGGGAAAGGTGAGTTGGGGTGCTGCATAAAACCAGAGATTGAAATTAGCACAGATACAGTTCCATAAGCCAGTAATAGACAAGATATACTCCTTGTTCAACGAAGTGGACTCAACACCCCCTATTCACTGCAGAGGAATATATCTGACTAGTAAGAATCTTAAAACCTATGTGTTTATATGTCTCCATAAGAGGATCAAGTGTGCATTGAGCGGCATAAACACAGCAGTGAAAATCAGCTAAACCCCATTATAAAAATAAATTTCAAAATCAAAACACAAAGACAGTGAAAGAGAGATAAATTCTTAAATAATTCATTCAGGGCTTGTGACGAAACCTGGATTTACCACATCTACACCCACAGCTGGGAGAGACATAAGGCTGGACACTTGGGGCTGTGAGGATTGGTGAGGTTCGGTGAGCAAATGCAAACCCTTTGAAGTAGTACTGCGTGCTACCCATTCCATGGGTCCCAACTCTCCAGGTTTAAGGGATTCTTCCTACAGCTAAAACATGCGTGGGAAACCCAGAGGATGGTCCACAGTGTGATCGGGCAAGGTTTCTAAAACGCATCTCATTATTCGTCCGCTGGTACTCGGGTTCGCCATTCCAGACGCTTTACTAACAATCTCCCCACTTGGAGAGTCAGTGCTTGTAACCTCCTGTTTGGCACACTCTGCAATTTCTGCGGAGGATGAACGGAAATAGGGAGAACCAATGAGAGACTAGCTGTAGGTGTTTGGACGGGCACATTTCACTCTAATTTCCCACCAGGATGTAGAATTAACCAAAGACTCAGCGTGCCGTGCCAGAACCAGAATAGGGCCTGAAGCAATCCTGTTGATTTGTGGCCAGCTCACAGAAAGCGAGTTGAAAAAAGGAGCTCAGGGGCACTGCAATTCACAAACCTGCAGAGTTATAAAGGACAACTATCGTCCAAAAATATATTGAGGTATGGCTGTGAAGAGGACTTGAAACAAGGCACAATTGCAGGAAACAGATTTCAGGAGGTAGATTGGAATTGCATTTAAAGCATATGAAAAGCGGCAGATCTTCGGCAATGATGCACTTGGCCAAAAAGTGCGTATGCGTTTTTTCCTGAATATATTCAGGATAAAACACATACACCCTTTTTGGCCAACCAAGCAAGCGGGAAATTCAAATCTGCACTACAAAGAAGTCTCATCCTAACACGTACCCTAACCCTATCCCGCTACCGTACCCTAACCTGTACCTGAGACCGTACCCGTTCCCTAACCCTAACCCTTACCGTAAGCTGTACACAAACACTAACCTGTACGCTAACATGTACCCTAACAGTAACACATAGCCATACACTAAACTTTATCCTTACCCTACCCCATATCCTAACCCTTTCCCTAAACCGTACCATAACCCGTACCCTAATCCTAACCCATCCCCTAACATTAACCCATAACCTAACCCGTACCCTAATCCTAACCCATACACTAACACGTACCCTAACCCTAACCCGTTGTCATACCCTAACCTGTAACCTAATCTGTACCCATTCCCTAACCCTAACCCTAACCCTTACACTATCCCGTACCATAATCCTAACCTGTACACTAACACTAAACCGTACCCTAACACTTACCCTACTCCTAACCCGTGGTCATACCCTAAACTGTACCCCAAACCATACCCGTTCCCTAACCCTAACCCTAAACCTTACCCTAAACCATACCTTAATCCTAACCCGTACACTAACACTAAACTGTACCCTAACACGTACCCTAACCCTAACCCTTTGTTGTTCCCTATACTGTACCTTAAACTGTACCCCTTCCTTAACACTAAACCTAACCCTAACCCTTACCCTAACCCGTACCTAACACTAACCCATACACTAAACCTAACCATAACCCTGAATGTAAACCATACCCTAATCCTAACCCATACCCTAACACTAACCCATACCTTAACCCGTACCCTAACACTAAACCATAGCCATACCCTAAACTGTACCCTAACACTAACCCATACCATAACCATAACCATAACCCTAAACCATACTCTAAGCCGTACAATAATCCTAACCCGTATCCTAACCCTAAACCTTACCCTAAACCCTAATCCTTACCCCTAGCTTAATTTTGTTTTTTTGTATTTAAAAAAATATTTTCTTGGGTTAAAACAAACTAGCAGAACAACAAAATAGGGGGCTTTGCTGGTGATGCGGTGGTTAGAATCTGCCTGCTAATGCAGGGGACACAGGTTCGAGGATGGTCTGGGAGGATCCCACATGCCATGGAGCAACTAGGCCCATAAGCCACAACCAGTGAGCCCTCGCATCTGGAGCCTGTGCTCTGCAACAAGAGAGGCCGCAATAGTGAGAGGCCCACGCACCGAGATCAAGAGTGGCCCCCCACTTGCCACAACTAGAGAAAGCCCTCACACAGAAACTCAGACCCAACACAACAAAAATAAATAAATAAATAATAAACTCCTACCCCCCCCAGAAAAAGAACAACAAAATAAAACAGAAAGTAACCTGAGTGTCCCTCAAAAAGCTAAGTCTGAAATAGTTGGTACTTCTGTTCTATGGACTGTTATGTAGCCTATAAAAAGTGTGAGAGCTAAATCTGTTTTTCTACAGTGAGAAGCATGATATTCCAGATGTATAGAACACCTGGATAAAATGAGAACTCTACACATTATGCTGGTCGTTTCAGGAAATGGGAAAGGATGGCAAGTGGTAAAATATTATCTTTTCCTTTAATTTTTTAAATTTCACTTGTTACAAAGAACTTCAATTATAATTGTACTTTAAAAAAGTAACAATGGAAATTTAAAAGAAAAAATATATATTGTGTGTTCAGTTACGTTTCATAGAATTATGAAATGCTCCACCCTCTGGCCATTACCTGCAAAAGCAGCTTTAAAACCTATGCTAATTTTCACTTCATATGAACAAGTCCTGCAGGGCTGTAAATGAAACCTGCCCTCAAAATGTTTTGAGGGAGGTAATGGCCAATAAATTTCAAAATGTAACACATACTTTAGAAAACACTTTGAAGAGCTAAGCTGTAATCACAGTTTGAAAAATAAAAAGGACATGCCTTAAAGCTCAATTTCAAAGGATTATGAGTCATATGCAAATTCAACCACAAAGAGGTATCAGCTCACACCAGTCAGAATATCCATCAACAAGAAAACTACAAACAATAAATGCTGAAGCCATAAAAAGAAACGAAATTGAGCTATTTGTAATGAGGTGGGTAGACCTAGAGTCTGTCATACGCAGTGAAGTAAGTCAGAAAGAGAGAGACAAATACCGTATGCTAACACATATACCTGGAATTTAAGAAAAAAAATGTCATGAAGAACCTAGGGGTAAAACAGGAATAAAGACAGAGACCTACTAGAGAATGGACTTGAGGATATGGGGAGGGGGAAGGGTAAGCTGTGACAAAGGGAGAGAGAGGCATGGACATATATACACTACCAAACGTAAGGTAGATAGCTAGTGGGAAGCAGCAGCATGGCACAGGGAGATCAGCTCGGTGCTTTGTGACCGCCTGGAGGGGACGGAGGGTGGGAGGGAGGGAGACGCAAGAGGGAAGTGATATGGGAACATATGTATATGTATAACTGATTCATTTTGTTGTAAAGCACAAGCTAGCACACCATTGTAAAGCAATTATACTTCAATAAAGATGTTAAAAATAAATAAATAAATAAATGCTGAAGGTGTTGTGGAGAAATGCATACCCTCAACTTTACGTGAGATGTAACCTGGAAAGAGCCACTAATGAGCACAGAATCGTGGTGCATTTAAACGGTAAACCCTGAGATACTATATGATACAGGAGGCCCACTCTTGGGCCTATAACATAAGAAGACAGAATTGGAAAGACACAGGCAGGCAAATGTGCAGTGCAGCAGTATTACAATAGCCAAGACATGGAGGCAACCAAAAAGTCCATCAAGAGGTGAGTGGACAAAGAAGAACTGGTACATGTACAGATGGAATATTATCTAGGGAAAAAAATGAAACAATGCCATTTGCAGCACCGTAGATGATTCTAGAGGTAATCAGGCAAATTGTACTAAGTCAGACAGCAAAAGACACATATCCTATAATATCACTTATAGGTGTTAGCTAAAAATTGATACCAATGAAGATATTTCCACAGAGAAAGGCAATCACAGATTCATTAAACAAAGTTAAGGTTCACCAAATGGAAAGGTGTGAGGACTGGATATATTAGGATATTGGGGTTAACATAGATATAGAAACACATGTGAAATATATAATCACCAAAGACCTATGGAATACCAAGAGAAGACTACTCAACATTGTGTCACAAGCTACATGAGAAAACGATCTGAAGAAGTATAGATACATGTATATGTGTAAAAGAACCACATCTTACACACCTAGAACAAACAAAACATTTTAATCAAATTTGCTCTGATAAAAAATAAAAATTAAAAAAAGAACAAGAAAAAAAGAGAGAAAAAAGGGAAAAAAAAGAACAAGAAGTAATGAGACATACACTTAAGGGACTTTTTGCTGGCACATTGCATTCTAGTTTACAACCAGAACACGACTTCCATTAAAGCTCTGTCATCACTAATAAAGCAGCTTTATAAGCAATGTTGAAGGTAGCTTAAAAGAATTCTCACTAATTATTGACAGTAACAAGAAAACAAACAAAAGTAAAAATCTCATGGCAAAAAGTATACATAGAGTAAGGGTAGTAGATCAAACACTTATTAAACTTCTGTAAAGAATAAAAGACAACAGTAGTACTTTTTTTAAAAGAGAGGGCCCAAATAAATCAGAACTGAAAGAGATGATGTTACAAGAGCCACCACAGAAATACAAAGTATCCTAAGATACACACAGGGTAACTCAGGGCTCAGACTGGACAGAGCCCACTCTCCATTCCCCTGTACATGACTTACAGGAGCCTCAGGAACTGAGGAGGGGGTCCTTGAGGAGAGGCACAAGATAGAAGATGTTAGGCATTAACATGACTGCATTCATTTTAAACATGCCTGAACTACATTCACATGAGATGATTTTGTCCTGTTTGTACATCAGCACCTCTAGTCGGAACTGCAGATCTTTGGTTTCACCACCTCTATGACAGCATTAGCTTCACCTGCTGTGGACCGTCTCCTATAGGATTTCTAGAACCACAAAACATCGAAGCTTCACAGGACCCAGAGTCTGTGCGACTCCACTCAGAGTCTCAACTGCACTCAGAGACTCAGAGTCTCAACAGAGACTCCCCTCTTGGAGGACACACACAAAGTAGTGTGCACATCAGGACCCAGGGGAAGGAGCAGTCACCCCATAGGTGAATGATCATACCTAGCTGCTAGTTTTAGAGGGTCTCCTGCAGAGGTGGGGTGTGGCTGTGGCTCACCATGGGGACAATGACACTGACAGCAGAAGTTCTGGGAAATACTCCTTGGCGTGAACTCTCCCAGAGTCCACCATTAGCCTCACCAAGAGCAAGGTAGGCTCCAGTGCTGGGTTGCCTCAGTCCAAACAACCAACAGGGAGGGAACCCAGCCCCATGCATCAGCAGACAAGCGGATTAAACTTTTTATTAAACTTTTATTTAATCCACAGACAAGCAGATTAAAGCTCTGCCCACCAGAGCAACACCCAGCTCTACCCACCACCAGTCCCTCGCATAAGGAAGCTTGCACAAGCCTCTCAGATAGACTCAATCACTGGAGAGCAGACAGCAGAAGCAAGAAGAACTACAATTCTGCAGCCTGTGGAAGGAAAACCACATTCACAGAAAGATAGAGAAAATGAAAAGGCAGAGGACTTTATACCAGATCAAGGAACAAGATAAATCCTCAGAAAAACAATGAAATGAAGTGGGGATAGGTAACCTTCCAGTAAAAGAATTCAGAATAATGATAGTGAAGATGATCCAAGACCTTAGAAAAATAATGGAGGCAAAGATCGAGAAGATGCAAGAAATGCTTAACAAAGACCTAGAAGAATTAAGGAACAAACACCTAGAAGAATTAAAGAACAAACAAACAGAGATGAACAATACAATAACTGAAATGAAAAATACACTAGAAGGAATCAGTAGCAGAATAACTGTGACAGAAGAACGGATAAGTGACCTGGAAGACAGAAAGGTGGAAATCACTGCCATGGAACAGAATAAAGAAAAAGAATGAAAATAAATGAAGACAACCTAAGAGACTTCTGGGACAACATTAAATGCAACAACATTCGCATTATAGGGGTCCCAGATGGAGAACAGAGAGAGAAAGGACTCGAGAAAATATCTGAAGAGATTATAGTTGAAAACTTCCCTAGCATGGGAAAAGAAATAGCCACCGAAGTCCACGAAGCGCAGAGAGTCCCAGGCAGGATAAACCAAAGGAGAAAAATGCCGAGACACACAGTAATCAAATTGAAAAAATTAAAGACAAAGAAAAATTATTGAAAGCAACAAGGGAAAAATGACAACATACAACGGAACTCCCATAAGGTTAACAGCTGATTTCTCAGCAGAAAATCTACAAGCCAGAAGGGAGTGGCATGATAAATTTAACGTGATGAAAGGGAAGAACCTACCACCAAGAGTACTCCACCCAGCAAGTATCTCATTCAAATTTGATGGAGAAATCAAAAGCTTTACAGACAAGCAAAAGCTAAGAGAATTCAACACCATGAAACCAGCTCTACAACAAATGCTAAAGGAACTTCTCTAAGTGGGAAACACAAGAGAAGAAAAGGACCCACTAAGACAAACCCATAACAATTAAGAAAATAATAATAGGAACATACATATTGATAATTACCTTAAACATGAATGGATTAAATGCTCCAACCAAATGACACAGGCTCACTGAATGGATACAAAAACAAGATCCATATATATGCTGTCTACAAGAGACCCATTTCAGACCTAGGGACACATACAGACTGAAAGTGAGGGGATGGAAAAATATATTCCATGCAAATGAAAATCAAAAGAAAGCTGGAGTAGCAATACTCATATCAGATAAAATAGATTTTAAAATAAAGAATGTTACAAGAGACAAGGAAGGACACTACATAATGATCAAGAGATCAATCCAAGATATAACAATTATAAATATATATGTACCCAACACAGGAACACCTCAATATATATGGCAACTGCTAACAGCTATAAAAGAGGAAATCAACAGTAACACAATAATAGCAAGGGACTTTAACACCTCACTTACACCAATGGAGATCATCCAGACAGAAAATTAATAAGGAAACACAAGCTTTAAATGACACAATAGACCAGATAGATTTAATGGATATTTATAGGACATTCCATCCAAAAACAGCAGACTACAAGTTCTTCTCAATGGTACACGGAACATTCTCCGGGATAGATCACATCTTGGGTCACAAATAAAGCCTCAGTAAATTTAAGAAAACTGAAATCATATCAAGCAGCTGTTCCGACCACAATGCTATGAGATTAGAACTCAATTACAGGGAAAATAACGTAAAAAACAAACACATGGAGGCTAAACAATACGTTTCTAAATAACCAAGAGATCACTGAAGAAATAAAAGAGGAAATCAAAAACTACCTAGAGACAAATGACAACAAAAACACGATGATTGAAAACCTATGGGATGCAGCAAAAACAGTTCTAAGAGGGAAGTTTATAGCAATAAAAGCCTACCTCAAGAAACCAGAAAAATCTCAAATAAACAATCTAACCCTACACCTAAAGGAACTAGAGAACGAAGAACCAAACCCAAAGTTAATAGAAGGAAAGAAATCATAAAGATCAGAGCAGAAATAAATGAAATAAAAACAATAGCAAAGATCAATAAAACTAAAAGCTGGTTCTTTGAGAAGATAAACAAAAATGATAAACCTGTAGCCAGACTCAAGTAAAAGAGGGAGAGGACTCAAATCAATAAAATTAGAAATGAAAAAGGAGAAGTTGTAACAGACACCACAGAAATACAAAGCATCCTAAGAGACCTCTACAAGCAACTCTATGCCAATAAAATGGACAACCTGGAAGAAATGGACAAATTCTTAGAAAGGTATAACCTTCCAAGACTGAACCGGGAAGAAATAGAAAATATGAACAGACCTATCACAAGTAATGAAATTGAAAGTGTGATTAAAAATCTTCCAACAAACAAAAGTCCAGAACTAGATGGCATCAGAGGTGAATTCTATCAAACATTTAGACAAGAGCTAACACCCAATCTTCTCAAACTCTTCAGAACTTTTCAGGGGAAGGAGCACTCCCAAACTCATTATATGAGGCCACCATCACCCTGATACCAAAACCAGACAAAGATACTACAGAAAAAGAAAATTAGAGACCAATATCACTGATTAATATAGATGTAAAAATCCTCAACAAAATACTAGGAAACAGAATTGAACAACACATTAAAAGGATCATGCACCATGATCAGGTGGGGTTTATCCCAGGGATGCAAGAATTCTTCAATATACACAAATCAATCAATGTGATACACCATATTAACAAATTGTAGAATAAAAATATGATCATCCCAATAGATACAGGAAAAGCTTTCGACAAAATTCAACACCAATTTATGATTAAAAGTCTCCAAAAAGTGGGCATAGAGGGAATCTACCTCAACATAATAAAGGCAGTATATGACAAACCCACAGCAAACATCATTCTCAATAGTGAAAAACTAAAAGCATTTCCTCTAAGATCAGGAACAAGACAAGAATGTCCACTCTCACCACTATTACTCAACATAGTTTTGGAAGTCCTAGACACAGTAATCAGAGAAGAAAAAGAAATAAAAGGAATACAAATTGGAAAAGAAGAAGTAAAATTGTCACTGTTTGCAAATGACACGATACTACACATAGTGAATCCTAAAGATGCCACCAGAAAACTACTAGAGCTAATCAATGAATTTGGTAAAGTTGCAGGATACAAAATTAATGCACAGAAATCTCTTGCATTCCTATACACTAACAATGAAAGATCAGAAAGAGAAATTAAGGAAACAATCTCATTCACCATTGCAACAAAAAGAATAAAATACGGAGGAATGAACCTACATAAGGAGGTAAAAGACCTGTACTCAGAAAACTATAAGACACTGCTGAAAGAAATCAAAGATGATATAAACATATGGAGGTATAAACCATGTTCTTGGATTAGAAGAATCAATATTGTGAAAATGACTATAGTACCCAAAGCAAGCTACAGATTCAATGCAATCCCTATCAAATACCACTGGCATTTTCTACAGAACTAGAACAAAAAAATCTTAAAATTTGTATGGAGACAGAAAAGACCCCGAATAGCCAAAGCAGTCTTGAGGGAAATTAAAAGAGCTGGAGGAATCAGACTTCCTAACTTCAGACTATACTACAAAGCTACATTAATCAAGACTATATGGTACTGGCACAAAAACAGAAATATAGATCAATTGAACAAGATAGAAAGCCCAGAGATAAACCTACGTACCTATGGCTAACTCATCTATGACAAAGGAGGCAAAGATATACAATGAAGAAAAGACAGTCTCTTCAGTAAGTGGTGCTGGGAAAACTGGACAACTACACATGAAAGAATGAAATTAGAACACTCCATAACACCATACACAAAAATAAACTCAAAATGAATTAGAGATCTAAATGTTAGACCAGACACTATAAAATTATTAGAGGAAAACATAGGCAGAACACTCTATGACATAAATCACAGCAAGATCCTTTTTGACCCACCTCCTAGAGAAGTGGAAATAAAAACAAAAATAAACAAATGGGACCTAATGAAACTTCAAAGCTTTTGCACAGCAAAGGAAAACATAAACAAGACGAAAATACAACCCTCAGAATGGGAGAAAATATTTTCAAATGAAGCAAATGACAAAAGATTAATCTCCGAAATTTACAAGCAGCTCGTGTAGCTCAATATCACAAAAACAAACAACACAATCCAAAAATGGGCAGAAGACCTAAATAGACATTTCTCCAAAGGAGATATACAGATTGCCAATAAACACATGAAAGGATGCTGAACATCACTAATCATTAGAGAAATGCAAATCAAAACTACAGTGAGGTATCACCTCCCAGCAGTCAGAATGGCAATCATCAAAAAATCTACAAACAATAAATGCTGGAGAGGCATTTACTGGAGAAAAGGGAACGTTCTTGCACTGTTGCTGGGAATGTAAATTGCTATACCCACTAGGGATAACAGTATAGAGGTTCCTTAAAAAACTAAAAATAGAAGTACCATACGACCCAGCAATCCAACTACTGGGCCTTTGCCCTGAGAAAACCATAATTCAAAAAGAGTTATATACAACAATGTTCATTGCAGTTCTACTTACAATAGCCAGGACATGGAAGCAACCTAAGTGTCCATCGACAGATGAATGGATAAAGAATATCTGGCACATATATAAATGGAATATTACTCAGCCATAAAAAGAAACAAAACTGAGTTATTTGTAGTGAGGGGGATGGACTTAGAGTCTGTCCTACACAGTGAAGTAAGTCAGAAAGAGAAAAATAAATACCGTGTGCTAACAGAGATATATGGAATCTAAAGAAAAAAGTTTATGGAGAACCTAGGGGCAGGACAGGATTAAGGACACAGACATAGAGAAAGGACTTGAGGACACGGGGAGGGGGAAGGGTAAGCTGGGACGAAGTGAGAGAGTGCCATGGACATATATACATTACCAAATGTAACATCGATAGCTACTGGGAAGCAGCCACATAGCACAGGGAGATCAGCTCGGTGCTTTGCGACCACCTAAAGGGGTGGGATGTGGAGGGTGGGAGGGAGATGTAAGAGGGAGGGGATATGGTGATATATGTATATGTATAATTGATTCACTTTGTTATACAGCAGAAACTAACACTCCACTGTAAAGCAATTATACTCCAATAAAGGTGTAAAAGGAAAATAAAAAAGAAAGAAGCCCAGAGATAAACCTACACACCTATGGTCAACTAATCTATGACAAAGTAGGCAAGACTATACAATGGAGAAAAGACAGTGTCTTCAATCAGTGGTGCTGGGAAAAATGGACAGCTACATGTAAAAGAATGAAATTAGAACACCCCCTAACACCATACACATAAATAAATTCAAAATGGATTAGAGACCTTAATGTAAGACTGGACAGTATAAAACTCTTAGAGGAAAACATAGGAAGAATACTCTAACATAAATCACAGCAAGATCTTTTTTGATCCACCTCCTAGAGTAATGACATAAAAAAGAAAACTAAACAAATGGGACCTAATGAAAGGTAAAAGCTTTTGCAAAGCAATGGAAACTACAAACACAAAAAGACAACCCTCAGAATGGGAGAATATATTTGCAACTGAATCAATGGACAAAGGATTAATCTCCAATATATATAAACAGCTCATGCAGCTCAATATTAAAAAAACAAACAACCCAATACAAAAATGGGCAGAAGATCTAAATAGACATTTCTTCCAAGAAGACGTAGAGATGGCCAAGGAGCACATGAAAAGCTGCTCTACATCACTAATTATTAGAGAAATGCAAATCAAAACTACAATGAGGTATCACCTCACACCTGTTAGAATGGGCATCATCAGAAAATCTACAAACAACAAATGCTGGAGAGGGTGTGGAGAAAAGGAACCCTCTTCCACGATTGGTGGGAATGTAAATTGATAGTCACTATGGAGAACAGTATGGAGGTTCCTTAAAAAACTAAAAATAGAATTACCATATGATCCAGCAACCTACTACTGGGCATATACCCAGAGAAAACCATAAATCAAAAAGACACATTCACCACAATGTTCATTGCAGCACTATTTACAATAGCCAGGTAATGGAAGCAACCTAAATGCCCACAGACAGACGAATGGATAAAGATGTAGTACATATATAAAATGGATTATTAGCCATAAAAAGGAATGAAATTGGGTCATTTGTAGAGACGTCGATGGATCTAGAGACTGTCATACAGAGTGAAGTAAGTCAGAAAGAGAAAAACAAATATTGTATATTAATGCATATATGTGGAACCTAGAAAAATGGTACAGATGAACCGGTTTGAAGGGCAGAAATAGAGACACAGATGTAGAGAACAAATGTATGGACACAAAGAGGGGAAAGCCATGGGGGGGGTGGCAGTGGGAGGAGTTGGGAGATTGGGATTGACATGTATACATTTATATGTATAAAATAGATAACCAATAAGAACCTGCTGTATAAAAAATAAATAAAATAAAATGAAAAATAAATTTTTTTAAAAAACGGAAAAAAGTTATTCCCTTCACATACATGTATTTATATGAATGAATTATTTCCATACTTACATCCATAAGTACAAAAAAGAGGAATAAAACCTACCTTGAAACAAAAAAGAAAAAAACAAAACAGAACCCACCAGTTATACAGATGAAAACACTATCAGGGCACTTGCTCCAGTGGTAGACAATTCTGAAGTTGGTCAGAGGTGGGGAATCGTCTCGCATGCAGCCAGCAGCCCCCACGCAACAAGCGTCCTCATTACAAGCCTGGGGGACCGTGCCGAGGCATCTGTGAGTAAACGTGAGATGAGCCCCAGGCCAGCTGCTGCTGAACTGTTCCCAACATTCCCAGGTAAAACACCTGAATATGTACAAGGACTTGAAAGCCTAGAGGAAGGGCCATGGAGCCACACGAGTGACAGCATGCCAGCCGACTTGGTGCCTGCAGGCCAGCCAGGATGGTCCTGGCCCTGGGTGCTCTTCTGGAAGATTTCCATTTCCCTGCCTGAGATACCCGTCCTGTCCCTGCCCCCACTGCTTTTTTCCTTCCTCACCTCTGCCCAGGGAGAAATTCCAGCAGCAGGTATGGGTGACACATCCTCTTCTTTAGCAGGTGGCAGCCTGGCAACTGCTGCAGAAAGTCCAGCAGAGCCCCACTCACACTGGGCCACCCACAAAGCTGTGGCCTCTCATTCCCTCCCACCAGCCCAGCCCCGAGACTGCTGACAGGGCAGAGAAAATGGCGTCAGGCACAGCTGCAGGGGCTCTTGCTGCCTGGAGTGGTATTTATATTGATCTCAACCCAGGCACACCTGGGGAGGGCTGGCCGGCACGGTAAGGCTGCCCAGGTCAGCCAATCATCACCCCTCAGGGGCTCACAGTTGCAGAAAATGGAACTTGCTGAACCGGCCAGGTCCAAGGAACAGGTGTGGGCTCCTGAGAGTCAGGATAGACAAGGGGCTGCAGGTTTGGCTTGTTTTCTAATCATTTTATCTGGCCCATGAGTGGGAGACAACTTCAAGAAAACCCTCTCCTAATGAGAGGAACCCAGGAGTCAGGGAGAGGAGGGGTGGGTGGTGGTTGGAGACAGAGGCCTGGTGCCCCGGGTGCAGTGGAAGTCTCTGGAAGACCAGGTGGAGGGAGGCCGCACAGAGTGATGCCCAGGGTCACAGAACTGTTGCAGCTGCTGTTTGTAAGTTCAAGTCCTGCTCTGAGGTGCTCTGTGTCAGCTCTGAGTGACAGGTGAGCTGGGGGTGCTCTGCAATGAGGGCTATGTGCATAGTTCCTGTGTGACCAGCCCTGCCACGGTACCTGCAAGGGTAGCTCTGTATCCTGGGATTGGTCTGACCACGAGAGCCCCATGGGCTGCTGGGGACCTGGTAGAGGATGTCAGGACAGTCAGTGAAGCCACCAAGGATATACCTCCAGTTGCTCCTAATTCCTACACCCTGCTGGTCATTCTACCAACCACCAGGACATGGTATTCTGTATTAGTCTTCAATGATGCCTTCTTGTGTATTCCATTAGTCCCAGAGTCACAAGAAATTTTGGCTTGTGAGTGGCAGGACTCAACATACAACTAAAACAATACTTCCGGGCCGTCTTGCCCCAAGGGTGCAAAAATTCCCACACCATCTTTGGGGAAAGCTTAGCTAAAGACCTAAAAGTTCTACCTCTGGAAAAGGAAACCCTCCTTCAGTACACAGACGACATTCTGATCGCCAGCCCTACTAAGGAGGCCTCTGAACTACCAAGCCAATAAAGGATAGAAGTTGTCCAAGAAAAAGCTCAAATATCACAGACTGCGGTGACCTGCCTGGGCTTCATTCTCACAGAAGGTCGGAGAAGCCCATCCCAGGAAAGGGAAGAAACCATTTGCAGCCTTACCACTTTCTAAAACTAGAAGACAGCTTAGGGGTTCCTGGGGAGGCCAGGGTTTGCTGCTTCTGGATCCCTAACTACAGTCTACTAGCTGGGCCTCTATATGAAACACTGAAAGGAAAAGATGATGATCCTTTTGAATAGAATCCAGAAGTGGCCTTTCAAGAATGGAAAGAGCAGTCAATTCAGACCCTTGCCCTGGAACTCCCTAATTTAGCTAAACCCTTTGACCTTTACATTCCCGGTGAAAGGTGAATCACCATTGGAGAATTAGTGCAAAAACTGGGACCACTTGAAATGGAACAATGCAAGAATGCCATCCAGGTAGGATAAACTACGGTCACCAAGGGGCTTGGCCCACTGCCACATCTGGCCAAGATACTGGCGGTATCTAAAAACCTGGAAATCAGCAGCCCAAAAGGCCATCTCCCTCCTAAGGGAAAAGGACCCCACGTGGTGATCCTAACCACCAACCATGCCCTGAAGTTGCAGGGTTCGCTCCGTGGGCACACCGACCTCGAGTGAGGAGGCCCTCCAACTCCAACATCCAGAGAGATTACCGGGGGCAACAGGGCACCATGACGACTCGTGTGAACATCACTTGACCTGGAGTTTCTCTCATAAAACAACAAGAGTGTGTCCCAAAAGAGTAGACTACTGCTTGCAGGACTTACTGCACCCAGAGGGGAGCTAATAATCTTGGCGGGGGAACCGTATATCACACTGTCACCATAGAAAAGCCTACAGACACCGTGATGATGGTGGCCAATAAGACCGGCTGGACTCCTGTTTACTTCAAAAGGCTGTTGACTCAGTGGCCATCATGGTCCTTGATCACCACTGACCCTGGACTGTCTGGGAGTTGAGCGGGCAGGGCTCTGACACCTGGTGCTGTTTGTACGTTAATTCAGGGGCCTAATTGAAGAAAGCGCAGACTACTGGTCAGAGCATCTAGGCTGGCAGAAACGGTCAGCCTAAGGTGGCCGAACAAATGTGGGGCGGGGTGAAACCGGCCCCCACAGCGTCTCTGCACATCTCTTTCCTGGACCCTTAAAGGTCATTAGAATCTATAACACTTCCAATGCTGGTGCTCAGGTGGACGAGCAGGGAGGCAGGGGGCCTGGGGACAATCAACATCACCTGGAGGCTGCTGGGGAGAAGCTCTGACCCTCGACCCCGGGTATGAGGGCTCCCAACTCAGCACTCAGCAGTTACAGAAGAAGGGTCTGCACCCTCAGAACTCCAAGAATGAGGAACGGGACAAAAGGCAGAGGAGGGGTTTGTCCCCAGCAAAGCCCATTAAAAATCCCTGGGAGATAAAAATAGAATCTGGGCAATAAAGTCAAGTCTAACCTTTTTTATCCTTTGTGCTTTGTCTACTTTCATGTGCTCCTAGGGTCCCGCATGCAGAGGTTCCACACCCGGCACTTCAGACCAGATTTCCTAGTGCAGAATGGCTGGGATGACACCTCAGCTCCTAGGGCCCAGTGCAGACTCTGCGATATAGAGCCTGAGCTGCAGCCAACCTGGCCCTCGAGAGCTCCGCCCCCTCCCTCCCACTGACTCTGACAGGATCTCTACACAGCAGCCCAGCCCACAGCCCACGGGGTAGTGCATGCTCTCACCTCTCCATTCTCTGATCAAAATATAAAGTTTCCTTTGCTTGTGAACCAAACTCAGTCTCGATCTGTTGGCCCCAATGACACTGGGCAGGGGGACACTTGTTGGGGTCCACTCTGGAGGATCAGTAACAGAAATTGAGACTATTGTAACCTCAATGAACAGATGTGTGAGCCAAACTGTAGTTAACATAGAACAGTGTATAAGGCTCGGGTAAAATAAGATGTTTCTAACACTTCCATTTGATATTTCCATCACTTTATTATAAGCAAGTTCAGTGAAAAGGTTTGTCTTATTTGTCAGGTCAATATTAGAGAAACGAAGTGATTTCTTTCCAAGGATGTACATCTAATAATCTTGGTTAAAGCTTCAATCTTGTTTTAAATGCTTTTCCATTGAAAATGATACCTCTCTTTCAGCTCCCCCATTTCTGAGAAGTATAAAATCTTATAATTTATTATTACCAAAGGGGAAAGGTGGGAGGAGGGATAAATTAACAGTTTGGGATTAACACATACACACTGCTATGTATAAAATAGATCATCAACAAGGAACTACTGTATAGCACAGGGAACTACACTCAACATTTTGCAATAACCTATAAGGGGAAATAATCTGAAAAAGAATAGATATTTTTATTGACATCATCTATCAATGACAGTTAAAGTGTAACCTAAGGGAAGCTGGTGGTGAGTGCTTCTGACCCTGAAGACTTCAATCATCTAAAGTTTGGACTCTGCCTACTTCCCAAGGCCCTTAATGAACATATGTGTAGCCGTAGCTTAAAAAATTCCCCAGTTTGGGTTTCGGGGAGACACTGATTTTGAAAAAGCCCTGGTGTTCTCCTTACATGAATGGGACTCTTCCTACTGCTAAAACATGTCTGTCACACCCAGAGGATGGTATACCGTCTGATCGGGAAGAGTTTGGAAAAGACATCTCATCTCCTCATCTCCTGGTGCTCGGGTTCACCCCTCCAGCGTCTTTACTAACAGTCTCCCCACTTGGAGATGTCAGCACTGTCAACATCCTGTTGCGTACAGTTTGGAATTTGTCCAGAGGATGAAGCGGAAGGATGAGGAACAATGAGAGACAAGTCCTAGGTGTTCAGACAGGCACATGTCACTCTAATTTCCAATCAGGAAGACGAATTGACCAAAGGCTAGGGTTGCCCATGGAAACAGTATAGGGCTTGAGGAAATCCCGCTGCTTTGTGGCCAGTTCCCATAAACACAAGTTGAACAATGGAACTCAGGGGCAGTAAAATTCATGAAACTGCAGAGTTGAAAATATCTATCACTGAAAAATGTCTTGAGGAATGTCAGAGAAAAGGACTTGTAAGCAAGGGAGAATGGCAGGAAAGGGATTTGAGGAGGTAGAAAGGACTCGCCATTAAGCACAAGAAAAGGAGCTGAACATTGCCAACATTGCAGTTGGCCAAAAAGGGTGTATGCGTTTTTTTCTGTATATATTCAAGAAAAGGGCATACACTTTTTTAGCCAACTAAACAGGTGGGCACTGGAAGTCAATACTACAAAAGATATCACTTTGCATCAGTCAGAAGAGCCATCCTCATAAAGCGTAAATAACAGAAATGCAGGACAGGGCAAGGAGAAGCGGGAGCCCTGTGAGACTTATAGTGGAAATGTATATTGCCAACGGCCATTCTGGAGAAGTGTATTGTGTTTACTAAAGCATCTAAAAAATGAGCTACAGAGCATAGGGCACTTGCACTCATGGGTGTATATCTTGGGAAAAACAAAAATCGAGAGGACACAGGCACCCCAATGTTTACCCCCTCTCTGTTTAAAAGATCCTCGACTAGGATATAACTTAAATGTCTCTGAAGGGATAAAATGGATAGAGATGTGGTACTTAGGTAGAGTGGAATATTATTCAGCCTGGAAATCAATGAAATATGGCCAGTTGTAACAACTCCGGAGGAGTTATGTATGATCTTTCTAAGTGACATAATTCAAAAAGAAAAATACACATATCATGAGATATCACTTAAAGGTGGAATCCAAAATGGCTACACATGAAATAAATTACAAAACAAAAACATAGTCAAATATGTAGAAAACACGCATAAGGCTGCTAAACGGGAAAGGTGGGGAGGGGTGAGGTATCATCCAGGAGGTTGAAATTAGCAAAGATACCATTCCAAATACCAAACTGATAATCAACAAGGCCTACACGGTAGCTAAAAGAACTGCACTCAGCACACTCAAGTCACTGGAAAAGAATATATACGACTGGTAAGAATCTGAAAAAGAATTTACTGATGTCTCTCTGTACGTGAATCAAGTGGATGTACAGCAGCAAGAAACAGAGCTTTGAAAATCAGCTGTAACCAATATAGTAATAAATTGAAAAAAATAAACGACAGAGAGACAGAGAAAACCTCTTACAACTTTTCCTCAGGGACGGTGATGCAACATGGATTGAACACATCTAGACCCACAGCAGGATGAGACATAAGGCTGGAAACTGTTTGCACTAAGAGAAATGTGAGGTTGGGTGAGGAAATGCACACCCTTTAAAGTAATACTACCTGGTACCCATTCAATGGGTCCCAAATCTGCAGGTTCAAGGGATCTTCCTACAGCTAAAACATGCATGGAAAACCCAGAGGACTGTACACCATGTGATCGGGAGATGTGTCTAAAATGCAGCTCATTTATCCTCTCCTGGTGCTCCTGTTCACCATTCCAGCCACGTTACTTAGAATCTCCCCACTTGGAGAATCAGCACATTTCAACTTCTGTTTCACACATTTTGCAAATTGTGAGGAGGATGAACGGGAAGAGGGGGAACCAATGAGAGAATAGTTGTAGGGGTTTGGACGGGCACATATCACTCTAATTTCCCATTAAGAATAAGAATTGAAAAAAGGCTCAGCCCGCCTCGCCGGAGCCAAAATAGGGCCTGAAGCAATCCTGCGGGTTTGAGGCCAGCTCACAAAAGAGCAACTTAAAAAATGGAGCTCAGGGTCACTGCAATTCACAAACCTGCAGAGTTATAAATGAAAACTAACATCCAAAACTATGTTGAGGTAAGGCAAAGAAGAGGATCTGAATGCAAGACAGAATTGCAAGAAACAGATTTCAAGAGATAGATTGGACTCGTCTTTAAAGCACATGAAAAGCAGCAGAATTTTGACAATGATGCAGTTGGCCCAAAAGGGCGTATGCGTTTTTTCCTGATTATATCCAGGAAAAAACGCATACGCACTTTATGGGCAACGAAGCAAGCAAGCAATGCAAATGTGCACAACAAAGAAGTCTCATTTCCCACTGGTCAAAAGGGCCATCCTAAAAAATTGTAAAAACCAGAAATGCAGGACAGGCCATGGAGAATAGGGAGCCTTTATACGCTGATGGGCAGTGTGCGAACTGCCGAGAGCCACTCTGGAGAAGTGTATGGTGGTTCCTAAATCATCTAAAAAACAGAGCTACAGAGCATAGGACACTTCCAATCATGGGAGTATATCTAGGGAAGTCTAAAAATCAACAAGCACACCACAGTTTAGGGCTACTCTGTTTACAAGAACCTCAACTTCAGTACACCTTAAATATCCCAGGAAAGAGAACAATGGATAAAGAAGATGTGGTACTTATGTACAATGGAATATCTCTTCACCATGAAATCAATGTAATAAGGCTAGTAGAAGGATAAAGAGTGGATTTAGGTCCGATAATACTACTTGAAATAAGTCAAACAGAAAAAGAAACATATCATAAGATATCACTTATAGAGGGAGGGTAAATATGGCTGCACAAGAAATGAATTACAGAACAGAACAGTGTCTCACATTTAGAAAACACACTTATGTCAGCTTAAGGGGAAAGGAGAGGTGGGGTGATGCATAAAACCAGAGTTTGAAATTAGCACAGATACCGTTCAATAAACCAAATAGATATTAGACAAGATCTACACCTTGCTCAATGAACTGGCCTCAACACACCCTATACACCGCAGAGAAATATATCTGAGTAATAAGAATCTTAAAACCCATGTATTGATATATCTCCATAAGGGAATCAAGTGTGTGCAGAGCAGCACAAACACAGCAGTGAAAATGAGCTAAACCCCATTATAGAAATAAATTTTAAAAACAAAATGCAGAAACAATGAAAGAGAGAAAAATTCTTACAAAATTCGCTCAGGGGCTGTGATGCAACCTGGATTGGCCACATATAAACCCACAGCTGGATAAGACATAAGGCTGGACACTTGGGGCTGAGAGGATTGGTGAGCTTTGGTGAGCAACTGCCAAAAGTTTAATGCAATACTTCATGCTACTCATTCCAAGGGTCCCAACACTCCAGGTTGAAGGGAATCTTCCTACAGCTAAACCATGCTTGGGAAACCCAGCGACTGGTATACCATATGATCGGGAAAGGTTTCTAAAACGCACCTCATTTTTCCTCTCCTGGGGCTCCGGATCGACATTCCAGCCGCTTTACTAACAATATCCCCACATGGAGAGTCAATGCCTTTAAGTTCTGGTATTGCACAGTCTGCAGTTAGTGCGGAGGATGAATGGGAATAGGGGGAACCAGTGAGAAACTAGCTGTAGCGGTTTCAATGGGCACATGTCACTCTAATTTCACATCAGTAAGAAGAATAAACCAAAGGCACAGCAAGGTGCCCCAGAAGAAGAATAGGGCCTGAAGGAATCCTGTGGTTATGAGGCAAGATCACAAAAATAAGAGCTGAAAAATGGAGCTAAGGGCCACTGCAATTCAAAAACCTGCAGAGTTATAAAGGCCAACTATTTTCAAAAAATATATTGAGGTAAGGCTATGAAGAGGCATTGAAAGCAAGGCAGAATTGCAGGAAACCGATTTCAGGAGGTAGATTGGAATTGCATTTAAAATATACGAAAAGAGGCAGAACGTCGACAATGATGCACTTGGCCAAAAAGGGCGTATGCGTTTTTTCCTGAATATATTCAGGAAAAAACGCATACGCCCTTTTTGGTCAACCAAGCAAGCTTGCAAAGGAAATCTGCACTACAATGAAGTCTCACTTCCCCCCGGTCAAAAGGGCCATCTGAAAAAAGTGTAAAATCCAGAAAGGCAGGACAGGCCATGGAGAACTGGGAGCCTTGTTATGCTGATGGGCGGGATGTAAATTGCCAACAGCCACTCGGGAGAAGTGTATGGTGTTTCCTGAAACATCTAAAAAACAAAGCAACAGAGCCTAGGGCACTTCCACTTATGGTCCTATAGCTTAGGGAAATTAAAATCAGAAAGACACAGCCACCCCAAAGTTTGGGACGGCTCTGTTTACAAGAACCTCGTTTACGGGACAAGTTCAATATCGCAGAAAGTGAAAAATGGATAAAGAAGTTGTGGTACTTACGTACAATGCAATATCACTCAGCAATGACATCTATGTCATCAGGCCTGTAGCAGCATAATGAGTGGATTCAGGTATGATGATTCTAACTGAAATAAGTCACACAGAAAAAGAAACATCATAAGATATCACTAATACACGGAATGTAAACTTGGCTACACAGGAACTGAATTACAAAACAGAACAGGGTCTCAAGTTTAGAAAACCAACTTATGCTTGCTTAAGGGGGAAGGTGAGTTGGGGTGCTGCATAAAACCAGAGGTTGAAATTAGCACAGATACCGTTCCATAAGCCAAATATGCAATAGACAAGACGTACCCCTTGCTCAACAAAATGGACTCAACAATGAGGTATCACCTCACACCTGATAGAATGGGCATCATCAGAAAATCTACAAACAAAAATTGCTGGAAAGGGTGTGGAGAAAAGGAACCCTCTTCCACTATTGTTGGGAATATAAATTGATACACTCACTATGGAGAACAATATGGAGTTTCTTAAGAAACTAACAATAGAATTACCATATGATACAGCAATCCCAGTACTGGACATATACCCAGACAAAACCATAAATCAAAAAGAGACATTCACCGCAATGTTCATTGCATCACTATTTACAATATCGAGGTAATGGAAGCAACCTAAATGCCCACAGACAGACGAATGCATAAAGCTGTGGTACATATATAAAATGGAATATTACTAAGCCATGAAAAGGAATGAAATTGGGTCATTTGTAGAGACGTCGATGGATCTAGAGACTGTCATACAGAGTGAAGTAAGTCAGAAAGAGAAAAACAAATCTTGTATATTCATGCATATATGTGGAACCTAGAAAAACTGTACAGATTAACCATTTTGCAAGGCATAAATAGAGCAACAGATGTAGACAACAAATGTATGGACAACAAGGGGGGAAAGCTGTTGGGGGGGTGGTGGTGGGAGGAGTTGAGAGACTGGGATTGGCATGTATACATTTATATGTATAAAATAGATAACCAATAAGAACCTGCTGTATAAAAATATGAAATAAAATTCAAAATTAAAAAGAAATAAAATTTAAAAAATAAAACAGAAAAACCAATTATTCCCTTCACATACATGTATTTATATGAATAAATTATTTCCATGCTTATATCTGTAAATACAAAAAAGAGGAATAAAATCTACCTTGAACCAAAAACGAAAAAGAGAAAAAAAACACAGAACCCACCAGTTCCACAGAGGAAAACCGTATCAGGGCACTTGCTCCAGTTGTAAACAATTCTGAAGTTGGTCAGTGGTGGGGAATCGTCTCCCATTCAGCCAGCAGCCCCCACGCAACAAGCGTCCTCATTGCAAAGCTGGGGCACCGTGCCGAGGCATCTGTGAGTAAACGTGAGCTGAGCCCCAGGCCAGTTGCTGCTGAACTATTCCCACCCGTCCCAGGTAAAACACCTGAATATATACAAGGACTTGAAAGCCTAGAGGAAGGGCCATAGAGCCACACGAGTGACAGCATGCCGGCCGACTTGGTGCCTGCAGGCCAGCCAGGATGGTCCTGGCCCTGGGTGCTCTTCTGGAAGATTTCCATTTCCCTGCCTGAGATACCCGTCCTGTCCCTGCCCCCACTGCTTTTTTCCTTCCTCACCTCTGCCCAGGGAGAAATTCCAGCAGCAAGTATGGGTGACACATCCTCTTCTTTAGCAGGTGGCAGCCTGGCAACTGCTGCAGAAAGTCCAGCAGAGCCCCACTCACACTGGGCCACCCACAAAGCCGTGGCCTCTCACTCCCTCCCACCAGCCCAGCCCCGAGACTGCTGGCAGGGCAGAGAAAATGGCGTCAGGCACAGCTGCAGGGGCTCTTGCTGCCTGGAGTGGTATTTATATTGATCTCAACCCAGGCACACCTGGGGAGGGCTGGCCGGCACGGTAAGGCTGCCCAGGTCAGCCAATCATCACCCCTCAGGGGCTCACAGTTGCAGAAAATGGAACTTGCTGAACCGGCCAGGTCCAAGGAACAGGTGTGGGCTCCTGAGAGTCAGGATAGACAAGGGGCTGCAGGTTTGGCTTGTTTTCTAATCATTTTATCTGGCCCATGAGTGGGAGACAACTTCAAGGAAACCCTCTCCTAATGAGAGGAACCCAGGAGTCAGGGAGAGGAAGGGTGGGTGGTGGTTGGAGACAGAGGCCTGGTGCCCCAGGTGCAGTGGAAGTCTCTGGAAGACCAGGTGGAGGGAGGCCGCACAGAGTGATGCCCAGGGTCACAGACCTGTCGCAGCTGCTGTTTGTTAGTTCAAGTCCTGCTCTGAGGTGCTCTGTGTCAGCTCTGAGCGACAGGTGAGCTGGGGGTGCTCTGCAATGAGGGCTATGTGCACGGTTCCTGTGTGCCCAGCCCTGCCACAGTACCTGCAAGGGTAGCTCTGTATCCTGGGAGGGGCCTGACCACGAGAGCCCTGTGGGCTGGGGTGGGGGTGGGGTACCTGCCCAGGTGAGCTCCATATTCTGGGATTGGTCTGACCACGAGAGCCCCATGGGCTGCTGGGGACCTGGTAGAGGATGTCAGGACAGTCAGTGAAGCCACCGAGGATATACCTCCAGTTGCTCCTAATTCCTACACCCTGCTGGTCATTCTACCAACCACCAGGACATGGTATTCTGTATTAGTCTTCAATGATGCCTTCTTGTGTATTCCATTAGTCCCAGAGTCACAAGAAATTTTGGCTTGTGAGTGGCAGGACTCAACATACAACTAAAACAATACTTCCGGGCCGTCTTGCCCCAAGGGTGCAAAAATTCCCACACCATCTTTGGGGAAAGCTTAGCTAAAGACCTAAAAGTTCTACCTCTGGAAAAGGAAACCCTCCTTCAGTACACAGACGACATTCTGATCGCCAGCCCTACTAAGGAGGCCTCTGAACTACCAAGCCAATAAAGGATAGAAGTTGTCCAAGAAAAAGCTCAAATATCACAGACTGCGGTGACCTGCCTGGGCTTCATTCTCACAGAAGGTCGGAGAAGCCCATCCCAGGAAAGGGAAGAAACCATTTGCAGCCTTACCACTTTCTAAAACTAGAAGACAGCTTAGGGGTTCCTGGGGAGGCCAGGGTTTGCTGCTTCTGGATCCCTAACTACAGTCTACTAGCTGGGCCTCTATATGAAACACTGAAAGGAAAAGATGATGATCCTTTTGAATAGAATCCAGAAGTGGCCTTTCAAGAATGGAAAGAGCAGTCAATTCAGACCCTTGCCCTGGAACTCCCTAATTTAGCTAAACCCTTTGACCTTTACATTCCCGGTGAAAGGTGAATCACCATTGGAGAATTAGTGCAAAAACTGGGACCACTTGAAATGGAACAATGCAAGAATGCCATCCAGGTAGGATAAACTACGGTCACCAAGGGGCTTGGCCCACTGCCACATCTGGCCAAGATACTGGCGGTATCTAAAAACCTGGAAATCAGCAGCCCAAAAGGCCACCTCCCTCCTAAGGGAAAAGGACCCCACGTGGTGATCCTAACCACCAACCATGCCCTGAAGTTGCAGGGTTCGCTCCGTGGGCACACCAACCTCGAGTGAGGAGGCCCTCCAACTCCAACATCCAGAGAGATTACCGGGGGCAACAGGGCACCATGACGACTCGTGTGAACATCACTTGACCTGGAGTTTCTCTCATAAAACAACAAGAGTGTGTCCCAAAAGAGTAGACTACTGCTTGCAGGACTTACTGCACCCAGAGGGGAGCTAATAATCTTGGCGGGGGAACCGTATATCACACTGTCACCATAGAAAAGCCTACAGACACCGTGATGATGGTGGCCAATAAGACCGGCTGGACTCCTGTTTACTTCAAAAGGCTGTTGACTCAGTGGCCATCATGGTCCTTGATCACCACTGACCCTGGACTGTCTGGGAGTTGAGCGGGCAGGGCTCTGACACCTGGTGCTGTTTGTACGTTAATTCAGGGGCCTAATTGAAGAAAGCGCAGACTACTGGTCAGAGCATCTAGGCTGGCAGAAACGGTCAGCCTAAGGTGGCCGAACAAATGTGGGGCGGGGTGAAACCGGCCCCCACAGCGTCTCTGCACATCTCTTTCCTGGACCCTTAAAGGTCATTAGAATCTATAACACTTCCAATGCTGGTGCTCAGGTGGACGAGCAGGGAGGCAGGGGGCCTGGGGACAATCAACGTCACCTGGAGGCTGCTGGGGAGAAGCTCTGACCCTCGACCCCGGGTATGAGGGCTCCCAACTCAGCACTCAGCAGTTACAGAAGAAGGGTCTGCACCCTCAGAACTCCAAGAATGAGGAACGGGACAAAAGGCAGAGGAGGGGTTTGTCCCCAGCAAAGCCCATTAAAAATCCCTGGGAGATAAAAATAGAATCTGGGCAATAAAGTCAAGTCTAACCTTTTTTATCCTTTGTGCTTTGTCTACTTTCATGTGCTCCTAGGGTCCCGCATGCAGAGGTTCCACACCCGGCACTTCAGACCAGATTTCCTAGTGCAGAATGGCTGGGATGACACCTCAGCTCCTAGGGCCCAGTGCAGACTCTGCGATATAGAGCCTGAGCTGCAGCCAACCTGGCTCTCGAGAGCTCCGCCCCCTCCCTCCCACTGACTCTGACAGGATCTCTACACAGCAGCCCAGCCCACAGCCCACGGGGTAGCGCATGCTCTCACCTCTCCATTCTCTGATCAAAATATAAAGTTTCCTTTGCTTGTGAACCAAACTCAGTCTCGATCTGTTGGCCCCAATGACACTGGGCAGGGGGACACTTGTTGGGGTCCACTCTGGAGGATCAGTAACAGAAATTGAGACTATTGTAACCTCAATGAACAGATGTGTGAGCCAAACTGTAGTTAACATAGAACAGTGTATAAGGCTCGGGTAAAATAAGATGTTTCTAACACTTCCATTTGATATTTCCATCACTTTATTATAAGCAAGTTCAGTGAAAAGGTTTGTCTTATTTGTCAGGTCAATATTAGAGAAACGAAGTGATTTCTTTCCAAGGATGTACATCTAATAATCTTGGTTAAAGCTTCAATCTTGTTTTAAATGCTTTTCCATTGAAAATGATACCTCTCTTTCAGCTCCCCCATTTCTGAGAAGTATAAAATCTTATAATTTATTATTACCAAAGGGGACAGGTGGGAGGAGGGATAAATTAACAGTTTGGGATTAACACATACACACTGCTATGTATAAAATAGATCATCAACAAGGAACTACTGTATAGCACAGGGAACTACACTCAACATTTTGCAATAACCTATAAGGGGAAATAATCTGAAAAAGAATAGATATTTTTATTGACATCATCTATCAATGACAGTTAAAGTGTAACCTAAGGGAAGCTGGTGGTGAGTGCTTCTGACCCTGAAGACTTCAATCATCTAAAGTTTGGACTCTGCCTACTTCCCAAGGCCCTTAATGAACATATGTGTAGCCGTAGCTTAAAAAATTCCCCAGTTTGGGTTTCGGGGAGACACTGATTTTGAAAAAGCCCTGGTGTTCTCCTTACATGAATGGGACTCTTCCTACTGCTAAAACATGTCTGTCACACCCAGAGGATGGTATACCGTCTGATCGGGAAGAGTTTGGAAAAGACATCTCATCTCCTCATCTCCTGGTGCTCGGGTTCACCCCTCCAGCGTCTTTACTAACAGTCTCCCCACTTGGAGATGTCAGCACTGTCAACATCCTGTTGCGTACAGTTTGGAATTTGTCCAGAGGATGAAGCGGAAGGATGAGGAACAATGAGAGACAAGTCCTAGGTGTTCAGACAGGCACATGTCACTCTAATTTCCAATCAGGAAGACGAATTGACCAAAGGCTAGGGTTGCCCATGGAAACAGTATAGGGCTTGAGGAAATCCCGCTGCTTTGTGGCCAGTTCCCATAAACACAAGTTGAACAATGGAACTCAGGGGCAGTAAAATTCATGAAACTGCAGAGTTGAAAATATCTATCACTGAAAAATGTCTTGAGGAATGTCAGAGAAAAGGACTTGTAAGCAAGGGAGAATGGCAGGAAAGGGATTTGAGGAGGTAGAAAGGACTCGCCATTAAGCACAAGAAAAGGAGCTGAACATTGCCAACATTGCAGTTGGCCAAAAAGGGTGTATGCGTTTTTTTCTGTATATATTCAAGAAAAGGGCATACACTTTTTTAGCCAACTAAACAGGTGGGCACTGGAAGTCAATACTACAAAAGATATCACTTTGCATCAGTCAGAAGAGCCATCCTCATAAAGCGTAAACAACAGAAATGCAGGACAGGGCAAGGAGAAGAGGGAGCCCTGTGAGACTTATAGTGGAAATGTATATTGCCAACGGCCATTCTGGAGAAGTGTATTGTGTTTACTAAAGCATCTAAAAAATGAGCTACAGAGCATAGGGCACTTGCACTCATGGGTGTATATCTTGGGAAAAACAAAAATCGAGAGGACACAGGCACCCCAATGTTTACCCCCTCTCTGTTTAAAAGATCCTCGACTAGGATATAACTTAAATGTCTCTGAAGGGATAAAATGGATAGAGATGTGGTACTTAGGTAGAGTGGAATATTATTCAGCCTGGAAATCAATGAAATATGGCCAGTTGTAACAACTCCGGAGGAGTACGTATGATCATTCTATTTATTTATTTTTGGCTGTGTTGGTTCTTCGTTTCTGTGCGAGGGCTTTCTCTAATTGCGGCAAGTGGGAGCCACTCCTCATCGCGGTGCGCGGGCCTCTCACTATCGCGGCCTCTCCCATTGCGGAGCACAGGCTTCAGACGCGCAGGCTCAGTAATTGTGACTCACGGGGCTAGTTGCTCTGCGACATGTGGGATCTTCCCAGACCAGGGCTCGAACCTGTGTCCTCTGCATTGGCAGGTAGATTATTAACCACTGCGCCACCAGGGAAGCCCTACGTATGATCATTCTAAGTGACATAATTCAAAAAGAAAAAGACACATATCATAAGATATCACTTAAAGGTGGAATCCAAAATGGCTACACATGAAATAAATTACAAAACAAAAACATAGTCAAATATGTAGAAAACACGCATAAGGCTGCTAAACGGGAAAGGTGGGGAGGGGTGAGGCATCATCCAGGAGGTTGAAATTAGCAAAGATACCATTCCAAATACCAAACTGATAATCAACAAGGCCTACACGGTAGCTAAAAGAACTGCACTCAGCACACTCAAGTCACCGGAAAAGAATATATACGACTGGTAAGAATCTGAAAAAGAATTTACTGATGTCTCTCTGTACGTGAATCAAGTGGATGTACAGCAGCAAGAAACAGAGCTTTGAAAATCAGCTGTAACCAATATAGTAATAAATTGAAAAAAATAAACGACAGAGAGACAGAGAAAACTTCTTACAACTTTTCCTCAGGGACGGTGATGCAACATGGATTGAACACATCTAGACCCACAGCAGGATGAGACATAAGGCTGGAAACTGTTTGCACTAAGAGAAATGTGAGGTTGGGTGAGGAAATGCACACCCTTTAAAGTAATACTACCTGGTACCCATTCAATGGGTCCCAAATCTGCAGGTTCAAGGGATCTTCCTACAGCTAAAACATGCATGGAAAACCCAGAGGACTGTACACCATGTGATCGGGAGATGTGTCTAAAATGCAGCTCATTTATCCTCTCCTGGTGCTCCTGTTCACCATTCCAGCCACGTTACTTAGAATCTCCCCACTTGGAGAATCAGCACATTTCAACTTCTGTTTCACACATTTTGCAAATTGTGAGGAGGATGAACGGGAAGAGGGGGAACCAATGAGAGAATAGTTGTAGGGGTTTGGACGGGCACATATCACTCTAATTTCCCATTAAGAATAAGAATTGAAAAAAGGCTCAGCCCGCCTCGCCAGAGCCAAAATAGGGCCTGAAGCAATCCTGCGGGTTTGAGGCCAGCTCACAAAAGAGCAACTTAAAAAATGGAGCTCAGGGTCACTGCAATTCACAAACCTGCAGAGTTATAAATGAAAACTAACATCCAAAACTATGTTGAGGTAAGGCAAAGAAGAGGATCTGAATGCAAGACAGAATTGCAAGAAACAGATTTCAAGAGACAGATTGGACTCGTCTTTAAAGCACATGAAAAGCAGCAGAATTTCGACAATGATGCAGTTGGCCCAAAAGGGAGTATGCGTTTTTTCCTGATTATATCCAGGAAAAAACGCATACGCACTTTATGGGCAACGAAGCAAGCAAGCAATGCAAATGTGCACAACAAAGAAGTCTCATTTCCCACTGGTCAAAAGGGCCATCCTAAAAAATTGTAAAAACCAGAAATGCAGGACAGGCCATGGAGAACAGGGAGCCTTTATACGCTGATGGGCAGTGTGCGAACTGCCGAGAGCCACTCTGGAGAAGTGTATGGTGGTTCCTAAATCATCTAAAAAACAGAGCTACAGAGCATAGGACACTTCCAATCATGGGAGTATATCTAGGGAAGTCTAAAAATCAACAAGCACACCACAGTTTAGGGCTACTCTGTTTACAAGAACCTCAACTTCAGTACACCTTAAATATCCCAGGAAAGAGAACAATGGATAAAGAAGATGTGGTACTTATGTACAATGGAATATCTCTTCACCATGAAATCAATGTAATAAGGCTAGTAGAAGGATAAAGAGTGGATTTAGGTCCGATAATACTACTTGAAATAAGTCAAACAGAAAAAGAAACATATCATAAGATATCACTTATAGAGGGAGGGTAAATATGGCTGCACAAGAAATGAATTACAGAACAGAACAGTGTCTCACATTTAGAAAACACACTTATGTCAGCTTAAGGGGAAAGGAGAGGTGGGGTGATGCATAAAACCAGAGTTTGAAATTAGCACAGATACCGTTCAATAAACCAAATAGATATTAGACAAGATCTACACCTTGCTCAATGAACTGGCCTCAACACACCCTATACACCGCAGAGAAATATATCTGAGTAATAAGAATCTTAAAACCCATGTATTGATATATCTCCATAAGGGAATCAAGTGTGTGCAGAGCAGCACAAACACAGCAGTGAAAATGAGCTAAACCCCATTATAGAAATAAATTTTAAAAACAAAATGCAGAAACAATGAAAGAGAGAAAAATTCTTACAAAATTCGCTCAGGGGCTGTGATGCAACCTGGATTGGCCACATATAAACCCACAGCTGGATAAGACATAAGGCTGGACACTTGGGACTGAGAGGATTGGTGAGCTTTGGTGAGCAACTGCCAAAAGTTTAATGCAATACTTCATGCTACTCATTCCAAGGGTCCCAACACTCCAGGTTGAAGGGAATCTTCCTACAGCTAAACCATGCTTGGGAAACCCAGCGACTGGTATACCATATGATCGGGAAAGGTTTCTAAAACGCACCTCATTTTTCCTCTCCTGGGGCTCCGGATCGACATTCCACCCGCTTTACTAACAATATCCCCACATGGAGAGTCAATGCCTTTAAGTTCTGGTATTGCACAGTCTGCAGTTAGTGCGGAGGATGAATGGGAATGGGGGAACCAGTGAGAAACTAGCTGTAGCGGTTTCAATGGGCACATGTCACTCTAATTTCACATCAGTAAGAAGAATAAACCAAAGGCACAGCAAGGTGCCCCAGAAGAAGAATAGGGCCTGAAGGAATCCTGTGGTTATGAGGCAAGATCACAAAAATAAGAGCTGAAAAATGGAGCTAAGGGCCACTGCAATTCAAAAACCTGCAGAGTTATAAAGGCCAACTATTTTCAAAAAATATATTGAGGTAAGGCTATGAAGAGGCATTGAAAGCAATGCAGAATTGCAGGAAACCGATTTCAGGAGGTAGATTGGAATTGCATTTAAAATATACGAAAAGAGGCAGAACGTCGACAATGATGCACTTGGCCAAAAAGGGCGTATGCGTTTTTTCCTGAATATATTCAGGAAAAAACGCATACGCCCTTTTTGGTCAACCAAGCAAGCTTGCAAAGGAAATCTGCACTACAATGAAGTCTCACTTCCCCCCGGTCAAAAGGGCCATCTGAAAAAAGTGTAAAATCCAGAAAGGCAGGACAGGCCATGGAGAACTGGGAGCCTTGTTATGCTGATGGGCGGGATGTAAATTGCCAACAGCCACTCGGGAGAAGTGTATGGTGTTTCCTGAAACATCTAAAAAACAAAGCAACAGAGCCTAGGGCACTTCCACTTATGGTCCTATAGCTTAGGGAAATTAAAATCAGAAAGACACAGCCACCCCAAAGTTTGGGACGGCTCTGTTTACAAGAACCTCGTTTACGGGACAAGTTCAATATCGCAGAAAGTGAAAAATGGATAAAGAAGTTGTGGTACTTACGTACAATGCAATATCACTCAGCAATGACATCTATGTCATCAGGCCTGTAGCAGCATAATGAGTGGATTCAGGTATGATGATTCTAACTGAAATAAGTCACACAGAAAAAGAAACATCATAAGATATCACTAATACACGGAATGTAAACTTGGCTACACAGGAACTGAATTACAAAACAGAACAGGGTCTCAAGTTTAGAAAACCAACTTATGCTTGCTTAAGGGGGAAGGTGAGTTGGGGTGCTGCATAAAACCAGAGGTTGAAATTAGCACAGATACCGTTCCATAAGCCAAATATGCAATAGACAAGACGTACCCCTTGCTCAACAAAATGGACTCAACAATGAGGTATCACCTCACACCTGATAGAATGGGCATCATCAGAAAATCTACAAACAAAAATTGCTGGAAAGGGTGTGGAGAAAAGGAACCCTCTTCCACTATTGTTGGGAATATAAATTGATACACTCACTATGGAGAACAATATGGAGTTTCTTAAGAAACTAACAATAGAATTACCATATGATACAGCAATCCCAGTACTGGACATATACCCAGACAAAACCATAAATCAAAAAGAGACATTCACCGCAATGTTCATTGCATCACTATTTACAATATCGAGGTAATGGAAGCAACCTAAATGCCCACAGACAGACGAATGCATAAAGCTGTGGTACATATATAAAATGGAATATTACTAAGCCATGAAAAGGAATGAAATTGGGTCATTTGTAGAGACGTCGATGGATCTAGAGACTGTCATACAGAGTGAAGTAAGTCAGAAAGAGAAAAACAAATCTTGTATATTCATGCATATATGTGGAACCTAGAAAAACTGTACAGATTAACCATTTTGCAAGGCATAAATAGAGCAACAGATGTAGACAACAAATGTATGGACAACAAGGGGGGAAAGCTGTTGGGGGGGTGGTGGTGGGAGGAGTTGAGAGACTGGGATTGGCATGTATACATTTATATGTATAAAATAGATAACCAATAAGAACCTGCTGTATAAAAATATGAAATAAAATTCAAAATTAAAAAGAAATAAAATTTAAAAAATAAAACAGAAAAACCAATTATTCCCTTCACATACATGTATTTATATGAATAAATTATTTCCATGCTTATATCTGTAAATACAAAAAAGAGGAATAAAATCTACCTTGAACCAAAAACGAAAAAGAGAAAAAAAACACAGAACCCACCAGTTCCACAGAGGAAAACCGTATCAGGGCACTTGCTCCAGTTGTAAACAATTCTGAAGTTGGTCAGTGGTGGGGAATCGTCTCCCATTCAGCCAGCAGCCCCCACGCAACAAGCGTCCTCATTGCAAAGCTGGGGCACCGTGCCGAGGCATCTGTGAGTAAACGTGAGCTGAGCCCCAGGCCAGTTGCTGCTGAACTATTCCCACCCGTCCCAGGTAAAACACCTGAATATATACAAGGACTTGAAAGCCTAGAGGAAGGGCCATAGAGCCACACGAGTGACAGCATGCCGGCCGACTTGGTGCCTGCAGGCCAGCCAGGATGGTCCTGGCCCTGGGTGCTCTTCTGGAAGATTTCCATTTCCCTGCCTGAGATACCCGTCCTGTCCCTGCCCCCACTGCTTTTTTCCTTCCTCACCTCTGCCCAGGGAGAAATTCCAGCAGCAAGTATGGGTGACACATCCTCTTCTTTAGCAGGTGGCAGCCTGGCAACTGCTGCAGAAAGTCCAGCAGAGCCCCACTCACACTGGGCCACCCACAAAGCCGTGGCCTCTCACTCCCTCCCACCAGCCCAGCCCCGAGACTGCTGGCAGGGCAGAGAAAATGGCGTCAGGCACAGCTGCAGGGGCTCTTGCTGCCTGGAGTGGTATTTATATTGATCTCAACCCAGGCACACCTGGGGAGGGCTGGCCGGCACGGTAAGGCTGCCCAGGTCAGCCAATCATCACCCCTCAGGGGCTCACAGTTGCAGAAAATGGAACTTGCTGAACCGGCCAGGTCCAAGGAACAGGTGTGGGCTCCTGAGAGTCAGGATAGACAAGGGGCTGCAGGTTTGGCTTGTTTTCTAATCATTTTATCTGGCCCATGAGTGGGAGACAACTTCAAGGAAACCCTCTCCTAATGAGAGGAACCCAGGAGTCAGGGAGAGGAAGGGTGGGTGGTGGTTGGAGACAGAGGCCTGGTGCCCCAGGTGCAGTGGAAGTCTCTGGAAGACCAGGTGGAGGGAGGCCGCACAGAGTGATGCCCAGGGTCACAGACCTGTCGCAGCTGCTGTTTGTTAGTTCAAGTCCTGCTCTGAGGTGCTCTGTGTCAGCTCTGAGCGACAGGTGAGCTGGGGGTGCTCTGCAATGAGGGCTATGTGCACGGTTCCTGTGTGCCCAGCCCTGCCACAGTACCTGCAAGGGTAGCTCTGTATCCTGGGAGGGGCCTGACCACGAGAGCCCTGTGGGCTGGGGTGGGGGTGGGGTACCTGCCCAGGTGAGCTCCATATTCTGGGATTGGTCTGACCACGAGAGCCCCATGGGCTGCTGGGGACCTGGTAGAGGATGTCAGGACAGTCAGTGAAGCCACCGAGGATATACCTCCAGTTGCTCCTAATTCCTACACCCTGCTGGTCATTCTACCAACCACCAGGACATGGTATTCTGTATTAGTCTTCAATGATGCCTTCTTGTGTATTCCATTAGTCCCAGAGTCACAAGAAATTTTGGCTTGTGAGTGGCAGGACTCAACATACAACTAAAACAATACTTCCGGGCCGTCTTGCCCCAAGGGTGCAAAAATTCCCACACCATCTTTGGGGAAAGCTTAGCTAAAGACCTAAAAGTTCTACCTCTGGAAAAGGAAACCCTCCTTCAGTACACAGACGACATTCTGATCGCCAGCCCTACTAAGGAGGCCTCTGAACTACCAAGCCAATAAAGGATAGAAGTTGTCCAAGAAAAAGCTCAAATATCACAGACTGCGGTGACCTGCCTGGGCTTCATTCTCACAGAAGGTCGGAGAAGCCCATCCCAGGAAAGGGAAGAAACCATTTGCAGCCTTACCACTTTCTAAAACTAGAAGACAGCTTAGGGGTTCCTGGGGAGGCCAGGGTTTGCTGCTTCTGGATCCCTAACTACAGTCTACTAGCTGGGCCTCTATATGAAACACTGAAAGGAAAAGATGATGATCCTTTTGAATAGAATCCAGAAGTGGCCTTTCAAGAATGGAAAGAGCAGTCAATTCAGACCCTTGCCCTGGAACTCCCTAATTTAGCTAAACCCTTTGACCTTTACATTCCCGGTGAAAGGTGAATCACCATTGGAGAATTAGTGCAAAAACTGGGACCACTTGAAATGGAACAATGCAAGAATGCCATCCAGGTAGGATAAACTACGGTCACCAAGGGGCTTGGCCCACTGCCACATCTGGCCAAGATACTGGCGGTATCTAAAAACCTGGAAATCAGCAGCCCAAAAGGCCACCTCCCTCCTAAGGGAAAAGGACCCCACGTGGTGATCCTAACCACCAACCATGCCCTGAAGTTGCAGGGTTCGCTCCGTGGGCACACCGACCTCGAGTGAGGAGGCCCTCCAACTCCAACATCCAGAGAGATTACCGGGGGCAACAGGGCACCATGACGACTCGTGTGAACATCACTTGACCTGGAGTTTCTCTCATAAAACAACAAGAGTGTGTCCCAAAAGAGTAGACTACTGCTTGCAGGACTTACTGCACCCAGAGGGGAGCTAATAATCTTGGCGGGGGAACCGTATATCACACTGTCACCATAGAAAAGCCTACAGACACCGTGATGATGGTGGCCAATAAGACCGGCTGGACTCCTGTTTACTTCAAAAGGCTGTTGACTCAGTGGCCATCATGGTCCTTGATCACCACTGACCCTGGACTGTCTGGGAGTTGAGCGGGCAGGGCTCTGACACCTGGTGCTGTTTGTACGTTAATTCAGGGGCCTAATTGAAGAAAGCGCAGACTACTGGTCAGAGCATCTAGGCTGGCAGAAACGGTCAGCCTAAGGTGGCCGAACAAATGTGGGGCGGGGTGAAACCGGCCCCCACAGCGTCTCTGCACATCTCTTTCCTGGACCCTTAAAGGTCATTAGAATCTATAACACTTCCAATGCTGGTGCTCAGGTGGACGAGCAGGGAGGCAGGGGGCCTGGGGACAATCAACATCACCTGGAGGCTGCTGGGGAGAAGCTCTGACCCTCGACCCCGGGTATGAGGGCTCCCAACTCAGCACTCAGCAGTTACAGAAGAAGGGTCTGCACCCTCAGAACTCCAAGAATGAGGAACGGGACAAAAGGCAGAGGAGGGGTTTGTCCCCAGCAAAGCCCATTAAAAATCCCTGGGAGATAAAAATAGAATCTGGGCAATAAAGTCAAGTCTAACCTTTTTTATCCTTTGTGCTTTGTCTACTTTCATGTGCTCCTAGGGTCCCGCATGCAGAGGTTCCACACCCGGCACTTCAGACCAGATTTCCTAGTGCAGAATGGCTGGGATGACACCTCAGCTCCTAGGGCCCAGTGCAGACTCTGCGATATAGAGCCTGAGCTGCAGCCAACCTGGCTCTCGAGAGCTCCGCCCCCTCCCTCCCACTGACTCTGACAGGATCTCTACACAGCAGCCCAGCCCACAGCCCACGGGGTAGCGCATGCTCTCACCTCTCCATTCTCTGATCAAAATATAAAGTTTCCTTTGCTTGTGAACCAAACTCAGTCTCGATCTGTTGGCCCCAATGACACTGGGCAGGGGGACACTTGTTGGGGTCCACTCTGGAGGATCAGTAACAGAAATTGAGACTATTGTAACCTCAATGAACAGATGTGTGAGCCAAACTGTAGTTAACATAGAACAGTGTATAAGGCTCGGGTAAAATAAGATGTTTCTAACACTTCCATTTGATATTTCCATCACTTTATTATAAGCAAGTTCAGTGAAAAGGTTTGTCTTATTTGTCAGGTCAATATTAGAGAAACGAAGTGATTTCTTTCCAAGGATGTACATCTAATAATCTTGGTTAAAGCTTCAATCTTGTTTTAAATGCTTTTCCATTGAAAATGATACCTCTCTTTCAGCTCCCCCATTTCTGAGAAGTATAAAATCTTATAATTTATTATTACCAAAGGGGACAGGTGGGAGGAGGGATAAATTAACAGTTTGGGATTAACACATACACACTGCTATGTATAAAATAGATCATCAACAAGGAACTACTGTATAGCACAGGGAACTACACTCAACATTTTGCAATAACCTATAAGGGGAAATAATCTGAAAAAGAATAGATATTTTTATTGACATCATCTATCAATGACAGTTAAAGTGTAACCTAAGGGAAGCTGGTGGTGAGTGCTTCTGACCCTGAAGACTTCAATCATCTAAAGTTTGGACTCTGCCTACTTCCCAAGGCCCTTAATGAACATATGTGTAGCCGTAGCTTAAAAAATTCCCCAGTTTGGGTTTCGGGGAGACACTGATTTTGAAAAAGCCCTGGTGTTCTCCTTACATGAATGGGACTCTTCCTACTGCTAAAACATGTCTGTCACACCCAGAGGATGGTATACCGTCTGATCGGGAAGAGTTTGGAAAAGACATCTCATCTCCTCATCTCCTGGTGCTCGGGTTCACCCCTCCAGCGTCTTTACTAACAGTCTCCCCACTTGGAGATGTCAGCACTGTCAACATCCTGTTGCGTACAGTTTGGAATTTGTCCAGAGGATGAAGCGGAAGGATGAGGAACAATGAGAGACAAGTCCTAGGTGTTCAGACAGGCACATGTCACTCTAATTTCCAATCAGGAAGACGAATTGACCAAAGGCTAGGGTTGCCCATGGAAACAGTATAGGGCTTGAGGAAATCCCGCTGCTTTGTGGCCAGTTCCCATAAACACAAGTTGAACAATGGAACTCAGGGGCAGTAAAATTCATGAAACTGCAGAGTTGAAAATATCTATCACTGAAAAATGTCTTGAGGAATGTCAGAGAAAAGGACTTGTAAGCAAGGGAGAATGGCAGGAAAGGGATTTGAGGAGGTAGAAAGGACTCGCCATTAAGCACAAGAAAAGGAGCTGAACATTGCCAACATTGCAGTTGGCCAAAAAGGGTGTATGCGTTTTTTTCTGTATATATTCAAGAAAAGGGCATACACTTTTTTAGCCAACTAAACAGGTGGGCACTGGAAGTCAATACTACAAAAGATATCACTTTGCATCAGTCAGAAGAGCCATCCTCATAAAGCGTAAACAACAGAAATGCAGGACAGGGCAAGGAGAAGAGGGAGCCCTGTGAGACTTATAGTGGAAATGTATATTGCCAACGGCCATTCTGGAGAAGTGTATTGTGTTTACTAAAGCATCTAAAAAATGAGCTACAGAGCATAGGGCACTTGCACTCATGGGTGTATATCTTGGGAAAAACAAAAATCGAGAGGACACAGGCACCCCAATGTTTACCCCCTCTCTGTTTAAAAGATCCTCGACTAGGATATAACTTAAATGTCTCTGAAGGGATAAAATGGATAGAGATGTGGTACTTAGGTAGAGTGGAATATTATTCAGCCTGGAAATCAATGAAATATGGCCAGTTGTAACAACTCCGGAGGAGTACGTATGATCATTCTATTTATTTATTTTTGGCTGTGTTGGTTCTTCGTTTCTGTGCGAGGGCTTTCTCTAATTGCGGCAAGTGGGAGCCACTCCTCATCGCGGTGCGCGGGCCTCTCACTATCGCGGCCTCTCCCATTGCGGAGCACAGGCTTCAGACGCGCAGGCTCAGTAATTGTGACTCACGGGGCTAGTTGCTCTGCGACATGTGGGATCTTCCCAGACCAGGGCTCGAACCTGTGTCCTCTGCATTGGCAGGTAGATTATTAACCACTGCGCCACCAGGGAAGCCCTACGTATGATCATTCTAAGTGACATAATTCAAAAAGAAAAAGACACATATCATAAGATATCACTTAAAGGTGGAATCCAAAATGGCTACACATGAAATAAATTACAAAACAAAAACATAGTCAAATATGTAGAAAACACGCATAAGGCTGCTAAACGGGAAAGGTGGGGAGGGGTGAGGCATCATCCAGGAGGTTGAAATTAGCAAAGATACCATTCCAAATACCAAACTGATAATCAACAAGGCCTACACGGTAGCTAAAAGAACTGCACTCAGCACACTCAAGTCACCGGAAAAGAATATATACGACTGGTAAGAATCTGAAAAAGAATTTACTGATGTCTCTCTGTACGTGAATCAAGTGGATGTACAGCAGCAAGAAACAGAGCTTTGAAAATCAGCTGTAACCAATATAGTAATAAATTGAAAAAAATAAACGACAGAGAGACAGAGAAAACTTCTTACAACTTTTCCTCAGGGACGGTGATGCAACATGGATTGAACACATCTAGACCCACAGCAGGATGAGACATAAGGCTGGAAACTGTTTGCACTAAGAGAAATGTGAGGTTGGGTGAGGAAATGCACACCCTTTAAAGTAATACTACCTGGTACCCATTCAATGGGTCCCAAATCTGCAGGTTCAAGGGATCTTCCTACAGCTAAAACATGCATGGAAAACCCAGAGGACTGTACACCATGTGATCGGGAGATGTGTCTAAAATGCAGCTCATTTATCCTCTCCTGGTGCTCCTGTTCACCATTCCAGCCACGTTACTTAGAATCTCCCCACTTGGAGAATCAGCACATTTCAACTTCTGTTTCACACATTTTGCAAATTGTGAGGAGGATGAACGGGAAGAGGGGGAACCAATGAGAGAATAGTTGTAGGGGTTTGGACGGGCACATATCACTCTAATTTCCCATTAAGAATAAGAATTGAAAAAAGGCTCAGCCCGCCTCGCCAGAGCCAAAATAGGGCCTGAAGCAATCCTGCGGGTTTGAGGCCAGCTCACAAAAGAGCAACTTAAAAAATGGAGCTCAGGGTCACTGCAATTCACAAACCTGCAGAGTTATAAATGAAAACTAACATCCAAAACTATGTTGAGGTAAGGCAAAGAAGAGGATCTGAATGCAAGACAGAATTGCAAGAAACAGATTTCAAGAGACAGATTGGACTCGTCTTTAAAGCACATGAAAAGCAGCAGAATTTCGACAATGATGCAGTTGGCCCAAAAGGGAGTATGCGTTTTTTCCTGATTATATCCAGGAAAAAACGCATACGCACTTTATGGGCAACGAAGCAAGCAAGCAATGCAAATGTGCACAACAAAGAAGTCTCATTTCCCACTGGTCAAAAAGGCCATCCTAAAAAATTGTAAAAACCAGAAATGCAGGACAGGCCATGGAGAACAGGGAGCCTTTATACGCTGATGGGCAGTGTGCGAACTGCCGAGAGCCACTCTGGAGAAGTGTATGGTGGTTCCTAAATCATCTAAAAAACAGAGCTACAGAGCATAGGACACTTCCAATCATGGGAGTATATCTAGGGAAGTCTAAAAATCAACAAGCACACCACAGTTTAGGGCTACTCTGTTTACAAGAACCTCAACTTCAGTACACCTTAAATATCCCAGGAAAGAGAACAATGGATAAAGAAGATGTGGTACTTATGTACAATGGAATATCTCTTCACCATGAAATCAATGTAATAAGGCTAGTAGAAGGATAAAGAGTGGATTTAGGTCCGATAATACTACTTGAAATAAGTCAAACAGAAAAAGAAACATATCATAAGATATCACTTATAGAGGGAGGGTAAATATGGCTGCACAAGAAATGAATTACAGAACAGAACAGTGTCTCACATTTAGAAAACACACTTATGTCAGCTTAAGGGGAAAGGAGAGGTGGGGTGATGCATAAAACCAGAGTTTGAAATTAGCACAGATACCGTTCAATAAACCAAATAGATATTAGACAAGATCTACACCTTGCTCAATGAACTGGCCTCAACACACCCTATACACCGCAGAGAAATATATCTGAGTAATAAGAATCTTAAAACCCATGTATTGATATATCTCCATAAGGGAATCAAGTGTGTGCAGAGCAGCACAAACACAGCAGTGAAAATGAGCTAAACCCCATTATAGAAATAAATTTTAAAAACAAAATGCAGAAACAATGAAAGAGAGAAAAATTCTTACAAAATTCGCTCAGGGGCTGTGATGCAACCTGGATTGGCCACATATAAACCCACAGCTGGATAAGACATAAGGCTGGACACTTGGGACTGAGAGGATTGGTGAGCTTTGGTGAGCAACTGCCAAAAGTTTAATGCAATACTTCATGCTACTCATTCCAAGGGTCCCAACACTCCAGGTTGAAGGGAATCTTCCTACAGCTAAACCATGCTTGGGAAACCCAGCGACTGGTATACCATATGATCGGGAAAGGTTTCTAAAACGCACCTCATTTTTCCTCTCCTGGGGCTCCGGATCGACATTCCACCCGCTTTACTAACAATATCCCCACATGGAGAGTCAATGCCTTTAAGTTCTGGTATTGCACAGTCTGCAGTTAGTGCGGAGGATGAATGGGAATGGGGGAACCAGTGAGAAACTAGCTGTAGCGGTTTCAATGGGCACATGTCACTCTAATTTCACATCAGTAAGAAGAATAAACCAAAGGCACAGCAAGGTGCCCCAGAAGAAGAATAGGGCCTGAAGGAATCCTGTGGTTATGAGGCAAGATCACAAAAATAAGAGCTGAAAAATGGAGCTAAGGGCCACTGCAATTCAAAAACCTGCAGAGTTATAAAGGCCAACTATTTTCAAAAAATATATTGAGGTAAGGCTATGAAGAGGCATTGAAAGCAATGCAGAATTGCAGGAAACCGATTTCAGGAGGTAGATTGGAATTGCATTTAAAATATACGAAAAGAGGCAGAACGTCGACAATGATGCACTTGGCCAAAAAGGGCGTATGCGTTTTTTCCTGAATATATTCAGGAAAAAACGCATACGCCCTTTTTGGTCAACCAAGCAAGCTTGCAAAGGAAATCTGCACTACAATGAAGTCTCACTTCCCCCCGGTCAAAAGGGCCATCTGAAAAAAGTGTAAAATCCAGAAAGGCAGGACAGGCCATGGAGAACTGGGAGCCTTGTTATGCTGATGGGCGGGATGTAAATTGCCAACAGCCACTCGGGAGAAGTGTATGGTGTTTCCTGAAACATCTAAAAAACAAAGCAACAGAGCCTAGGGCACTTCCACTTATGGTCCTATAGCTTAGGGAAATTAAAATCAGAAAGACACAGCCACCCCAAAGTTTGGGACGGCTCTGTTTACAAGAACCTCGTTTACGGGACAAGTTCAATATCGCAGAAAGTGAAAAATGGATAAAGAAGTTGTGGTACTTACGTACAATGCAATATCACTCAGCAATGACATCTATGTCATCAGGCCTGTAGCAGCATAATGAGTGGATTCAGGTATGATGATTCTAACTGAAATAAGTCACACAGAAAAAGAAACATCATAAGATATCACTAATACACGGAATGTAAACTTGGCTACACAGGAACTGAATTACAAAACAGAACAGGGTCTCAAGTTTAGAAAACCAACTTATGCTTGCTTAAGGGGGAAGGTGAGTTGGGGTGCTGCATAAAACCAGAGGTTGAAATTAGCACAGATACCGTTCCATAAGCCAAATATGCAATAGACAAGACGTACCCCTTGCTCAACAAAATGGACTCAACAATGAGGTATCACCTCACACCTGATAGAATGGGCATCATCAGAAAATCTACAAACAAAAATTGCTGGAAAGGGTGTGGAGAAAAGGAACCCTCTTCCACTATTGTTGGGAATATAAATTGATACACTCACTATGGAGAACAATATGGAGTTTCTTAAGAAACTAACAATAGAATTACCATATGATACAGCAATCCCAGTACTGGACATATACCCAGACAAAACCATAAATCAAAAAGAGACATTCACCGCAATGTTCATTGCATCACTATTTACAATATCGAGGTAATGGAAGCAACCTAAATGCCCACAGACAGACGAATGCATAAAGCTGTGGTACATATATAAAATGGAATATTACTAAGCCATGAAAAGGAATGAAATTGGGTCATTTGTAGAGACGTCGATGGATCTAGAGACTGTCATACAGAGTGAAGTAAGTCAGAAAGAGAAAAACAAATCTTGTATATTCATGCATATATGTGGAACCTAGAAAAACTGTACAGATTAACCATTTTGCAAGGCATAAATAGAGCAACAGATGTAGACAACAAATGTATGGACAACAAGGGGGGAAAGCTGTTGGGGGGGTGGTGGTGGGAGGAGTTGAGAGACTGGGATTGGCATGTATACATTTATATGTATAAAATAGATAACCAATAAGAACCTGCTGTATAAAAATATGAAATAAAATTCAAAATTAAAAAGAAATAAAATTTAAAAAATAAAACAGAAAAACCAATTATTCCCTTCACATACATGTATTTATATGAATAAATTATTTCCATGCTTATATCTGTAAATACAAAAAAGAGGAATAAAATCTACCTTGAACCAAAAACGAAAAAGAGAAAAAAAACACAGAACCCACCAGTTCCACAGAGGAAAACCGTATCAGGGCACTTGCTCCAGTTGTAAACAATTCTGAAGTTGGTCAGTGGTGGGGAATCGTCTCCCATTCAGCCAGCAGCCCCCACGCAACAAGCGTCCTCATTGCAAAGCTGGGGCACCGTGCCGAGGCATCTGTGAGTAAACGTGAGCTGAGCCCCAGGCCAGTTGCTGCTGAACTATTCCCACCCGTCCCAGGTAAAACACCTGAATATATACAAGGACTTGAAAGCCTAGAGGAAGGGCCATAGAGCCACACGAGTGACAGCATGCCGGCCGACTTGGTGCCTGCAGGCCAGCCAGGATGGTCCTGGCCCTGGGTGCTCTTCTGGAAGATTTCCATTTCCCTGCCTGAGATACCCGTCCTGTCCCTGCCCCCACTGCTTTTTTCCTTCCTCACCTCTGCCCAGGGAGAAATTCCAGCAGCAAGTATGGGTGACACATCCTCTTCTTTAGCAGGTGGCAGCCTGGCAACTGCTGCAGAAAGTCCAGCAGAGCCCCACTCACACTGGGCCACCCACAAAGCCGTGGCCTCTCACTCCCTCCCACCAGCCCAGCCCCGAGACTGCTGGCAGGGCAGAGAAAATGGCGTCAGGCACAGCTGCAGGGGCTCTTGCTGCCTGGAGTGGTATTTATATTGATCTCAACCCAGGCACACCTGGGGAGGGCTGGCCGGCACGGTAAGGCTGCCCAGTTCAGCCAATCATCACCCCTCAGGGGCTCACAGTTGCAGAAAATGGAACTTGCTGAACCGGCCAGGTCCAAGGAACAGGTGTGGGCTCCTGAGAGTCAGGATAGACAAGGGGCTGCAGGTTTGGCTTGTTTTCTAATCATTTTATCTGGCCCATGAGTGGGAGACAACTTCAAGGAAACCCTCTCCTAATGAGAGGAACCCAGGAGTCAGGGAGAGGAAGGGTGGGTGGTGGTTGGAGACAGAGGCCTGGTGCCCCAGGTGCAGTGGAAGTCTCTGGAAGACCAGGTGGAGGGAGGCCGCACAGAGTGATGCCCAGGGTCACAGACCTGTCGCAGCTGCTGTTTGTTAGTTCAAGTCCTGCTCTGAGGTGCTCTGTGTCAGCTCTGAGCGACAGGTGAGCTGGGGGTGCTCTGCAATGAGGGCTATGTGCACGGTTCCTGTGTGCCCAGCCCTGCCACAGTACCTGCAAGGGTAGCTCTGTATCCTGGGAGGGGCCTGACCACGAGAGCCCTGTGGGCTGGGGTGGGGGTGGGGTACCTGCCCAGGTGAGCTCCATATTCTGGGATTGGTCTGACCACGAGAGCCCCATGGGCTGCTGGGGACCTGGTAGAGGATGTCAGGACAGTCAGTGAAGCCACCGAGGATATACCTCCAGTTGCTCCTAATTCCTACACCCTGCTGGTCATTCTACCAACCACCAGGACATGGTATTCTGTATTAGTCTTCAATGATGCCTTCTTGTGTATTCCATTAGTCCCAGAGTCACAAGAAATTTTGGCTTGTGAGTGGCAGGACTCAACATACAACTAAAACAATACTTCCGGGCCGTCTTGCCCCAAGGGTGCAAAAATTCCCACACCATCTTTGGGGAAAGCTTAGCTAAAGACCTAAAAGTTCTACCTCTGGAAAAGGAAACCCTCCTTCAGTACACAGACGACATTCTGATCGCCAGCCCTACTAAGGAGGCCTCTGAACTACCAAGCCAATAAAGGATAGAAGTTGTCCAAGAAAAAGCTCAAATATCACAGACTGCGGTGACCTGCCTGGGCTTCATTCTCACAGAAGGTCGGAGAAGCCCATCCCAGGAAAGGGAAGAAACCATTTGCAGCCTTACCCCTTTCTAAAACTAGAAGACAGCTTAGGGGTTCCTGGGGAGGCCAGGGTTTGCTGCTTCTGGATCCCTAACTACAGTCTACTAGCTGGGCCTCTATATGAAACACTGAAAGGAAAAGATGATGATCCTTTTGAATAGAATCCAGAAGTGGCCTTTCAAGAATGGAAAGAGCAGTCAATTCAGACCCTTGCCCTGGAACTCCCTAATTTAGCTAAACCCTTTGACCTTTACATTCCCGGTGAAAGGTGAATCACCATTGGAGAATTAGTGCAAAAACTGGGACCACTTGAAATGGAACAATGCAAGAATGCCATCCAGGTAGGATAAACTACGGTCACCAAGGGGCTTGGCCCACTGCCACATCTGGCCAAGATACTGGCGGTATCTAAAAACCTGGAAATCAGCAGCCCAAAAGGCCACCTCCCTCCTAAGGGAAAAGGACCCCACGTGGTGATCCTAACCACCAACCATGCCCTGAAGTTGCAGGGTTCGCTCCGTGGGCACACCAACCTCGAGTGAGGAGGCCCTCCAACTCCAACATCCAGAGAGATTACCGGGGGCAACAGGGCACCATGACGACTCGTGTGAACATCACTTGACCTGGAGTTTCTCTCATAAAACAACAAGAGTGTGTCCCAAAAGAGTAGACTACTGCTTGCAGGACTTACTGCACCCAGAGGGGAGCTAATAATCTTGGCGGGGGAACCGTATATCACACTGTCACCATAGAAAAGCCTACAGACACCGTGATGATGGTGGCCAATAAGACCGGCTGGACTCCTGTTTACTTCAAAAGGCTGTTGACTCAGTGGCCATCATGGTCCTTGATCACCACTGACCCTGGACTGTCTGGGAGTTGAGCGGGCAGGGCTCTGACACCTGGTGCTGTTTGTACGTTAATTCAGGGGCCTAATTGAAGAAAGCGCAGACTACTGGTCAGAGCATCTAGGCTGGCAGAAACGGTCAGCCTAAGGTGGCCGAACAAATGTGGGGCGGGGTGAAACCGGCCCCCACAGCGTCTCTGCACATCTCTTTCCTGGACCCTTAAAGGTCATTAGAATCTATAACACTTCCAATGCTGGTGCTCAGGTGGACGAGCAGGGAGGCAGGGGGCCTGGGGACAATCAACGTCACCTGGAGGCTGCTGGGGAGAAGCTCTGACCCTCGACCCCGGGTATGAGGGCTCCCAACTCAGCACTCAGCAGTTACAGAAGAAGGGTCTGCACCCTCAGAACTCCAAGAATGAGGAACGGGACAAAAGGCAGAGGAGGGGTTTGTCCCCAGCAAAGCCCATTAAAAATCCCTGGGAGATAAAAATAGAATCTGGGCAATAAAGTCAAGTCTAACCTTTTTTATCCTTTGTGCTTTGTCTACTTTCATGTGCTCCTAGGGTCCCGCATGCAGAGGTTCCACACCCGGCACTTCAGACCAGATTTCCTAGTGCAGAATGGCTGGGATGACACCTCAGCTCCTAGGGCCCAGTGCAGACTCTGCGATATAGAGCCTGAGCTGCAGCCAACCTGGCTCTCGAGAGCTCCGCCCCCTCCCTCCCACTGACTCTGACAGGATCTCTACACAGCAGCCCAGCCCACAGCCCACGGGGTAGCGCATGCTCTCACCTCTCCATTCTCTGATCAAAATATAAAGTTTCCTTTGCTTGTGAACCAAACTCAGTCTCGATCTGTTGGCCCCAATGACACTGGGCAGGGGGACACTTGTTGGGGTCCACTCTGGAGGATCAGTAACAGAAATTGAGACTATTGTAACCTCAATGAACAGATGTGTGAGCCAAACTGTAGTTAACATAGAACAGTGTATAAGGCTCGGGTAAAATAAGATGTTTCTAACACTTCCATTTGATATTTCCATCACTTTATTATAAGCAAGTTCAGTGAAAAGGTTTGTCTTATTTGTCAGGTCAATATTAGAGAAACGAAGTGATTTCTTTCCAAGGATGTACATCTAATAATCTTGGTTAAAGCTTCAATCTTGTTTTAAATGCTTTTCCATTGAAAATGATACCTCTCTTTCAGCTCCCCCATTTCTGAGAAGTATAAAATCTTATAATTTATTATTACCAAAGGGGACAGGTGGGAGGAGGGATAAATTAACAGTTTGGGATTAACACATACACACTGCTATGTATAAAATAGATCATCAACAAGGAACTACTGTATAGCACAGGGAACTACACTCAACATTTTGCAATAACCTATAAGGGGAAATAATCTGAAAAAGAATAGATATTTTTATTGACATCATCTATCAATGACAGTTAAAGTGTAACCTAAGGGAAGCTGGTGGTGAGTGCTTCTGACCCTGAAGACTTCAATCATCTAAAGTTTGGACTCTGCCTACTTCCCAAGGCCCTTAATGAACATATGTGTAGCCGTAGCTTAAAAAATTCCCCAGTTTGGGTTTCGGGGAGACACTGATTTTGAAAAAGCCCTGGTGTTCTCCTTACATGAATGGGACTCTTCCTACTGCTAAAACATGTCTGTCACACCCAGAGGATGGTATACCGTCTGATCGGGAAGAGTTTGGAAAAGACATCTCATCTCCTCATCTCCTGGTGCTCGGGTTCACCCCTCCAGCGTCTTTACTAACAGTCTCCCCACTTGGAGATGTCAGCACTGTCAACATCCTGTTGCGTACAGTTTGGAATTTGTCCAGAGGATGAAGCGGAAGGATGAGGAACAATGAGAGACAAGTCCTAGGTGTTCAGACAGGCACATGTCACTCTAATTTCCAATCAGGAAGACGAATTGACCAAAGGCTAGGGTTGCCCATGGAAACAGTATAGGGCTTGAGGAAATCCCGCTGCTTTGTGGCCAGTTCCCATAAACACAAGTTGAACAATGGAACTCAGGGGCAGTAAAATTCATGAAACTGCAGAGTTGAAAATATCTATCACTGAAAAATGTCTTGAGGAATGTCAGAGAAAAGGACTTGTAAGCAAGGGAGAATGGCAGGAAAGGGATTTGAGGAGGTAGAAAGGACTCGCCATTAAGCACAAGAAAAGGAGCTGAACATTGCCAACATTGCAGTTGGCCAAAAAGGGTGTATGCGTTTTTTTCTGTATATATTCAAGAAAAGGGCATACACTTTTTTAGCCAACTAAACAGGTGGGCACTGGAAGTCAATACTACAAAAGATATCACTTTGCATCAGTCAGAAGAGCCATCCTCATAAAGCGTAAACAACAGAAATGCAGGACAGGGCAAGGAGAAGAGGGAGCCCTGTGAGACTTATAGTGGAAATGTATATTGCCAACGGCCATTCTGGAGAAGTGTATTGTGTTTACTAAAGCATCTAAAAAATGAGCTACAGAGCATAGGGCACTTGCACTCATGGGTGTATATCTTGGGAAAAACAAAAATCGAGAGGACACAGGCACCCCAATGTTTACCCCCTCTCTGTTTAAAAGATCCTCGACTAGGATATAACTTAAATGTCTCTGAAGGGATAAAATGGATAGAGATGTGGTACTTAGGTAGAGTGGAATATTATTCAGCCTGGAAATCAATGAAATATGGCCAGTTGTAACAACTCCGGAGGAGTACGTATGATCATTCTATTTATTTATTTTTGGCTGTGTTGGTTCTTCGTTTCTGTGCGAGGGCTTTCTCTAATTGCGGCAAGTGGGAGCCACTCCTCATCGCGGTGCGCGGGCCTCTCACTATCGCGGCCTCTCCCATTGCGGAGCACAGGCTTCAGACGCGCAGGCTCAGTAATTGTGACTCACGGGGCTAGTTGCTCTGCGACATGTGGGATCTTCCCAGACCAGGGCTCGAACCTGTGTCCTCTGCATTGGCAGGTAGATTATTAACCACTGCGCCACCAGGGAAGCCCTACGTATGATCATTCTAAGTGACATAATTCAAAAAGAAAAAGACACATATCATAAGATATCACTTAAAGGTGGAATCCAAAATGGCTACACATGAAATAAATTACAAAACAAAAACATAGTCAAATATGTAGAAAACACGCATAAGGCTGCTAAACGGGAAAGGTGGGGAGGGGTGAGGCATCATCCAGGAGGTTGAAATTAGCAAAGATACCATTCCAAATACCAAACTGATAATCAACAAGGCCTACACGGTAGCTAAAAGAACTGCACTCAGCACACTCAAGTCACCGGAAAAGAATATATACGACTGGTAAGAATCTGAAAAAGAATTTACTGATGTCTCTCTGTACGTGAATCAAGTGGATGTACAGCAGCAAGAAACAGAGCTTTGAAAATCAGCTGTAACCAATATAGTAATAAATTGAAAAAAATAAACGACAGAGAGACAGAGAAAACTTCTTACAACTTTTCCTCAGGGACGGTGATGCAACATGGATTGAACACATCTAGACCCACAGCAGGATGAGACATAAGGCTGGAAACTGTTTGCACTAAGAGAAATGTGAGGTTGGGTGAGGAAATGCACACCCTTTAAAGTAATACTACCTGGTACCCATTCAATGGGTCCCAAATCTGCAGGTTCAAGGGATCTTCCTACAGCTAAAACATGCATGGAAAACCCAGAGGACTGTACACCATGTGATCGGGAGATGTGTCTAAAATGCAGCTCATTTATCCTCTCCTGGTGCTCCTGTTCACCATTCCAGCCACGTTACTTAGAATCTCCCCACTTGGAGAATCAGCACATTTCAACTTCTGTTTCACACATTTTGCAAATTGTGAGGAGGATGAACGGGAAGAGGGGGAACCAATGAGAGAATAGTTGTAGGGGTTTGGACGGGCACATATCACTCTAATTTCCCATTAAGAATAAGAATTGAAAAAAGGCTCAGCCCGCCTCGCCAGAGCCAAAATAGGGCCTGAAGCAATCCTGCGGGTTTGAGGCCAGCTCACAAAAGAGCAACTTAAAAAATGGAGCTCAGGGTCACTGCAATTCACAAACCTGCAGAGTTATAAATGAAAACTAACATCCAAAACTATGTTGAGGTAAGGCAAAGAAGAGGATCTGAATGCAAGACAGAATTGCAAGAAACAGATTTCAAGAGACAGATTGGACTCGTCTTTAAAGCACATGAAAAGCAGCAGAATTTCGACAATGATGCAGTTGGCCCAAAAGGGAGTATGCGTTTTTTCCTGATTATATCCAGGAAAAAACGCATACGCACTTTATGGGCAACGAAGCAAGCAAGCAATGCAAATGTGCACAACAAAGAAGTCTCATTTCCCACTGGTCAAAAGGGCCATCCTAAAAAATTGTAAAAACCAGAAATGCAGGACAGGCCATGGAGAACAGGGAGCCTTTATACGCTGATGGGCAGTGTGCGAACTGCCGAGAGCCACTCTGGAGAAGTGTATGGTGGTTCCTAAATCATCTAAAAAACAGAGCTACAGAGCATAGGACACTTCCAATCATGGGAGTATATCTAGGGAAGTCTAAAAATCAACAAGCACACCACAGTTTAGGGCTACTCTGTTTACAAGAACCTCAACTTCAGTACACCTTAAATATCCCAGGAAAGAGAACAATGGATAAAGAAGATGTGGTACTTATGTACAATGGAATATCTCTTCACCATGAAATCAATGTAATAAGGCTAGTAGAAGGATAAAGAGTGGATTTAGGTCCGATAATACTACTTGAAATAAGTCAAACAGAAAAAGAAACATATCATAAGATATCACTTATAGAGGGAGGGTAAATATGGCTGCACAAGAAATGAATTACAGAACAGAACAGTGTCTCACATTTAGAAAACACACTTATGTCAGCTTAAGGGGAAAGGAGAGGTGGGGTGATGCATAAAACCAGAGTTTGAAATTAGCACAGATACCGTTCAATAAACCAAATAGATATTAGACAAGATCTACACCTTGCTCAATGAACTGGCCTCAACACACCCTATACACCGCAGAGAAATATATCTGAGTAATAAGAATCTTAAAACCCATGTATTGATATATCTCCATAAGGGAATCAAGTGTGTGCAGAGCAGCACAAACACAGCAGTGAAAATGAGCTAAACCCCATTATAGAAATAAATTTTAAAAACAAAATGCAGAAACAATGAAAGAGAGAAAAATTCTTACAAAATTCGCTCAGGGGCTGTGATGCAACCTGGATTGGCCACATATAAACCCACAGCTGGATAAGACATAAGGCTGGACACTTGGGACTGAGAGGATTGGTGAGCTTTGGTGAGCAACTGCCAAAAGTTTAATGCAATACTTCATGCTACTCATTCCAAGGGTCCCAACACTCCAGGTTGAAGGGAATCTTCCTACAGCTAAACCATGCTTGGGAAACCCAGCGACTGGTATACCATATGATCGGGAAAGGTTTCTAAAACGCACCTCATTTTTCCTCTCCTGGGGCTCCGGATCGACATTCCACCCGCTTTACTAACAATATCCCCACATGGAGAGTCAATGCCTTTAAGTTCTGGTATTGCACAGTCTGCAGTTAGTGCGGAGGATGAATGGGAATGGGGGAACCAGTGAGAAACTAGCTGTAGCGGTTTCAATGGGCACATGTCACTCTAATTTCACATCAGTAAGAAGAATAAACCAAAGGCACAGCAAGGTGCCCCAGAAGAAGAATAGGGCCTGAAGGAATCCTGTGGTTATGAGGCAAGATCACAAAAATAAGAGCTGAAAAATGGAGCTAAGGGCCACTGCAATTCAAAAACCTGCAGAGTTATAAAGGCCAACTATTTTCAAAAAATATATTGAGGTAAGGCTATGAAGAGGCATTGAAAGCAATGCAGAATTGCAGGAAACCGATTTCAGGAGGTAGATTGGAATTGCATTTAAAATATACGAAAAGAGGCAGAACGTCGACAATGATGCACTTGGCCAAAAAGGGCGTATGCGTTTTTTCCTGAATATATTCAGGAAAAAACGCATACGCCCTTTTTGGTCAACCAAGCAAGCTTGCAAAGGAAATCTGCACTACAATGAAGTCTCACTTCCCCCCGGTCAAAAGGGCCATCTGAAAAAAGTGTAAAATCCAGAAAGGCAGGACAGGCCATGGAGAACTGGGAGCCTTGTTATGCTGATGGGCGGGATGTAAATTGCCAACAGCCACTCGGGAGAAGTGTATGGTGTTTCCTGAAACATCTAAAAAACAAAGCAACAGAGCCTAGGGCACTTCCACTTATGGTCCTATAGCTTAGGGAAATTAAAATCAGAAAGACACAGCCACCCCAAAGTTTGGGACGGCTCTGTTTACAAGAACCTCGTTTACGGGACAAGTTCAATATCGCAGAAAGTGAAAAATGGATAAAGAAGTTGTGGTACTTACGTACAATGCAATATCACTCAGCAATGACATCTATGTCATCAGGCCTGTAGCAGCATAATGAGTGGATTCAGGTATGATGATTCTAACTGAAATAAGTCACACAGAAAAAGAAACATCATAAGATATCACTAATACATGGAATGTAAACTTGGCTACACAGGAACTGAATTACAAAACAGAACAGGGTCTCAAGTTTAGAAAACCAACTTATGCTTGCTTAAGGGGGAAGGTGAGTTGGGGTGCTGCATAAAACCAGAGGTTGAAATTAGCACAGATACCGTTCCATAAGCCAAATATGCAATAGACAAGACGTACCCCTTGCTCAACAAAATGGACTCAACAATGAGGTATCACCTCACACCTGATAGAATGGGCATCATCAGAAAATCTACAAACAAAAATTGCTGGAAAGGGTGTGGAGAAAAGGAACCCTCTTCCACTATTGTTGGGAATATAAATTGATACACTCACTATGGAGAACAATATGGAGTTTCTTAAGAAACTAACAATAGAATTACCATATGATACAGCAATCCCAGTACTGGACATATACCCAGACAAAACCATAAATCAAAAAGAGACATTCACCGCAATGTTCATTGCATCACTATTTACAATATCGAGGTAATGGAAGCAACCTAAATGCCCACAGACAGACGAATGCATAAAGCTGTGGTACATATATAAAATGGAATATTACTAAGCCATGAAAAGGAATGAAATTGGGTCATTTGTAGAGACGTCGATGGATCTAGAGACTGTCATACAGAGTGAAGTAAGTCAGAAAGAGAAAAACAAATCTTGTATATTCATGCATATATGTGGAACCTAGAAAAACTGTACAGATTAACCATTTTGCAAGGCATAAATAGAGCAACAGATGTAGACAACAAATGTATGGACAACAAGGGGGGAAAGCTGTTGGGGGGGTGGTGGTGGGAGGAGTTGAGAGACTGGGATTGGCATGTATACATTTATATGTATAAAATAGATAACCAATAAGAACCTGCTGTATAAAAATATGAAATAAAATTCAAAATTAAAAAGAAATAAAATTTAAAAAATAAAACAGAAAAACCAATTATTCCCTTCACATACATGTATTTATATGAATAAATTATTTCCATGCTTATATCTGTAAATACAAAAAAGAGGAATAAAATCTACCTTGAACCAAAAACGAAAAAGAGAAAAAAAACACAGAACCCACCAGTTCCACAGAGGAAAACCGTATCAGGGCACTTGCTCCAGTTGTAAACAATTCTGAAGTTGGTCAGTGGTGGGGAATCGTCTCCCATTCAGCCAGCAGCCCCCACGCAACAAGCGTCCTCATTGCAAAGCTGGGGCACCGTGCCGAGGCATCTGTGAGTAAACGTGAGCTGAGCCCCAGGCCAGTTGCTGCTGAACTATTCCCACCCGTCCCAGGTAAAACACCTGAATATATACAAGGACTTGAAAGCCTAGAGGAAGGGCCATAGAGCCACACGAGTGACAGCATGCCGGCCGACTTGGTGCCTGCAGGCCAGCCAGGATGGTCCTGGCCCTGGGTGCTCTTCTGGAAGATTTCCATTTCCCTGCCTGAGATACCCGTCCTGTCCCTGCCCCCACTGCTTTTTTCCTTCCTCACCTCTGCCCAGGGAGAAATTCCAGCAGCAAGTATGGGTGACACATCCTCTTCTTTAGCAGGTGGCAGCCTGGCAACTGCTGCAGAAAGTCCAGCAGAGCCCCACTCACACTGGGCCACCCACAAAGCCGTGGCCTCTCACTCCCTCCCACCAGCCCAGCCCCGAGACTGCTGGCAGGGCAGAGAAAATGGCGTCAGGCACAGCTGCAGGGGCTCTTGCTGCCTGGAGTGGTATTTATATTGATCTCAACCCAGGCACACCTGGGGAGGGCTGGCCGGCACGGTAAGGCTGCCCAGTTCAGCCAATCATCACCCCTCAGGGGCTCACAGTTGCAGAAAATGGAACTTGCTGAACCGGCCAGGTCCAAGGAACAGGTGTGGGCTCCTGAGAGTCAGGATAGACAAGGGGCTGCAGGTTTGGCTTGTTTTCTAATCATTTTATCTGGCCCATGAGTGGGAGACAACTTCAAGGAAACCCTCTCCTAATGAGAGGAACCCAGGAGTCAGGGAGAGGAAGGGTGGGTGGTGGTTGGAGACAGAGGCCTGGTGCCCCAGGTGCAGTGGAAGTCTCTGGAAGACCAGGTGGAGGGAGGCCGCACAGAGTGATGCCCAGGGTCACAGACCTGTCGCAGCTGCTGTTTGTTAGTTCAAGTCCTGCTCTGAGGTGCTCTGTGTCAGCTCTGAGCGACAGGTGAGCTGGGGGTGCTCTGCAATGAGGGCTATGTGCACGGTTCCTGTGTGCCCAGCCCTGCCACAGTACCTGCAAGGGTAGCTCTGTATCCTGGGAGGGGCCTGACCACGAGAGCCCTGTGGGCTGGGGTGGGGGTGGGGTACCTGCCCAGGTGAGCTCCATATTCTGGGATTGGTCTGACCACGAGAGCCCCATGGGCTGCTGGGGACCTGGTAGAGGATGTCAGGACAGTCAGTGAAGCCACCGAGGATATACCTCCAGTTGCTCCTAATTCCTACACCCTGCTGGTCATTCTACCAACCACCAGGACATGGTATTCTGTATTAGTCTTCAATGATGCCTTCTTGTGTATTCCATTAGTCCCAGAGTCACAAGAAATTTTGGCTTGTGAGTGGCAGGACTCAACATACAACTAAAACAATACTTCCGGGCCGTCTTGCCCCAAGGGTGCAAAAATTCCCACACCATCTTTGGGGAAAGCTTAGCTAAAGACCTAAAAGTTCTACCTCTGGAAAAGGAAACCCTCCTTCAGTACACAGACGACATTCTGATCGCCAGCCCTACTAAGGAGGCCTCTGAACTACCAAGCCAATAAAGGATAGAAGTTGTCCAAGAAAAAGCTCAAATATCACAGACTGCGGTGACCTGCCTGGGCTTCATTCTCACAGAAGGTCGGAGAAGCCCATCCCAGGAAAGGGAAGAAACCATTTGCAGCCTTACCCCTTTCTAAAACTAGAAGACAGCTTAGGGGTTCCTGGGGAGGCCAGGGTTTGCTGCTTCTGGATCCCTAACTACAGTCTACTAGCTGGGCCTCTATATGAAACACTGAAAGGAAAAGATGATGATCCTTTTGAATAGAATCCAGAAGTGGCCTTTCAAGAATGGAAAGAGCAGTCAATTCAGACCCTTGCCCTGGAACTCCCTAATTTAGCTAAACCCTTTGACCTTTACATTCCCGGTGAAAGGTGAATCACCATTGGAGAATTAGTGCAAAAACTGGGACCACTTGAAATGGAACAATGCAAGAATGCCATCCAGGTAGGATAAACTACGGTCACCAAGGGGCTTGGCCCACTGCCACATCTGGCCAAGATACTGGCGGTATCTAAAAACCTGGAAATCAGCAGCCCAAAAGGCCACCTCCCTCCTAAGGGAAAAGGACCCCACGTGGTGATCCTAACCACCAACCATGCCCTGAAGTTGCAGGGTTCGCTCCGTGGGCACACCGACCTCGAGTGAGGAGGCCTTCCAACTCCAACATCCAGAGAGATAACCGGGGGCAACAGGGCACCATGACGACTCGTGTGAACATCACTTGACCTGGAGTTTCTCTCATAAAACAACAAGAGTGTGTCCCAAAAGAGTAGACTACTGCTTGCAGGACTTACTGCACCCAGAGGGGAGCTAATAATCTTGGCGGGGGAACCGTATATCACACTGTCACCATAGAAAAGCCTACAGACACCGTGATGATGGTGGCCAATAAGACCGGCTGGACTCCTGTTTACTTCAAAAGGCTGTTGACTCAGTGGCCATCATGGTCCTTGATCACCACTGACCCTGGACTGTCTGGGAGTTGAGCGGGCAGGGCTCTGACACCTGGTGCTGTTTGTACGTTAATTCAGGGGCCTAATTGAAGAAAGCGCAGACTACTGGTCAGAGCATCTAGGCTGGCAGAAACGGTCAGCCTAAGGTGGCCGAACAAATGTGGGGCGGGGTGAAACCGGCCCCCACAGCGTCTCTGCACATCTCTTTCCTGGACCCTTAAAGGTCATTAGAATCTATAACACTTCCAATGCTGGTGCTCAGGTGGACGAGCAGGGAGGCAGGGGGCCTGGGGACAATCAACGTCACCTGGAGGCTGCTGGGGAGAAGCTCTGACCCTCGACCCCGGGTATGAGGGCTCCCAACTCAGCACTCAGCAGTTACAGAAGAAGGGTCTGCACCCTCAGCACTCCAAGAATGAGGAACGGGACAAAAGGCAGAGGAGGGGTTTGTCCCCAGCAAAGCCCATTAAAAATCCCTGGGAGATAAAAATAGAATCTGGGCAATAAAGTCAAGTCTAACCTTTTTATCCTTTGTGCTTTGTCTACTTTCATGTGCTCCTAGGGTCCCGCATGCAGAGGTTCCACACCCGGCACTTCAGACCAGATTTCCTAGTGCAGAATGGCTGGGATGACACTTCAGCTCCTGGGGCCCAGTGCAGACTCCGCGATATAGAGCCTGAGCTGCAGCCAACCCGGCCCTCGAGAGCTCCGCCCCCTCCCTCCCACTGACTCTGACAGGATCTCTACACAGCAGCCCAGCCCACAGCCCACGGGGTAGTGCATGCTCTCACCTCTCCATTCTCTGATCAAAATATAAAGTTTCCTTTGCTTGTGAACCAAACTCAGTCTCTATCTGTTGGCCCCAATGACACTGGGCAGGGGGACACTTGTTGGGGTCCACTCTGGAGGATCAGTAACAGAAATTGAGACTATTGTAACCTCAATGAACAGATGTGTGAGCCAAACTGTAGTTAACATAGAACAGTGTATAAGGCTCGGGTAAAATAAGATGTTTCTAACACTTCCATTTGATATTTCATCACTTTATTATAAGCAAGTTCAGTAAAAAGGTTTGTCTTATTTGTCAGGTCAATATTAGAGAAACGAGGTGATTTCTTTCCAAGGATGTACATCTAATAATCTTGGTTAAAGCTTCAATCTTGTTTTAAATGCTTTTCCATTGAAAATGATACCTCTCTTTCAGCTCCCCCATTTCTGAGAAGTATAAAATCTTATAATTTATTATTACCAAAGGGGAAAGGTGGGAGGAGGGATAAATTAACAGTTTGGGATTAACACATACACACTGCTATGTATAAAATAGATCATCAACAAGGAACTACTGTATAGCACAGGGAACTACACTCAACATTTTGCAATAACCTATAAGGGGAAATAATCTGAAAAAGAATAGATATTTTTATTGACATCATCTATCAATGACAGTTAAAGTGTAACCTAAGGGAAGCTGGTGGTGAGTGCTTCTGACCCTGAAGACTTCAATCATCTAAAGTTTGGACTCTGCCTACTTCCCAAGGCCCTTAATGAACATATGTGTAGCCGTAGCTTAAAAAATTCCCCAGTTTGGGTTTCGGGGAGACACTGATTTTGAAAAAGCCCTGGTGTTCTCCTTACATGAATGGGACTCTTCCTACTGCTAAAACATGTCTGTCACACCCAGAGGATGGTATACCGTCTGTTTGGGAAGAGTTTGGAAAAGGCATCTCATCTCCTCATCTCCTGGTGCTTGGGTTCACCCCTCCAGCGTCTTTACTAACAGTCTCCCCACTTGGAGATGTCAGCACGTCAACATCCTGTTGCGTACAGTTTGGAATTTGTCCAGAGGATGAAGCGGAAGGATGAGGAACAATGAGAGACAAGTCCTAGGTGTTCAGACAGGCACATGTCACTCTAATTTCCAATCAGGAAGACGAATTGACCAAAGGCTAGGGTTGCCCATGGAAACAGTATAGGGCTTGAGGAAATCCCGCTGCTTTGTGGTCAGTTCCCATAAACACAAGTTGAACAATGGAACTCAGGGGCAGTAAAATTCACGAAACTGCAGAGTTGAAAATATCCATCACTGAAAAATGTCTTGAGGAATGTCAGAGAAAAGGACTTGTAAGCAAGGGAGAATGGCAGGAAAGGGATTTGAGGAGGTAGAAAGGACTCGCCATTAAGCACAAGAAAAGGAGCTGAACATTGCCAACATTGCAGTTGGCCAAAAAGGGTGTATGCGTTTTTTTCCGTATATATTCAAGAAAAGGGCATACACTTTTTTAGCCAACCAATCAGGTGGGCACTGGAAGTCAATACTACAAAAGATATCACTTTGCATCAGTCAGAAGAGCCATCCTCATAAAGCGTAAACAACAGAAATGCAGGACAGGGCAAGGAGAAGAGGGAGCCCTGTGAGACTTATAGTGGAAATGTATATTGCCAACGGCCATTCTGGAGAAGTGTGTTGTGTTTACTAAAGCATCTAAAAAATGAGCTACAGAGCATAGGGCACTTGCACTCATGGGCGTATATCTTGGGAAAAACAAAAATCGAGAGGACACAGGCACCCCAATGTTTACCCCCTCTCTGTTTAAAAGATCCTCGACTAGGATATAACTTAAATGTCTCTGGAGAGAAAAAATGGATAGAGATGTGGTACTTAGGTAGAGTGGAATATTATTCAGCCTGGAAATCAATGAAATATGGCCAGTTGTAACAACTCCGGAGGAGTACGTATGATCATTCTATTTATTTATTTTTGGCTGTGTTGGTTCTTCGTTTCTGTGCGAGGGCTTTCTCTAATTGCGGCAAGTGGGAGCCACTCCTCATCGCGGTGCGCGGGCCTCTCACTATCGCGGCCTCTCCCATTGCGGAGCACAGGCTTCAGACGCGCAGGCTCAGTAATTGTGACTCACGGGGCTAGTTGCTCTGCGACATGTGGGATCTTCCCAGACCAGGGCTCGAACCTGTGTCCTCTGCATTGGCAGGTAGATTATTAACCACTGCGCCACCAGGGAAGCCCTACGTATGATCATTCTAAGTGACATAATTCAAAAAGAAAAAGACACATATCATAAGATATCACTTAAAGGTGGAATCCAAAATGGCTACACATGAAATAAATTACAAAACAAAAACATAGTCAAATATGTAGAAAACACGCATAAGGCTGCTAAACGGGAAAGGTGGGGAGGGGTGAGGCATCATCCAGGAGGTTGAAATTAGCAAAGATACCATTCCAAATACCAAACTGATAATCAACAAGGTCTACACGGTAGCTAAAAGAACTGCACTCAGCACACTCAAGTCACCGGAAAAGAATATATACGACTGGTAAGAATCTGAAAAAGAATTTACTGATGTCTCTCTGTACATGAATCAAGTGGATGTACAGCAGCAAGAAACAGAGCTTTGAAAATCAGCTGTAACCAATATAGTAATAAATTGAAAAAAATAAACGACAGAGAGACAGAGAAAACCTCTTACAACTTTTCCTCAGGGACGGTGATGCAACATGGATTGAACACATCTAGACCCACAGCAGGATGAGACATAAGGCTGGAAACTGTTTGCATTAAGAGAAATGTGAGGTTGGGTGAGGAAATGCACACCCTTTAAAGTAATACTACCTGGTACCCATTCAATGGGTCCCAAATCTGCAGGTTCAAGGGATCTTCCTACAGCTAAAACATGCATGGAAAACCCAGAGGACTGTACACCATGTGATCGGGAGATGTGTCTAAAATGCAGCTCATTTATCCTCTCCTGGTGCTCCTGTTCACCATTCCAGCCACGTTACTTAGAATCTCCCCACTTGGAGAATCAGCACATTTCAACTTCTGTTTCACACATTTTGCAAATTGTGAGGAGGATGAACGGGAAGAGGGGGAACCAATGAGAGAATAGTTGTAGGGGTTTGGACGGGCACATATCACTCTAATTTCCCATTAAGAATAAGAATTGAAAAAAGGCTCAGCCCGCCTCGCCGGAGCCAAAATAGGGCCTGAAGCAATCCTGCGGGTTTGAGGCCAGCTCACAAAAGAGCAACTTAAAAAATGGAGCTCAGGGTCACTGCAATTCACAAACCTGCAGAGTTATAAATGAAAACTAACATCCAAAACTATGTTGAGGTAAGGCAAAGAAGAGGATCTGAATGCAAGACAGAATTGCAAGAAACAGATTTCAAGAGATAGATTGGACTCGTCTTTAAAGCACATGAAAAGCAGCAGAATTTCGACAATGATGCAGTTGGCCCAAAAGGGCGTATGCGTTTTTTCCTGATTATATCCAGGAAAAAACGCATACGCACTTTATGGGCAACAAAGCAAGCAAGCAATGCAAATGTGCACAACAAAGAAGTCTCATTTCCCACTGGTCAAAAGGGCCATCCTAAAAAATTGTAAAAACCAGAAATGCAGGACAGGCCATGGAGAACAGGGAGCCTTTATACGCTGATGGGCAGTGTGCGAACTGCCGAGAGCCACTCTGGAGAAGTGTATGGTGGTTCCTAAATCATCTAAAAAACAGAGCTACAGAGCATAGGACACTTCCAATCATGGGAGTATATCTAGGGAAGTCTAAAAATCAACAAGACACAAGCACACCACAGTTTAGGGCTACTCTGTTTACAAGAACCTCAACTTCAGTACACCTTAAATATCCCAGGAAAGAGAACAATGGATAAAGAAGATGTGGTACTTATGTACAATGGAATATCTCTTCACCATGAAATCAATGTAATAAGGCTAGTAGAAGGATAAAGAGTGGATTTAGGTCCGATAATACTACTTGAAATAAGTCAAACAGAAAAAGAAACATATCATAAGATATCACTTATAGAGGGAGGGTAAATATGGCTGCACAAGAAATGAATTACAGAACAGAACAGTGTCTCACATTTAGAAAACACACTTATGTCAGCTTAAGGGGAAAGGAGAGGTGGGGTGATGCATAAAACCAGAGTTTGAAATTAGCACAGATACCATTCAATAAACCAAATAGATATTAGACAAGATCTACACCTTGCTCAATGAACTGGCCTCAACACACCCTATACACCGCAGAGAAATATATCTGAGTAATAAGAATCTTAAAACCCATGTATTGATATATCTCCATAAGGGAATCAAGTGTGTGCAGAGCAGCACAAACACAGCAGTGAAAATGAGCTAAACCCCATTATAGAAATAAATTTTAAAAACAAAACGCAGAAACAATGAAAGAGAGAAAAATTCTTACAAAATTCGCTCAGGGGCTGTGATGCAACCTGGATTGACCACATATAAACCCACAGCTGGATAAGACATAAGGCTGGACACTTGGGACTGAGAGGATTGGTGAGCTTTGGTGAGCAACTGCCAAAAGTTTAATGCAATACTTCATGCTACTCATTCCAAGGGTCCCAACACTCCAGGTTGAAGGGAATCTTCCTACAGCTAAACCATGCTTGGGAAACCCAGCGACTGGTATACCATATGATCGGGAAAGGTTTCTAAAATGCACCTCATTTTTCCTCTCCTGGGGCTCCGGATCGACATTCCAGCCGCTTTACTAACAACATCCCCACATGGAGAGTCAATGCCTTTAAGTTCTGGTATCACACAGTCTGCAGTTAGTGCGGAGGATGAATGGGAATAGGGGGAACATGTGAGAAACTAGCTGTAGTGGTTTCAATGGGCACATGTCACTCTAATTTCACATCAGTAAGAAGAATAAACCAAAGGCACAGCAAGGTGCCCCAGAAGAAGAATAGGGCCTGAAGGAATCCTGTGGTTATGAGGCAAGATCACAAAAATAAGAGCTGAAAAATGGAGCTAAGGGCCACTGCAATTCAAAAACCTGCAGAGTTATAAAGGCTAACTATTTTCAAAAAATATATTGAGGTAAGGCTATGAAGAGGCAATGAAAGCAAGGCAGAATTGCAGGAAACCAATTTCAGGAGGAAGACTGGAATTGCACTGAAAACATATGAAGAAAGTCAGAACCTCGACAATGATGCACTTGGCCAAAAAGGGCGTATGCGTTGTTTCCTGAATATATTCAGGAAAAAACCCATATGCACTTTTTGGCCAACCAGGCAAGCTTGCAAAGGAAATCTGCACTACAATGAAGTCTCACTTCCCCCCGGTCAAAGGGCCATCTGAAAAAAGTGTAAAATCCAGAAAGGCAGGACAGGCCATGGAGAACTGGGAGCCTTGTTATGCTGATGGGCGGGATATAAATTGCCAACAGCCACTCGGGAGAAGTGTATTGTGTTTCCTGAAACATCTAAAAAACAAAGCAACAGAGCCTAGGGCACTTCCACTTATGGTCCTATAGCTTAGGGAAATTAAAATAAAAAAGACACAGCCACCCCAAAGTTTGGCACGGCTCTGTTTACAAGAACCTCGTCTACGGTACAAGTTCAATATCACAGAAAGTGAAAAATGGATAAAGAAGTTGCGGTACTTACGTACAATGCAATATCACTCAGCAATGAAATCTATGTAATCAGGCCCATAGCAGCATAATGAGTGGATTCAGGTATGATGATTCTAACTGAAATAAGTCACACAGAAAAAGAAACATCATAAGATATCACTAATACACGGAATGTAAACTTGGCTACACAGGAACTGGATTACAACACAGAACAGGGTCTCAAATTTAGAAAACCAACTTATGCTTGCTTAAGGGGAAATGTGAGTTTGGGTGCTGCATAAAACCAGAGATTGAAATGAGCACAGATAAAGTTCCTTAAGCCAAATATGTAATAGAAAAGAGCTACTCCTTGCTCAACAAAAAGGACTCAACAACCCATATTAAACGCCTAAGAATGTACCTGACTAGTAAGTACCTTAAAACCTATGGATCGCTATGCCTCCGAAAGAGAATCAAGCATGTGTAGAGGGACATAAACGCACCAGTGATAGGATTGGAGAGGTTCGGTGAGCAAATGAAGACCCTTTGAAGTCATATTGCATGGTACCCATTCCACGGGTCTCAACTCTCCAGGTTTAAGGGATTCTTCCTTCAGCTAAAACATGCATGTGGAACCCAGAGTATGATCAACCGTGTGATCGGGAGACGTGTTCCAATATGTCTCAGTTCTCGTCCCCTGGTACTCATGTGCAACATTCCAGACGCTTTACTAACACTCTCCCGACTTGGAGAGTCAGTGACTTTAACCTCCTGTTTGGCCCAGTTTGCAATTTCTGCGAAAGATGAACACGAATAGGGAGAACAAATGAGAGACTAGCTGGAGGTGTCTGGACGGGCAAATTTAACTCTCATTTCTCACCAGGAAGAGGAATTAACCAAAGGCTCAGCTTGCCATTCCGGAACCAGATTAGGGCCTGAAGCAACCCTGCGGTGTTGCGGCCAGCTCACAAGAAAGCGAGTTGAAGAAAGGAGCTCAGGGGCACTGTAATTCACAAACCTGCAGAGTTATAAATGACAGCTATCGTCCAAAAATATACTGAAGTAAGGCTGCCAAGAGGACTTGAAAGCGGGGCAGAATTGCAGGACACCGATTTCAGGAGGTAGACTGGAATTGCATTTAAAGCATAGGAAAAGAGGCAGAACGTCGATAATGATGCACTTGGCCAAAAAGGGCGTATGCGTTTTTTCGTGAATATATTCAGGAAAAAACGCATACACACTTTTTGGCCAACCAAGCAAGCTTGCAAAGGAAATCTGCACTACAATGAAGTCTCACTTCCCCCCGGTCAAAAGGGCCATCTGAAAAAAGTGTAAAATCCAGAAAGTCAGGACAGGCCATGGAGAACTGGGAGCCTTGTTATGCTGATGGGCGGGATGTAAACTGCCAACAGCCACTCGGGAGAAGTGTATGGTTTTTCCTGAAACATCTAAAAAACAAAGCAACAGAGCCTAGGGCACTTCCACTTATGGTCCTATAGCTTAGGGAAATTAAAATCAAAAAGACACAGCCACCCCAAAGTTTGGGACGGCTCTGTTTACAAGAACCTCGTTTACGGTACAAGTTCAATATCGCAGAAAGCGAAAAATGGATAAAGAAGTTGTGGTACTTACGTACAATGCAATATCACTCAGCAATGAAATCTATGTCATCAGGCCCGTAGCAGCATAGTGAATGGATTCAGGTATGATGATTCTACCTGAAATAAGTCACACAGACAAAGAAACATCATAAGATACCACTAATACACGGAATGTAAACTTGGCTACACAGGAACTGAATTACAAAACAGAACAAGGTCTCAAATTTAGAAAACCAACTTATGCTTGCTTAAGGGGGAAGGTGAGTTGGGGTGCTGCATAAAACCAGAGATTGAAATGAGCACAGATAAAGTTCCTTAAGCCAAATATGGAATAGACAAGAGCTACTCCTTGCTCAACGAAATGGACTCAACACCCCATATTAAACGCCTAAGAATGTACCTGACTAGTAAGTATCTTAAAACCTATGGATTGCTATGTCTCCAAAAGAGAGGCAAGCGTGTGTACAGGGGCATAAACAGAGCAGTGATAGGATTGCAGAGGTTCGGTGAACAAATGAAGACCCTTTGAAGTCATATTGCATGTTACCCATTCCACGGGTCTCAACTCTCCAGGTTTAAGGGATACTTCCTTCAGCTAAAACATGCATGTGGAACCCACAGTATGATCAACCGTGTGATCGGGAGACATGTTCCAATATGTCTCAGTTCTCGTCCCCTGGTACTCAGGTGCAACATTTCAGACGCTTTACTAACACTCTCCCGACTTGGAGAGTCAGTGCCTTTAACCTCCTGTTTGGCCCAGTTTGCAATTTCTGCGGAAGATGAACAGGAATAGGGAGAACAAATGAGAGACTAGCTGGAGGTGTCTGGACGGGCAAATTTAACTCTCATTTCCCACCAGGATGAGGAATTAACCAAAGGCTCAGCATGCCGTGCCGGAACCAGATTAGGGCCTGAAGCAATCCTGCGGTGTTGCGGCCAGCTCACAAGAAAGCGAGTTGAAGAAAGGAGCTCAGGGTCACTGTAATTCACAAACCTGCAGAGTTATAAATGACAGCTATCGTCCAAAAATATACTGAAGTAAGGCTGCCAAGAGGACTTGAAAGTGGGGCAGAATTGCAGGAAACCGATTTCAGGAGGTAGACTGGAATTGCATTTAAAGCATAGGAAAAGAGGCAGAACGTCAACAATGATGCACTTGGCCAAAAAGGGCGTATGCGTTTTTTCCTGATTATATCCAGGAAAAAACGCATACGCACTTTATGGGCAACGAAGCAAGCAAGCAATGCAAATGTGCACAACAAGGAAGTCTCATTTCCCACCGGTCAAAAGGGCCATCCTAAAAAATTGTAAAAACCAGAAATGCAGGACAGGCCATGGAGAAGAGGGAGCCTTTATACGCTGATGGGCAGTGTGTGAACTGCCGAGAGCCACTCTGGAGAAGTGTATGGTGGTTCCTAAATCATCTAAAAAACAGAGCTACAGAGCATAGGACACTTCCAATCATGGGAGTATATCTAGGGAAGTCTAAAAATCAACAAGACACAAGCACACCACAGTTTAGGGCTACTCTGTTTACAAGAACCTCAACTTCAGTACACCTTAAATATCCCAGGAAAGAGAACAATGGATAAAAAAGATGTGGTACTTATGTACAATGGAATATCTCTTCACCATGAAATCAATGTAATAAGGCTAGTAGAAGGATAAAGAGTGGATTTAGGTCCGATAATACTACTTGAAATAAGTCAAACAGAAAAAGAAACATATCATAAGATATCACTTATAGAGGGAGGGTAAATATGGCTGCACAAGAAATGAATTACATAACAGAACAGTGTCTCACATTTAGAAAACACACTTATGTCAGCTTAAGGGGAAAGGAGAGGTGGGGTGATGCATAAAACCAGAGTTTGAAATTAGCACAGATACCGTTCAATAAACCAAATAGATATTAGACAATATCTACACCTTGCTCAATGAACTGGCCTCAACACACCCTATACACCACAGAGAAATATATCTGAGTAATAAGAATCTTAAAACCCATGTATTGATATATCTCCATAAGGGAATCAAGTGTGTGCAGAGCGGCACAAACACAGCAGTGAAAATGAGTTAAACCCCATTATAGAAATAAATTTTAAAAACAAAACGCAGAAACAATGAAAGAGAGAAAAATTCTTACAAAATTTGCTCAGGGGCTGTGATGCAACCTGGATTGACCACATATAAACCCAAAGCTGGATAAGACATAAGGCTGGACACTTGGGGCTGAGAGGATTGGTGAGCTTTGGTGAGCAACTGCCAAAAGTTTAATGCAATACTTCATGCTACTCATTCCAAGGGTCCCAACACTCCAGGTTGAAGGGAATCTTCCTACAGCTAAACCATGCTTGGGAAACCCAGCGACTGGTATACCATATGATCGGGAAAGGTTTCTAAAATGCACCTCATTTTTCCTCTCCTGGGGCTCCGGATCGACATTCCAGCCGCTTTACTAACAATATCCCCACATGGAGAGTCAATGCCTTTAAGTTCTGGTATCGCACAGTCTGCAGTTAGTGCGGAGGATGAATGGGAATAGGGGGAACCAATGAGAAACAAGCTGTAGCAGTTTCAATGGGCACATGTCACACTAATTTCACATCAGTAAGAAGAATAAACCAAAGGCACAGCAAGGTGCCCCAGAAGAAGAATAGGGCCTGAAGGAATCCTGTGGTTATGAGGCAAGATCACAAAAGTAAGAGCTGAAAAATGGAGCTAAGGGCCACTGCAATTCAAAAACCTGCAGAGTTATAAAGGCCAACTATTTTCATAAAATATATTGAGGTAAGGCTATGAAGAGGCATTGAAAGCAAGGCAGAATTGCAGGAAACCGATTTCAGGAGGTAGACTGGAATTGCATTTAAAGCATAGGAAAAGAGGCAGAACGTCGACAATGATGCACTTGGCCAAAAAGGGCGTATGCGTTTTTTCCTGAATATATTCAGGAAAAAACGCATACGCCCTTTTTGGCCAACCAAGCAAGCTTGCAAAGGAAATCTGCACTACAATGAAGTCTCACTTCCCCCCGGTCAAAAGGGCCATCTGAAAAAAGTGTAAAATCCAGAAAGTCAGGACAGGCCATGGAGAACTGGGAGCCTTGTTATGCTGATGGGCGGGATGTAAATTGCCAACAGCCACTGGGGAGAAGTGTATGGTGTTTCCTGAAACATCTAAAAAACAAAGCAACAGAGCCTAGGGCACTTCCACTTATGGTCCTATAGCTTAGGGAAATTAAAATCAGAAAGACACAGCCACCCCAAAGTTTGGGACGGCTCTGTTTACAAGAACCTCGTTTACAGTACAAGTTCAATATCACAGAAAGTGAAAAATGGATAAGGAAGTTGTGGTACTTATGTACAATGCAATATCACTCAGCAATGACATCTATGTCATCAGGCCCATAGCAGCATAATGAGTGGATTCAGGTATGATGATTCTAACTGAAATAAGTCACACAGAAAAAGAAACATCATAAGATATCACTAATACACGGAATATAAACTTGGCTACACAGGAACTGAATTACAAAACAGAACAGTGTCTCAAGTTTAGAAAACCAACTTATGCTTGCTTAAGGGGGAAGGTGAGTTGGGGTGCTGCATAAAACCAGAGATTGAAATGAGCACAGATAAAGTTCCTTAAGCCAAATATGGAATAGACAAGAGCTACTCCTTGCTCAACGAAATGGACTCAACACCCCATATTAAACGCCTAAGAATGTACCTGATTAGTAAGTATCTTAAAACCTATGGATCGCTAGGTCTCCGAAAGAGAATCTAGCGTGTGTACGGGGCATAAACGCAGCAGTGATAGGATTGGAGAGGTTCGGTGAGCAAATGAAGACCCTTTGAAGTCATATTGCATGGTATCCATTCCACGGGTCTCAACTCTCCAGGTTTAAGGGATTCTTCCTTCAGCTAAAACATGCATGTGGAACCCAGAGTATGATCAACCGTGTGATCGGGAGACGTGTTCCAATATGTCTCAGTTCTCGTCCCCTGGTACTCGGGTGCAACATTCCAGACGCTTTACTAACACTCTCCCGACTTGGAGAGTCAGTGCCTTTAACCTCCTGTTTGGCCCAGTTTGCAATTTCTGCGGAAGATGAACAGGAATAGGGAGAACCAATGAGAGACTAGCTGGAGGTGTTGGACGGGCAAATTTAACTCTCATTTCCCACCACGAAGAAGAATTAACCAAAGGCTCAGCGTGCCGTGCCGGAACCAGATTAGGGCCTGAAGCAATCCTGTGGTATTGCGGGCAGCTCACAAGAAAGCAAGTTGAAGAAAGGAGCTCAGGGGCACTGTAATTCACAAACCTGCAGAGTTATAAATGACAGCTATCGTCCAAAAATATACTGAAGTAAGGCTGCCAAGAGGACTTGAAAGCGGGGCAGAATTGCAGGAAACCGATTTCAGGAGGTAGACTGGAATTGCATTTAAAGCATAGGAAAAGAGGCAGAACGTCGACAATGATGCACTTGGCTAAAAAGGGCGTATGCGTTTTTTCCTGAATATATTCAGGAAAAAACGCATACGCCCTTGTTGGCCAACCAAGCAAGCTTGCAAAGGAAATCTGCACTACAATGAAGTCTCACTTCCCCCCGGTCAAAAGGGCCATCTGAAAAAAGTGTAAAATCCAGAAAGTCAGGACAGGCCATGGAGAACTGGGAGCCTTGTTATGCTGATGGGCGGGATGTAAATTGTCAACAGCCACTGGGGAGAAGTGTATGGTGTTTCCTGAAACATCTAAAAAACAAAGCAACAGAGCCTAGGGCACTTCCACTTATGGTCCTATAGCTTAGGGAAATTAAAATCAAAAAGACACAGCCACCCCAAAGTTTGGGACGGCTCTGTTTACAAGAACCTCCTTTAAGGTACAAGTTCAATATCGCAGAAAGTGAAAAATGGATAAAGAAGTTGTGGTACTTACATACAATGCAATATCACGCAGCAATGAAATCTATGTCATCAGGCCCGTTGCAGCATAATGAGTGGATTCAGGTATGATGATTCTAACTGAAATAATTCACACAGAAAATGAAACAACATAAGATATCACTAATACACGGAATGTAAACTTGGCTACACAGGAACTGGATTACAAAACAGAACAGGGTCTCAAATTTAGAAAACCAACTTATGCTTGCTTAAGGGGAAAGGTGAGTTGGGGTGCTGCATAAAACCAGAGATTGAAATGAGCACAGATAAAGTTCCTTAAGCCAAATATGTAATAGACAAGATCTACTCCTTGCTCAACGAAATGGACTCAACACCCCATATTAAACGCCTAAGAATGTACCTGACTAGTAAGTATCTTAAAACCTATGGATCGCTATGTCTCCGAAAGAGAATCAAGCGTGTGTACAGGGGCATAAACGCAGCAGTGATAGGATTGGACAGGTTCGGTGAGCAAATGAAGACCCTTTGAAGTCATATTGCATGGTACCCATTCCATGGGTCTCAACTCTCCAGGTTTAAGGGATTCTTCCTTCAGCTAAATCATGCATGTGGAACCCAGAGTATGATCAACCGTGTGATCGGGAGACGTGTTCCAATATGTCTCAGTTCTCGTCCCCTGGTACTCGGGTGCAACATTCCAGACACTTTACTAACACTCTCCCGACTTGGAGAGTCAGTGCCTATAACCTCCTGTTTGGCCCAGTTTGCAATTTCTGCGGAAGATGAACAGGAATAGGGAGAACCAATGAGAGATTAGCTGGAGGTGTCTGGACGGGCAAATTTAACTCTCATTTCCCACCAGGAAGAAGAATTAACCAGAGGCTCAGCGTGCCGTGCCGGAACCAGATTAGGGCCTGAAGCAATCCTGCGGTATTGCGGGCAGCTCACAAGAAAGCAAGTTGAAGAAAGGAGCTCAGGGGCAGTGTAATTCACAAACCTGCAGAGTTATAAATGTCAGCTATCGTCCAAAAATATACTGAAGTAAGGCTGCCAAGAGGACTTGAAAGCGGGGCAGAATTGCAGGAAACCGATTTCAGGAGGTAGGCTGGAATTGCATTTAAAGCATAGGAAAAGAGGCAGAACGTCGACAATGATGCACTTGGCCAAAAAGGGTGTATGCGTTTTTTCCTGAATATATTCAGGAAAAAATGCATACGCCCTTGTTGGCCAACCAAGCAAGCTTGCAAAGGAAATCTGCACTACAATGAAGTCTCACTTCCGCCCGGTCAAAAGGGCCATCTGAAAAAAGTGTAAAATCCAGAAAGGCAGGACAAGCCATGGAGAACTTGGAGCCTTGTTATGCTGATGGGCGGGATGTAAATTGCCAACAGCCACTGGGGAGAAGTGTATGGTGTTTCCTGAAACATCTAAAAAACAAAGCAACAGAGCCTAGGGCACTTCCACTTACGGTCCTATAGCTTAGGGAAATTAAAATCAGAAAGACACAGCCACCCCAAAGTTTGGGACGGCTCTGTTTACAAGAACCTCGTTTACAGTACAAGTTCAATATCACAGAAAGTGAAAAATGGATAAGGAAGTTGTGGTACTTACGTACAATGCAATATCACTCAGCAATGACATCTATGTCATCAGGCCCATAGCAGCATAATGAGTGGATTCAGGTATGATGATTCTAACTGAAATAAGTCACACAGAAAAAGAAACATCATAAGATATCACTAATACACGGAATATAAACTTGGCTACACAGGAACTGGATTACAAAACAGAACAGGGTCTCAAATTTAGAAAACCAACTTATGCTTGCTTAAGGGGAAAGGTGAGTTGGGGTGCTGCATAAAACCAGAGATTGAAATGAGCACAGATAAAGTTCCTTAAGCCAAATATGGAATAGACAAGAGCTACTCCTTGCTCAACGAAATGGACTCAACACCCCATATTAAACGCCTAAGAATGTACCTGATTAGTAAGTATCTTAAAACCTATGGATCGCTAGGTCTCCGAAAGAGAATCTAGCGTGTGTACGGGGCATAAACGCAGCAGTGATAGGATTGGAGAGGTTCGGTGAGCAAATGAAGACCCTTTGAAGTCATATTGCATTGTACCCATTCCATGGGTCTCAACTCTCCAGGTTTAAGGGATTCTTCCTTCAGCTAAAACATGCATGTGGAACCCAGAGTATGATCAACCGTGTGATCGGGAGACGTGTTCCAATATGTCTCAGTTCTCGTCCCCTGGTACTCGGGTGCAACATTCCAGAGGCTTTACTAACACTCTCCCGACTTGGAGAGTCAGTGCCTTTAACCTCCTGTTTGGCCCAGTTTGCAATTTCTGCGGAAGATGAACAGGAATAGGGAGAACCAATGAGAGACTAGCTGGAGGTGTCTGGACGGGCAAATTTAACTCTCATTTCCCACCAGGAAGAAGAATTAACCAAAGGCTCAGCGTGCCGTGCCGGAACCAGATTAGGGCCTGAAGCAATCCTGTGGTATTGCGGGCAGCTCACAAGAAAGCAAGTTGAAGAAAGGAGCTCAGGGGCACTGTAATTCACAAACCTGCAGAGTTATAAATGACAGCTATCGTCCAAAAATATACTGAAGTAAGGCTGCCAAGAGGACTTGAAAGCGGGGCAGAATTGCAGGAAACCGATTTCAGGAGGTAGACTGGAATTGCATTTAAAGCATAGGAAAAGAGGCAGAACGTCGACAATGATGCACTTGGCTAAAAAGGGCATATGCGTTTTTTCCTGAATATATTCAGGAAAAAACGCATACGCCCTTGTTGGCCAACCAAGCAAGCTTGCAAAGGAAATCTGCACTACAATGAAGTCTCACTTCCCCCCGGTCAAAAGGGCCATCTGAAAAAAGTGTAAAATCCAGAAAGTCAGGACAGGCCATGGAGAACTGGGAGCCTTGTTATGCTGATGGGCGGGATGTAAATTGTCAACAGCCACTCGGGAGAAGTGTATGGTGTTTCCTGAAACATCTAAAAAACAAAGCAACAGAGCCTAGGGCACTTCCACTTATGGTCCTATAGCTTAGGGAAATTAAAATCAAAAAGACACAGCCACCCCAAAGTTTGGGACGGCTCTGTTTACAAGAACCTCCTTTAAGGTACAAGTTCAATATCGCAGAAAGTGAAAAATGGATAAAGAAGTTGTGGTACTTACGTACAATGCAATATCACACAGCAATGAAATCTATGTCATCAGGCCCATTGCAGCATAATGAGTGGATTCAGGTATGATGATTCTAACTGAAATAATTCACACAGAAAATGAAACAACATAAGATATCACTAATACACGGAATGTAAACTTGGCTACACAGGAACTGGATTACAAAACAGAACAGGGTCTCAAATTTAGAAAACCAACTTATGCTTGCTTAAGGGGAAAGGTGAGTTGGGGTGCTGCATAAAACCAGAGATTGAAATGAGCACAGATAAAGTTCCTTTAACCAAATATGTAATAGACAAGATCTACTCCTTGCTCAACGAAATGGACTCAACACCCCATATTAAACGCCTAAGAATGTACCTGACTAGTAAGTATCTTAAAACCTATGGATCGCTATGTCTCCGAAAGAGAATCAAGCGTGTGTACAGGGGCATAAACGCAGCAGTGATAGGATTGGACAGGTTCGGTGAGCAAATGAAGACCCTTTGAAGTCATATTGCATGGTACCCATTCCATGGGTCTCAACTCTCCAGGTTTAAGGGATTCTTCCTTCAGCTAAATCATGCATGTGGAACCCAGAGTATGATCAACCGTGTGATCGGGAGACGTGTTCCAATATGTCTCAGTTCTCGTCCCCTGGTACTCGGGTGCAACATTCCAGACACTTTACTAACACTCTCCCGACTTGGAGAGTCAGTGCCTTTAACCTCCTGTTTGGCCCAGTTTGCAATTTCTGCGGAAGATGAACAGGAATAGGGAGAACCAATGAGAGACTAGCTGGAGGTGTCTGGACGGGCAAATTTAACTCTCATTTCCCACCAGGAAGAAGAATTAACCAGAGGCTCAGCGTGCCGTGCCGGAACCAGATTAGGGCCTGAAGCAATCCTGCGGTATTGCGGGCAGCTCACAAGAAAGCAAGTTGAAGAAAGGAGCTCAGGGGCAGTGTAATTCACAAACCTGCAGAGTTATAAATGTCAGCTATCGTCCAAAAATATACTGAAGTAAGGCTGCCAAGAGGACTTGAAAGCGGGGCAGAATTGCAGGAAACCGATTTCAGGAGGTAGGCTGGAATTGCATTTAAAGCATAGGAAAAGAGGCAGAACGTCGACAATGATGCACTTGGCCAAAAAGGGTGTATGCGTTTTTTCCTGAATATATTCAGGAAAAAACGCATACGCCCTTGTTGGCCAACCAAGCAAGCTTGCAAAGGAAATCTGCACTACAATGAAGTCTCACTTCCCCCCGGTCAAAAGGGCCATCTGAAAAAAGTGTAAAATCCAGAAAGGCAGGACAAGCCATGGAGAACTTGGAGCCTTGTTATGCTGATGGGCGGGATGTAAATTGCCAACAGCCACTGGGGAGAAGTGTAAGGTGTTTCCTGAAACATCTAAAAAACAAAGCAACAGAGCCTAGGGCACTTCCACTTACGGTCCTATAGCTTAGGGAAATTAAAATCAGAAAGACACAGCCACCCCAAAGTTTGGGACGGCTCTGTTTACAAGAACCTCGTTTACAGTACAAGTTCAATATCACAGAAAGTGAAAAATGGATAAGGAAGTTGTGGTACTTACGTACAATGCAATATCACTCAGCAATGACATCTATGTCATCAGGCCCATAGCAGCATAATGAGTGGATTCAGGTATGATGATTCTAACTGAAATAAGTCACACAGAAAAAGAAACATCATAAGATATCACTAATACACGGAATATAAACTTGGCTACACAGGAACTGGATTACAAAACAGAACAGGGTCTCAAATTTAGAAAACCAACTTATGCTTGCTTAAGGGGAAAGGTGAGTTGGGGTGCTGCATAAAACCAGAGATTGAAATGAGCACAGATAAAGTTCCTTAAGCCAAATATGGAATAGACAAGAGCTACTCCTTGCTCAACGAAATGGACTCAACACCCCATATTAAACGCCTAAGAATGTACCTGATTAGTAAGTATCTTAAAACCTATGGATCGCTAGGTCTCCGAAAGAGAATCTAGCGTGTGTACGGGGCATAAACGCAGCAGTGATAGGATTGGAGAGGTTCGGTGAGCAAATGAAGACCCTTTGAAGTCATATTGCATTGTACCCATTCCATGGGTCTCAACTCTCCAGGTTTAAGGGATTCTTCCTTCAGCTAAAACATGCATGTGGAACCCAGAGTATGATCAACCGTGTGATCGGGAGACGTGTTCCAATATGTCTCAGTTCTCGTCCCCTGGTACTCGGGTGCAACATTCCAGAGGCTTTACTAACACTCTCCCGACTTGGAGAGTCAGTGCCTTTAACCTCCTGTTTGGCCCAGTTTGCAATTTCTGCGGAAGATGAACAGGAATAGGGAGAACCAATGAGAGACTAGCTGGAGGTGTCTGGACGGGCAAATTTAACTCTCATTTCCCACCAGGAAGAAGAATTAACCAAAGGCTCAGCGTGCCGTGCCGGAACCAGATTAGGGCCTGAAGCAATCCTGTGGTATTGCGGGCAGCTCACAAGAAAGCAAGTTGAAGAAAGGAGCTCAGGGGCACTGTAATTCACAAACCTGCAGAGTTATAAATGACAGCTATCGTCCAAAAATATACTGAAGTAAGGCTGCCAAGAGGACTTGAAAGCGGGGCAGAATTGCAGGAAACCGATTTCAGGAGGTAGACTGGAATTGCATTTAAAGCATAGGAAAAGAGGCAGAACGTCGACAATGATGCACTTGGCTAAAAAGGGCGTATGCGTTTTTTCCTGAATATATTCAGGAAAAAACGCATACGCCCTTGTTGGCCAACCAAGCAATCTTGCAAAGGAAATCTGCACTACAATGAAGTCTCACTTCCCCCCGGTCAAAAGGGCCATCTGAAAAAAGTGTAAAATCCAGAAAGTCAGGACAGGCCATGGAGAACTGGGAGCCTTGTTATGCTGATGGGCGGGATGTAAATTGTCAACAGCCACTCGGGAGAAGTGTATGGTGTTTCCTGAAACATCTAAAAAACAAAGCAACAGAGCCTAGGGCACTTCCACTTATGGTCCTATAGCTTAGGGAAATTAAAATCAAAAAGACACAGCCACCCCAAAGTTTGGGACGGCTCTGTTTACAAGAACCTCCTTTAAGGTACAAGTTCAATATCGCAGAAAGTGAAAAATGGATAAAGAAGTTGTGGTACTTACGTACAATGCAATATCACACAGCAATGAAATCTATGTCATCAGGCCCGTTGCAGCATAATGAGTGGATTCAGGTATGATGATTCTAACTGAAATAAGTCACACAGAAAATGAAACAACATAAGATATCACTAATACACGGAATGTAAACTTGGCTACACAGGAACTGGATTACAAAACAGAACAGGGTCTCAAATTTAGAAAACCAACTTATGCTTGCTTAAGGGGAAAGGTGAGTTGGGGTGCTGCATAAAACCAGAGATTGAAATGAGCACAGATAAAGTTCCTTTAGCCAAATATGTAATAGACAAGATCTACTCCTTGCTCAACGAAATGGACTCAACACCCCATATTAAACGCCTAAGAATGTACCTGACTAGTAAGTATCTTAAAACCTATGGATCGCTATGTCTCCGAAAGAGAATCAAGCGTGTGTACAGGGGCATAAACGCAGCAGTGATAGGATTGGACAGGTTCGGTGAGCAAATGAAGACCCTTTGAAGTCATATTGCATGGTACCCATTCCATGGGTCTCAACTCTCCAGGTTTAAGGGATTCTTCCTTCAGCTAAAACATGCATGTGGAACCCAGAGTATGATCAACCGTGTGATCGGGAGACGTGTTCCAATATGTCTCAGTTCTCGTCCCCTGGTACTTGGGTGCAACATTCCAGACGCTTTACTAACACTCTCCCGACTTGGAGAGTCAGTGCCTTTAACCTCCTGTTTGGCCCAGTTTGCAATTTCTGCGGAAGATGAACAGGAATAGGGAGAACCAATGAGAGACTAGCTGGAGGTGTCTGGACGGGCAAATTTAACTCTCATTTCCCACCAGGAAGAAGAATTAACCAAAGGCTCAGCGTGCCGTGCCGGAACCAGATTAGGGCCTGAAGCAATCCTGCGGTATTGCGGGCAGCTCACAAGAAAGCAAGTTGAAGAAAGGAGCTCAGGGGCACTGTAATTCACAAACCTGCAGAGTTATAAATGACAGCTATCGTCCAAAAATATACTGAAGTAAGGCTGCCAAGAAGACTTGAAAGCGGGGCAGAATTGCAGGAAACCGATTTCAGGAGGTAGACTGGAATTGCATTTAAAGCATAGGAAAAGAGGCAGAACGTCGACAATGATGCACTTGGCTAAAAAGGGCGTATGCGTTTTTTCCTGAATATATTCAGGAAAAAACGCATACGCCCTTGTTGGCCAACCAAGCAAGCTTGCAAAGGAAATCTGCACTACAATGAAGTCTCACTTCCCCCCGGTCAAAAGGGCCATCTGAAAAAAGTGTAAAATCCAGAAAGTCAGGACAGGCCATGGAGAACTGGGAGCCTTGTTATGCTGATGGGCGGGATGTAAATTGCCAACAGCCACTCGGGAGAAGTGTATGGTGTTTCCTGAAACATCTAAAAAACAAAGCAACAGAGCCTAGGGCACTTCCGCTTATGGTCCTATAGCTTAGGGAAATTAAAATCAAAAAGACACAGCCACCCCAAAGTTTGGGACGGCTCTGTTTACAAGAACCTCCTTTAAGGTACAAGTTCAATATCGCAGAAAGTGAAAAATGGATAAAGAAGTTGTGGTACTTACGTACAATGCAATATCACTCAGCAATGAAATCTATGTCATCAGGCCCGTCGCAGCATAATGAGTGGATTCAGGTATGATGATTCTAACTGAAATAATTCACACAGAAAATGAAACAACATAAGATATCACTAATACACAGAATGTAAACTTGGCTACACAGGAACTGGATTACAAAACAGTACAGGGTCTCAAATTTAGAAAACCAACTTATGCTTGCTTAAGGGGAAAGGTGAGTTGGGGTGCTGCATAAAACCAGAGATTGAAATGAGCACAGATAAAGTTCCTTAAGCCAAATATGTAATAGACAAGAGCTACTCCTTGCTCAACGAAATGGACTCAACACCCCATATTAAACGCCTAAGAATGTACCTGACTAGTAAGTATCTTAAAACCTATGGATTGCTATGTCTCCGAAAGAGAATCAAGCGTGTGTACAGGGGCATAAACGCAGCAGTGATAGGATTGGACAGGTTCGGTGAGCAAATGAAGACCCTTTGAAGTCATATTGCATGGTACCCATTCCACGGGTCTCAACTCTCCAGGTTTAAGGGATTCTTCCTTCAGCTAAATCATGCATGTGGAACCCAGAGTATGATCAACCGTGTGATCGGGAGACGTGTTCCAATATGTCTCAGTTCTCGTCCCCTGGTACTCGGGTGCAACATTCCAGACACTTTACTAACGCTCTCCCGACTTGGAGAGTCAGTGCCTTTAACCTCCTGTTTGGCCCAGTTTGCAATTTCTGCGGAAGATGAACAGGAATAGGGAGAACCAATGAGAGACTAGCTGGAGGTGTCTGGACGGGCAAATTTAACTCTCATTTCCCACCAGGAAGAAGAATTAACCAAAGGCTCAGCGTGCCGTGCCGGAACCAGATTAGGGCCTGAAGCAATCCTGCGGTATTGCGGGCAGCTCACAAGAAAGCAAGTTGAAGAAAGGAGCTCAGGGGCAGTGTAATTCACAAACCTGCAGAGTTATAAATGTCAGCTATCAACCAAAAATATACTGAAGTAAGGCTGCCAAGAGGACTTGAAAGCGGGGCAGAATTGCAGGAAACCGATTTCAGGAGGTAGACTGGAATTGCATTTAAAGCATAGGAAAAGAGGCAGAACGTCGACAATGATGCACTTGGCTAAAAAGGGCGTATGCGTTTTTTCCTGAATATATTCAGGAAAAAACGCATACGCCCTTGTTGGCCAACCAAGCAAGCTTGCAAAGGAAATCTGCACTACAATGAAGTCTCACTTCCGCCCGGTCAAAAGGGCCATCTGAAAAAAGTGTAAAATCCAGAAAGTCAGGACAGGCCATGGAGAACTGGGAGCCTTGTTATGCTGATGGGCGGGATGTAAATTGCCAACAGCCACTGGGGAGAAGTGTATGGTGTTTCCTGAAACATCTAAAAAACAAAGCAACAGAGCCTAGGGCACTTCCACTTATGGTCCTATAGCTTAGGGAAATTAAAATCAAAAAGACACAGCCACCCCAAAGTTTGGGACGGCTCTGTTTACAAGAACCTCCTTTAAGGTACAAGTTCAATATCGCAGAAAGTGAAAAATGGATAAAGAAGTTGTGGTACTTACGTACAATGCAATATCACTCAGCAATGAAATCTATGTCATCAGGCCGGTAGCAGCATAATGAGTGGATTCTGGTATGATGATTCTAACTGAAATAAGTCACACAGAAAAAGAAACATCTTAAGATATCACTAATACACGGAATGTAAACTTGGCTACACAGTAACTGGACTAAAAAACAGAACAGGGTCTCAAATTCAGAAAAGCAACTTATGCTTGCTTAAGGGGAAAGGTGAGTTGGGGTGCTGCATAAAACCAGAGATTGAAATGAGCACAGATAAAGTTCCTTAAGCCAAATATGGAATAGACAAGAGCTACTCCTTGCTCAACGAAATGGAATCAACACCCCATATTAAACGCCTAAGAATGTACCTGACTAGTAAGTATCTTAAAACCTATGGATTGCTATGTCTCCGAAAGAGAATCAAGCGTGTGTACAGGGGCATAAACGCAGCAGTGATAGGATTGGAGAGGTTCGGTGAGCAAATGAAGACCCTTTGAAGTCATATTGCATGGTACCCATTCCATGGGTCTCAACTCTCCAGGTTTAAGGGATTCTTCCTTCAGCTAAAACATGCATGTGGAACCCAGAGTATGATCAACCGTGTGATCGGGTGACGTGTTCAAATATGTCTCAGTTCTCGTCCCCTGGTACTCGGGTGCAACATTCCAGACGCTTTACTAACACTCTCCCGACTTGGAGAGTCAGTGCCTTTAACCTCCTGTTTGGCCCAGTTTGCAATTTCTGCGGAAGATGAACAGGAATAGGGAGAACCAATGAGAGACTAGCTGGAGGTGTCTGGACGGGCAAATTTAACTCTCATTTCCCACCAGGAAGAAGAATTAACCAAAGGCTCAGCGTGCCGTGCCGGAACCAGATTAGGGCCTGAAGCAATCCTGCGGTATTGCGGGCAGCTCACAAGAAAGCAAGTTGAAGAAAGGAGCTCAGGGGCAGTGTAATTCACAAACCTGCAGAGTTATAAATGTCAGCTATCGTCCAAAAATATACTGAAGGCTGCCAAGAGGACTTGAAAGCGGGGCAGAATTGCAGGAAACCGATTTCAGGAGGTAGGCTGGAATTGCATTTAAAGCATAGGAAAAGAGGCAGAACGTCGACAATGATGCACTTGGCCAAAAAGGGTGTATGCGTTTTTTCCTGAATATATTCAGGAAAAAACGCATACGCCCTTGTTGGCCAACCAAGCAAGCTTGCAAAGGAAATCTGCACTACAATGAAGTCTCACTTCCGCCCGGTCAAAAGGGCCATCTGAAAAAAGTGTAAAATCCAGAAAGGCAGGACAAGCCATGGAGAACTGGGAGCCTTGTTATGCTGATGGGCGGGATGTAAATTGCCAACAGCCACTCGGGAGAAGTGTATGGTGTTTCCTGAAACATCTAAAAAACAAAGCAACAGAGCCTAGGGCACTTCCACTTATGGTCCTATAGCTTAGGGAAATTAAAATCAGAAAGACACAGCCACCCCAAAGTTTGGGACGGCTCTGTTTACAAGAACCTCCTTTAAGGTACAAGTTCAATATCGCAGAAAGTGAAAAATGGATAAAGAAGTTGTGGTACTTACGTACAATGCAATATCACTCAGCAATGAAATCTATGTCATCAGGCCCATCGCAGCATAATGAGTGGATTCAGGTATGATGATTCTAACTGAAATAATTCACACAGAAAATGAAACAACATAAGATATCACTAATACACAGAATGTAAACTTGGCTACACAGGAACTGGATTACAAAACAGTACAGGGTCTCAAATTTAGAAAACCAACTTATGCTTGCTTAAGGGGAAAGGTGAGTTGGGGTGCTGCATAAAACCAGAGATTGAAATGAGCACAGATAAAGTTCCTTAAGCCAAATATGGAATAGACAAGAGCTACTCCTTGCTCAACGAAATGGACTCAACACCCCATATTAAACGCCTAAGAATGTACCTGACTAGTAAGTATCTTAAAACCTATGGATCGCTAGGTCTCCGAAAGAGAATCTAGCGTGTGTACGGGGCATAAACGCAGCAGTGATAGGATTGGACAGGTTCGGTGAGCAAATGAAGACCCTTTGAAGTCATATTGCATGTGACCCATTCCACGGGTCTCAACTCTCCAGGTTTAAGGGATTCTTCCTTCAGCTAAAACATGCATGTGGAACCCAGAGTATGATCAACCGTGTGATCGGGAGACGTGTTCCAATATGTCTCAGTTCTCGTCCCCTGGTACTCGGGTGCAACATTCCAGACGCTTTACTAACACTCTCCCGACTTGGAGAGTCAGTGCCTTTAACCTCCTGTTTGGCCCAGTTTGCAATTTCTGCGGAAGATGAACAGGAATAGGGAGAACCAATGAGAGACTAGCTGGAGGTGTTGGACGGGCAAATTTAACTCTCATTTCCCACCACGAAGAAGAATTAACCAAAGGCTCAGCGTGCCGTGCCGGAACCAGATTAGGGCCTGAAGCAATCCTGTGGTATTGCGGGCAGCTCACAAGAAAGCAAGTTGAAGAAAGGAGCTCAGGGGCACTGTAATTCACAAACCTGCAGAGTTATAAATGACAGCTATCGTCCAAAAATATACTGAAGTAAGGCTGCCAAGAGGACTTGAAAGCGGGGCAGAATTGCAGGAAACCGATTTCAGGAGGTAGACTGGAATTGCATTTAAAGCATAGGAAAAGAGGCAGAACGTCGACAATGATGCACTTGGCTAAAAAGGGCGTATGCGTTTTTTCCTGAATATATTCAGGAAAAAACGCATACGCCCTTGTTGGCCAACCAAGCAAGCTTGCAAAGGAAATCTGCACTACAATGAAGTCTCACTTCCCCCCGGTCAAAAGGGCCATCTGAAAAAAGTGTAAAATCCAGAAAGTCAGGACAGGCCATGGAGAACTGGGAGCCTTGTTATGCTGATGGGCGGGATGTAAATTGTCAACAGCCACTGGGGAGAAGTGTATGGTGTTTCCTGAAACATCTAAAAAACAAAGCAACAGAGCCTAGGGCACTTCCACTTATGGTCCTATAGCTTAGGGAAATTAAAATCAAAAAGACACAGCCACCCCAAAGTTTGGGACGGCTCTGTTTACAAGAACCTCCTTTAAGGTACAAGTTCAATATCGCAGAAAGTGAAAAATGGATAAAGAAGTTGTGGTACTTACATACAATGCAATATCACGCAGCAATGAAATCTATGTCATCAGGCCCGTTGCAGCATAATGAGTGGATTCAGGTATGATGATTCTAACTGAAATAATTCACACAGAAAATGAAACAACATAAGATATCACTAATACACGGAATGTAAACTTGGCTACACAGGAACTGGATTACAAAACAGAACAGGGTCTCAAATTTAGAAAACCAACTTATGCTTGCTTAAGGGGAAAGGTGAGTTGGGGTGCTGCATAAAACCAGAGATTGAAATGAGCACAGATAAAGTTCCTTAAGCCAAATATGTAATAGACAAGATCTACTCCTTGCTCAACGAAATGGACTCAACACCCCATATTAAACGCCTAAGAATGTACCTGACTAGTAAGTATCTTAAAACCTATGGATCGCTATGTCTCCGAAAGAGAATCAAGCGTGTGTACAGGGGCATAAACGCAGCAGTGATAGGATTGGACAGGTTCGGTGAGCAAATGAAGACCCTTTGAAGTCATATTGCATGGTACCCATTCCATGGGTCTCAACTCTCCAGGTTTAAGGGATTCTTCCTTCAGCTAAATCATGCATGTGGAACCCAGAGTATGATCAACCGTGTGATCGGGAGACGTGTTCCAATATGTCTCAGTTCTCGTCCCCTGGTACTCGGGTGCAACATTCCAGACACTTTACTAACACTCTCCCGACTTGGAGAGTCAGTGCCTATAACCTCCTGTTTGGCCCAGTTTGCAATTTCTGCGGAAGATGAACAGGAATAGGGAGAACCAATGAGAGATTAGCTGGAGGTGTCTGGACGGGCAAATTTAACTCTCATTTCCCACCAGGAAGAAGAATTAACCAGAGGCTCAGCGTGCCGTGCCGGAACCAGATTAGGGCCTGAAGCAATCCTGCGGTATTGCGGGCAGCTCACAAGAAAGCAAGTTGAAGAAAGGAGCTCAGGGGCAGTGTAATTCACAAACCTGCAGAGTTATAAATGTCAGCTATCGTCCAAAAATATACTGAAGTAAGGCTGCCAAGAGGACTTGAAAGCGGGGCAGAATTGCAGGAAACCGATTTCAGGAGGTAGGCTGGAATTGCATTTAAAGCATAGGAAAAGAGGCAGAACGTCGACAATGATGCACTTGGCCAAAAAGGGTGTATGCGTTTTTTCCTGAATATATTCAGGAAAAAATGCATACGCCCTTGTTGGCCAACCAAGCAAGCTTGCAAAGGAAATCTGCACTACAATGAAGTCTCACTTCCGCCCGGTCAAAAGGGCCATCTGAAAAAAGTGTAAAATCCAGAAAGGCAGGACAAGCCATGGAGAACTTGGAGCCTTGTTATGCTGATGGGCGGGATGTAAATTGCCAACAGCCACTGGGGAGAAGTGTATGGTGTTTCCTGAAACATCTAAAAAACAAAGCAACAGAGCCTAGGGCACTTCCACTTACGGTCCTATAGCTTAGGGAAATTAAAATGAGAAAGACACAGCCACCCCAAAGTTTGGGACGGCTCTGTTTACAAGAACCTCGTTTACAGTACAAGTTCAATATCACAGAAAGTGAAAAATGGATAAGGAAGTTGTGGTACTTACGTACAATGCAATATCACTCAGCAATGACATCTATGTCATCAGGCCCATAGCAGCATAATGAGTGGATTCAGGTATGATGATTCTAACTGAAATAAGTCACACAGAAAAAGAAACATCATAAGATATCACTAATACACGGAATATAAACTTGGCTACACAGGAACTGGATTACAAAACAGAACAGGGTCTCAAATTTAGAAAACCAACTTATGCTTGCTTAAGGGGAAAGGTGAGTTGGGGTGCTGCATAAAACCAGAGATTGAAATGAGCACAGATAAAGTTCCTTAAGCCAAATATGGAATAGACAAGAGCTACTCCTTGCTCAACGAAATGGACTCAACACCCCATATTAAACGCCTAAGAATGTACCTGATTAGTAAGTATCTTAAAACCTATGGATCGCTAGGTCTCCGAAAGAGAATCTAGCGTGTGTACGGGGCATAAACGCAGCAGTGATAGGATTGGAGAGGTTCGGTGAGCAAATGAAGACCCTTTGAAGTCATATTGCATTGTACCCATTCCATGGGTCTCAACTCTCCAGGTTTAAGGGATTCTTCCTTCAGCTAAAACATGCATGTGGAACCCAGAGTATGATCAACCGTGTGATCGGGAGACGTGTTCCAATATGTCTCAGTTCTCGTCCCCTGGTACTCGGGTGCAACATTCCAGAGGCTTTACTAACACTCTCCCGACTTGGAGAGTCAGTGCCTTTAACCTCCTGTTTGGCCCAGTTTGCAATTTCTGCGGAAGATGAACAGGAATAGGGAGAACCAATGAGAGACTAGCTGGAGGTGTCTGGACGGGCAAATTTAACTCTCATTTCCCACCAGGAAGAAGAATTAACCAAAGGCTCAGCGTGCCGTGCCGGAACCAGATTAGGGCCTGAAGCAATCCTGTGGTATTGCGGGCAGCTCACAAGAAAGCAAGTTGAAGAAAGGAGCTCAGGGGCACTGTAATTCACAAACCTGCAGAGTTATAAATGACAGCTATCGTCCAAAAATATACTGAAGTAAGGCTGCCAAGAGGACTTGAAAGCGGGGCAGAATTGCAGGAAACCGATTTCAGGAGGTAGACTGGAATTGCATTTAAAGCATAGGAAAAGAGGCAGAACGTCGACAATGATGCACTTGGCTAAAAAGGGCATATGCGTTTTTTCCTGAATATATTCAGGAAAAAACGCATACGCCCTTGTTGGCCAACCAAGCAAGCTTGCAAAGGAAATCTGCACTACAATGAAGTCTCACTTCCCCCCGGTCAAAAGGGCCATCTGAAAAAAGTGTAAAATCCAGAAAGTCAGGACAGGCCATGGAGAACTGGGAGCCTTGTTATGCTGATGGGCGGGATGTAAATTGTCAACAGCCACTCGGGAGAAGTGTATGGTGTTTCCTGAAACATCTAAAAAACAAAGCAACAGAGCCTAGGGCACTTCCACTTATGGTCCTATAGCTTAGGGAAATTAAAATCAAAAAGACACAGCCACCCCAAAGTTTGGGACGGCTCTGTTTACAAGAACCTCCTTTAAGGTACAAGTTCAATATCGCAGAAAGTGAAAAATGGATAAAGAAGTTGTGGTACTTACGTACAATGCAATATCACACAGCAATGAAATCTATGTCATCAGGCCCATTGCAGCATAATGAGTGGATTCAGGTATGATGATTCTAACTGAAATAATTCACACAGAAAATGAAACAACATAAGATATCACTAATACACGGAATGTAAACTTGGCTACACAGGAACTGGATTACAAAACAGAACAGGGTCTCAAATTTAGAAAACCAACTTATGCTTGCTTAAGGGGAAAGGTGAGTTGGGGTGCTGCATAAAACCAGAGATTGAAATGAGCACAGATAAAGTTCCTTTAACCAAATATGTAATAGACAAGATCTACTCCTTGCTCAACGAAATGGACTCAACACCCCATATTAAACGCCTAAGAATGTACCTGACTAGTAAGTATCTTAAAACCTATGGATCGCTATGTCTCCGAAAGAGAATCAAGCGTGTGTACAGGGGCATAAACGCAGCAGTGATAGGATTGGACAGGTTCGGTGAGCAAATGAAGACCCTTTGAAGTCATATTGCATGGTACCCATTCCATGGGTCTCAACTCTCCAGGTTTAAGGGATTCTTCCTTCAGCTAAATCATGCATGTGGAACCCAGAGTATGATCAACCGTGTGATCGGGAGACGTGTTCCAATATGTCTCAGTTCTCGTCCCCTGGTACTCGGGTGCAACATTCCAGACACTTTACTAACACTCTCCCGACTTGGAGAGTCAGTGCCTTTAACCTCCTGTTTGGCCCAGTTTGCAATTTCTGCGGAAGATGAACAGGAATAGGGAGAACCAATGAGAGATTAGCTGGAGGTGTCTGGACGGGCAAATTTAACTCTCATTTCCCACCAGGAAGAAGAATTAACCAGAGGCTCAGCGTGCCGTGCCGGAACCAGATTAGGGCCTGAAGCAATCCTGCGGTATTGCGGGCAGCTCACAAGAAAGCAAGTTGAAGAAAGGAGCTCAGGGGCAGTGTAATTCACAAACCTGCAGAGTTATAAATGTCAGCTATCGTCCAAAAATATACTGAAGTAAGGCTGCCAAGAGGACTTGAAAGCGGGGCAGAATTGCAGGAAACCGATTTCAGGAGGTAGGCTGGAATTGCATTTAAAGCATAGGAAAAGAGGCAGAACGTCGACAATGATGCACTTGGCCAAAAAGGGTGTATGCGTTTTTTCCTGAATATATTCAGGAAAAAACGCATACGCCCTTGTTGGCCAACCAAGCAAGCTTGCAAAGGAAATCTGCACTACAATGAAGTCTCACTTCCCCCCGGTCAAAAGGGCCATCTGAAAAAAGTGTAAAATCCAGAAAGGCAGGACAAGCCATGGAGAACTTGGAGCCTTGTTATGCTGATGGGCGGGATGTAAATTGCCAACAGCCACTGGGGAGAAGTGTAAGGTGTTTCCTGAAACATCTAAAAAACAAAGCAACAGAGCCTAGGGCACTTCCACTTACGGTCCTATAGCTTAGGGAAATTAAAATCAGAAAGACACAGCCACCCCAAAGTTTGGGACGGCTCTGTTTACAAGAACCTCGTTTACAGTACAAGTTCAATATCACAGAAAGTGAAAAATGGATAAGGAAGTTGTGGTACTTACGTACAATGCAATATCACTCAGCAATGACATCTATGTCATCAGGCCCATAGCAGCATAATGAGTGGATTCAGGTATGATGATTCTAACTGAAATAAGTCACACAGAAAAAGAAACATCATAAGATATCACTAATACACGGAATATAAACTTGGCTACACAGGAACTGGATTACAAAACAGAACAGGGTCTCAAATTTAGAAAACCAACTTATGCTTGCTTAAGGGGAAAGGTGAGTTGGGGTGCTGCATAAAACCAGAGATTGAAATGAGCACAGATAAAGTTCCTTAAGCCAAATATGGAATAGACAAGAGCTACTCCTTGCTCAACGAAATGGACTCAACACCCCATATTAAACGCCTAAGAATGTACCTGATTAGTAAGTATCTTAAAACCTATGGATCGCTAGGTCTCCGAAAGAGAATCTAGCGTGTGTACGGGGCATAAACGCAGCAGTGATAGGATTGGAGAGGTTCGGTGAGCAAATGAAGACCCTTTGAAGTCATATTGCATTGTACCCATTCCATGGGTCTCAACTCTCCAGGTTTAAGGGATTCTTCCTTCAGCTAAAACATGCATGTGGAACCCAGAGTATGATCAACCGTGTGATCGGGAGACGTGTTCCAATATGTCTCAGTTCTCGTCCCCTGGTACTCGGGTGCAACATTCCAGAGGCTTTACTAACACTCTCCCGACTTGGAGAGTCAGTGCCTTTAACCTCCTGTTTGGCCCAGTTTGCAATTTCTGCGGAAGATGAACAGGAATAGGGAGAACCAATGAGAGACTAGCTGGAGGTGTCTGGACGGGCAAATTTAACTCTCATTTCCCACCAGGAAGAAGAATTAACCAAAGGCTCAGCGTGCCGTGCCGGAACCAGATTAGGGCCTGAAGCAATCCTGTGGTATTGCGGGCAGCTCACAAGAAAGCAAGTTGAAGAAAGGAGCTCAGGGGCACTGTAATTCACAAACCTGCAGAGTTATAAATGACAGCTATCGTCCAAAAATATACTGAAGTAAGGCTGCCAAGAGGACTTGAAAGCGGGGCAGAATTGCAGGAAACCGATTTCAGGAGGTAGACTGGAATTGCATTTAAAGCATAGGAAAAGAGGCAGAACGTCGACAATGATGCACTTGGCTAAAAAGGGCGTATGCGTTTTTTCCTGAATATATTCAGGAAAAAACGCATACGCCCTTGTTGGCCAACCAAGCAAGCTTGCAAAGGAAATCTGCACTACAATGAAGTCTCACTTCCCCCCGGTCAAAAGGGCCATCTGAAAAAAGTGTAAAATCCAGAAAGTCAGGACAGGCCATGGAGAACTGGGAGCCTTGTTATGCTGATGGGCGGGATGTAAATTGTCAACAGCCACTCGGGAGAAGTGTATGGTGTTTCCTGAAACATCTAAAAAACAAAGCAACAGAGCCTAGGGCACTTCCACTTATGGTCCTATAGCTTAGGGAAATTAAAATCAAAAAGACACAGCCACCCCAAAGTTTGGGACGGCTCTGTTTACAAGAACCTCCTTTAAGGTACAAGTTCAATATCGCAGAAAGTGAAAAATGGATAAAGAAGTTGTGGTACTTACGTACAATGCAATATCACACAGCAATGAAATCTATGTCATCAGGCCCATTGCAGCATAATGAGTGGATTCAGGTATGATGATTCTAACTGAAATAATTCACACAGAAAATGAAACAACATAAGATATCACTAATACACGGAATGTAAACTTGGCTACACAGGAACTGGATTACAAAACAGAACAGGGTCTCAAATTTAGAAAACCAACTTATGCTTGCTTAAGGGGAAAGGTGAGTTGGGGTGCTGCATAAAACCAGAGATTGAAATGAGCACAGATAAAGTTCCTTTAACCAAATATGTAATAGACAAGATCTACTCCTTGCTCAACGAAATGGACTCAACACCCCATATTAAACGCCTAAGAATGTACCTGACTAGTAAGTATCTTAAAACCTATGGATCGCTATGTCTCCGAAAGAGAATCAAGCGTGTGTACAGGGGCATAAACGCAGCAGTGATAGGATTGGACAGGTTCGGTGAGCAAATGAAGACCCTTTGAAGTCATATTGCATGGTACCCATTCCATGGGTCTCAACTCTCCAGGTTTAAGGGATTCTTCCTTCAGCTAAATCATGCATGTGGAACCCAGAGTATGATCAACCGTGTGATCGGGAGACGTGTTCCAATATGTCTCAGTTCTCGTCCCCTGGTACTCGGGTGCAACATTCCAGACACTTTACTAACACTCTCCCGACTTGGAGAGTCAGTGTCTTTAACCTCCTGTTTGGCCCAGTTTGCAATTTCTGCGGAAGATGAACAGGAATAGGGAGAACCAATGAGAGACTAGCTGGAGGTGTCTGGACGGGCAAATTTAACTCTCATTTCCCACCAGGAAGAAGAATTAACCAAAGGCTCAGCGTGCCGTGCCGGAACCAGATTAGGGCCTGAAGCAATCCTGCGGTATTGCGGGCAGCTCACAAGAAAGCAAGTTGAAGAAAGGAGCTCAGGGGCAGTGTAATTCACAAACCTGCAGAGTTATAAATGTCAGCTATCAACCAAAAATATACTGAAGTAAGGCTGCCAAGAGGACTTGAAAGCGGGGAAGAATTGCAGGAAACCGATTTCAGGAGGTAGGCTGGAATTGCATTTAAAGCATAGGAAAAGAGGCAGAACGTCGACAATGATGCACTTGGCCAAAAAGGGTGTATGCGTTTTTTCCTGAATATATTCAGGAAAAAACGCATACGCCCTTGTTGGCCAACCAAGCAAGCTTGCAAAGGAAATCTGCACTACAATGAAGTCTCACTTCCGCCCGGTCAAAAGGGCCATCTGAAAAAAGTGTAAAATCCAGAAAGGCAGGACAAGCCATGGAGAACTGGGAGCCTTGTTATGCTGATGGGCGGGATGTAAATTGCCAACAGCCACTGGGGAGAAGTGTATGGTGTTTCCTGAAACATCTAAAAAACAAAGCAACAGAGCCTAGGGCACTTCCACTTATGGTCCTATAGCTTAGGGAAATTAAAATCAGAAAGACACAGCCACCCCAAAGTTTGGGACGGCTCTGTTTACAAGAACCTCGTTTACAGTACAAGTTCAATATCACAGAAAGTGAAAAATGGATAAGGAAGTTGTGGTACTTACGTACAATGCAATATCACTCAGCAATGACATCTATGTCATCAGGCCCATAGCAGCATAATGAGTGGATTCAGGTATGATGATTCTAACTGAAATAAGTCACACAGAAAAAGAAACATCATAAGATATCACTAATACACGGAATATAAACTTGGCTACACAGGAACTGGATTACAAAACAGAACAGGGTCTCAAATTTAGAAAACCAACTTATGCTTGCTTAAGGGGAAAGGTGAGTTGGGGTGCTGCATAAAACCAGAGATTGAAATGAGCACAGATAAAGTTCCTTAAGCCAAATATGGAATAGACAAGAGCTACTCCTTGCTCAACGAAATGGACTCAACACCCCATATTAAACGCCTAAGAATGTACCTGATTAGTAAGTATCTTAAAACCTATGGATCGCTAGGTCTCCGAAAGAGAATCTAGCGTGTGTACGGGGCATAAACGCAGCAGTGATAGGATTGGAGAGGTTCGGTGAGCAAATGAAGACCCTTTGAAGTCATATTGCATTGTACCCATTCCATGGGTCTCAACTCTCCAGGTTTAAGGGATTCTTCCTTCAGCTAAAACATGCATGTGGAACCCAGAGTATGATCAACCGTGTGATCGGGAGACGTGTTCCAATATGTCTCAGTTCTCGTCCCCTGGTACTCGGGTGCAACATTCCAGAGGCTTTACTAACACTCTCCCGACTTGGAGAGTCAGTGCCTTTAACCTCCTGTTTGGCCCAGTTTGCAATTTCTGCGGAAGATGAACAGGAATAGGGAGAACCAATGAGAGACTAGCTGGAGGTGTCTGGACGGGCAAATTTAACTCTCATTTCCCACCAGGAAGAAGAATTAACCAAAGGCTCAGCGTGCCGTGCCGGAACCAGATTAGGGCCTGAAGCAATCCTGTGGTATTGCGGGCAGCTCACAAGAAAGCAAGTTGAAGAAAGGAGCTCAGGGGCACTGTAATTCACAAACCTGCAGAGTTATAAATGACAGCTATCGTCCAAAAATATACTGAAGTAAGGCTGCCAAGAGGACTTGAAAGCGGGGCAGAATTGCAGGAAACCGATTTCAGGAGGTAGACTGGAATTGCATTTAAAGCATAGGAAAAGAGGCAGAACGTCGACAATGATGCACTTGGCTAAAAAGGGCGTATGCGTTTTTTCCTGAATATATTCAGGAAAAAACGCATACGCCCTTGTTGGCCAACCAAGCAATCTTGCAAAGGAAATCTGCACTACAATGAAGTCTCACTTCCCCCCGGTCAAAAGGGCCATCTGAAAAAAGTGTAAAATCCAGAAAGTCAGGACAGGCCATGGAGAACTGGGAGCCTTGTTATGCTGATGGGCGGGATGTAAATTGTCAACAGCCACTCGGGAGAAGTGTATGGTGTTTCCTGAAACATCTAAAAAACAAAGCAACAGAGCCTAGGGCACTTCCACTTATGGTCCTATAGCTTAGGGAAATTAAAATCAAAAAGACACAGCCACCCCAAAGTTTGGGACGGCTCTGTTTACAAGAACCTCCTTTAAGGTACAAGTTCAATATCGCAGAAAGTGAAAAATGGATAAAGAAGTTGTGGTACTTACGTACAATGCAATATCACACAGCAATGAAATCTATGTCATCAGGCCCGTTGCAGCATAATGAGTGGATTCAGGTATGATGATTCTAACTGAAATAAGTCACACAGAAAATGAAACAACATAAGATATCACTAATACACGGAATGTAAACTTGGCTACACAGGAACTGGATTACAAAACAGAACAGGGTCTCAAATTTAGAAAACCAACTTATGCTTGCTTAAGGGGAAAGGTGAGTTGGGGTGCTGCATAAAACCAGAGATTGAAATGAGCACAGATAAAGTTCCTTTAGCCAAATATGTAATAGACAAGATCTACTCCTTGCTCAACGAAATGGACTCAACACCCCATATTAAACGCCTAAGAATGTACCTGACTAGTAAGTATCTTAAAACCTATGGATCGCTATGTCTCCGAAAGAGAATCAAGCGTGTGTACAGGGGCATAAACGCAGCAGTGATAGGATTGGACAGGTTCGGTGAGCAAATGAAGACCCTTTGAAGTCATATTGCATGGTACCCATTCCATGGGTCTCAACTCTCCAGGTTTAAGGGATTCTTCCTTCAGCTAAAACATGCATGTGGAACCCAGAGTATGATCAACCGTGTGATCGGGAGACGTGTTCCAATATGTCTCAGTTCTCGTCCCCTGGTACTTGGGTGCAACATTCCAGACGCTTTACTAACACTCTCCCGACTTGGAGAGTCAGTGCCTTTAACCTCCTGTTTGGCCCAGTTTGCAATTTCTGCGGAAGATGAACAGGAATAGGGAGAACCAATGAGAGACTAGCTGGAGGTGTCTGGACGGGCAAATTTAACTCTCATTTCCCACCAGGAAGAAGAATTAACCAAAGGCTCAGCGTGCCGTGCCGGAACCAGATTAGGGCCTGAAGCAATCCTGCGGTATTGCGGGCAGCTCACAAGAAAGCAAGTTGAAGAAAGGAGCTCAGGGGCACTGTAATTCACAAACCTGCAGAGTTATAAATGACAGCTATCGTCCAAAAATATACTGAAGTAAGGCTGCCAAGAAGACTTGAAAGCGGGGCAGAATTGCAGGAAACCGATTTCAGGAGGTAGACTGGAATTGCATTTAAAGCATAGGAAAAGAGGCAGAACGTCGACAATGATGCACTTGGCTAAAAAGGGCGTATGCGTTTTTTCCTGAATATATTCAGGAAAAAACGCATACGCCCTTGTTGGCCAACCAAGCAAGCTTGCAAAGGAAATCTGCACTACAATGAAGTCTCACTTCCCCCCGGTCAAAAGGGCCATCTGAAAAAAGTGTAAAATCCAGAAAGTCAGGACAGGCCATGGAGAACTGGGAGCCTTGTTATGCTGATGGGCGGGATGTAAATTGCCAACAGCCACTCGGGAGAAGTGTATGGTGTTTCCTGAAACATCTAAAAAACAAAGCAACAGAGCCTAGGGCACTTCCGCTTATGGTCCTATAGCTTAGGGAAATTAAAATCAAAAAGACACAGCCACCCCAAAGTTTGGGACGGCTCTGTTTACAAGAACCTCCTTTAAGGTACAAGTTCAATATCGCAGAAAGTGAAAAATGGATAAAGAAGTTGTGGTACTTACGTACAATGCAATATCACTCAGCAATGAAATCTATGTCATCAGGCCCGTCGCAGCATAATGAGTGGATTCAGGTATGATGATTCTAACTGAAATAATTCACACAGAAAATGAAACAACATAAGATATCACTAATACACAGAATGTAAACTTGGCTACACAGGAACTGGATTACAAAACAGTACAGGGTCTCAAATTTAGAAAACCAACTTATGCTTGCTTAAGGGGAAAGGTGAGTTGGGGTGCTGCATAAAACCAGAGATTGAAATGAGCACAGATAAAGTTCCTTAAGCCAAATATGTAATAGACAAGATCTACTCCTTGCTCAACGAAATGGACTCAACACCCCATATTAAACGCCTAAGAATGTACCTGACTAGTAAGTATCTTAAAACCTATGGATTGCTATGTCTCCGAAAGAGAATCAAGCGTGTGTACAGGGGCATAAACGCAGCAGTGATAGGATTGGACAGGTTCGGTGAGCAAATGAAGACCCTTTGAAGTCATATTGCATGGTACCCATTCCACGGGTCTCAACTCTCCAGGTTTAAGGGATTCTTCCTTCAGCTAAATCATGCATGTGGAACCCAGAGTATGATCAACCGTGTGATCGGGAGACGTGTTCCAATATGTCTCAGTTCTCGTCCCCTGGTACTCGGGTGCAACATTCCAGACACTTTACTAACGCTCTCCCGACTTGGAGAGTCAGTGCCTTTAACCTCCTGTTTGGCCCAGTTTGCAATTTCTGCGGAAGATGAACAGGAATAGGGAGAACCAATGAGAGACTAGCTGGAGGTGTCTGGACGGGCAAATTTAACTCTCATTTCCCACCAGGAAGAAGAATTAACCAAAGGCTCAGCGTGCCGTGCCGGAACCAGATTAGGGCCTGAAGCAATCCTGCGGTATTGCGGGCAGCTCACAAGAAAGCAAGTTGAAGAAAGGAGCTCAGGGGCAGTGTAATTCACAAACCTGCAGAGTTATAAATGTCAGCTATCAACCAAAAATATACTGAAGTAAGGCTGCCAAGAGGACTTGAAAGCGGGGCAGAATTGCAGGAAACCGATTTCAGGAGGTAGGCTGGAATTGCATTTAAAGCATAGGAAAAGAGGCAGAACGTCGACAATGATGCACTTGGCCAAAAAGGGTGTATGCGTTTTTTCCTGAATATATTCAGGAAAAAACGCATACGCCCTTGTTGGCCAACCAAGCAAGCTTGCAAAGGAAATCTGCACTACAATGAAGTCTCACTTCCGCCCGGTCAAAAGGGCCATCTGAAAAAAGTGTAAAATCCAGAAAGGCAGGACAAGCCATGGAGAACTTGGAGCCTTGTTATGCTGATGGGCGGGATGTAAATTGCCAACAGCCACTGGGGAGAAGTGTATGGTGTTTCCTGAAACATCTAAAAAACAAAGCAACAGAGCCTAGGGCACTTCCACTTATGGTCCTATAGCTTAAGGAAATTAAAATCAGAAAGACACAGCCACCCCAAAGTTTGGGACGGCTCTGTTTACAAGAACCTCGTTTACAGTACAAGTTCAATATCACAGACAGTGAAAAATGGATAAGGAAGTTGTGGTACTTACGTACAATGCAATATCACTCAGCAATGACATCTATGTCATCAGGCCCATAGCAGCATAATGAGTGGATTCAGGTATGATGATTCTAACTGAAATAAGTCACACAGAAAAAGAAACATCATAAGATATCACTAATACACGGAATATAAACTTGGCTACACAGGAACTGGATTACAAAACAGAACAGGGTCTCAAATTTAGAAAACCAACTTATGCTTGCTTAAGGGGAAAGGTGAGTTGGGGTGCTGCATAAAACCAGAGATTGAAATGAGCACAGATAAAGTTCCTTTAACCAAATATGTAATAGACAAGAGCTACTCCTTGCTCAACGAAATGGACTCAACACCCCATATTAAACGCCTAAGAATGTACCTGATTAGTAAGTATCTTAAAACCTATGGATCGCTAGGTCTCCGAAAGAGAATCTAGCGTGTGTACGGGGCATAAACGCAGCAGTGATAGGATTGGAGAGGTTCGGTGAGCAAATGAAGACCCTTTGAAGTCATATTGCATTGTACCCATTCCACGGGTCTCAACTCTCCAGGTTTAAGGGATTCTTCCTTCAGCTAAAACATGCATGTGGAACCCAGAGTATGATCAACCGTGTGATCGGGAGACGTGTTCCAATATGTCTCAGTTCTCGTCCCCTGGTACTCGGGTGCAACATTCCAGACGCTTTACTAACACTCTCCCGACTTGGAGAGTCAGTGCCTTTAACCTCCTGTTTGGCCCAGTTTGCAATTTCTGCGGAAGATGAACAGGAATAGGGAGAACCAATGAGAGACTAGCTGGAGGTGTCTGGACGGGCAAATTTAACTCTCATTTCCCACCAGGAAGAAGAATTAACCAAAGGCTCAGCGTGCCGTGCCGGAACCAGATTAGGGCCTGAAGCAATCCTGCGGTATTGCGGGCAGCTCACAAGAAAGCAAGTTGAAGAAAGGAGCTCAGGGGCACTGTAATTCACAAACCTGCAGAGTTATAAATGACAGCTATCGTCCAAAAATATACTGAAGTAAGGCTGCCAAGAGGACTTGAAAGCGGGGCAGAATTGCAGGAAACCGATTTCAGGAGGTAGACTGGAATTGCATTTAAAGCATAGGAAAAGAGGCAGAACGTCGACAATGATGCACTTGGCTAAAAAGGGCGTATGCGTTTTTTCCTGAATATATTCAGGAAAAAACGCATACGCCCTTGTTGGCCAACCAAGCAATCTTGCAAAGGAAATCTGCACTACAATGAAGTCTCACTTCCGCCCGGTCAAAAGGGCCATCTGAAAAAAGTGTAAAATCCAGAAAGTCAGGACAGGCCATGGAGAACTGGGAGCCTTGTTATGCTGATGGGCGGGATGTAAATTGCCAACAGCCACTGGGGAGAAGTGTATGGTGTTTCCTGAAACATCTAAAAAACAAAGCAACAGAGCCTAGGGCACTTCCACTTATGGTCCTATAGCTTAGGGAAATTAAAATCAAAAAGACACAGCCACCCCAAAGTTTGGGACGGCTCTGTTTACAAGAACCTCCTTTAAGGTACAAGTTCAATATCGCAGAAAGTGAAAAATGGATAAAGAAGTTGTGGTACTTACGTACAATGCAATATCACTCAGCAATGAAATCTATGTCATCAGGCCGGTAGCAGCATAATGAGTGGATTCTGGTATGATGATTCTAACTGAAATAAGTCACACAGAAAAAGAAACATCTTAAGATATCACTAATACACGGAATGTAAACTTGGCTACACAGTAACTGGACTAAAAAACAGAACAGGGTCTCAAATTCAGAAAAGCAACTTATGCTTGCTTAAGGGGAAAGGTGAGTTGGGGTGCTGCATAAAACCAGAGATTGAAATGAGCACAGATAAAGTTCCTTAAGCCAAATATGGAATAGACAAGAGCTACTCCTTGCTCAACGAAATGGAATCAACACCCCATATTAAACGCCTAAGAATGTACCTGACTAGTAAGTATCTTAAAACCTATGGATTGCTATGTCTCCGAAAGAGAATCAAGCGTGTGTACAGGGGCATAAACGCAGCAGTGATAGGATTGGAGAGGTTCGGTGAGCAAATGAAGACCCTTTGAAGTCATATTGCATGGTACCCATTCCATGGGTCTCAACTCTCCAGGTTTAAGGGATTCTTCCTTCAGCTAAAACATGCATGTGGAACCCAGAGTATGATCAACCGTGTGATCGGGTGACGTGTTCAAATATGTCTCAGTTCTCGTCCCCTGGTACTCGGGTGCAACATTCCAGACGCTTTACTAACACTCTCCCGACTTGGAGAGTCAGTGCCTTTAACCTCCTGTTTGGCCCAGTTTGCAATTTCTGCGGAAGATGAACAGGAATAGGGAGAACCAATGAGAGACTAGCTGGAGGTATCTGGACGGGCAAATTTAACTCTCATTTCCCACCAGGAAGAAGAATTAACCAAAGGCTCAGCGTGCCGTGCCGGAACCAGATTAGGGCCTGAAGCAATCCTGCGGTATTGCGGGCAGCTCACAAGAAAGCAAGTTGAAGAAAGGAGCTCAGGGGCAGTGTAATTCACAAACCTGCAGAGTTATAAATGTCAGCTATCGTCCAAAAATATACTGAAGGCTGCCAAGAGGACTTGAAAGCGGGGCAGAATTGCAGGAAACCGATTTCAGGAGGTAGGCTGGAATTGCATTTAAAGCATAGGAAAAGAGGCAGAACGTCGACAATGATGCACTTGGCCAAAAAGGGTGTATGCGTTTTTTCCTGAATATATTCAGGAAAAAACGCATACGCCCTTGTTGGCCAACCAAGCAAGCTTGCAAAGGAAATCTGCACTACAATGAAGTCTCACTTCCGCCCGGTCAAAAGGGCCATCTGAAAAAAGTGTAAAATCCAGAAAGGCAGGACAAGCCATGGAGAACTGGGAGCCTTGTTATGCTGATGGGCGGGATGTAAATTGCCAACAGCCACTCGGGAGAAGTGTATGGTGTTTCCTGAAACATCTAAAAAACAAAGCAACAGAGCCTAGGGCACTTCCACTTATGGTCCTATAGCTTAGGGAAATTAAAATCAGAAAGACACAGCCACCCCAAAGTTTGGGACGGCTCTGTTTACAAGAACCTCCTTTAAGGTACAAGTTCAATATCGCAGAAAGTGAAAAATGGATAAAGAAGTTGTGGTACTTACGTACAATGCAATATCACTCAGCAATGAAATCTATGTCATCAGGCCCATCGCAGCATAATGAGTGGATTCAGGTATGATGATTCTAACTGAAATAATTCACACAGAAAATGAAACAACATAAGATATCACTAATACACAGAATGTAAACTTGGCTACACAGGAACTGGATTACAAAACAGTACAGGGTCTCAAATTTAGAAAACCAACTTATGCTTGCTTAAGGGGAAAGGTGACTTGGGGTGCTGCATAAAACCAGAGATTGAAATGAGCACAGATAAAGTTCCTTAAGCCAAATATGGAATAGACAAGAGCTACTCCTTGCTCAACGAAATGGACTCAACACCCCATATTAAACGCCTAAGAATGTACCTGACTAGTAAGTATCTTAAAACCTATGGATCGCTAGGTCTCCGAAAGAGAATCTAGCGTGTGTACGGGGCATAAACGCAGCAGTGATAGGATTGGACAGGTTCGGTGAGCAAATGAAGACCCTTTGAAGTCATATTGCATGTGACCCATTCCACGGGTCTCAACTCTCCAGGTTTAAGGGATTCTTCCTTCAGCTAAAACATGCATGTGGAACCCAGAGTATGATCAACCGTGTGATCGGGAGACGTGTTCCAATATGTCTCAGTTCTCGTCCCCTGGTACTCGGGTGCAACATTCCAGACGCTTTACTAACACTCTCCCGACTTGGAGAGTCAGTGCCTTTAACCTCCTGTTTGGCCCAGTTTGCAATTTCTGCGGAAGATGAACAGGAATAGGGAGAACCAATGAGAGACTAGCTGGAGGTGTCTGGACGGGCAAATTTAACTCTCATTTCCCACCAGGAAGAAGAATTAACCAAAGGCTCAGCGTGCCGTGCCGGAACCAGATTAGGGCCTGAAGCAATCCTGCGGTATTGCGGGCAGCTCACAAGAAAGCAAGTTGAAGAAAGGAGCTCAGGGGCAGTGTAATTCACAAACCTGCAGAGTTATAAATGACAGCTATCGTCCAAAAATATACTGAAGTAAGGCTGCCAAGAGGACTTGAAAGCGGGGCAGAATTGCAGGAAACCGATTTCAGGAGGTAGACTGGAATTGCATTTAAAGCATAGGAAAAGAGGCAGAACGTCGACAATGATGCACTTGGCCAAAAAGGGTGTATGCGTTTTTTCCTGAATATATTCAGGAAAAAACGCATACGCCCTTGTTGGCCAACCAAGCAAGCTTGCAAAGGAAATCTGCACTACAATGAAGTCTCACTTCCGCCCGGTCAAAAGGGCCATCTGAAAAAAGTGTAAAATCCAGAAAGGCAGGACAAGCCATGGAGAACTTGGAGCCTTGTTATGCTGATGGGCGGGATGTAAATTGCCAACAGCCACTGGGGAGAAGTGTATGGTGTTTCCTGAAACATCTAAAAAACAAAGCAACAGAGCCTAGAGCACTTCCACTTATGGTCCTATAGCTTAGGGAAATTAAAATCAGAAAGACACAGCCACCCCAAAGTTTGGGACGGCTCTGTTTACAAGAACCTCGTTTACAGTACAAGTTCAATATCACAGACAGTGAAAAATGGATAAGGAAGTTGTGGTACTTACGTACAATGCAATATCACTCAGCAATGACATCTATGTCATCAGGCCCATAGCAGCATAATGAGTGGATTCAGGTATGATGATTCTAACTGAAATAAGTCACACAGAAAAAGAAACATCATAAGATATCACTAATACACGGAATATAAACTTGGCTACACAGGAACTGGATTACAAAACAGAACAGGGTCTCAAATTTAGAAAACCAACTTATGCTTGCTTAAGGGGAAAGGTGAGTTGGGGTGCTGCATAAAACCAGAGATTGAAATGAGCACAGATAAAGTTCCTTAAGCCAAATATGGAATAGACAAGAGCTACTCCTTGCTCAACGAAATGGACTCAACACCCCATATTAAACGCCTAAGAATGTACCTGATTAGTAAGTATCTTAAAACCTATGGATCGCTAGGTCTCCGAAAGAGAATCTAGCATGTGTACGGGGCATAAACGCAGCAGTGATAGGATTGGAGAGGTTCGGTGAGCAAATGAAGACCCTTTGAAGTCATATTGCATTGTACCCATTCCACGGGTCTCAACTCTCCAGGTTTAAGGGATTCTTCCTTCAGCTAAAACATGCATGTGGAACCCAGAGTATGATCAACCGTGTGATCGGGAGACGTGTTCCAATATGTCTCAGTTCTCGTCCCCTGGTACTCGGGTGCAACATTCCAGACGCTTTACTAACACTCTCCCGACTTGGAGAGTCAGTGCCTTTAACCTCCTGTTTGGCCCAGTTTGCAATTTCTGCGGAAGATGAACAGCAATAGGGAGAACCAATGAGAGACTAGCTGGAGGTGTCTGGACGGGCAAATTTAACTCTCATTTCCCACCAGGAAGAAGAATTAACCAAAGGCTCAGCGTGCCGTGCCGGAACCAGATTAGGGCCTGAAGCAATCCTGCGGTATTGCGGGCAGCTCACAAGAAAGCAAGTTGAAGAAAGGAGCTCAGGGGCAGTGTAATTCACAAACCTGCAGAGTTATAAATGACAGCTATCGTCCAAAAATATACTGAAGTAAGGCTGCCAAGAGGACTTGAAAGCGGGGCAGAATTGCAGGAAACCGATTTCAGGAGGTAGACTGGAATTGCATTTAAAGCATAGGAAAAGAGGCAGAACGTCGACAATGATGGACTTGGCTAAAAAGGGCGTATGCGTTTTTTCCTGAATATATTCAGGAAAAAACGCATACGCCATTTTTGGCCAACTAAGCAAGCTTGCAAAGGAAATCTGCAGTACAATGAAGTCTCACTTCCCTCCGGTCAAAAGGGCCATCTGAAAAAAGTGTGAAATCCAGAAAGGCAGGACAGGCCATGGAGAACTGGGAGCCTTGTTATGCTGATGGGCGGGATGTAAATTGCCAACAGCCACTGGGGAGAAGTGTATGGTGTTTCCTGAAACATCTAAAAAACAAAGCAACAGAGCCTAGGGCACTTCCACTTATGGTCCTATAGCTTAGGGAAATTAAAATCAAAAAGACACAGCCACACCAAAATTTGGGACGGCTCTGTTTACAAGAACCTCGTTCACGGTACAAGTTCAATATCGCAGAAAGTGAAAAATATGTAAAGATGTTGTGGTACTTACGTACAATGCAGTATCACTCAGCAATGAAATCTATGTCATCAGGCCGGTAGCAGCATAATGAGTGGATTCTGGTATGATGATTCTAACTGAAATAAGTCACACAGAAAAAGAAACATCTTAAGATATCACTAATACACGGAATGTAAACTTGGCTACACAGTAACTGGACTAAAAAACAGAACAGGGTCTCAAATTCAGAAAAGCAACTTATGCTTGCTTAAGGGGAAAGGTGAGTTGGGGTGCTGCATAAAACCAGAGATTGAAATGAGCACAGATAAAGTTCCTTAAGCCAAATATGGAATAGACAAGAGCTACTCCTTGCTCAACGAAATGGAATCAACACCCCATATTAAACGCCTAAGAATGTACCTGACTAGTAAGTATCTTAAAACCTATGGATTGCTATGTCTCCGAAAGAGAATCAAGCGTGTGTACAGGGGCATAAACGCAGCAGTGATAGGATTGGAGAGGTTCGGTGAGCAAATGAAGACCCTTTGAAGTCATATTGCATGGTACCCATTCCATGGGTCTCAACTCTCCAGGTTTAAGGGATTCTTCCTTCAGCTAAAACATGCATGTGGAACCCAGAGTATGATCAACCGTGTGATCGGGTGACGTGTTCAAATATGTCTCAGTTCTCGTCCCCTGGTACTCGGGTGCAACATTCCAGACGCTTTACTAACACTCTCCCGACTTGGAGAGTCAGTGCCTTTAACCTCCTGTTTGGCCCAGTTTGCAATTTCTGCGGAAGATGAACAGGAATAGGGAGAACCAATGAGAGACTAGCTGGAGGTGTCTGGACGGGCAAATTTAACTCTCATTTCCCACCAGGAAGAAGAATTAACCAAAGGCTCAGCGTGCCGTGCCGGAACCAGATTAGGGCCTGAAGCAATCCTGCGGTATTGCGGGCAGCTCACAAGAAAGCAAGTTGAAGAAAGGAGCTCAGGGGCAGTGTAATTCACAAACCTGCAGAGTTATAAATGTCAGCTATCGTCCAAAAATATACTGAAGGCTGCCAAGAGGACTTGAAAGCGGGGCAGAATTGCAGGAAACCGATTTCAGGAGGTAGGCTGGAATTGCATTTAAAGCATAGGAAAAGAGGCAGAACGTCGACAATGATGCACTTGGCCAAAAAGGGTGTATGCGTTTTTTCCTGAATATATTCAGGAAAAAACGCATACGCCCTTGTTGGCCAACCAAGCAAGCTTGCAAAGGAAATCTGCACTACAATGAAGTCTCACTTCCGCCCGGTCAAAAGGGCCATCTGAAAAAAGTGTAAAATCCAGAAAGGCAGGACAAGCCATGGAGAACTTGGAGCCTTGTTATGCTGATGGGCGGGATGTAAATTGCCAACAGCCACTCGGGAGAAGTGTATGGTGTTTCCTGAAACATCTAAAAAACAAAGCAACAGAGCCTAGGGCACTTCCACTTATGGTCCTATAGCTTAGGGAAATTAAAATCAGAAAGACACAGCCACCCCAAAGTTTGGGACGGCTCTGTTTACAAGAACCTCCTTTAAGGTACAAGTTCAATATCGCAGAAAGTGAAAAATGGATAAAGAAGTTGTGGTACTTACGTACAATGCAATATCACTCAGCAATGAAATCTATGTCATCAGGCCCGTCGCAGCATAATGAGTGGATTCAGGTATGATGATTCTAACTGAAATAATTCACACAGAAAATGAAACAACATAAGATATCACTAATACACAGAATGTAAACTTGGCTACACAGGAACTGGATTACAAAACAGTACAGGGTCTCAAATTTAGAAAACCAACTTATGCTTGCTTAAGGGGAAAGGTGACTTGGGGTGCTGCATAAAACCAGAGATTGAAATGAGCACAGATAAAGTTCCTTAAGCCAAATATGGAATAGACAAGAGCTACTCCTTGCTCAACGAAATGGACTCAACACCCCATATTAAACGCCTAAGAATGTACCTGATTAGTAAGTATCTTAAAACCTATGGATCGCTAGGTCTCCGAAAGAGAATCTAGCGTGTGTACGGGGCATAAACGCAGCAGTGATAGGATTGGACAGGTTCGGTGAGCAAATGAAGACCCTTTGAAGTCATATTGCATGTGACCCATTCCACGGGTCTCAACTCTCCAGGTTTAAGGGATTCTTCCTTCAGCTAAAACATGCATGTGGAACCCAGAGTATGATCAACCGTGTGATCGGGAGACGTGTTCCAATATGTCTCAGTTCTCGTCCCCTGGTACTCGGGTGCAACATTCCAGACGCTTTACTAACACTCTCCCGACTTGGAGAGTCAGTGCCTTTAACCTCCTGTTTGGCCCAGTTTGCAATTTCTGCGGAAGATGAACAGGAATAGGGAGAACCAATGAGAGACTAGCTGGAGGTGTCTGGACGGGCAAATTTAACACTCATTTACCACCAGGAAGAAGAATTAACCAAAGGCTCAGCGTGCCGTGCCGGAACCAGATTAGGGCCTGAAGCAATCCTGCGGTATTGCGGGCAGCTCACAAGAAAGCAAGTTGAAGAAAGGAGCTCAGGGGCAGTGTAATTCACAAACCTGCAGAGTTATAAATGACAGCTATCGTCCAAAAATATACTGAAGTAAGGCTGCCAAGAGGACTTGAAAGCGGGGCAGAATTGCAGGAAACCGATTTCAGGAGGTAGACTGGAATTGCATTTAAAGCATAGGAAAAGAGGCAGAACGTCGACAATGATGCACTTGGCTAAAAAGGGCGTATGCGTTTTTTCCTGAATATATTCAGGAAAAAACGCATACGCCATTTTTGGCCAACTAAGCAAGCTTGCAAAGGAAATCTGCAGTACAATGAAGTCTCACTTCCCTCCGGTCAAAAGGGCCATCTGAAAAAAGTGTGAAATCCAGAAAGGCAGGACAGGCCATGGAGAACTGGGAGCCTTGTTATGCTGATGGGCGGGATGTAAATTGCCAACAGCCACTGGGGAGAAGTGTATGGTGTTTCCTGAAACATCTAAAAAACAAAGCAACAGAGCCTAGGGCACTTCCACTTATGGTCCTATAGCTTAGGGAAATTAAAATCAAAAAGACACAGCCACACCAAAATTTGGGACGGCTCTGTTTACAAGAACCTCATTCACGGTACAAGTTCAATATCGCAGAAAGTGAAAAATATGTAAAGATGTTGTGGTACTTACGTACAATGCAATATCACTCAGCAATGACATCTATGTCATCAGGCCGGTAGCAGCATAATGAGTGGATTCTGGTATGATGATTCTAACTGAAATAAGTCACACAGAAAAAGAAACATCTTAAGATATCACTAATACACGGAATGTAAACTTGGCTACACAGTAACTGGACTAAAAAACAGAACAGGGTCTCAAATTCAGAAAAGCAACTTATGCTTGCTTAAGGGGAAAGGTGAGTTGGGGTGCTGCATAAAACCAGAGATTGAAATGAGCACAGATAAAGTTCCTTAAGCCAAATATGGAATAGACAAGAGCTACTCCTTGCTCAACGAAATGGAATCAACACCCCATATTAAACGCCTAAGAATGTACCTGACTAGTAAGTATCTTAAAACCTATGGATTGCTATGTCTCCGAAAGAGAATCAAGCGTGTGTACAGGGGCATAAACGCAGCAGTGATAGGATTGGAGAGGTTCGGTGAGCAAATGAAGACCCTTTGAAGTCATATTGCATGGTACCCATTCCATGGGTCTCAACTCTCCAGGTTTAAGGGATTCTTCCTTCAGCTAAAACATGCATGTGGAACCCAGAGTATGATCAACCGTGTGATCGGGTGACGTGTTCAAATATGTCTCAGTTCTCGTCCCCTGGTACTCGGGTGCAACATTCCAGACGCTTTACTAACACTCTCCCGACTTGGAGAGTCAGTGCCTTTAACCTCCTGTTTGGCCCAGTTTGCAATTTCTGCGGAAGATGAACAGGAATAGGGAGAACCAATGAGAGACTAGCTGGAGGTGTCTGGACGGGCAAATTTAACTCTCATTTCCCACCAGGAAGAAGAATTAACCAAAGGCTCAGCGTGCCGTGCCGGAACCAGATTAGGGCCTGAAGCAATCCTGCGGTATTGCGGGCAGCTCACAAGAAAGCAAGTTGAAGAAAGGAGCTCAGGGGCAGTGTAATTCACAAACCTGCAGAGTTATAAATGTCAGCTATCGTCCAAAAATATACTGAAGGCTGCCAAGAGGACTTGAAAGCGGGGCAGAATTGCAGGAAACCGATTTCAGGAGGTAGGCTGGAATTGCATTTAAAGCATAGGAAAAGAGGCAGAACGTCGACAATGATGCACTTGGCCAACAAGGGTGTATGCGTTTTTTCCTGAATATATTCAGGAAAAAACGCATACGCCCTTGTTGGCCAACCAAGCAAGCTTGCAAAGGAAATCTGCACTACAATGAAGTCTCACTTCCGCCCGGTCAAAAGGGCCATCTGAAAAAAGTGTAAAATCCAGAAAGGCAGGACAAGCCATGGAGAACTGGGAGCCTTGTTATGCTGATGGGCGGGATGTAAATTGCCAACAGCCACTCGGGAGAAGTGTATGGTGTTTCCTGAAACATCTAAAAAACACAGCAACAGAGCCTAGGGCACTTCCACTTATGGTCCTATAGCTTAGGGAAATTAAAATCAGAAAGACACAGCCACCCCAAAGTTTGGGACGGCTCTGTTTACAAGAACCTCCTTTAAGGTACAAGTTCAATATCGCAGAAAGTGAAAAATGGATAAAGAAGTTGTGGTACTTACGTACAATGCAATATCACTCAGCAATGAAATCTATGTCATCAGGCCCGTCGCAGCATAATGAGTGGATTCAGGTATGATGATTCTAACTGAAATAATTCACACAGAAAATGAAACAACATAAGATATCACTAATACACAGAATGTAAACTTGGCTACACAGGAACTGGATTACAAAACAGTACAGGGTCTCAAATTTAGAAAACCAACTTATGCTTGCTTAAGGGGAAAGGTGACTTGGGGTGCTGCATAAAACCAGAGATTGAAATGAGCACAGATAAAGTTCCTTAAGCCAAATATGGAATAGACAAGAGCTACTCCTTGCTCAACGAAATGGACTCAACACCCCATATTAAACGCCTAAGAATGTACCTGATTAGTAAGTATCTTAAAACCTATGGATCGCTAGGTCTCCGAAAGAGAATCTAGCGTGTGTACGGGGCATAAACGCAGCAGTGATAGGATTGGACAGGTTCGGTGAGCAAATGAAGACCCTTTGAAGTCATATTGCATGTGACCCATTCCACGGGTCTCAACTCTCCAGGTTTAAGGGATTCTTCCTTCAGCTAAAACATGCATGTGGAACCCAGAGTATGATCAACCGTGTGATCGGGAGACGTGTTCCAATATGTCTCAGTTCTCGTCCCCTGGTACTCGGGTGCAACATTCCAGACGCTTTACTAACACTCTCCCGACTTGGAGAGTCAGTGCCTTTAACCTCCTGTTTGGCCCAGTTTGCAATTTCTGCGGAAGATGAACAGGAATAGGGAGAACCAATGAGAGACTAGCTGGAGGTGTCTGGACGGGCAAATTTAACTCTCATTTCCCACCAGGAAGAAGAATTAACCAAAGGCTCAGCGTGCCGTGCCGGAACCAGATTAGGGCCTGAAGCAATCCTGCGGTATTGCGGGCAGCTCACAAGAAAGCAAGTTGAAGAAAGGAGCTCAGGGGCAGTGTAATTCACAAACCTGCAGAGTTATAAATGACAGCTATCGTCCAAAAATATACTGAAGTAAGGCTGCCAAGAGGACTTGAAAGCGGGGCAGAATTGCAGGAAACCGATTTCAGGAGGTAGACTGGAATTGCATTTAAAGCATAGGAAAAGAGGCAGAACGTCGACAATGATGCACTTGGCTAAAAAGGGCGTATGCGTTTTTTCCTGAATATATTCAGGAAAAAACGCATACGCCATTTTTGGCCAACTAAGCAAGCTTGCAAAGGAAATCTGCAGTACAATGAAGTCTCACTTCCCTCCGGTCAAAAGGGCCATCTGAAAAAAGTGTGAAATCCAGAAAGGCAGGACAGGCCATGGAGAACTGGGAGCCTTGTTATGCTGATGGGCGGGATGTAAATTGCCAACAGCCACTGGGGAGAAGTGTATGGTGTTTCCTGAAACATCTAAAAAACAAAGCAACAGAGCCTAGGGCACTTCCACTTATGGTCCTATAGCTTAGGGAAATTAAAATCAAAAAGACACAGCCACACCAAAATTTGGGACGGCTCTGTTTACAAGAACCTCGTTCACGGTACAAGTTCAATATCGCAGAAAGTGAAAAATATGTAAAGATGTTGTGGTACTTACGTACAATGCAGTATCACTCAGCAATGAAATCTATGTCATCAGGCCGGTAGCAGCATAATGAGTGGATTCTGGTATGATGATTCTAACTGAAATAAGTCACACAGAAAAAGAAACATCTTAAGATATCACTAATACACGGAATGTAAACTTGGCTACACAGTAACTGGACTAAAAAACAGAACAGGGTCTCAAATTCAGAAAAGCAACTTATGCTTGCTTAAGGGGAAAGGTGAGTTGGGGTGCTGCATAAAACCAGAGATTGAAATGAGCACAGATAAAGTTCCTTAAGCCAAATATGGAATAGACAAGAGCTACTCCTTGCTCAACGAAATGGAATCAACACCCCATATTAAACGCCTAAGAATGTACCTGACTAGTAAGTATCTTAAAACCTATGGATTGCTATGTCTCCGAAAGAGAATCAAGCGTGTGTACAGGGGCATAAACGCAGCAGTGATAGGATTGGAGAGGTTCGGTGAGCAAATGAAGACCCTTTGAAGTCATATTGCATGGTACCCATTCCATGGGTCTCAACTCTCCAGGTTTAAGGGATTCTTCCTTCAGCTAAAACATGCATGTGGAACCCAGAGTATGATCAACCGTGTGATCGGGTGACGTGTTCAAATATGTCTCAGTTCTCGTCCCCTGGTACTCGGGTGCAACATTCCAGACGCTTTACTAACACTCTCCCGACTTGGAGAGTCAGTGCCTTTAACCTCCTGTTTGGCCCAGTTTGCAATTTCTGCGGAAGATGAACAGGAATAGGGAGAACCAATGAGAGACTAGCTGGAGGTGTCTGGACGGGCAAATTTAACTCTCATTTCCCACCAGGAAGAAGAATTAACCAAAGGCTCAGCGTGCCGTGCCGGAACCAGATTAGGGCCTGAAGCAATCCTGCGGTATTGCGGGCAGCTCACAAGAAAGCAAGTTGAAGAAAGGAGCTCAGGGGCAGTGTAATTCACAAACCTGCAGAGTTATAAATGTCAGCTATCATCCAAAAATATACTGAAGGCTGCCAAGAGGACTTGAAAGCGGGGCAGAATTGCAGGAAACCGATTTCAGGAGGTAGGCTGGAATTGCATTTAAAGCATAGGAAAAGAGGCAGAACGTCGACAATGATGCACTTGGCCAAAAAGGGTGTATGCGTTTTTTCCTGAATATATTCAGGAAAAAACGCATACGCCCTTGTTGGCCAACCAAGCAAGCTTGCAAAGGAAATCTGCACTACAATGAAGTCTCACTTCCCCCCGGTCAAAAGGGCCATCTGAAAAAAGTGTAAAATCCAGAAAGTCAGGACAGGCCATGGAGAACTGGGAGCCTTGTTATGCTGATGGGCGGGATGTAAATTGCCAACAGCCACTCGGGAGAAGTGTATGGTGTTTCCTGAAACATCTAAAAAACAAAGCAACAGAGCCTAGGGCACTTCCACTTATGGTCCTATAGCTTAGGGAAATTAAAATCAAAAAGACACAGCCACCCCAAAGTTTGGGACGGCTCTGTTTACAAGAACCTCCTTTAAGGTACAAGTTCAATATCGCAGAAAGTGAAAAATGGATAAAGAAGTTGTGGTACTTACGTACAATGCAATATCACTCAGCAATGAAATCTATGTCATCAGGCCCATAGCAGCATAATGAGTGGATTCAGGTATGATGATTCTAACTGAAATAAGTCACACAGAAAATGAAACAACATAAGATATCACTAATACACGGAATGTAAACTTGGCTACACAGGAACTGGATTACAAAACAGAACAGGGTCTCAAATTTAGAAAACCAACTTATGCTTGCTTAAGGGGAAAGGTGAGTTGGGGTGCTGCATAAAACCAGAGATTGAAATGAGCACAGATAAAGTTCCTTAAGCCAAATATGTAATAGACAAGATCTACTCCTTGCTCAACGAAATGGACTCAACACCCCATATTAAACGCCTAAGAATGTACCTGACTAGTAAGTATCTTAAAACCTATGGATTGCTATGTCTCCGAAAGAGAATCAAGCGTGTGTACAGGGGCATAAACGCAGCAGTGATAGGATTGGACAGGTTCGGTGAGCAAATGAAGACCCTTTGAAGTCATATTGCATGGTACCCATTCCACGGGTCTCAACTCTCCAGGTTTAAGGGATTCTTCCTTCAGCTAAATCATGCATGTGGAACCCAGAGTATGATCAACCGTGTGATCGGGAGACGTGTTCCAATATGTCTCAGTTCTCGTCCCCTGGTACTCGGGTGCAACATTCCAGACACTTTACTAACGCTCTCCCAACTTGGAGAGTCAGTGCCTTTAACCTCCTGTTTGGCCCAGTTTGCAATTTCTGCGGAAGATGAACAGGAATAGGGAGAACCAATGAGAGATTAGCTGGAGGTGTCTGGACGGGCAAATTTAACTCTCATTTCCCACCAGGAAGAAGAATTAACCAAAGGCTCAGCGTGCCGTGCCGGAACCAGATTAGGGCCTGAAGCAATCCTGCGGTATTGCGGGCAGCTCACAAGAAAGCAAGTTGAAGAAAGGAGCTCAGGGGCAGTGTAATTCACAAACCTGCAGAGTTATAAATGACAGCTATCGTCCAAAAATATACTGAAGTAAGGCTGCCAAGAGGACTTGAAAGCGGGGCAGAATTGCAGGAAACCGATTTCAGGAGGTAGACTGGAATTGCATTTAAAGCATAGGAAAAGAGGCAGAACGTCGACAATGATGCACTTGGCTAAAAAGGGCTTATGCGTTTTTTCCTGAATATATTCAGGAAAAAACGCATACGCCCTTGTTGGCCAACCAAGCAAGCTTGCAAAGGAAATCTGCACTACAATGAAGTCTCACTTCCGCCCGGTCAAAAGGGCCATCTGAAAAAAGTGTAAAATCCAGAAAGGCAGGACAAGCCAAGGAGAACTTGGAGCCTTGTTATGCTGATGGGCGGGATGTAAATTGCCAACAGCCACTGGGGAGAAGTGTATGGTGTTTCCTGAAACATCTAAAAAACAAAGCAACAGAGCCTAGGGCACTTCCACTTATGGTCCTATAGCTTAGGGAAATTAAAATCAGAAAGACACAGCCACCCCAAAGTTTGGGACGGCTCTGTTTACAAGAACCTCGTTTACAGTACAAGTTCAATATCACAGAAAGTGAAAAATGGATAAGGAAGTTGTGGTACTTACGTACAATGCAATATCACTCAGCAATGACATCTATGTCATCAGGCCCATAGCAGCATAATGAGTGGATTCAGGTATGATGATTCTAACTGAAATAAGTCACACAGAAAAAGAAACATCATAAGATATCACTAATACACGGAATATAAACTTGGCTACACAGGAACTGGACTACAAAACAGAACAGGGTCTCAAATTCAGAAAAGCAACTTATGCTTGCTTAAGGGGAAAGGTGAGTTGGGGTGCTGCATAAAACCAGAGATTGAAATGAGCACAGATAAAGTTCCTTAAGCCAAATATGGAATAGACAAGAGCTACTCCTTGCTCAACGAAATGGAATCAACACCCCATATTAAACGCCTAAGAATGTACCTGACTAGTAAGTATCTTAAAACCTATGGATTGCTATGTCTCCGAAAGAGAATCAAGCGTGTGTACAGGGGCATAAACGCAGCAGTGATAGGATTGGAGAGGTTCGGTGAGCAAATGAAGACCCTTTGAACTCATATTGCATGGTACCCATTCCATGGGTCTCAATTCTCCAGGTTTAAGGGATTCTTCCTTCAGCTAAAACATGCATGTGGAACCCAGAGTATGATCAACCGTGTGATCGGGTGACGTGTTCAAATATGTCTCAGTTCTCGTCCCCTGGTACTCGGGTGCAACGTTCTAGATGCTTTACTAACACTCTCCCAACTTGGAGAGTCAGTGCCTTTAACCTCCTGTTTGGCCCAGTTTGCAATTTCTGTGAAAGATGAACAGGAATAGGGAGAACCAATGAGAGACTAGCTGGAGGTGTCTGGACGGGCAAATTTAACTCTCATTTCCCAACGAGGAAGAGGAATTAAACAAAGGCTCAGCGTGCCCTGCCGGAACGAGATTAGGGCCTGAAGCAATCCTGCGGTGTTGTGGCCAGCTCACAAGAAAGCGAGTTGAAGAAAGGAGCTGAGGGGCACTGTAATTCACAAACCTGCAGAGTTATAAATGACAGCTATCGTCCAAAAATATACTGAAGTAAGGCTGCCAAGAGGACTTGAAAGCGGGGCAGAATTGCAGGAAAGCGATTTCAGGAGGTAGACTGGAATTGCATTTAAAGCATAGGAAAAGAGGCAGAACGTCGACAATGATTCACTTGGCCAAAAAGAGCGTATGCTTTTTTTCCTGAATATATTCAGGAAAAAACGCATACGCCATTTTTGGCCAACTAAGCAAGCTTGCAAAGGAAATCTGCAGTACAATGAAGTCTCACTTCCCTCCGGTCAAAAGGGCCATCTGAAAAAAGTGTGAAATCCAGAAAGGCAGGACAGGCCATGGAGAACTGGCAGCCTTGTTATGCTGATGGGCGGGATGTAAATTGCCAACAGCCACTGGGGAGAAGTGTATGGTGTTTCCTGAAACATCTAAAAAACAAAGCAACAGAGCCTAGGGCACTTCCACTTATGGTCCTATAGCTTAGGGAAATTAAAATCAAAAAGACACAGCCACATCAATGTTTGGGACGGCTCTGTTTACAAGAACCTCGTTCACGGTACAAGTTCAATATCGCAGAAAGTGAAAAATATGTAAAGATGTTGTGGAACTTACGTACAATGCAATATCACTCAGCAATGAAATCTATGTCATCAGGCCGGTAGCAGCATAATGAGTGGATTCTGGTATGATGATTCTAACTGAAATAAGTCACACAGAAAAAGAAACATCTTAAGATATCACTAATACACGGAATGTAAACTTGGCTACACAGTAACTGGACTAAAAAACAGAACAGGGTCTCAAATTCAGAAAAGCAACTTATGCTTGCTTAAGGGGAAAGGTGAGTTGGGGTGCTGCATAAAACCAGAGATTGAAATGAGCACAGATAAAGTTCCTTAACCCAAATATGGAATAGACAAGAGCTACTCCTTGCTCAACGAAATGGAATCAACACCCCATATTAAACGCCTAAGAATGTACCTGACTAGTAAGTATCTTAAAACCTATGGATTGCTATGTCTCCGAAACAGAATCAAGCGTGTGTACAGGGGCATAAATGCAGCAGTGATAGGATTGGAGAGGTTCGGTGAGCAAATGAAGACCCTTTGAAGTAATATTGCATGATACCCATTGCACGGGTCTCAACTCTCCAGGTTTAAGGGATTCTTCCTTCAGATAAAACATGCATGTGGAACCCAGAGTATGATCCACCCTAACCCTTCCCCGAAGCCTTAACCTAACCCATCCCCTAGTCCTAAGCCGTACACTAACACTAACCCGTGCCCTCACACATACGCTCCTCATAAAACGTTCTCGTACCCTCACCTACACTCTAAACCGTCCCCGTCCCCTAACCCTAACCGTATCCCGAACACTAACCCTAACCGTTCCCCGAAGCCTTCCCCTCACCTGTCCCCTAATCCTAACCTGTACGCTAACACTAACCCGTGCCCTCACACGTACGCTCCCCCTAAACCGTTGTCATACCCTCACCTGGACCCTATACCGTCCCCGTCCCCTAACCCTAACCCTAGCCCGAACCCTAACCCTAACCCTTCCCCGAAGCCTCCCCCTCACCCGTCACCTAATCCTAACCCGTACGCTAACACTAACTCGTGCCCTCACACGTACACTCCCCCTAAACCGTTGTCGTACCCTCACCTGGACCCTAAACTGTCCCTGTCCCCTAACCCTAACCCTAGACAGAACCGTAACACTAACACTTCCCCGAAGCCTTCCCCTCACCCGTCCCCTAATCCTAACCTGTACGCTAACACTAACCCGTGCCCTCACATGTACGCTACCCCTAAACCGTTGTCGTACCCTCACCTGGACCCTAAACCGTCCCCGTCCCCTAACCCTAACCCTAGCCCGAAGCCTAACCCTAACCCTACCCCGAAGCCTTCCCCTCACCCGTCCCCAATCCTAAGCCGTACGCTAACACTAACCCATGCCCTCACACGTACGCTCCGTCTAAACCGTTGTCGTACCTTCACCTGGATCCTGAACCGTCCCCGTCCCCTAACACTAACCATAGCCCGAACCCTAACACTAACCCTTCCCCGAAGCCTTCCCCTCACCCGTCCCCTAATCCTAAACCGTATGATAACACTAACCCGTGCCCTCACACGTACGCTCCCCCTAAACCGTTGTCGTACCCTCACCTGGACCCTAAACCGTCCACGTCCCCTAACCCTAACCCTAGCCTGAAATCTAACCCTATCCCTTCCTTGAAGCCTTCCTCTCACCCGTCCCCTAATCCTAACCCGTACACTAACACTAACCCGTGCCCTCACACGTACGCTCCCCCTAAACCGTTGTCGTACACTCACCTGGACCCTAAACCGTCCCCGTCCCCTAACCCTAACCCTAGCCCGAACCCTAACCCTAACCCTTCCCCGAAGCCTTCCCCTCACCCGTCCCCTAATCCGAACCCGTACGCTAACACTAACCCGTGCCCTCACACGTACACTCCCCCTAAACCGTTGTCATACACTCAACTGGACGATAAACCGTCGCCGTCCCCTAACCCTAACCCTAGCCCGAACCCTAACCCTAACCCTACCCCGAAGCCTTCCCCTAACCCATCCCCTAATGCTAACCCGTACGGTAACACTACCCCGTGCCCTCACACGTACGCTCCCCCTAAACCGTTGTTGTACCCTCAACTTGACCCTAAACCGTCCCCGTCCCCTAACCCTAAGACTAGCCCGAACCCTAACGCTAACCCTTCCCCGAAGCCTTCCCCTCACCCGTCCCACAATCCTAACCCATACTCTAACACTAACCCATGCCCTCACGCGTGCGGTCACCCTAAACCATTCTCGTACCCTCACCTGGACCCTAAACCGTCCCCGTCCCCTAACCTAACCCTAGCCAGAACCCTAACCCTAACCCTTCCCGGAAGCCTTCCCCTCACACGTCCCCTAATCCTAACCCGTACGCTAACACTACCCCGTGCCCTCACACGTACGCTCCCCCTAAATCATTGTTGTACCCTCACCTGGACCCTAAACCGTCGCATCCCCTAACCCTACCCCTAGCCTGAACCCTAACCGTAACCATTCCCCGAAGCCTTCCCCCCACCCGTCCCCTAATCCTAAACCGTATGCTAACACTAACCCATACCCTCACACGTACAATCCCCCTAAACCGTTGTCGTACCCTCACCTGGACCCTAAACTGTCCCCGACCCCTAACCCTAACCCTAGCCCAAACCCTAACACTAACACTTCCCCGAAGCCTTCCCCTCACCCGTCCCCTAATCCTAACCAGTACGCTAACACTAACCCATGCCGTGACACGTACGCTCCCCGTGATCCGTTATCGTACCCTCACATGGACCCTAAACCGTCCCCGACCCCTAACCCTAACCCTAGTCCGAACTCTAACCCTAACCCTTCCCGAAAGCCTTCCACTCACACGTCCCGTAATCCTAACCCGTACGCTAACACTAACCCGTTCCCTCACAAGTACGCTCCCCATAAACCGTTGTCGTACCCTCACCTGGACCCTAAAACTTCCCCGTACCCTAACCCTAACCCTAGCCCGAAACCTAACCCTAACACTTCCCCGAAGCCTTCCCCTAAACCATCACCTAATCCTAAACCGTACGCTAACACTAACCCGTACCCTCACACGTACGCTCTCACTAAACCGTTGTCGTACCCTCAACTGGACCCTAAACCGTCCCCGTCCCCTAACGCTAACCCTAGACCGAACCCTAACCCTAACCCTTCCCCGAAGCCTTCCCCTCACCCGTCCCCTAATCCTAACCCGTACGCGAACAGTAACCCGTGCCCTCACACGTAAGCTCCCCGTGAACGGTTGTCGTACCCTCACCTGGACCCTAAAGTGTCCCCGTCCCCTAACACTAACCCTAGCCCGAACCCTAACCCTAACACTTCCCCGAAGCCTTCCCCTCACCCGTCCCCTAATCCTAACCCGTACGCTAACACTAACCCGTGCCCTCACACATACGCTCCCCCTAAACCGTTGTCGTACCCCCACCTGGACCCGAAACCGTCCCCGTCCCCTAACCCTAACCCTAGCCCGAACCCTAACCCTAACACTTCCCCGAAGCCTTCCCCTCACCCGTCCCGTAATTCTAACACGTACTCTAACACTAACCTGTGATCTCACACGTACGCTCACCCTAAACCATTGTCGTACCCTCACCTGGACCCTAAACAGTCCCCGTCCCCGTCCCCTAACCCTAGCCCAAACCCTAAGCCTAACCCTTCCCCGAAGCCTTCCCCTCACCCGTCCCCTAATCCTAACCCGTACGCTAACACTAACCCGTGCCCAAACACGTACTCTCCCCCTGAACCGTTGTCGTATGCTCACCTGGATCCTAAACCTTGCCCGTCCCCTAACCCTAACCCTAGCCCGAACCCTAAACCTAACCCTTCCCCGAAGCCTTCCCCTCACCCGTCCCCTGATCCTAACCCGTACGCTAATACTAACTCGTGCCCTCACACGTACGCTCAGCCTAAACCGTTGTCGTGCACTCATCTGGACCCTACACCGTCCCCGTCCCCTAACCCTAGCCCGAACCCTAACCCTAACCCTTCCCCGAAGACTTCCCCTCACCCGTCCCCTAATCCTAACCCGTACGCTAACACTAACCCGTGCCCTCACACGTACGCTCCCCCTAAACCGTTGTCGTACCCTCACCTGGACCCTAAACCTTCCCCGTCCCCTAACCCTAACCCTAGCCCGAACCCTAAGCCTAACCCTTCCCCAAGCCTTCCCCTTACCCGTCCCCTAATCCTAACCCGTACGCTAACACTAACCCGTGCTCTCACATGTACGCTCCCCCTAAACCGTTGTCGTACCCTCACCTGGACCCTAAACCGTTCCCGTCCCCTAACCCTAACCCTAGCCTGAACCCTAACCCTAACCCTACCCCAAAGCCTTCCGCTCACCCGTCCCCTAAACCGAACCAGTACGCTAACACTAATCCGTGCCCTCACACGTACGCTCCCCTAAACCGTTGTCGTACCCTCACCTGGACCCTAAACCGTCCCGGTCCCCTAACCCTAACCCTAGCCTGAACCCTAACCCTAACCCTACCCCGAAGCCTTCCGCTCACCCGTCCCCTAAACCTAACCCATACGCTAACACTAATCCGTGCCCTCACACATACGCTCCCCTAAATCGTTGTCGTACCCTCACCTGGACCCTAAACCGTCCCCGTCCCCTAATCCTAACCCTAGCCCAAACCCTAACCCTAACTCTACCCCGAAGCCTTCCTCTCACGCGTCCCCTAATCCTAACCCGTACGCTAACACTAACCCGTGCCTTCACACGTACGCTCCCCCTGAACGGTTGTCAAACCCTCACCTGGACCCCAAACTGTCCCCGTCCCCTAACCCTAACCCTAGCCCGAACCCTAACCCTAACACTTCTCCGAAGCCTTCCCCTCACCCGTCCCCTAATCCTAACCCGTACGCTAACACTAACCCGTGCCATCACACGTACGCTCCCCCTGAACGGTTGTCGTACCCTCACCTGGACCCTAAACCGTCCCCATCCCCTTACTCTAACCCTAGTCCGAACCCTAACCCTAACCTTTCCCGGAAGCCTTCCCCTCACCCGTCCCCTAATCCTAACCCGTACGCTAACACTAAATCGTGCCGTCACACGTACGCTCCCCCTAAACCGTTGTCGTACCCTCACCTGGACCCTAAACCGTCCCCGTCCCCTAACCCTAACCCTAGCCCTAACCCTAACCCTAAACCTACCCCGAAGTCTTCCCCTCACCCGTCCCCTAATCCTAAGCCGTACGCTAAAACTAACCCATGCCCTCACACGTACGCTCCCCATGAACCGTTGTCGTATCCTCACCTGGACCCTAAACCGTCCCCGTCCCCTAACTCTAACCCTACCCCGAACCCTAAACCTAACCCTTCCCCGAAGCCTTCCCCTCACGCGTCACCTAATCCTAACTCGTACGCTAACACTAACCCATGCCCTCACACGTACGCTCCCCCTAAACCATTGTCGTACCCTCACCTGGACCCTAAACCGTCCTCGTCCCCTAACCCTAACCCTAGCCCGAACCCTAACCCTAACCCTTCCCGAAGCCTTCCCCTCACCCGTCCCCTAATCCTAACCCGTACGATAACACTAACCCTTGCCCTCACACGTACGCTCCACCTAAACCGTTGTCGTACACTCACGTGGAACTTAAACCGTCCCCGTCCCCTAACCCTAACCCTAGCCCGAACCCTAGCCGTAAACCTCCCCAAAGCCTTCCCCTCACCCGTCCCCTAATCCTAACCCGTACGCTAACACTAACCTGTGCCCTCACACATATGCTCCCCCTAAACCGTTGTCGTACCCTCAACTGGACCATAACCGTCCCCGTCCCCTAACCCTAACCCTAGCCCGAACCCTAACCCTAACACTTCCCCGAAGCCTTCCACTCAGCCGTCCGATAATCCTAACCCGTACGCTAACACTAACCCGTGCCCTCACACGTATGCTCCCCCTAAACCGTTGTCGTAGCCTCACCTGGACCCTAAACAGTCCCCGTCTCCTAACCCTAACCGTAGGCCGAACCCTAACCCTAAACCTTCCCCGAAGCCTTCCCCTCACCCGTCCCCTAATCATACACCGTACGCTAACACTAACCTGTGCCCTCACACGTACGCTCCCCGTGAACCGTTGTCGTACCCTCACCTGGACCCTAAACCGTCCCCGTCCCCTAACGCTAACCCTAGCCCGAACCCAAACCCTAACCCTTCCCCAAAGCCTTCCCCTCACCCGTCCCCTAATCCTAAGCCGTACGCTAACACTAACCCGTGCCCTCACACGTACGCTCCCCCTAAACCGTAGTCGTACCCTCACCTGGACCCTAAACCGTCCCCGTCCCCTAATCCTAACCCTAGCCCGAACTCTAACCCTAACCCTACCCCGAAGCCTTCCTCTCACGCGTCCCCTAATCCTAACCCGTACGCTAACACTAACCCGTGCCCTCACACGTACGCTCCCCCTGAACGGTTGTCATACCCTAATCTGGACCCCAAACTGTCCCCGTCCCCTAACACTAACCCTAGCCCGAACCCTAACCCTAACACTTCTCCGAAGCCTTCCCCTCACCCGTCCCCTAATCCTAACCCGTACGCTAACACTAACCCGTGCCATCACACGTACGCTCCCCCTGAACGGTTGTCGTACCCTCACCTGGACCCTAAACCGTCCCCGTCACCTAACCCTAACCCTAGCCCGAACCCTAACACTAACCCTTCCCCGAAGCCTTCCCCTCACCAGTCCCCTAATCCTAAGCCGTACACTAACACTAACCCGTGCCCTCACACGTACGCTCCCCCTAAATCGTTGTCGTACCGTCACCTGGACCCTAAACCGTCCCTGTCCCCAACCCTAACCCTAGCCTGAACCCTAACCATAAACCTTCCCCGAAGCCTTCCCCTCACCCGTCCCCTAATGCTAACCCGTACACTAACACTAAACCGTGCCCTCAAACGTACGCTCCCCCTAATCCGTTGTCGTACCCTCACCTGAACCCTAAACCGTCCCAGTCCCCTAACTCTAACCCTAGCCCGAAACCTAACGCTAACCCTTCCCCGAAGCCTTCCCCTCACCCGTCCCACAATCCTAACCCATACTCTAACACTAACCCATGCCCTCACGCGTGCGGTCACCCTAAAGCATTCTCGTACCCTCACCTGGACCCTAAACTGTCCCCGTTCCCTAACACTAACCCTAGCCCGAACCATAACCCTAACCCTTCCCCGAAGCCTTCCCCTCACCCGTCCCCTAATCCTAAGCCGTACGCTAACACTAACCCATGCCCTCACACTTTCGCTCCATCTAAACCGTTGTCGTACCTTCACCTGGACCCTGAACAGTCCCCGTACCCTAACCCTAACCATAGCCCGAACCCTAACACTAACCCTTCCCCGAAGCCTTCCCCTCACCCGTCCCCTAATCCTAAACCGTATGATAACACTAACCCGTGCCCTCACATGTACGCTGCACCTAAACCGTTGTCGTACCCTCACCTGGACCCTAAACCGTCTACGTCCCCTAACCCTAACCCTAGCCTGAAGTCTAACCCTATCCCTTCCTTGAAGCCTTCCTCTCACCCGTCCCCTAATCCTAACCCGTACACTAACACTAACCCGTGCCCTCACACGTACGCTCCCCCTAAACCGTTGTCGTACACTCACCTGGACCTTAAACCGTCCCAGTCCCCTAACCCTAACCCTAGCCCGAACCCTAACCCTAACCCTTCCCCGAAGCCTTCCCCTCACCTGTCCCCTAATACTAACCCGTACGCTAACACTAACCTGTGCCCTCACACGTACGCTCCCCCTAAACCGTTTTCGTACCCTCACCTGGACCCTTAACCGTCCCCATCCCCTAACCCTAACCCTAACCCGAAACCTAAACCTAACCCTTCCCCGAAGCCTTCCCCTCACCCGTCCCCTAATCCGAACCCGTACGCTAACACTAACCCGTGCCCTCACATGTACACTCCCCCTAAACCGTTGTCATACACTTAATTGGACGATAAACCGTCGCCGTCCCCTAACCCTAACCCTAGCCCGAACCCTAACCCTAACACTACCCCGAAGCCTTCCCCTAACCCGTCCCCTAATCCGAACCCATACGCTAACACTAACCCGTGCCCTCACACGTACACTCCCCCTAAACCGTTGTCGTACCCTCAACTGGACCGTAAACCGTCCCTGTCCCCTAACCCTAAGACTTGCCCGAACCCTAACGCTAACCCTTCCCCGAAGCCTTCCCCTCACCCGTCCTCTAATCCTAAGCCGTACGCTAACACTAACCCGTGCCCTCACACGTACGCTCCCCCTAAATCGTTGTCGTACAGTCACCTGGACCCTAAACCGTCCCTGTCCCCAACCCTAACCCTAGCCCGAACCCTAACCCTAACCCTTCCCCGAAGCCTTCCCCTCACACGTCCCCTAATCCTAACCCGTACGCTAACACTAACCCGTGCCCTCACACGTATGCTACCCCTAAACCGTTGTCGTAGCCTCACCTGGACCCTAAACAGTCCCCGTCTCCTAACCCTAACCGTAGGCCGAACCCTAACCCTAAACCTTCCCCGAAGCCTTCCCCTCACCCGTCCCCTAATCATACACCGTACGCTAACAATAAACTGTGCCCTCACACGTACGTTCCCCGTGAACCGTTGTCGTACCCTCACCTGGACCCTAAACCGTCCCCGTCCCCTAACGCTAACCCTAGCCCGAACCCAAACCCTAACCCTTCCCCAAAGCCTTCCCCTCACCCGTCCCCTAATCCTAAGCCGTACGCTAACACTAACCCGTGCCCTCACACGTACGCTCCACCTAAACCGTAGTCGTACCCTCACCTGGACCCTAAACCGTCCCCGTCCCCTAATCCTAACCCTAGCCCGAACCCTAACCCTAACCCTACCCCGAAGCCTTCCTCTCACGCGTCCCCTAATCCTAACCCGTACGCTAACACTAACCCGTGCCCTCACACGTACGCTCCCCCTGAACGGTTGTCATACCCTAATCTGGACCCCAAACTGTCCCCGTCCCCTAACCCTAACCCTAGCCCGAACCCTAACCCTAACACTTCTCCGAAGCCTTCCCCTCACCCGTCCCCTAATCCTAACCCGTACGCTAACACTAACCCGTGCCATCACACGTACGCTCCCCCTGAACGGTTGTCGTACCCTCACCTGGACCCTAAACCGTCCCCGTCCCCTAACCCTAACCCTAGCCCGAACCCTAACACTAACCCTTCCCCGAAGCCTTCCCCTCACCAGTCCCCTAATCCTAAGCCGTACACTAACACTAACCCGTGCCCTCACACGTACGCTCCCCCTAAATCGTTGTCGTACCGTCACCTGGACCCTAAACCGTCCCTGTCCCCAACCCTAACCCTAGCCTGAACCCTAACCATAAACCTTCCCCGAAGCCTTCCCCTCACCCGTCCCCTAATGCTAACCCGTACACTAACACTAAACCGTGCCCTCAAACGTACGCTCCCCCTAATCCGTTGTCGTACCCTCACCTGGACCCTAAACCGTCCCAGTCCCCTAACTCTAACCCTAGCCCGAAACCTAACGCTAACCCTTCCCCGAAGCCTTCCCCTCACCCGTCCCACAATCCTAACCCATACTCTAACACTAACCCATGCCCTCACGCGTGCGGTCACCCTAAAGCATTCTCGTACCCTCACCTGGACCCTAAACTGTCCCCGTTCCCTAACACTAACCCTAGCCCGAACCATAACCCTAACCCTTCCCCGAAGCCTTCCCCTCACCCGTCCCCTAATCCTAAGCCGTACGCTAACACTAACCCATGCCCTCACACGTTCGCTCCATCTAAACCGTTGTCGTACCTTCACCTGGACCCTGAACAGTGCCCGTACCCTAACCCTAACCATAGCCCGAACCCTAACACTAACCCTTCCCCGAAGCCTTCCCCTCACCCGTCCCCTAATCCTAAACCGTATGATAACACTAACCCGTGCCCTCACATGTACGCTGCACCTAAACCGTTGTCGTACCCTCACCTGGACCCTAAACCGTCTACGTCCCCTAACCCTAACCCTAGCCTGAAGTCTAACCCTATCCCTTCCTTGAAGCCTTCCTCTCACCCGTCCCCTAATCCTAACCCGTACACTAACACTAACCCGTGCCCTCACACGTACGCTCCCCCTAAACCGTTGTCGTACACTCACCTGGACCCTAAACCGTCCCCGTCCCCTAACCCTAACCCTAGCCCGAACCCTAACCCTAACCCTTCCCCGAAGCCTTCCCCTCACCTGTCCCCTAATACTAACCCGTACGCTAACACTAACCTGTGCCCTCACACGTACGCTCCCCCTAAACCGTTTTCGTACCCTCACCTGGACCCTTAACCGTCCCCATCCCCTAACCCTAACCCTAACCCGAAACCTAAACCTAACCCTTCCCCGAAGCCTTCCCCTCACCCGTCCCCTAATCCGAACCCGTACGCTAACACTAACCCGTGCCCTCACATGTACACTCCCCCTAAACCGTTGTCATACACTTAATTGGACGATAAACCGTCGCCGTCCCCTAACCCTAACCCTAGCCCGAACCCTAACCCTAACACTACCCCGAAGCCTTCCCCTAACCCGTCCCCTAATCCGAACCCATACGCTAACACTAACCCGTGCCCTCACACGTACACTCCCCCTAAACCGTTGTCGTACCCTCAACTGGACCGTAAACCGTCCCTGTCCCCTAACCCTAAGACTTGCCCGAACCCTAACGCTAACCCTTCCCCGAAGCCTTCCCCTCACCCGTCCTCTAATCCTAAGCCGTACGCTAACACTAACCCGTGCCCTCACACGTACGCTCCCCCTAAATCGTTGTCGTACAGTCACCTGGACCCTAAACCGTCCCTGTCCCCAACCCTAACCCTAGCCCGAACCCTAACCCTAACCCTTCCCCGAAGCCTTCCCCTCACACGTCCCCTAATCCTAACCCGTACGCTAACACTAACCCGTGCCCTCACACGTATGCTCCCCCTAAACCGTTGTCGTAGCCTCACCTGGACCCTAAACAGTCCCCGTCTCCTAACCCTAACCGTAGGCCGAACCCTAACCCTAAACCTTCCCCGAAGCCTTCCCCTCACCCGTCCCCTAATCATACACCGTACGCTAACAATAAACTGTGCCCTCACACGTACGTTCCCCGTGAACCGTTGTCGTACCCTCACCTGGACCCTAAACCGTCCCCGTCCCCTAACGCTAACCCTAGCCCGAACCCAAACCCTAACCCTTCCCCAAAGCCTTCCCCTCACCCGTCCCCTAATCCTAAGCCGTACGCTAACACTAACCCGTGCCCTCACACGTACGCTCCACCTAAACCGTAGTCGTACCCTCACCTGGACCCTAAACCGTCCCCGTCCCCTAATCCTAACCCTAGCCCGAACCCTAACCCTAACCCTACCCCGAAGCCTTCCTCTCACGCGTCCCCTAATCCTAACCCGTACGCTAACACTAACCCGTGCCCTCACACGTACGCTCCCCCTGAACGGTTGTCATACCCTCACCTGGACCCCAAACTGTCCCCGTCCCCTAACCCTAACCCTAGCCCGAGCCCTAACCCTAACACTTCTCCAAAGCCTTCCCCTCACCCGTCCCCTAATCCTAACCCGTACGCTAACACTAACCCGTGCCATCACACGTACGCTCCCCCTGAACGGTTGTCGTACCCTCACCTGGACCCTAAACCGTCCCCGTCCCCTAACCCTAACCCTAGCCCGAACCCTAACACTAACCCTTCCCCGAAGCCTTCCCCTCACCAGTCCCCTAATCCTAAGCCGTACGCTAAAACTAACCCGTGCCCTCACACGTACGCTCCCCATGAACCGTTGTCGTATCCTCACCTGGACCCTAAACCGTCCCCGTCCCCTAACCCTAACCCTAGCCCGAACCCTAAACCTAACCCTTCCCCGAAGCCTTCCCCTCACCCGTCCCCTAATCCTAAACCGTACGATAACACTAACCCTTGCCCTCACACGTACACTCCACCTAAACCGTTGTCGTACCCTCACGTGGAACTTAAACCGTCCCCGTACCATAACAATAAACCTAGCCCGAATCCTAACCCTAACACTTCCCCGAAGCCTTCCCCTCACCCGTCCCCTAATCCTAACCCGTACGCTAACACTAACCCGTGCCCTCACACGTACGCTCCCCCTAAACCGTTGTCGTACCCTCACCTGGACCCTAAACCGTCCCGTCCCATAACCCTAACCCTAGCCCGAACCCTAACCTTAACCCTTCCCAGAAGCCTTCCCCTCACCCATCTCCTAATCCTAACTCGTACGCTAACACTAACCCGTGCCCTGACACGTACGATCACCCTAAACCGTTGTCGTACACTCACCTGGACCCTAAACCGTCCCCGACTCCTAACCCTAACCCTAGCCCGAACCCTAACCCTAACCCTTCCCCGAAGCTTTCCCCTCACCGGTCCCCTAATCCTAACCCGTACCCTAACACTAACCCGTGCCCTCACACGTACGCTCCCCCTAAACCGTTGTCGTACCCTCAACTGGACCCTAAACTGTCCCTGTCCCCTAACCCTAACCCTAACCAGAACCCTAACCCTAACACTTCCCTGAATCCTTCCCCTCACCCGTCCCATAATCCTAACCAGTACGCTAACACTAAGCCATGCCCTCACACGTACGCTCCAACTAAACCGTTGTCGTACCCTCACCTGGACCCTAAACCCTCCCCGTCCCCTAACCCTAACCCTAGCCCGAACCCTAACCCTAACACTTCCCCGAAGCCTTCACCTCACCCGTCCCCTAATCCTAACCCGTACGCGAACACTAACCCGTGCCCTCACACGTACGCTCAGCCTAAACCGTTGTCGTACGATCAGCTGGACCCTAAACCGTTCCTGTCCCCTAACCCTAACCCTAGCCCGAACCCTAACCATAAACCTTCCCCGAAGCCTTCCCCTCACCCGTCCCCTAATCCTATCCCGTACGCTAACACTAACACGTGCCCTCACACGTACGCTCCCCCTAAACCTTTGTCGTACACTCACCTGAACCCTAAACCGTCCCCTTCCCCTAACCCTAACCCTAGCCCGAACCCTAACCCTAACCCTTCCCCGAAGCCTTCCCCTCACCCGTCCCCTAATCCTAACCCGTACGGTAACACTAACCCATGCCCTCACACGTACGCTCCCCCTAAACCGTTGTCGTACCCTCACCTGGACCGTAAACCGTCCCCGTCCCCTAACCCTAACCCTAGCCCGAAGCCTTCCGCTCACCCGTCCCCTAAACCTAACCCGTACGCTAACACTAACCCATGCCCTCACACGTACGCTCCCCCTAAACCGTTGTCGTACCCTCACCTGGACCCTAAACCGTCCCCGTACCCTAACCCTAACCCTACCCGAACCCTAACCCTAACACTTCCCCGAAGCCTTCCCCTCACCCGTCCCCTAATCGTAAGCCGTACGCTAACACTCACCTGTTCCCTCACACGTACGCTCCCCCTAAACCGTTGTCGTACCCTCACCTGGACCCTAAACCGTCCCCGACCCCTAAACCTAACCCTAGCCCAAACCTTAACACTAACACTTCCCCGAAGCCTTCCCCTCACCCGTCCCCTAATCCTAACCCGTACGCTAACACTAACCCATGCCCTCACGTGTACGCTCCCCCTACACCATTGTCGTACCCTCAACTGGACCCTAAACCGTCCCTGTCCCCTAACCCTAACCGTAGCCTGAACCCTAACCCTAACCCTTCCCCGAAGCCTTCCCCTCACCCGTCCCATAATCCTAACCAGTACGCTAACACTAACCCATGCCCTCACACGTACGCTCCCCCTAAACCGTTGTCGTACCCTCACCTGGACCCTAAACCGTCCCCGTCCCCTAACCCTAACCCTAGCCCGAACCCTAAACCTAACCCTTCCCCGAAGCCTTTCCCTCACCCGTCCCCTAATCCTATCCCGTACGCTAACACTAACCCGTGCCCTCACACATACGCTTCCCCTAAACCGTTGTCGTACCCACACCTGGACCCGAAACCGTCCCCCTCCCCTAACCCTAACCGTAGCCCGAACCCTAACCCTAAGCCTTCCCCGAAGTCTTCCCCTCACCCGTCCCCTAATCCTAACCCGTACGTTAACACTAACCCATGCCCTCACACGTACGCTCCACCTAAACCGTTGTCATACCCTCAACACTCCCTAAACCGTCCCCGTCCCTTAACCCTAACCCTAGCCAGAACCCTAACCCTAACCCTTCCCCGAAGCCTTCCCCTCACCCGTCCCCTAATCCTAACGCGTACGTTAACACTAACCCGTGCCCTCACACGTACGTTCCCCCTAAACCGTACTCGTACCCTTACCTGGACCCTAAACCGTCCCTGTCCCCTAACCCTAACTCTAGTCCGAACCCTAACACTAACCCTTCCCCGAAGCCTTCCCCTCACCCGTCCCCTAATCCTAACCCGTACGCTAACACTAATCCGTGCCCTCACACGTACGCTACCCCTTAACTTTTGTCGTACCCTCACCTGGACCCTAAAGCGTCCCCGTCCCCTAACCCTGACCCTAGCCCGAACCCTAACCCTAAACCTTCCCCGAAGCCTTCCCCTCACCCGTCCCCTAATACTAAACCGTACGCTAACACTAACCGTGCCCTCAGACGTACGCTCCACCTAAACCGTTGTCGTACCCTCACCTGGAACCTAACGCGTCCCCGTCCCCTAACAATAAACCTAGCCCGAACCCTAACCCTAACCCTTCCCCGAAGCCTTCCCCTCAACCGTCCCCTAATCCTAACCCGTACTCTAACACTAACCCGTGCCCTCACATGTATGCTCCCCCTAAACCGCTGTGGTACCCTCACCTGGACCCTAAACCGTCCCCGTCCCCTAACCCTAACCCTAGCCCGAACCCTAACCCTAACCCTTCCCCGAAGCTTTCCCCTCACCCGTCACCTAATCCTAACCCATACACTAATACTAACCCGTGCCCTCACACGTTCGCTTAGCCTAAACACTTGTCGTACACTCACCTGGGCCCTACACCGTCCCCCTCCCCTAACCCTAACCCTAGCCCGAACCCTAACCCTAACACTTTCCCGAAGCCTTCCCCTCACCTGTCCCCTAATCCTAACCCGTATGCTAACACTAACCCGTGCCCTCACACGTACGCTCCCCCTAAACCGTTGTCGTACACTCACCTGGACCCTAAACCGTCCCCGTCCCCGTCCCCTAACCCTAGCCCGAACCCTAACCCTAACCCTTCCCCGAAGACTTCCACTCACACGTCCCCTAATCTTAACCCGTACGCTAACACTAACCAGTGGCCTCACACGTATGCTCCCCCTAAACCGTTGTCGTACCCTCACCTGGACCCTAAACCATCCCCGACTCCTAACCGTAACCCTAGCCCGAACCCTAAACCTAACACTTCCCCGAAGCCTTCCCTTCACCCGTCCCCTAATCCTAACCCATACGCTAACACTAACCCGTGCCCTCACACGTACGCTCCCCCTAAACCCTTGTCGTACCCTCACCTGGACCCTAAACCTTCCCCGTCCCCTAACCCTAACCCTAGCCCGAACCCTAACCCTAACCCTTCCCCAAGCCTTCCCCTCACCCGTCCCCTAATCCTAACCCGTACGCTAACACTAACCCGTGCTCTCACACGTAGGCTCCCCCTAAACCGTTGTCGAACCCTCACCTGGACCCTAAACCGTCCCCGTCCCCTAACCCTAACACTAGCCTGAACCCTAACCCTAACCCTACCCCGAAGCCTTCCGCTCACCTGTCCCCTAAACCTAACCCGTAAGCTAACACTAATCCGTGCCCTCACACGTACGCTCCCCCTAAACCGTTGTCGTACACTCAACAGGACCCTAAACCGTCCCTTTCCCGTAACCCTAACCCTAGCCCGAACCCTAACCCTAACCCTTCCCTGAAGCCTTCCCCTCACCCGTCCCATAATCCTAACCAGTACGCGAACACTAACCCATGCCCTCACACGTACACTCCCCCTAAACCGTTGTCGTACCCTCACCTGGACCCTAAACCGTAGCCGACCCCTAACCCTAACCCTAGCCCGAACCCTAACCCTAAGCCTTCCCCAAAGCCTTCCACTCACCCGTCCCCTAATCCTAAGACGTACGCTAACACTAACCCATGCCCTCACACTTACGCTCCCCCTAAACCGTTATTGTACCCTCACCTGGACCCTATACCGTCCCCGTCCCCTAACCCTAACCCTAGTTCGAACCCTAACCCTAACCCTTCCCCGAAGCCTTCCCCTCACCCGTCCCCTAATCCTAACACGTACGCGAACACTAAGCCATGCCCTCACACGTACGCTCCCACTAAACCGTTGTCGTACCCTCACCTGGACCCTAAAGCGTCCCCGTCCCCTAACCCTAACCCTAGCCCGAACCCTAACCCTAACCATTCCCCGAAGCCTTCCCCTCACCTGTCCCGTAATCCTAACCCGTACACTAACACTTACCTGTGCCCTCACACGTACGCTCACCCTAAACCATTGTCGTGCCCTCACCTGGACCGTAAACCGTCCCCGTCCCCTAACCCTAACCGTAGGCCGAACCCTAACCCTAAACCTTCCCCGAAGCCTTCCCCTCACCCGTCCCCTAATCCTAACCCTTACGCTAACACTAACCTGTGCCCTCACACGCACGCTCCCCGTAAACCGTTGTCGTACCCTCAACTGGACTCTAAACCATCCCCATCCCCTAGCCCGAACCCTAGCCCGAACCCTAACACTAACACTTCCACGAAGCCTTCCCCTCAACCGTCCCCTAATCCTAACCCGTACGCTAACACTAACCCGTGCCCTCAAATGTACGCTCCCCCTGAGCGGTTGTCATACCCTCACCTGGACCCCAAACCGTCCCCGTCCCCTAACCCTAACCCTAGCCCGAACCCTAACCCTAACCCTTCCCCGAAGCCTTCCTCTCACCCGTCCCCTAATCCTAACCCGTACGCTAACACTAACCCGTGCCCTCACACGTACGCTCCCCCTGAACGGTTGTCATACCCTCACCTGGACCCCAAACTGTCCCCGTCCCCTAACCCTAACCCTAGCCCGAGCCCTAACCCTAACACTTCTCCAAAGCCTTCCCCTCACCCGTCCCCTAATCCTAACCCGTACGCTAACACTAACCCGTGCCATCACACGTACGCTCCCCCTGAACGGTTGTCGTACCCTCACCTGGACCCTAAACCGTCCCCGTCCCCTAACCCTAACCCTAGCCCGAACCCTAACACTAACCCTTCCCCGAAGCCTTCCCCTCACCAGTCCCCTAATCCTAAGCCGTACGCTAAAACTAACCCGTGCCCTCACACGTACGCTCCCCATGAACCGTTGTCGTATCCTCACCTGGACCCTAAACCGTCCCCGTCCCCTAACCCTAACCCTAGCCCGAACCCTAAACCTAACCCTTCCCCGAAGCCTTCCCCTCACCCGTCCCCTAATCCTAAACCGTACGATAACACTAACCCTTGCCCTCACACGTACACTCCACCTAAACCGTTGTCGTACCCTCACGTGGAACTTAAACCGTCCCCGTACCATAACAATAAACCTAGCCCGAATCCTAACCCTAACACTTCCCCGAAGCCTTCCCCTCACCCGTCCCCTAATCCTAACCCGTACGCTAACACTAACCCGTGCCCTCACACGTACGCTCCCCCTAAACCGTTGTCGTACCCTCACCTGGACCCTAAACCGTCCCGTCCCATAACCCTAACCCTAGCCCGAACCCTAACCTTAACCCTTCCCAGAAGCCTTCCCCTCACCCATCTCCTAATCCTAACTCGTACGCTAACACTAACCCGTGCCCTGACACGTACGATCACCCTAAACCGTTGTCGTACACTCACCTGGACCCTAAACCGTCCCCGACTCCTAACCCTAACCCTAGCCCGAACCCTAACCCTAACCCTTCCCCGAAGCTTTCCCCTCACCGGTCCCCTAATCCTAACCCGTACCCTAACACTAACCCGTGCCCTCACACGTACGCTCCCCCTAAACCGTTGTCGTACCCTCAACTGGACCCTAAACTGTCCCTGTCCCCTAACCCTAACCCTAACCAGAACCCTAACCCTAACACTTCCCTGAATCCTTCCCCTCACCCGTCCCATAATCCTAACCAGTACGCTAACACTAAGCCATGCCCTCACACGTACGCTCCAACTAAACCGTTGTCGTACCCTCACCTGGACCCTAAACCCTCCCCGTCCCCTAACCCTAACCCTAGCCCGAACCCTAACCCTAACACTTCCCCGAAGCCTTCACCTCACCCGTCCCCTAATCCTAACCCGTACGCGAACACTAACCCGTGCCCTCACACGTACGCTCAGCCTAAACCGTTGTCGTACGATCAGCTGGACCCTAAACCGTTCCTGTCCCCTAACCCTAACCCTAGCCCGAACCCTAACCATAAACCTTCCCCGAAGCCTTCCCCTCACCCGTCCCCTAATCCTATCCCGTACGCTAACACTAACACGTGCCCTCACACGTACGCTCCCCCTAAACCTTTGTCGTACACTCACCTGAACCCTAAACCGTCCCCTTCCCCTAACCCTAACCCTAGCCCGAACCCTAACCCTAACCCTTCCCCGAAGCCTTCCCCTCACCCGTCCCCTAATCCTAACCCGTACGGTAACACTAACCCGTGCCCTCACACGTACGCTCCCCCTAAACCGTTGTCGTACCCTCACCTGGACCGTAAACCGTCCCCGTCCCCTAACCCTAACCCTAGCCCGAAGCCTTCCGCTCACCCGTCCCCTAAACCTAACCCGTACGCTAACACTAACCCATGCCCTCACACGTACGCTCCCCCTAAACCGTTGTCGTACCCTCACCTGGACCCTAAACCGTCCCCGTACCCTAACCCTAACCCTACCCGAACCCTAACCCTAACACTTCCCCGAAGCCTTCCCCTCACCCGTCCCCTAATCGTAAGCCGTACGCTAACACTCACCTGTTCCCTCACACGTACGCTCCCCCTAAACCGTTGTCGTACCCTCACCTGGACCCTAAACCGTCCCCGACCCCTAAACCTAACCCTAGCCCAAACCTTAACACTAACACTTCCCCGAAGCCTTCCCCTCACCCGTCCCCTAATCCTAACCCGTACGCTAACACTAACCCATGCCCTCACGTGTACGCTCCCCCTACACCATTGTCGTACCCTCAACTGGACCCTAAACCGTCCCTGTCCCCTAACCCTAACCGTAGCCTGAACCCTAACCCTAACCCTTCCCCGAAGCCTTCCCCTCACCCGTCCCATAATCCTAACCAGTACGCTAACACTAACCCATGCCCTCACACGTACGCTCCCCCTAAACCGTTGTCGTACCCTCACCTGGACCCTAAACCGTCCCCGTCCCCTAACCCTAACCCTAGCCCGAACCCTAAACCTAACCCTTCCCCGAAGCCTTTCCCTCACCCGTCCCCTAATCCTATCCCGTACGCTAACACTAACCCGTGCCCTCACACATACGCTTCCCCTAAACCGTTGTCGTACCCACACCTGGACCCGAAACCGTCCCCCTCCCCTAACCCTAACCGTAGCCCGAACCCTAACCCTAAGCCTTCCCCGAAGTCTTCCCCTCACCCGTCCCCTAATCCTAACCCGTACGTTAACACTAACCCATGCCCTCACACGTACGCTCCACCTAAACCGTTGTCATACCCTCAACACTCCCTAAACCGTCCCCGTCCCTTAACCCTAACCCTAGCCAGAACCCTAACCCTAACCCTTCCCCGAAGCCTTCCCCTCACCCGTCCCCTAATCCTAACGCGTACGTTAACACTAACCCGTGCCCTCACACGTACGTTCCCCCTAAACCGTACTCGTACCCTTACCTGGACCCTAAACCGTCCCTGTCCCCTAACCCTAACTCTAGTCCGAACCCTAACACTAACCCTTCCCCGAAGCCTTCCCCTCACCCGTCCCCTAATCCTAACCCGTACGCTAACACTAATCCGTGCCCTCACACGTACGCTACCCCTTAACTTTTGTCGTACCCTCACCTGGACCCTAAAGCGTCCCCGTCCCCTAACCCTGACCCTAGCCCGAACCCTAACCCTAAACCTTCCCCGAAGCCTTCCCCTCACCCGTCCCCTAATACTAAACCGTACGCTAACACTAACCGTGCCCTCAGACGTACGCTCCACCTAAACCGTTGTCGTACCCTCACCTGGAACCTAACGCGTCCCCGTCCCCTAACAATAAACCTAGCCCGAACCCTAACCCTAACCCTTCCCCGAAGCCTTCCCCTCAACCGTCCCCTAATCCTAACCCGTACTCTAACACTAACCCGTGCCCTCACATGTATGCTCCCCCTAAACCGCTGTGGTACCCTCACCTGGACCCTAAACCGTCCCCGTCCCCTAACCCTAACCCTAGCCCGAACCCTAACCCTAACCCTTCCCCGAAGCTTTCCCCTCACCCGTCACCTAATCCTAACCCATACACTAATACTAACCCGTGCCCTCACACGTTCGCTTAGCCTAAACACTTGTCGTACACTCACCTGGGCCCTACACCGTCCCCCTCCCCTAACCCTAACCCTAGCCCGAACCCTAACCCTAACACTTTCCCGAAGCCTTCCCCTCACCTGTCCCCTAATCCTAACCCGTATGCTAACACTAACCCGTGCCCTCACACGTACGCTCCCCCTAAACCGTTGTCGTACACTCACCTGGACCCTAAACCGTCCCCGTCCCCGTCCCCTAACCCTAGCCCGAACCCTAACCCTAACCCTTCCCCGAAGACTTCCACTCACACGTCCCCTAATCTTAACCCGTACGCTAACACTAACCAGTGGCCTCACACGTATGCTCCCCCTAAACCGTTGTCGTACCCTCACCTGGACCCTAAACCATCCCCGACTCCTAACCGTAACCCTAGCCCGAACCCTAAACCTAACACTTCCCCGAAGCCTTCCCTTCACCCGTCCCCTAATCCTAACCCATACGCTAACACTAACCCGTGCCCTCACACGTACGCTCCCCCTAAACCCTTGTCGTACCCTCACCTGGACCCTAAACCTTCCCCGTCCCCTAACCCTAACCCTAGCCCGAACCCTAACCCTAACCCTTCCCCAAGCCTTCCCCTCACCCGTCCCCTAATCCTAACCCGTACGCTAACACTAACCCGTGCTCTCACACGTAGGCTCCCCCTAAACCGTTGTCGAACCCTCACCTGGACCCTAAACCGTCCCCGTCCCCTAACCCTAACACTAGCCTGAACCCTAACCCTAACCCTACCCCGAAGCCTTCCGCTCACCTGTCCCCTAAACCTAACCCGTAAGCTAACACTAATCCGTGCCCTCACACGTACGCTCCCCCTAAACCGTTGTCGTACACTCAACAGGACCCTAAACCGTCCCTTTCCCGTAACCCTAACCCTAGCCCGAACCCTAACCCTAACCCTTCCCTGAAGCCTTCCCCTCACCCGTCCCATAATCCTAACCAGTACGCGAACACTAACCCATGCCCTCACACGTACACTCCCCCTAAACCGTTGTCGTACCCTCACCTGGACCCTAAACCGTAGCCGACCCCTAACCCTAACCCTAGCCCGAACCCTAACCCTAAGCCTTCCCCAAAGCCTTCCACTCACCCGTCCCCTAATCCTAAGACGTACGCTAACACTAACCCATGCCCTCACACTTACGCTCCCCCTAAACCGTTATTGTACCCTCACCTGGACCCTATACCGTCCCCGTCCCCTAACCCTAACCCTAGTTCGAACCCTAACCCTAACCCTTCCCCGAAGCCTTCCCCTCACCCGTCCCCTAATCCTAACACGTACGCGAACACTAAGCCATGCCCTCACACGTACGCTCCCACTAAACCGTTGTCGTACCCTCACCTGGACCCTAAAGCGTCCCCGTCCCCTAACCCTAACCCTAGCCCGAACCCTAACCCTAACCATTCCCCGAAGCCTTCCCCTCACCTGTCCCGTAATCCTAACCCGTACACTAACACTTACCTGTGCCCTCACACGTACGCTCACCCTAAACCATTGTCGTGCCCTCACCTGGACCGTAAACCGTCCCCGTCCCCTAACCCTAACCGTAGGCCGAACCCTAACCCTAAACCTTCCCCGAAGCCTTCCCCTCACCCGTCCCCTAATCCTAACCCTTACGCTAACACTAACCTGTGCCCTCACACGCACGCTCCCCGTAAACCGTTGTCGTACCCTCAACTGGACTCTAAACCATCCCCATCCCCTAGCCCGAACCCTAGCCCGAACCCTAACACTAACACTTCCACGAAGCCTTCCCCTCAACCGTCCCCTAATCCTAACCCGTACGCTAACACTAACCCGTGCCCTCAAATGTACGCTCCCCCTGAGCGGTTGTCATACCCTCACCTGGACCCCAAACCGTCCCCGTCCCCTAACCCTAACCCTAGCCCGAACCCTAACCCTAACCCTTCCCCGAAGCCTTCCTCTCACCCGTCCCCTAATCCTAACCCGTACGCTAACACTAACCCGTGCCCTCACACGTACGCTCCCCCTGAACGGTTGTCATACCCTCACCTGGACCCCAAACTGTCCCCGTCCCCTAACCCTAACCCTAGCCCGAGCCCTAACCCTAACACTTCTCCAAAGCCTTCCCCTCACCCGTCCCCTAATCCTAACCCGTACGCTAACACTAACCCGTGCCATCACACGTACGCTCCCCCTGAACGGTTGTCGTACCCTCACCTGGACCCTAAACCGTCCCCGTCCCCTAACCCTAACCCTAGCCCGAACCCTAACACTAACCCTTCCCCGAAGCCTTCCCCTCACCAGTCCCCTAATCCTAAGCCGTACGCTAAAACTAACCCGTGCCCTCACACGTACGCTCCCCATGAACCGTTGTCGTATCCTCACCTGGACCCTAAACCGTCCCCGTCCCCTAACCCTAACCCTAGCCCGAACCCTAAACCTAACCCTTCTCCGAAGCCTTCCCCTCACCCGTCCCCTAATCCTAAACCGTACGATAACACTAACCCTTGCCCTCACACGTACACTCCACCTAAACCGTTGTCGTACCCTCACGTGGAACTTAAACCGTCCCCGTACCATAACAATAAACCTAGCCCGAATCCTAACCCTAACACTTCCCCGAAGCCTTCCCCTCACCCGTCCCCTAATCCTAACCCGTACGCTAACACTAACCCGTGCCCTCACACGTACGCTCCCCCTAAACCGTTGTCGTACCCTCACCTGGACCCTAAACCGTCCCGTCCCATAACCCTAACCCTAGCCCGAACCCTAACCTTAACCCTTCCCAGAAGCCTTCCCCTCACCCATCTCCTAATCCTAACTCGTACGCTAACACTAACCCGTGCCCTGACACGTACGATCACCCTAAACCGTTGTCGTACACTCACCTGGACCCTAAACCGTCCCCGACTCCTAACCCTAACCCTAGCCCGAACCCTAACCCTAACCCTTCCCCGAAGCTTTCCCCTCACCGGTCCCCTAATCCTAACCCGTACCCTAACACTAACCCGTGCCCTCACACGTACGCTCCCCCTAAACCGTTGTCGTACCCTCAACTGGACCCTAAACTGTCCCTGTCCCCTAACCCTAACCCTAACCAGAACCCTAACCCTAACACTTCCCTGAATCCTTCCCCTCACCCGTCCCATAATCCTAACCAGTACGCTAACACTAAGCCATGCCCTCACACGTACGCTCCAACTAAACCGTTGTCGTACCCTCACCTGGACCCTAAACCCTCCCCGTCCCCTAACCCTAACCCTAGCCCGAACCCTAACCCTAACACTTCCCCGAAGCCTTCACCTCACCCGTCCCCTAATCCTAACCCGTACGCGAACACTAACCCGTGCCCTCACACGTACGCTCAGCCTAAACCGTTGTCGTACGATCAGCTGGACCCTAAACCGTTCCTGTCCCCTAACCCTAACCCTAGCCCGAACCCTAACCATAAACCTTCCCCGAAGCCTTCCCCTCACCCGTCCCCTAATCCTATCCCGTACGCTAACACTAACACGTGCCCTCACACGTACGCTCCCCCTAAACCTTTGTCGTACACTCACCTGAACCCTAAACCGTCCCCTTCCCCTAACCCTAACCCTAGCCCGAACCCTAACCCTAACCCTTCCCCGAAGCCTTCCCCTCACCCGTCCCCTAATCCTAACCCGTACGGTAACACTAACCCGTGCCCTCACACGTACGCTCCCCCTAAACCGTTGTCGTACCCTCACCTGGACCGTAAACCGTCCCCGTCCCCTAACCCTAACCCTAGCCCGAAGCCTTCCGCTCACCCGTCCCCTAAACCTAACCCGTACGCTAACACTAACCCATGCCCTCACACGTACGCTCCCCCTAAACCGTTGTCGTACCCTCACCTGGACCCTAAACCGTCCCCGTACCCTAACCCTAACCCTACCCGAACCCTAACCCTAACACTTCCCCGAAGCCTTCCCCTCACCCGTCCCCTAATCGTAAGCCGTACGCTAACACTCACCTGTTCCCTCACACGTACGCTCCCCCTAAACCGTTGTCGTACCCTCACCTGGACCCTAAACCGTCCCCGACCCCTAAACCTAACCCTAGCCCAAACCTTAACACTAACACTTCCCCGAAGCCTTCCCCTCACCCGTCCCCTAATCCTAACCCGTACGCTAACACTAACCCATGCCCTCACGTGTACGCTCCCCCTACACCATTGTCGTACCCTCAACTGGACCCTAAACCGTCCCTGTCCCCTAACCCTAACCGTAGCCTGAACCCTAACCCTAACCCTTCCCCGAAGCCTTCCCCTCACCCGTCCCATAATCCTAACCAGTACGCTAACACTAACCCATGCCCTCACACGTACGCTCCCCCTAAACCGTTGTCGTACCCTCACCTGGACCCTAAACCGTCCCCGTCCCCTAACCCTAACCCTAGCCCGAACCCTAAACCTAACCCTTCCCCGAAGCCTTTCCCTCACCCGTCCCCTAATCCTATCCCGTACGCTAACACTAACCCGTGCCCTCACACATACGCTTCCCCTAAACCGTTGTCGTACCCACACCTGGACCCGAAACCGTCCCCCTCCCCTAACCCTAACCGTAGCCCGAACCCTAACCCTAAGCCTTCCCCGAAGTCTTCCCCTCACCCGTCCCCTAATCCTAACCCGTACGTTAACACTAACCCATGCCCTCACACGTACGCTCCACCTAAACCGTTGTCATACCCTCAACACTCCCTAAACCGTCCCCGTCCCTTAACCCTAACCCTAGCCAGAACCCTAACCCTAACCCTTCCCCGAAGCCTTCCCCTCACCCGTCCCCTAATCCTAACGCGTACGTTAACACTAACCCGTGCCCTCACACGTACGTTCCCCCTAAACCGTACTCGTACCCTTACCTGGACCCTAAACCGTCCCTGTCCCCTAACCCTAACTCTAGTCCGAACCCTAACACTAACCCTTCCCCGAAGCCTTCCCCTCACCCGTCCCCTAATCCTAACCCGTACGCTAACACTAATCCGTGCCCTCACACGTACGCTCCCCCTAAACCGTTGTCGTACCCTCACCTGGACCCTAAACCGTCCCGTCCCATAACCCTAACCCTAGCCCGAACCCTAACCTTAACCCTTCCCAGAAGCCTTCCCCTCACCCATCTCCTAATCCTAACTCGTACGCTAACACTAACCCGTGCCCTGACACGTACGATCACCCTAAACCATTGTCGTACACTCACCTGGACCCTAAACCGTCCCCGACTCCTAACCCTAACCCTAGCCCGAACCCTAACCCTAACCCTTCCCCGAAGCTTTCCCCTCACCGGTCCCCTAATCCTAACCCGTACCCTAACACTAACCCGTGCCCTCACACGTACGCTCCCCCTAAACCGTTGTCGTACCCTCAACTGGACCCTAAACTGTCCCTGTCCCCTAACCCTAACCCTAACCAGAACCCTAACCCTAACACTTCCCTGAATCCTTCCCCTCACCCGTCCCATAATCCTAACCAGTACGCTAACACTAAGCCATGCCCTCACACGTACGCTCCAACTAAACCGTTGTCGTACCCTCACCTGGACCCTAAACCCTCCCCGTCCCCTAACCCTAACCCTAGCCCGAACCCTAACCCTAACACTTCCCCGAAGCCTTCACCTCACCCGTCCCCTAATCCTAACCCGTACGCGAACACTAACCCGTGCCCTCACACGTACGCTCAGCCTAAACCGTTGTCGTACGATCAGCTGGACCCTAAACCGTTCCTGTCCCCTAACCCTAACCCTAGCCCGAACCCTAACCATAAACCTTCCCCGAAGCCTTCCCCTCACCCGTCCCCTAATCCTATCCCGTACGCTAACACTAACACGTGCCCTCACACGTACGCTCCCCCTAAACCTTTGTCGTACACTCACCTGAACCCTAAACCGTCCCCTTCCCCTAACCCTAACCCTAGCCCGAACCCTAACCCTAACCCTTCCCCGAAGCCTTCCCCTCACCCGTCCCCTAATCCTAACCCGTACGGTAACACTAACCCGTGCCCTCACACGTACGCTCCCCCTAAACCGTTGTCGTACCCTCACCTGGACCGTAAACCGTCCCCGTCCCCTAACCCTAACCCTAGCCCGAAGCCTTCCGCTCACCCGTCCCCTAAACCTAACCCGTACGCTAACACTAACCCATGCCCTCACACGTACGCTCCCCCTAAACCGTTGTCGTACCCTCACCTGGACCCTAAACCGTCCCCGTACCCTAACCCTAACCCTACCCGAACCCTAACCCTAACACTTCCCCGAAGCCTTCCCCTCACCCGTCCCCTAATCGTAAGCCGTACGCTAACACTCACCTGTTCCCTCACACGTACGCTCCCCCTAAACCGTTGTCGTACCCTCACCTGGACCCTAAACCGTCCCCGACCCCTAAACCTAACCCTAGCCCAAACCTTAACACTAACACTTCCCCGAAGCCTTCCCCTCACCCGTCCCCTAATCCTAACCCGTACGCTAACACTAACCCATGCCCTCACGTGTACGCTCCCCCTACACCATTGTCGTACCCTCAACTGGACCCTAAACCGTCCCTGTCCCCTAACCCTAACCGTAGCCTGAACCCTAACCCTAACCCTTCCCCGAAGCCTTCCCCTCACCCGTCCCATAATCCTAACCAGTACGCTAACACTAACCCATGCCCTCACACGTACGCTCCCCCTAAACCGTTGTCGTACCCTCACCTGGACCCTAAACCGTCCCCGTCCCCTAACCCTAACCCTAGCCCGAACCCTAAACCTAACCCTTCCCCGAAGCCTTTCCCTCACCCGTCCCCTAATCCTATCCCGTACGCTAACACTAACCCGTGCCCTCACACATACGCTTCCCCTAAACCGTTGTCGTACCCACACCTGGACCCGAAACCGTCCCCCTCCCCTAACCCTAACCGTAGCCCGAACCCTAACCCTAAGCCTTCCCCGAAGTCTTCCCCTCACCCGTCCCCTAATCCTAACCCGTACGTTAACACTAACCCATGCCCTCACACGTACGCTCCACCTAAACCGTTGTCATACCCTCAACACTCCCTAAACCGTCCCCGTCCCTTAACCCTAACCCTAGCCAGAACCCTAACCCTAACCCTTCCCCGAAGCCTTCCCCTCACCCGTCCCCTAATCCTAACGCGTACGTTAACACTAACCCGTGCCCTCACACGTACGTTCCCCCTAAACCGTACTCGTACCCTTACCTGGACCCTAAACCGTCCCTGTCCCCTAACCCTAACTCTAGTCCGAACCCTAACACTAACCCTTCCCCGAAGCCTTCCCCTCACCCGTCCCCTAATCCTAACCCGTACGCTAACACTAATCCGTGCCCTCACACGTACGCTACCCCTTAACTTTTGTCGTACCCTCACCTGGACCCTAAAGCGTCCCCGTCCCCTAACCCTGACCCTAGCCCGAACCCTAACCCTAAACCTTCCCCGAAGCCTTCCCCTCACCCGTCCCCTAATACTAAACCGTACGCTAACACTAACCGTGCCCTCAGACGTACGCTCCACCTAAACCGTTGTCGTACCCTCACCTGGAACCTAACGCGTCCCCGTCCCCTAACAATAAACCTAGCCCGAACCCTAACCCTAACCCTTCCCCGAAGCCTTCCCCTCAACCGTCCCCTAATCCTAACCCGTACTCTAACACTAACCCGTGCCCTCACATGTATGCTCCCCCTAAACCGCTGTGGTACCCTCACCTGGACCCTAAACCGTCCCCGTCCCCTAACCCTAACCCTAGCCCGAACCCTAACCCTAACCCTTCCCCGAAGCTTTCCCCTCACCCGTCACCTAATCCTAACCCATACACTAATACTAACCCGTGCCCTCACACGTTCGCTTAGCCTAAACACTTGTCGTACACTCACCTGGGCCCTACACCGTCCCCCTCCCCTAACCCTAACCCTAGCCCGAACCCTAACCCTAACACTTTCCCGAAGCCTTCCCCTCACCTGTCCCCTAATCCTAACCCGTATGCTAACACTAACCCGTGCCCTCACACGTACGCTCCCCCTAAACCGTTGTCGTACACTCACCTGGACCCTAAACCGTCCCCGTCCCCGTCCCCTAACCCTAGCCCGAACCCTAACCCTAACCCTTCCCCGAAGACTTCCACTCACACGTCCCCTAATCTTAACCCGTACGCTAACACTAACCAGTGGCCTCACACGTATGCTCCCCCTAAACCGTTGTCGTACCCTCACCTGGACCCTAAACCATCCCCGACTCCTAACCGTAACCCTAGCCCGAACCCTAAACCTAACACTTCCCCGAAGCCTTCCCTTCACCCGTCCCCTAATCCTAACCCATACGCTAACACTAACCCGTGCCCTCACACGTACGCTCCCCCTAAACCCTTGTCGTACCCTCACCTGGACCCTAAACCTTCCCCGTCCCCTAACCCTAACCCTAGCCCGAACCCTAACCCTAACCCTTCCCCAAGCCTTCCCCTCACCCGTCCCCTAATCCTAACCCGTACGCTAACACTAACCCGTGCTCTCACACGTAGGCTCCCCCTAAACCGTTGTCGAACCCTCACCTGGACCCTAAACCGTCCCCGTCCCCTAACCCTAACACTAGCCTGAACCCTAACCCTAACCCTACCCCGAAGCCTTCCGCTCACCTGTCCCCTAAACCTAACCCGTAAGCTAACACTAATCCGTGCCCTCACACGTACGCTCCCCCTAAACCGTTGTCGTACACTCAACAGGACCCTAAACCGTCCCTTTCCCGTAACCCTAACCCTAGCCCGAACCCTAACCCTAACCCTTCCCTGAAGCCTTCCCCTCACCCGTCCCATAATCCTAACCAGTACGCGAACACTAACCCATGCCCTCACACGTACACTCCCCCTAAACCGTTGTCGTACCCTCACCTGGACCCTAAACCGTAGCCGACCCCTAACCCTAACCCTAGGCCGAACCCTAACCCTAAGCCTTCCCCAAAGCCTTCCACTCACCCGTCCCCTAATCCTAAGACGTACGCTAACACTAACCCATGCCCTCACACTTACGCTCCCCCTAAACCGTTATTGTACCCTCACCTGGACCCTATACCGTCCCCGTCCCCTAACCCTAACCCTAGTTCGAACCCTAACCCTAACCCTTCCCCGAAGCCTTCCCCTCACCCGTCCCCTAATCCTAACACGTACGCGAACACTAAGCCATGCCCTCACACGTACGCTCCCACTAAACCGTTGTCGTACCCTCACCTGGACCCTAAAGCGTCCCCGTCCCCTAACCCTAACCCTAGCCCGAACCCTAACCCTAACCATTCCCCGAAGCCTTCCCCTCACCTGTCCCGTAATCCTAACCCGTACACTAACACTTACCTGTGCCCTCACACGTACGCTCACCCTAAACCATTGTCGTGCCCTCACCTGGACCGTAAACCGTCCCCGTCCCCTAACCCTAACCGTAGGCCGAACCCTAACCCTAAACCTTCCCCGAAGCCTTCCCCTCACCCGTCCCCTAATCCTAACCCTTACGCTAACACTAACCTGTGCCCTCACACGCACGCTCCCCGTAAACCGTTGTCGTACCCTCAACTGGACTCTAAACCATCCCCATCCCCTAGCCCGAACCCTAGCCCGAACCCTAACACTAACACTTCCACGAAGCCTTCCCCTCAACCGTCCCCTAATCCTAACCCGTACGCTAACACTAACCCGTGCCCTCAAATGTACGCTCCCCCTGAGCGGTTGTCATACCCTCACCTGGACCCCAAACCGTCCCCGTCCCCTAACCCTAACCCTAGCCCGAACCCTAACCCTAACCCTTCCCCGAAGCCTTCCTCTCACCCGTCCCCTAATCCTAAACCTTACGCTAACACTAACCCATGCCCTCACACGTACGCTCCCCCTAAACCGTTGTCGTACCCTCACCTGGACCCTAAACCGTCCCCGTCCCCGTCCCCTAACCCTAGCCCGAACCCTAACCCTAACCCTTCCCCGAAGACTTCCACTCACACGTCCCCTAATCTTAACCCGTACGCTAACACTAACCCGTGCCCTCACACGTACGCTCCCCCTAAACCGTTGTCGTACTCTCAACTGGACCCTAAACCTTTCCCGACCCCTAACCCTAACCCTAACCCGAACCCTAACCCTAACATTTCTCTGAAGCCTTCCCCTCACCCGTCCCCTAATCCTAACCCATACGCTAACACTAACCCGTGCCCTCACACGTACGCTCCCCCTAAACCATTGTCGTACCTTCACCTGGACCCTAAACCGTCCCCGTCCCCTAACCCTAACCCTAGCCCGAACCCTAACCCTAACCCTTCCCCGAAGCCTTCCCCTCACCCGTCCCCTAATCCTAAACCGTACGCTAACACTAACTCGTGCTCTCACACGTACGCTCCCCCTAAACCGTTATCGAACCCTCACCTGGACCCTAAACCGTCCCCGTCCCCTAACCCTAACCCTAGCCTGAACCCTAACCCTAACCCTACCCCGAAGCCGTCCGCTCACCTGTCCCCTAAACCTAACCCGTACGCTAACACTAATCCGTGCCCTCACACGTAAGCTCCCCTAAACCGTTGTCGTACCCTCAACTGGACCTTAAACCGTCCCCATCCCCTCACCCTAACCCTAGCCCGAATCCTAAACCTAACCCTTCCCCGAAGCCTTCCCCTCACCCGGCCCCTAATCCTAACCCGTACGCTAACACTAACCCGTGCTCTCACACGTACGCGCCCCCTAAACCGTTGTCGTACCCTCACCTGGACTCTAAACCGTCCCCGTACCCCAACCCTAACCCTAGACCGAACCCTAACCCTAACCCTACCCCGAAGCCTTCCCCTCACCCGTCGCCTAATCCTAACCCGTACGCTAACACTAACCCGTGCCCTCACACGTACGCTCCCCCTAAACCGTTGTCGTACACTCAACAGGACCCTAAACCGTCCCTTTCCCGTAACCCTAACCCTAGCCCGAACCCTAACCCTAACCCTTCCCTGAAGCCTTCCCCTCACCCGTCCCATAATCCTAACCAGTACGCGAACACTAACCCATGCTCTCACACGTACACTCCCCCTAAACCGTTGTCGTACCCTCACCTGGACCCTAAACCGTAGCCGACCCCTAACCCTAACCCTAGCCCGAACCCTAACCCTAAGCCTTCCCCAAAGCCTTCCCCTCACCCGTCCCCTAATCCTAACACGTACGCGAACACTGAGCCATGCCCTCACACGTACGCTCCCCCTAAACCGTTGTCGTACCCTCACCTAGACCCTAAAGCGTCCCCGTCACCTAACCCTAACCCTAGCCCGAACCCTAACCCTAACCCTTCCCCGAAGCCTTCCCCTCACCTGTCCCGTAATCCTAACCCGTACACTAACACTAACCTGTGCCCTCACACGTACTCTCACCCTAAACCATTGTCGTGCCCTCACCTGGACCGTAAACCGTCCACGTCCCGTAACCCTAACCGTAGGCCGAACCCTAACCCTAATCCTTCCCCGAAGCCTTCCCCTCACCCGTCCCCTAATCCTAACCCGTACGCTAACACTAACCTGTGTCCTCACACGCACGCTCCCCGTAAACCGTTGTCGTACCCTCAACTGGATCCTAAACGATCCCCATCCCCTAGCCCGAACCCTAACACTAACCCTTCCACGAAGCCTTCCCCTCAACCGTCCCCTAATCCTAACCCGTACGCTAACACTAACCCGTGCCCTCAAATGTACGCTCCCCGTGAACGGTTGTCATACCCTCACCTGGACCCCAAACCGTCCCCGTCCCCTAACCCTAACCCTAGCCCGAACCCTAACCCTAACACTTCCCCGAAGCCTTCCCCTCACCCGTCCCCTAATCCTAACCCGTACGCTAACACTTACCCGTGCTTTCACACGTACGCTCCCCCTGAATGGTTGTCGTACCCTCATCTGGACCCTACAAGGTCCCTGGCCCCTAACCCTAACCCTAGACCGAACCCTAACCCTAACACTTCCCCGAAGCCTTCCGCTCACCCGTCCCCTAATCCTAACCCGTACGCTAACACTAACCCGTGCCCTCACACGTACTCTCCCCCTAAACCGTTGTCGTATGCTCACCTGGATCCTAAACCTTCCCCGTCCCCTAAACCTAACCCTAGCCTGAACCCTAACCCTAACCCTTCCCCAAAGCCTTCCCCTCACCCGTCCCCTAATCCTAACCCGTACGCTAATACTATCCCATGCCCTCACACGTACGCTCAGCCTAAACCGTTGTCATACACTCACCTGGACCCTACACCATCCCGTCCCCTAACCCTAAGCCTAGCCCGAACCCTAACCCTAACACTTCCCCGAAGCTTTCCCCTCACCCGTCCCCTAATCCTAACCCGTACCCTAACACTAACCCGTGCCCTCACACGTACGCTCCCCCGAAACCGTTGTCGTACCCTCACCTGGACTCTAAACAGTCCCGTACCCTAACCCTAACCCTAGAACGAACCCTAACCCTAACCCTTCCCCGAAGACTTCCCCTCACCCGTCCCCTAATCCTAACCCGTACGCTAACACTAACCCGTGCCCTCACACGTACGCACCCCCTAAACCGTTGTCGTACCCTCAACTGGACCCTAAACTGTCCCTGTCCCCTAACCCTAACCCTAACCCTAACCAGAACCCTAACACTAACACTTCCCTGAATCCTTCCCCTCACCCGTCCCATAATCCTAACCAGTACGCTAACACTAAGCCATGCCCTCACACGTACGCTCCCCCTAAACCGTTGTCGTACCCTCACCTGGACCCTAAACCGTCCCCGTCCCCTAACACTAACCCTAGCCGGAACCCTAACCCTAACCGTTCCCCAAAGCTTTCCACTCACCCGTCCCCTAATCCTACCCCGTACGCTAACACTAACCCATGCCCTCACACTTACGCTCTCCCTAAACCGTTATCGTACCCTCATCTGGACCCTAAACCGTCCCCGTCCCCTAACCCTAACCCTAGTCCGAACCCTAACCCTAACCCTTCCCCGAAGCCTTCCCCTCACCCGTCACCTAATCCTAAAAAGTACGCGAACACTAACCCATGCCCTCACACGTACGCTAAGCCTAAACCGTTGTCGTACCCACACCTGGACCCTAAACCGTCCCTGTCCCCTAACCCTAACCCTAGCCCGAACCCTAACCCTAACCCTTCCCCGTAGCCTTCCCCTCACCCGTCCCGTAATCCTAACCCGTACGCTAACACTAACCCATGCCCTCACACTTACGCTCCAACTAAACCGTTGTCGTACCCTCACCTGGACCCTAAACCCTCCCCGTTCCCTAACCCTAACCCTAGCCCGAACCCTAACCCTAACACTTCCCCGAAGCCTTCACCTCACCCGTCCCCTAATCCTAACCCGTACGCGAACACTAACCCGTGCCCTCACACGTACGCTCAGCCTAAACCGTTGTCGTACCCTCACCTGGACCCTAAACCGTCCCTGTTCCCTAACCCTAACCCTAGCCCGAACCCTAACCATAAACCTTCCCCGAAGCCTTCCCCTCACCCGTCCCCTAATCCTATCCCGTACGCTAACACTAACACGTGCCCTCACACGTACGCTCCCCCTAAACATTTGTCGTATACTCACCTGAACCCTAAACCGTCCCCTTCCCCTAACCCTAACCCTAGCCCGAACCCTAACCCTAACCCTTCCCCGAAGCCTTCCCCTCACCCGTCCCCTAATCCTAACCCGTACGCTAACACTAACCCATGCCCTCACACGTACACTCCCCCTAAACCGTTGTCGTACCCTCACCTGGACCGTAAACCGTCCCCGTCCCCTAACCCTAACCCTAGCCCGAAGCCTTCCGCTCACCCGTCCCCTAAACCTAACCCGTACGCTAACACTAACCCATGCCCTCACACGTACGCTCCCCCTAAACCATTGTCGTACCCTCACCTGGACCCTAAACCGTCCCCGTACCCTAACCCTAACCCTACCCGAACCCTAACCCTAACACTTCCCCGAAGCCTTCCCCTCACCCGTCCCCTAATCGTAAGCCGTACGCTAACACTCACCTGTTCCCTCACACGTACGCTCCCCCTAAACCGTTGTGGTACCTTCACCTGGACCCTAAACCGTCCCCGTCCCCTAACCCTAACCCTGGCCCGAACCCTAACCCTAACACTTCCCCGAAGCCTTCCCCTCAACCGTCCCCCAATCCTAACCCGTACGCTAACACTAACCTGTGCCCTCACACGTACGCTCCCCCTAAACCGTTGTCGTACCCTCACCTGGACCCTAAAACGTCCCCGACCCCTAAACCTAACCCTAGCCCAAACCTTAACACTAACACTTCCCCGAAGCCTTCCCTTCATCCGTCCCCTAATCCTAACCCGTACGCTAACACTAACCCGTGCCCTCACGTGTACGCTGCCCCTACACCATTGTCGTACACTCAACGGGACCCTAAACCGTCCCTGTCCCCTAACCCTAACCGTAGCCTGAACCCTAACCCTAACCCTTCCCCGAAGCCTTCCCCTCACCCGTCCCATAATCCTAACCAGTACGCTAACACTAACCCATGCCCTCAAACGTACGCTCCCCCTAAACCGTTGTCGTACCCTCACCTGGACCCTAAACCGTCCCCGAGCCCTAACCCTAACCCTAGCCCGAACCCTAAACCTAACCCTTCCCCGAAGCCTTTCCCTCACCCGTCCCCTAATCCTATCCCGTACGCTAACACTAACCCGTGCCCTCACATGTACGCTCCCCCTAAACCGTTGTCGTACCCTCAACTTGACCGTAAACCGTCCCCGTCCCCTAACCCTAACCCTAGCCCGAACCCTAACCCTAACCATTCCCCGATGCCTTCCCTTCACCCGTCCCCTAATCCTAACCCGTACGCTAACACTAACCGATGCCCTCAAACATACGCTCCCCCTAAAACGTTGTCGTACTCTCACCTGGACCCTAAACCGTCCCCGTCCCCTAACCCTAACCCTAGCCCGAACCCTAACACTAAAACTTCCCCGAAGCTTTCCCCTCACCCATCCCCTAATCCTAACCCATACGCTAACACTAACCCGTGCCGTCACACGTACGCTCCCCCTAAACCATTGTCGTACCCTCACCTGGACCCTAAACAGTCCCCGTCCCAAAACCCTAACCCTAGCCCGAACCCTAACACTAACCCTTCCCCGAAGCCTTCCCCTCACCCGTCCCCTAATCCTAAACCGTATGCTAACACTAACCCGTGCCCTCACACGTACGCTCCCCCTAAACCGTTGTCGTACCCTCACCTGGAGCCTAAACCGACCACGTCCCCTAACCCTAACCCTAGCCTGAAATCTAACCCTATCCCTTCCTTGAAGCCTTCCTCTCACCCGTCCCCTAATCCTAACCCGTACAGTAACACTAACCCATGCCCTCACACGTACGCTCCCCCTAAACCGTTGTCATACACTCAACTGGACCCTAAACCGTCCCCGTCCCCTAACCCTAACCCTAGCCCGAACCCTAACCCTAAACCTTCCCCGAAGCCTTCCCCTCACCTGTCCCCTAATCCTAACCTGTACGCTAACACTAACCTGTGCCCTCACACGTAAGCTCCCCCTAAACCGTTGTCGTACCCTCACCTGGACCCTAAACCGTCCCCGTCCCCTAACCCTAACCCTAGCCCGAACCCTAACCCTAACCCTTCCCCGAAGCCTTCCCCTAACCCGTCCCGTAATCCTAACCCGTACGCTAACACTAACCCATGCCTTCACACGTACGCTCCGCCTAAACCGTTGTCTTACCATCACCTGGACCCTTAACCGTCCCCATCCCCTAACCCTAACCCTAACCCGAAACCTAAACCTAACACTTCCCCGAAGCCTTCCCCTCACCCGTCCCCTAATCCTAACCCGTACGCTAACACTAACCCGTGCCCTCACGTGTACGCTCCCCCACACCATTGTCGTACCCTCAACTGGACCCTAAACCGTCCCTGTCCCCTAACCCTAACCGTAGCCTGAACCCTAACCCTAACCCTTCCCCGAAGCCTTCCCCTCACCCGTCCCATAATCCTAACCAGTACGCTAACACTAACCCATGCCCTCACACGTACGCTCCCCCTAAACCGTTGTCGTACCCTCACCTGGACCCTAAACCGTCCCCGACCCCTAACCCTAACCCTAGCCCGAACCCTAACCCTAACCCTTCCCCAAAGCCTTCCACTCACCCCTCCCCTAATCCTAACCCGTACGCTAACACTAACCCATGCCATCACACTTACGCTCCCCCTAAACCGTTGTCGTACCCTCACCTGGACCCTAAACCGTCCCCGTCCCCTAACCCTAACCCTAGCCTGAACCCTAACCCTAACCATTCCCCGATGCCTTCCCTTCACCCGTCCCCTAATCCTAACCCGTACGCTAACACTAACCCATGCCCTCAAACATACGCTCCCCCTAAAATGTTGTCGTACTCTCACCTGGACCCTAAACCGTCCCCGTCCCCTAACCCTAACCCTAGCCCGAACCCTAACACTAAAACTTCCCCGAAGCTTTCCCCTCACCCATCCCCTAATCCTAACCCATACGCTAACACTAACCCGTGCCGTCACACGTACGCTCCCCCTAAACCATTGTCGTACCCTCACCTGGACCCTAAACAGTCCCCGTCCCCAAACCCTAACCCTAGCCCGAACCCTAACCCTAACGCTTCCCCGAAGCCTTCCCCTCACCTGTCCCCTAATCCTAACCCGTATTCTAATACTAACCCATGCCCTCACACGTACGCTCCCCCTAAACCGTTAACGTACCCTCACCTGGACCCTAAACCGTCACCGTCCCCTAACACTAACCCTAGCCTGAACCCTAACCCTAAACCTTCCCCGAAGCCTTCCCCTCACCCGTCCCCTAATCCTATCCCGTATGCTAACACTAACCCGTGCCCTCACACGTACGCTCCCCCTAAACCGTTGTCGTACCCTCACCTGGACCGTAAACCGGCCCCGTCCCCTAACCCTAACCGTAGCCCGAAGCCTTCCGCTCACCCGTCCCCTAAACCTAACCCGTACGCTAACACTAACCCATGCCCTCACACCTACGCTCCCCCTAAACCATTGTCGTACCCTCACCTGGACCCTAAACCGTCCCCGTACCCTAACCCTAACCTTACCCGAACCCTAACCCTAACACTTCCCCGAAGCCTTTCCCTCACCCGTCCCCTAATCCTATCCCGTGCGCTAACACTAACCCGTGCCCTCACACGTACTCTCCCCCTAAACCGTTGTCCTACCCTCACCTGGACCCTAAACCGTCCCCGTCCCCTAACCCTAACCCTAGCCCGAAACCTAACACTAATCCTTCCCAGAAGCCTTCCCCTCACCCGTCCCCTAATCCTAACCCGTACGCTAACACTAACCCGTGCCCTCACATGTACGCTCCCCCTAAACCGTTGTCGTACCCTCAACTTGACCGTAAACCGTCCCCGTCCCCTAACCCTAACCCTAGCCCGAACACTAACCCTAACCCTTCACCGAAGCCTTCCCCTCACCCGTCCCCTAATCCTAACCCGTACGCTAACACCAACCCGTGCCCTCAGGTACGCTCCCCCTAAACCGTTGTCGTACCCTCAACTGAACCCTAAACCGTCCCCGTCCCCTAACCCTAACCCTAGCCTGAACACTAACCCTAACCATTCCCCGATGCCTTCCCCTCACCCGTCCACTAATCCTAACCTGTACGCTAACACTAACCCGTGCCCTCAAACATACGCTCCCCCTAAACCGTTGTCGTACTCTCACCTGGACCCTAAACCGTCCCCGTCCCCTAACCCGAACCCTAGCCCGAACCCTAACCCTAACCCTTCCCCGAAGCCTTCCCCTCACCCGTCCCGTTTTCCTAACCCGTACGCTAACACTAACCTGTGACCTCACACGTAAGCTCACCCTAAACCATTGTCGTACCCTCACCTGGACCCTAAACCGTCCCCATCCCCGTCCCCTAACCCTAGCCCAAACCCTAAGCCTAACCCTTCCCCGAAGCCTTCCCCTCACCCTTCCCCTAATCCTAACCCGTACGCTAACACTAACCCGTGCCCTCACACGTACTCTCCCCCTAAACCGTTGTCGTATGCTCACCTAGATCCTAAACCTTGCCCGTCCCCTAACACTAACCCTAGCCCGAACCCTAAACCTAACCCTTCCCCGAAGCCTTCCCCTCACCCGTCCCCTGATCCTAACCCGTACGCTAATACTAACCCGTGCCCTCACACATACGCTCAGCCTAAACCGTTGTCGCGCACTCACCTGGACCCTACACCGTCCCCGTCCCCTAACCCTAACCCTATCCCGAATCCTAACCCTAAACCTTCCCCTAAGCCTTCCCCTCACCCGTCCCCTAATCCTAAACCGTACGCTAACACTAACCCGTGCTCTGACACGTACGCTCCCCCTAAACCGTTGTCGTACCCTCACCTGGACCCTAAACCGTCCCCGTCCCCTAACCCTAACCCTAGCCTGAACCCTAACCCTAAACCTACCCCGAAGTCTTCCGCTCACCCGTCCCCTAAACCTAACCCGTACGCTAACACTAATCCGTGCCCTCACACGTACACTCCCCTAAACCGTTGTCGTACCCTCACCTGGACCCTAAACCGTCCCCATCCCCTCACACTGACCCTAGCCCGAACCCTAAACCTAACCCTTCCCGAAGCCTTCCCCTCACCCGGCCCCTAATCCTAACACGTATGCTAACACTAACCCGTGCCCTCAGATGTACGCTCCCCCTAAACCGTTGTCGTACCCTCACCTGGACTCTAAACCGTCCCCGTACCCTAACCCTAACCCTAGCCCGAACCCTAACCCTAACCCTTCCCCGAAGCCTTCCCCTCACCCGTCCCCTAATCCTAAACCAAACGCTAACAATAAACCGTGCCGTCACACGTACGCTCCCCCTAAACCGTTGTCGTACTCTCACCTGGACCCTAAACCGTCCCCGTCCCCTAAACCTAACTCTAACCCGAACCCTAAACCTAACCCTTCCCCGAAGCCTTTCCCTCACCCATCCCCTAATCCTAACCCGTACGCTAACACTAACCCGTGCCCTCACACGTACACTCCCCCTCAACCGTTCTCGTACCCTCATCTGGACCCTAAACCGTCCCCTTCCTCTAACCCTAACCCTAGCCCGATCCCTAACCCTAACACTTCCCCGAAGCCTTCCCCTCACCTGTTCCCTACTCCTATCCCATATGCTAACACTAACCCGTGACCTCACACGTACGCACCCCCTAAAAGGTTGTCGTACCCTCACCTGGACCCTAAACAGTCCCCGTCCCCTAACCCTAACCCTAGACAGAACCTTAACCCTAACCCTTCCCGAAGCCTTCCCCTCACCCGTGTCCTACGCCTAACCTGTACGCTAACACTAACCCGTGCCCTCACATGTACGCTCAACCTAAACCATTGTCGTACCCTCACCTGGACCCTATACCGTCCCCATCCCCTAACCCTAACACTAGCCCACACCCTAACCCTAACCCTTCCCCGAAGCCTTCCCCTCACCCGTCCCCTAATCCTAACCCGTACAATGACACTAACCCATGCCCTCACACGTACACTCACCCTAAACCGTTGTTGTACCCTCACCTGGACCCTAAACCGTCCCAGTCCCCTAAACCTATCCCTAGCCTGAACCGTAACCCTAACCCTTACTCGAAGCCTTCCCCTCACCCATGACCTACTCCTAACCCGTACGTTAACACTAATGCGTGCCCTCACACGTATGCTCCCCCTAAACCGTTCTCGTACACTCACGTGGACCCTAAACCGTCCCCATCCCATAACCCTAACCTTAGCCCGAACCCTAACCCTAACCATTCCCCGAAGCCTTCCCCTCGCCCGTCCCATAATCCTAACCCTTACGCTAACACTAACACGTGCCCTCACACGTACGCTCCCCCTAAACCGTTGTCGTACCCTCACCTGGACCCTAAACCGTCCCCGTCCCAGAACCCTAACCCTAGACCGAACCCTAACCCTTCCACGAAGCCTTCCCCTCACCCGTCCCCTAATCCTAAGCCGTACGCTGACACTAACCCGTGCCCTCACATGTACGCTCCACCTAAACCGTTGTCATACCCTCACCTGGCCCCTAAACCGTCCCCATCCCCTAACTCTAACCCTAGCCCGAACCCTAACCTAACACCTCCACGAAGCCTTCCCCTCACCCGTCAACTAATCCTAAACTGTACGCTAACACTAACCCGTGCCCTCACACGTACGCTCCCCCTAAACCGTTGTCGTACCCTCACCTGGACCCTAAACCGTCCCCGTCCCCTAACCCTAACTCTAGCCCGAACACTAAACCTAACCCTTCCCCCAGCCTTCCCCTCAACCGTCCCCTAGTCCTATCCCGTACGCTAACACTAACCCGTCCCCTCACACGTACGCTCCCCCTAAACCGTTGTCATACCCTCGCCTGGACCCTAAACCGTCCCCGTCCCCTAACCATAACCCTAGCCCAAACCCTAACCCTAACCCTTCCACGAAGCCTTCCCCTCGCCCGTCCCCTAATCCTAACCCGTGCGCTAACACTAACATGTGCCCTAAGACGTACGCTCCCCCTAAACCGTTGTCGTACCCTCACCTGGACCCTAAACCTTCCCTGTTCCCTAACCCTAACCCTAGCCCGAACCCTAACCCTAACCCTTCCCCGAAGCCTTCCCCTCACCTGTCCCCTACTCCTATCCCGTTCGCTAACACTAACCCTTACCCTCACACGTACGCAACCCCTAAACCGTTGTCGTACCCTCACCTGGACCCTAAACCGTCCCTGTTCCCTAACCCTAACCCTAGCCCGAACCCTAACCCTAACCCTTCCCAGAAGCCTTCCCCTCACCTGTCCCCTACTCCTATCCCGTTCGCTAACACTATCGCATGCCCTCAAACGTACACTCACCCTAAACCGTTGTCATACCCTCACCTGGACCCTAAACCCTCCCCGACACCTAACCCTAACCCTAGCCCGAACCCGAACCCTAACACTTCCCTGAAGCCTTCACCTCACGCGTCCCCTAATCCTAACCCATACGCTAACACTAACCCGTGCCCTCACACGTACACTCACCCTAAACCGTTGTTGTACCCTCACCTGGACCCTAAACCGTCCCCGTCCCCTAACCCTAACCCTAGCCTGAACCCTAACCCTAACTCTTCCCCGAAGCCTTCTCCTCACCTGTCCCCTAATCCTAACCCGTACGCCAACACTAAACCATACCCTCACACGTACGCTCCCCCTAAACCGTTGTCGTACCCTCACCTGGACCCTAAACCGTCCCCGTCCCTGAATCCTAACCCTAGCCCGAACCCTAAACCTAAACCTTCCCCTAAGTCTTCCCCTCACACGTCCCCTAATCCTAAGCCGTACGCTAAGACGAACCCATGCCCTCACACGTACGCTCCCCCTAAACCGTTGTCGTACACTCACCTGGACCCTAAACCGTCCCCGTCGCCTAACCCTAACCCTAGCCTGAAACCTAACCCTAACTCTTCCCCGAAGCCTTCCCCTCACCCGTATCCTAATCCTAAGGCATACGCTAACATTAACCCGTGCCCTCACACTTACGCTCCCCCTAAACCGTTGTCATACCATCACCTGGACCCTAAACCGTGTCCGACCCCTAACCCTAACCCTAGACCGAACCCTAACCCTAACCGTTCCCCGAAGCCTTCCCCTCACCCGTCCCCTAATCCTAACACGTACGCTAACACTAACCCATGCCCTCACACGTACGCTCCCCCTAAACCGTTGTCGTACCCTCACCTGTTCCCTAAACCGTCCCCGTCCCCTAACCCTAACCCTAGCCCGAACCCTAACCCTAACCCTTCCCCGAAACCTTCCCCTCACCCGTCCCCTAGTCCTAACCCGTACGCTAACACTAACCCATGCCCTCACACGTACGCTCCCCCTAAACCTTTGTCGTACCCTCAACTGGACCCTAAACCGTCCCCGTCCCCTAACCCTAACCCTAGCCCGAACCCTAAACCTAACACTTTCCTGCAGCCTTCCCCTCACCCGTCCAATAATCCTAACCCGTACGCTAACACTAACCCGTGCACTCACATGTACGCTCCCCCTAAACTGTTGTCATACCCTCACCTGGACGCTAAACCGTCCCCGTCCCCTGACCCTAACCTTAGCCCGAACCCTAACCCTAACTCTTCCCTTGAGCCTTCCCCTCACCCGTCCCCTAAACCTAACCCGTACGCTAACACTAACCCGTGCCCTCACACGTACGCTCCCCCTAAACCGTTGTCGTACCCTCACCTGGACCCTAAACCGTCCCCGTCCCCTAACCCTAACCCTAGCCCGAACCCTAACACTAAAACTTCCCCGAAGCTTTCCCCTCACCCATCCCCTAATCCTAACCCATACGCTAACACTAACCCGTGCCGTCACACGTACGCTCCCCCTAAACCATTGTCGTACCCTCACCTGGACCCTAAACAGTCCCCGTCCCCAAACCCTAACCCTAGCCCGAACCCTAACCCTAACGCTTCCCCGAAGCCTTCCCCTCACCTGTCCCCTAATCCTAACCCGTATTCTAATACTAACCCATGCCCTCACACGTACGCTCCCCCTAAACCGTTAACGTACCCTCACCTGGACCCTAAACCGTCACCGTCCCCTAACACTAACCCTAGCCTGAACCCTAACCCTAAACCTTCCCCGAAGCCTTCCCCTCACCCGTCCCCTAATCCTATCCCGTATGCTAACACTAACCCGTGCCCTCACACGTACGCTCCCCCTAAACCGTTGTCGTACCCTCACCTGGACCGTAAACCGGCCCCGTCCCCTAACCCTAACCCTAGCCCGAAGCCTTCCGCTCACCCGTCCCCTAAACCTAACCCGTACGCTAACACTAACCCATGCCCTCACACCTACGCTCCCCCTAAACCATTGTCGTACCCTCACCTGGACCCTAAACCGTCCCCGTACCCTAACCCTAACCTTACCCGAACCCTAACCCTAACACTTCCCCGAAGCCTTTCCCTCACCCGTCCCCTAATCCTATCCCGTGCGCTAACACTAACCCGTGCCCTCACACGTACTCTCCCCCTAAACCGTTGTCCTACCCTCACCTGGACCCTAAACCGTCCCCGTCCCCTAACCCTAACCCTAGCCCGAAACCTAACACTAATCCTTCCCAGAAGCCTTCCCCTCACCCGTCCCCTAATCCTAACCCGTACGCTAACACTAACCCGTGCCCTCACATGTACGCTCCCCCTAAACCGTTGTCGTACCCTCAACTTGACCGTAAACCGTCCCCGTCCCCTAACCCTAACCCTAGCCCGAACACTAACCCTAACCCTTCACCGAAGCCTTCCCCTCACCCGTCCCCTAATCCTAACCCGTACGCTAACACCAACCCGTGCCCTCAGGTACGCTCCCCCTAAACCGTTGTCGTACCCTCAACTGAACCCTAAACCGTCCCCGTCCCCTAACCCTAACCCTAGCCTGAACACTAACCCTAACCATTCCCCGATGCCTTCCCCTCACCCGTCCACTAATCCTAACCTGTACGCTAACACTAACCCGTGCCCTCAAACATACGCTCCCCCTAAACCGTTGTCGTACTCTCACCTGGACCCTAAACCGTCCCCGTCCCCTAACCCGAACCCTAGCCCGAACCCTAACCCTAACCCTTCCCCGAAGCCTTCCCCTCACCCGTCCCGTTTTCCTAACCCGTACGCTAACACTAACCTGTGACCTCACACGTAAGCTCACCCTAAACCATTGTCGTACCCTCACCTGGACCCTAAACCGTCCCCATCCCCGTCCCCTAACCCTAGCCCAAACCCTAAGCCTAACCCTTCCCCGAAGCCTTCCCCTCACCCTTCCCCTAATCCTAACCCGTACGCTAACACTAACCCGTGCCCTCACACGTACTCTCCCCCTAAACCGTTGTCGTATGCTCACCTAGATCCTAAACCTTGCCCGTCCCCTAACACTAACCCTAGCCCGAACCCTAAACCTAACCCTTCCCCGAAGCCTTCCCCTCACCCGTCCCCTGATCCTAACCCGTACGCTAATACTAACCCGTGCCCTCACACATACGCTCAGCCTAAACCGTTGTCGCGCACTCACCTGGACCCTACACCGTCCCCGTCCCCTAACCCTAACCCTATCCCGAATCCTAACCCTAAACCTTCCCCTAAGCCTTCCCCTCACCCGTCCCCTAATCCTAAACCGTACGCTAACACTAACCCGTGCTCTGACACGTACGCTCCCCCTAAACCGTTGTCGTACCCTCACCTGGACCCTAAACCGTCCCCGTCCCCTAACCCTAACCCTAGCCTGAACCCTAACCCTAAACCTACCCCGAAGTCTTCCGCTCACCCGTCCCCTAAACCTAACCCGTACGCTAACACTAATCCGTGCCCTCACACGTACACTCCCCTAAACCGTTGTCGTACCCTCACCTGGACCCTAAACCGTCCCCATCCCCTCACACTGACCCTAGCCCGAACCCTAAACCTAACCCTTCCCGAAGCCTTCCCCTCACCCGGCCCCTAATCCTAACACGTATGCTAACACTAACCCGTGCCCTCACATGTACGCTCCCCCTAAACCGTTGTCGTACCCTCACCTGGACTCTAAACCGTCCCCGTACCCTAACCCTAACCCTAGCCCGAACCCTAACCCTAACCCTTCCCCGAAGCCTTCCCCTCACCCGTCCCCTAATCCTAAACCAAACGCTAACAATAAACCGTGCCGTCACACGTACGCTCCCCCTAAACCGTTGTCGTACTCTCACCTGGACCCTAAACCGTCCCCGTCCCCTAAACCTAACTCTAACCCGAACCCTAAACCTAACCCTTCCCCGAAGCCTTTCCCTCACCCATCCCCTAATCCTAACCCGTACGCTAACACTAACCCGTGCCCTCACACGTACACTCCCCCTCAACCGTTCTCGTACCCTCATCTGGACCCTAAACCGTCCCCTTCCTCTAACCCTAACCCTAGCCCGATCCCTAACCCTAACACTTCCCCGAAGCCTTCCCCTCACCTGTTCCCTACTCCTATCCCATATGCTAACACTAACCCGTGACCTCACACGTACGCACCCCCTAAAAGGTTGTCGTACCCTCACCTGGACCCTAAACAGTCCCCGTCCCCTAACCCTAACCCTAGACAGAACCTTAACCCTAACCCTTCCCGAAGCCTTCCCCTCACCCGTGTCCTACGCCTAACCTGTACGCTAACACTAACCCGTGCCCTCACATGTACGCTCAACCTAAACCATTGTCGTACCCTCACCTGGACCCTATACCGTCCCCATCCCCTAACCCTAACACTAGCCCACACCCTAACCCTAACCCTTCCCCGAAGCCTTCCCCTCACCCGTCCCCTAATCCTAACCCGTACAATGACACTAACCCATGCCCTCACACGTACACTCACCCTAAACCGTTGTTGTACCCTCACCTGGACCCTAAACCGTCCCAGTCCCCTAAACCTATCCCTAGCCTGAACCGTAACCCTAACCCTTACTCGAAGCCTTCCCCTCACCCATGACCTACTCCTAACCCGTACGTTAACACTAATGCGTGCCCTCACACGTATGCTCCCCCTAAACCGTTCTCGTACACTCACGTGGACCCTAAACCGTCCCCATCCCATAACCCTAACCTTAGCCCGAACCCTAACCCTAACCATTCCCCGAAGCCTTCCCCTCGCCCGTCCCATAATCCTAACCCTTACGCTAACACTAACACGTGCCCTCACACGTACGCTCCCCCTAAACCGTTGTCGTACCCTCACCTGGACCCTAAACCGTCCCCGTCCCAGAACCCTAACCCTAGACCGAACCCTAACCCTTCCACGAAGCCTTCCCCTCACCCGTCCCCTAATCCTAAGCCGTACGCTGACACTAACCCGTGCCCTCACATGTACGCTCCACCTAAACCGTTGTCATACCCTCACCTGGCCCCTAAACCGTCCCCGTCCCCTAACTCTAACCCTAGCCCGAACCCTAACCTAACACCTCCACGAAGCCTTCCCCTCACCCGTCAACTAATCCTAAACTGTACGCTAACACTAACCCGTGCCCTCACACGTACGCTCCCCCTAAACCGTTGTCGTACCCTCACCTGGACCCTAAACCGTCCCCGTCCCCTAACCCTAACTCTAGCCCGAACACTAAACCTAACCCTTCCCCCAGCCTTCCCCTCAACCGTCCCCTAGTCCTATCCCGTACGCTAACACTAACCCGTCCCCTCACACGTACGCTCCCCCTAAACCGTTGTCATACCCTCGCCTGGACCCTAAACCGTCCCCGTCCCCTAACCATAACCCTAGCCCAAACCCTAACCCTAACCCTTCCACGAAGCCTTCCCCTCGCCCGTCCCCTAATCCTAACCCGTGCGCTAACACTAACATGTGCCCTAAGACGTATGCTCCCCCTAAACCGTTGTCGTACACTCACCTGGACCCTAAACCTTCCCTGTTCCCTAACCCTAACCCTAGCCCGAACCCTAACCCTAACCCTTCCCCGAAGCCTTCCCCTCACCTGTCCCCTACTCCTATCCCGTTCGCTAACACTAACCCTTACCCTCACACGTACGCAACCCCTAAACCGTTGTCGTACCCTCACCTGGACCCTAAACCGTCCCTGTTCCCTAACCCTAACCCTAGCCCGAACCCTAACCCTAACCCTTCCCAGAAGCCTTCCCCTCACCTGTCCCCTACTCCTATCCCGTTCGCTAACACTATCGCATGCCCTCAAACGTACACTCACCCTAAACCGTTGTCATACCCTCACCTGGACCCTAAACCCTCCCCGACACCTAACCCTAACCCTAGCCCGAACCCGAACCCTAACACTTCCCTGAAGCCTTCACCTCACGCGTCCCCTAATCCTAACCCATACGCTAACACTAACCCGTGCCCTCACACGTACACTCACCCTAAACCGTTGTTGTACCCTCACCTGGACCCTAAACCGTCCCCGTCCCCTAACCCTAACCCTAGCCTGAACCCTAACCCTAACTCTTCCCCGAAGCCTTCTCCTCACCTGTCCCCTAATCCTAACCCGTACGCCAACACTAAACCATACCCTCACACGTACGCTCCCCCTAAACCGTTGTCGTACCCTCACCTGGACCCTAAACCGTCCCCGTCCCTGAATCCTAACCCTAGCCCGAACCCTAAACCTAAACCTTCCCCTAAGTCTTCCCCTCACACGTCCCCTAATCCTAAGCCGTACGCTAAGACGAACCCATGCCCTCACACGTACGCTCCCCCTAAACCGTTGTCGTACACTCACCTGGACCCTAAACCGTCCCCGTCGCCTAACCCTAACCCTAGCCTGAAACCTAACCCTAACTCTTCCCCGAAGCCTTCCCCTCACCCGTATCCTAATCCTAAGGCATACGCTAACATTAACCCGTGCCCTCACACTTACGCTCCCCCTAAACCGTTGTCATACCATCACCTGGACCCTAAACCGTGTCCGACCCCTAACCCTAACCCTAGACCGAACCCTAACCCTAACCGTTCCCCGAAGCCTTCCCCTCACCCGTCCCCTAATCCTAACACGTACGCTAACACTAACCCATGCCCTCACACGTACGCTCCCCCTAAACCGTTGTCGTACCCTCACCTGTTCCCTAAACCGTCCCCGTCCCCTAACCCTAACCCTAGCCCGAACCCTAACCCTAACCCTTCCCCGAAACCTTCCCCTCACCCGTCCCCTAGTCCTAACCCGTACGCTAACACTAACCCATGCCCTCACACGTACGCTCCCCCTAAACCTTTGTCGTACCCTCAACTGGACCCTAAACCGTCCCCGTCCCCTAACCCTAACCATAGCCCGAACCCTAAACCTAACACTTTCCTGCAGCCTTCCCCTCACCCGTCCAATAATCCTAACCCGTACGCTAACACTAACCCGTGCACTCACATGTACGCTCCCCCTAAACTGTTGTCGTACCCTCACCTGGACGCTAAACCGTCCCCGTCCCCTGACCCTAACCTTAGCCCGAACCCTAACCCTAACTCTTCCCTTGAGCCTTCCCCTCACCCGTCCCCTAAACCTAACCCGTACGCTAACACTAACCCGTGCCCTCACACGTACGCTCCCCCTAAACCGTTGTCGTACCATCACCTGGACCATAAACCGTCCCCGTCCCCCAACCATAACCCTAGCCTGAACCCTAACTCTAACACTTCCCCGAAGCCTTCCCATCACCCGTCCCTTAATTCTAACCCATACGCTAAAACTAACCTGTGCCCTCACACGTACGCTCCCCCTAAACCGTTGTCGTACCCTCACCTGGACCCTAAACCGTCCCCGTCCCCTAACCCTAAACCTGGCCCAAACCCTAACCCTAACCCTTCCCCGAAGCCTTCCCCGAAGCCGTCCCCTAATCCTAACCGTACGATAACACTAACCCGTGCCCTGACACATACGATCACCCTTAACCGTTGTCGTACACTCACCTGGACCCTAAAAAGTCCCCGTCCCCTAACCCTAACCCTAGCCCGATCCCTAAACTTAACCCTTCCCCGAAGCCTTCCCCTCACCCGTCCGATAATCCTAAACCAAACGCTAACACTAACCAGTGCCGTCACACGTACGCTACCCCTAAACCGTTGTCGTACCTTCACCTGGACCCTAAACCGTCCCCGTCCCCTAACACTAACCCTAGACCGAACCCTAACCCTAACCGTTCCCCGAAGCCTTCACCTCACCCGTCCCCTAATCCTAACACGTACGCTAACACTAACCCATGCCCTCACACGTACGCTCACCCTAAACCGTTGCCGTACCCTCACCTGGACCCTAAACCGTCCCCGTCCCCTAACCCTAACCCTAGCCCGAACCCTAACTCTAACCCTTCCCCGAAGCCTTCCCCTCACCCGTCCCCTACGCCTAACCCGTACGCTAACACTAACCCATGCCCTCACACGTACGCTCCCCCTAAACCGTTGTCGTACCCTCACCTGGACCCTAAACCGTCCCCATCCCCTAATCCTAACCCTAGCCCGAACCCTAACCCTATACCTTCCCGGAAGCCTTCCCCTCACTCGTCCCCTAATCCTAACCCGTACGCTAACACTAACCCGTGCTCTCACACGTATGCTTCCCCTAAACCGTTGTCGTACCCTCACCTGGACCCTAAACCGTCCCCTTCCCCTAACCGTAACCCTAGCCCGAACCCTAACCCTAACCATTCCCCGAAGCCTTCCCCTCACCCGTCCCCTAATCCTAACCCGTACGCTTACACTAACCCATGCCCTCACACGTACGCTCCCCCTAAACCGTTGTCGTACCCTCACCTGGACCCTAAAACGTCCCCGTCCCCTAAACCTAACCTTAGCCCAAACCCTAAACCTAACACTTTCCTGAAGCCTTCCCCTCACCCGTCCAATAATCCTAACCCGTACGCTAACACTAACCCGTACCCTCACACGTACGCTCCTCCTAAACCGTTGTCGTACCGTCACCTGGACGCTAAACCGTCCCCGTCCCCTAACCCTAACCTTAGCCCGAACCCTAACCCTAACGCTCCGTTGAGCCTTCCCCTCACCCGTCCCCTAATCCTAACCCGTACGCTAACACTAACCCGTGCCCTCACAAGTACGCTCACCCTAAACCGTTGTCGTACCCTCACCTCTACCCTAAACCGTCCCCATCCCCTAACCATAACCCTAGCCTGAACCCTAACTCTAACCCTTCCCCGAAGCCTTCCCAATACCCGTCCCTTAATCCTAACCCATACGCTAAAACTAACCTGTGCCCTCACACGTACGCTCCCCCTAAACCGTTGTCATACCCTCACCTGGAGCCTAAACCGTCCCCGTCCCCTAACCCAAACCCTAGCCCAAACCCTAACCCTAACCCTTCCCCGAAGCCTTCCGCGAAGCCGTCCCCTAATCCTAACCGTACGCTAACACTAACCCGTGCCCTCACACGTACGCTCACCCTAAACCTTTGTCGTACCCTCACCTGGACCCTAAACCGTCCCCTTCCCCTAACGCTAACCCTAGCCCGAACCCTAACACTAACCCTTCCCCGAAATCTTCCCCTCACCCGTCCCCTAATCCTAACCCGTACGCTTACATTAACCCATGCCCTAACACGTACGCTCCCCCTAATCCGTTGTCGTACACTGACCTGGACCCTAAACCATCCGCGTCCCCTAACCCGAACCCTAGCCCGAACCCTAACCCTAACCCTTCCCCGAAGCCTTCCCCTCACCCGTCCCCTAAGCCTAACTCGTATGCTAACACTAACCCGTGCTCTCACACGTACGCTCCCCTTAAACCGTTGTCGTACCCTCACCTGGACCCTAAACCGTCCCCGTCCCCTAATCCTAACCCTAGCCCGAACCCTAACCCTATACCTGGCCAGAAGCCTTCCCCTCACTCGTCCCCTAATCCTAACCCGTACGCTAACACTAACCCATGCCCTCACACGTATGCTTCCCCTAAACCGTTGTCGTACCCACACCTGGACCCTAAACCGTCCCCGTCCCCTAACCCTAACCCTAGCCCGAACCCTAACCCTAACCGTTCCCCGAAGCCTTCCCCTCACCCGTCCCCTAATCCTAACCCGTACGCTTACACTAACCCATGCCCTCACACGTACGCTCCCCCTAAACCGTCGTCATACCCTCACCTGGACCCTAAACCGTCCCCGTCCCCTAACCCTAACTTTAGACCGAACCCTAAACCTAACACTTTCCTGAAGCCTTCCCCTCACCCGTCCAATAATCCTAACCCGTACGCTAACACTAACCCGTGCCCTCACACGTACGCTCCCCCTAAACCGTTGTCATACCCTAACCTGCACCCTAAACGGTCCCCGTCCCCTGACCCTAACCTTAGCCCGAACCCTAACCCTAACTCTTCCCTTGAGCCTTCCCCTCACCCGTCCCCTAAACCTAACCCGTACGCTAACACTAACCCGTGCCCTCACACGTACGCTCCCCCTAAACCGTTGTCGTACCATCACCTGGACCATAAACCGTCCCCGTCCCCCAACCATAACCCTAGCCTGAACCCTAACTCTAACACTTCCCCGAAGCCTTCCCATCACCCGTCCCTTAATTCTAACCCATACGCTAAAACTAACCTGTGCCCTCACACGTACGCTCCCCCTAAACCGTTGTCGTACCCTCACCTGGACCCTAAACCGTCCCCGTCCCCTAACCCTAAACCTGGCCCAAACCCTAACCCTAACCCTTCCCCGAAGCCTTCCCCGAAGCCGTCCCCTAATCCTAACCGTACGATAACACTAACCCGTGCCCTGACACATACGATCACCCTTAACCGTTGTCGTACACTCACCTGGACCCTAAAAAGTCCCCGTCCCCTAACCCTAACCCTAGCCCGATCCCTAAACTTAACCCTTCCCCGAAGCCTTCCCCTCACCCGTCCGATAATCCTAAACCAAACGCTAACACTAACCAGTGCCGTCACACGTACGCTACCCCTAAACCGTTGTCGTACCTTCACCTGGACCCTAAACCGTCCCCGTCCCCTAACACTAACCCTAGACCGAACCCTAACCCTAACCGTTCCCCGAAGCCTTCACCTCACCCGTCCCCTAATCCTAACACGTACGCTAACACTAACCCATGCCCTCACACGTACGCTCACCCTAAACCGTTGCCGTACCCTCACCTGGACCCTAAACCGTCCCCGTCCCCTAACCCTAACCCTAGCCCGAACCCTAACTCTAACCCTTCCCCGAAGCCTTCCCCTCACCCGTCCCCTACGCCTAACCCGTACGCTAACACTAACCCATGCCCTCACACGTACGCTCCCCCTAAACCGTTGTCGTACCCTCACCTGGACCCTAAACCGTCCCCATCCCCTAATCCTAACCCTAGCCCGAACCCTAACCCTATACCTTCCCGGAAGCCTTCCCCTCACTCGTCCCCTAATCCTAACCCGTACGCTAACACTAACCCGTGCTCTCACACGTATGCTTCCCCTAAACCGTTGTCGTACCCTCACCTGGACCCTAAACCGTCCCCTTCCCCTAACCGTAACCCTAGCCCGAACCCTAACCCTAACCATTCCCCGAAGCCTTCCCCTCACCCGTCCCCTAATCCTAACCCGTACGCTTACACTAACCCATGCCCTCACACGTACGCTCCCCCTAAACCGTTGTCGTACCCTCACCTGGACCCTAAAACGTCCCCGTCCCCTAAACCTAACCTTAGCCCAAACCCTAAACCTAACACTTTCCTGAAGCCTTCCCCTCACCCGTCCAATAATCCTAACCCGTACGCTAACACTAACCCGTACCCTCACACGTACGCTCCTCCTAAACCGTTGTCGTACCGTCACCTGGACGCTAAACCGTCCCCGTCCCCTAACCCTAACCTTAGCCCGAACCCTAACCCTAACGCTCCGTTGAGCCTTCCCCTCACCCGTCCCCTAATCCTAACCCGTACGCTAACACTAACCCGTGCCCTCACAAGTACGCTCACCCTAAACCGTTGTCGTACCCTCACCTCTACCCTAAACCGTCCCCATCCCCTAACCATAACCCTAGCCTGAACCCTAACTCTAACCCTTCCCCGAAGCCTTCCCAATACCCGTCCCTTAATCCTAACCCATACGCTAAAACTAACCTGTGCCCTCACACGTACGCTCCCCCTAAACCGTTGTCATACCCTCACCTGGAGCCTAAACCGTCCCCGTCCCCTAACCCAAACCCTAGCCCAAACCCTAACCCTAACCCTTCCCCGAAGCCTTCCGCGAAGCCGTCCCCTAATCCTAACCGTACGCTAACACTAACCCGTGCCCTCACACGTACGCTCACCCTAAACCTTTGTCGTACCCTCACCTGGACCCTAAACCGTCCCCTTCCCCTAACGCTAACCCTAGCCCGAACCCTAACACTAACCCTTCCCCGAAATCTTCCCCTCACCCGTCCCCTAATCCTAACCCGTACGCTTACATTAACCCATGCCCTAACACGTACGCTCCCCCTAATCCGTTGTCGTACACTGACCTGGACCCTAAACCATCCGCGTCCCCTAACCCGAACCCTAGCCCGAACCCTAACCCTAACCCTTCCCCGAAGCCTTCCCCTCACCCGTCCCCTAAGCCTAACTCGTATGCTAACACTAACCCGTGCTCTCACACGTACGCTCCCCTTAAACCGTTGTCGTACCCTCACCTGGACCCTAAACCATCCCCGTCCCCTAATCCTAACCCTAGCCCGAACCCTAACCCTATACCTGGCCAGAAGCCTTCCCCTCACTCGTCCCCTAATCCTAACCCGTACGCTAACACTAACCCATGCCCTCACACGTATGCTTCCCCTAAACCGTTGTCGTACCCACACCTGGACCCTAAACCGTCCCCGTCCCCTAACCCTAACCCTAGCCCGAACCCTAACCCTAACCGTTCCCCGAAGCCTTCCCCTCACCCGTCCCCTAATCCTAACCCGTACGCTTACACTAACCCATGCCCTCACACGTACGCTCCCCCTAAACCGTCGTCATACCCTCACCTGGACCCTAAACCGTCCCCGTCCCCTAACCCTAACTTTAGACCGAACCCTAAACCTAACACTTTCCTGAAGCCTTCCCCTCACCCGTCCAATAATCCTAACCCGTACGCTAACACTAACCCGTGCCCTCACACGTACGCTCCCCCTAAACCGTTGTCATACCCTAACCTGCACCCTAAACGGTCCCCGTCCCCTAACCCTAACCCTAGACCGAACCCTAACCCTAACCCTTCCCCGAAGCCTTCCCCTCACCCGTCCCGTTTTCCTAACCCGTACGCTAACACTAACCTGTGACCTCACACGTACGCTCACCCTAAACCATTGTCCTACCCTCACCTGGACCCTAAACCGTCCCCGTCCCCGTCCCCTAACCCTAGCCCAAACCCTAAGCCTAACCCTTCCCCGAAGCCTTCCCCTCACCCGTCCCCTAATCCTAACCCGTACGCTAACACTAACCCGTGCCCTCACACGTACGCTCCCCCTAAACCGTTGTCGTATGCTCACCTAGATCCTAAACCTTGCCCGTCCCCTAACCCTAACCCTAGCCCGAACCCTAAACCTAACCCTTCCCCGAAGCCTTCCCCTCACCCGTCCCCTGATCCTAACCCGTACGCTAATACTAACCCGTGCCCTCACACATACGCTCAGCCTAAGCCGTTGTCGCGCACTCACCTGGTCCCTACACCGTCCCCGTCCCCTAACCCTAACCCTATCCCGAATCCTAACCCTAAACCTTCCCCTAAGCCTTCCCCTCAACCGTCCCCTAATCCTAAACCGTACGCTAACACTAACCCGTGCCCTCACACGTACGCTCACCCTAAAGCGTTGTGGTACCCGCACCTGGACCCTAAACCGTCCCCATCCCCTAACTCTAACCCTAGCCCGAACCCTAACCCTAACCCTTCCCCGAAGACTTCCCCTCACACGTCCCCTAATCCTAAACAGTACGCTAACACTATCCCATGCCCCTACACGTACGCTCCTCCTAAACTGTTGTCGTAGCCTCACCTAGACCGTAAACCATCCCTGTCCCGTAACCCTAACCCTAGCCCGAACCCTAACCCTAACCCTTCCCCGAAGCCTTCCCCTCACCCGTCCCCAATCCTAACCTGTTCGCTAACACTAACCCGTGCCCTCACACGTACGCACCCCCTAAAACGTTGTCGTACCCTCACCTGGACCCTAAACCGTCCCCGTCCCCTAACCCTAACCCTAGACTGAACCCTAACCCTAACCCTTCCCCGAAGCCTTCCCCTCACCCGTGTCCTACTCCTAACTCGTACGCTAACACTAACCCGTGCCCTCACACGTACGCTCAACCTAAACCGTTGTCGTACCCTCACCTGGACCCTAAACCGTCCCCATCCACTAACCCTAACACTAGCCCGCACCCTAACCCTAACCCTTCCCCGAAGCCTTCCCCTCACCCGTCCCCTAATCCTAACCCGTACGCTAACACTAACCCATGCCCTCACACGTACACTCAACCTAAACCGTTGTTGTACCCTCACCTGGACCCTAAACCGTCCCCGTCCCCTAACCCTAACCCTAGCCCGAACCCTAACCCTAACCCTTCCCCGAAGCCTTCCCCTCACCCGTCCCCTAATCCTAACCCGTACGCTAACACTAACCCATGCCCTCACACGTACACTCAACCTAAACCGTTGTCATACCCTCACCTGGACCCTAAACCGTCCCCATCCCCTAACCCTAACACTAGCCCACACCCTAACCCTAACCCTTCTCCGAAGCCTTCCCCTCACCCGTCCCCTAATCCTAACCCGTACGCTAACACTAACCCATGCCCGCAAACATACACTCACCCTAAACCGTTGTCGTACCCTGACCTGGACCCTAAACCGTCCCAGTCCCCTAACCCTATCCCTAGCCCGAACCGTAACCCTAACTCTTCCTCGAAGACTTCCCCTCACCCGTGTCCTACTCCTATCCCGTACGCTAACACTAACACGTGCCCTCACACGTACGCTCCCCCTAAACCGTTGTCGTACACTCACGTGGACCCTAAACCGTCCCCATCCCATAACGCTAACCTTAGCCCGAACCCTAACCCTAACCCTTCCCCGAAGCCTTCCCCTCGCCCGTCCCCTAATCCTAACCCGTACGCTAACACTAAACTGTGCCCTCACATGTACACTCCCCCTAAACCGTTGTTGTACCCTCACCTGGACCCTAAACCCTCCCCGACACCTAACCCTAACCCTAGCCCGAACCCGAACCCTAACACTTCCCTGAAGCCTTCACCTCACCCGTCCCCTATTCCTAAGCCGTACGCTAACACTAACCCGTGCCCTCAAACGTATGCTCCCCCTAAACCGTTGTCGTACCCTCACCTGGACCCTAAACCGTCCCCGTCCCCTAACCCTAACCCTAGCCCGATCCCTAATCCTAACATTTCCCCTAAGCCTTCCCCTCACCCATCCCCTAATCCTAACCCGTAGGCTAGCACTAACCCGTGCCCTCACACGTATGCTCATCCTAAACCGTTGTCGTACCCTCAACTGGACCCTACACCGTCCTCGTCCCCTAACCATAACCCTAGCCCGAACCCTAACCCTAAGGCTTCCCCGAAGCCTTCCCCTCACCCGTCCCCTAATCCTAAACCGTACGCTAACACTAACCCGTGCCCTCACACGTACGCTCCCCCTAAACCGTTGTCATACCCTCACCTGGACCCTAAACCGTCCCCGACCCCTAACCCTAACCTTAGCCCGAACCCTAACCCTAACACTTCCCCGAAGCCTTCCCCGAAGCCGTCCCCTAATCCTAACCGTACGCTAACACTAACCCGTGCCTTCACACGTACGCTCACCCTAAACCTTTGTCGTACCCTCACCTGGACCCTAAACCGTCCCCGTCCCCTAACCCTAACCCTAGCCCAAACACTAATCCTAACGTTACCCGAAGCCTTCCCCTCACCCGTCCCCTAATCCTAACCCGTACGCTAACACTAACCCGTGCCCTCACACGTACGCTCCCCCTAAACCGTTGTCGTACCCTCACCTGGACCCTAAACCGTCCCCGTCGCCTAACCGTAACTGTAGCCCGATCCCTAAACTTCACCCTTCCCCGAAGCCTTCCCCTCACCGGTCCCGTAATCCTAACCCGTACGCTAACACTAACCCGTGCCGTCACACGTACGCTCCCCCTAAACCGTTGTCATACACTCACCTGGTCCCTAAACCCTCCCCGTACCCGAACCCTAACCCTAGTTCAAACCATAAACCTAACCCTTCCCCGAAGCCTTCCCCTCACCCGTCCCCTAATCCTAACCCGTACGTTAACACTAACCCGTGCCCTCACACGTACGCTCCCCCTAAACCGTTGTTGTACCCTCACCTGGACCCTAAACCGTCCCCGTCCCCTAACCCTAACTCTAACCCGAACCCTAAACGTAACCCTTCCCCGAAGCCTTACCTTCACCCGTCCCCTAATCCTAACCTGTACGCTAACACTATCACGTGCCCTCACACGTATGCTCCCCCTAAACCGTTGTCGTACACTCACCTGGACCCTAAACCGTCCCCGTCCCCTAACTGTAACCCTAGCCCGAACCCTAACCCTAACACTTCCCCGAAGCCTTCCCTCACCCGTATCCTAATCCTAAGGCGTACGCTAACATTAACCCGTGCCCTCACACTTACGCTCCCCCTAAACTGTTGTCATACAATCACCTGGACCCTAAACCGTGTCCGACCCCTAACCCTAACCCTAGCCCGAACCCTAACCCTAACACTTCACCGAAGCCTTCCCCTCACCCGTCCCCTAATACTAACCCGTATGCTAACACTAACCCGTGCCCTCACACGTACGCTCCCCCTAAACCGTTGTCGTACCCTCACCTGGACGCTAAACCGTCCCCGTCCCCTAACCCTAACCTTAGCCCGAACCCTAACACTAACCCTTCTCTTGAGCCTTCCCCTCACCCGTCCCCTAATCCTAACCCGTACGTTAACAGTAACCCGTGACCTTACACGTACGCTCCCCCTAAACCGTTGTCGTACCCTCACCTGGACCCTAAACCGTCCCCGTCCCCTAACCCTAACCCTAGACAGAACCCTAACCCTAACCCTTCCCCGAAGCCTTCCCCTCACCCGTGTCCTACTCCTAACCTGTACGCTGACACTAACCCATGCCCTCACACGTACACTCACCCTAAACAGTTGTCGTACCATCACCTGGACCCTAAACCGTCCCAGTCCCCTAACCCTATCCCTAGCCCGAACCGTAACCCTAACCCTTACTCGAAGCCTTCCCCTCTCCCGTGACCTACTCCTAACCCGTACGCTAACACTAACACGTGCCCTCACACGTACGCTCCCCCTAAACCGTTCTTGTACACTCACGTGGACCCTAAACCGTCCCCATCCCATAACCCTAACCTTAGCCCGAACCCTAACCCTAACCCTTCCCCGAAGCCTTCCCCTCGCCAGTCCCCTAATCCTAACAATTACGCTAACACTAACCCGTGCCCTCACACGTACGCTCGCCCTCAACCGTTGTCATACCCTCACGTGGACCCTAAACCCTCCCCGACCCTTAACCCTAACCCTAGCCCGAACCCTAACCCTAACACTTCCCCGAAGCCTTCCCCTCACCCGTCCCCTAATCCTAACACGTATGCTAACACTAACCCGTGCCCTCACACGTATGCTCCCCCTAAACCGTTGTCGTACCCTCACCTGTACCCTAAACTGTCCCCGTCCCCTAACCCTAACCCTAGCCCAAACCCTAACCCTAACCCTTCCCCGAAGCCTTCCCCGAAGCCGTCCCCTAATACTAACCGTACGCTAACACTAACCCGTGCCCTCACACATACGCTCACCCTAAACCTTTGTCGTACCCTCACCTGGACCCTAAACCGTCCCTGTCCCCTAATCCTAACCCTAGCACGAACCCTAACCCTAACCCTTCCCCGAGCCTTCCCCTCACCCGTCCCCTAATCCTAACCCGTACGCTAACACTAACCCGTGCCCTCACACGTACGCTCATCCTAAACCGTTGTCGTACCCTCAACTGGACCCTACACCGTCCTCATCCCCTAACCATAACCCTAGCCCGAACCCTAACCCTAAGCCCACCCGAAGCCTTCCCCTCACCCGTCCCCTAATCCTAACCCGTACGCTAACACTAACCCATGGCCTCACACGTACGCTCCCCCTAAACCGTTGTCGTACCCTCACCTGGACCCTAAACCGTCCCCGTCCCCTAACCCTAACTCTAGCCCGCACCCTAACCCTAACCCTTCCACGAAGCCTTCCCCTCACCCGTCCCCTAATCCTAACCCGTACGCTAACAGTAACCGGAGCCCTCACACGTACGCTCCCCCTAAACCGTTATCATACCCTCACCTGGACCCTAAACCGTCCCCAACCCCTAACACTAACCCTAGCCCGAACCCTAACCCTAACACTTCCCCGAAGCCTTCCCCTCACCCGTCCCCTAATCCTAACCCATACGCTAACACTAACCCGTGCCCTCACAGGTATGCTTCCCCTTAACCGTTGTCGTACCCTCACCTGGACCCTAAACCGTCCCCGTCCCCTAACCCTAACCCTAACCCAAAACCTAAACCTAACCCTTCCCCGAAGCCTTCCACGAAGCCGTCCCCTAATCCTAACCGTACGCTAACAGTAACCCGTGCCCTCACACGTACGCTCACCCTAAACCGTTGTCGTACCCTCACCTGGACCCTAAACCGTCCCCGTCCCCTAACCCTAACCGTAGCCCGATCCCTAAACTTAACCCTTCACCGAAGCCTTCCCCTCACCCGTCCCCTAATCCTAACCCGTACGCTAACACTAACCCGTGCCCTCACACGTACGCTCCCCCTAAACCGCTGTCATACGCTCACCTGGACCCTAAACCGTCCCTGTCCCCTAACCCTAACCCTAGCCCGAAACCTAACCCTAACGCTTCCCCTAAGCCTTCCCCTCACTCGTCCCCTAATCCTAAACCAAACGCTAACACTAACCCATGCCCTCACACGTACGCTCCCCGTAAACCGTTGTCGTACTCTCACCTGGACCCTAAACCGTCCCCGTCCCCAAACCCTAACCCTAGCCCGAACCCTAACCCTATAACTTCCCGAAGCCTTCCCCTCACCCGTTCCCTAATCCTAACCCGTACGCTAACACTAACCCGTGCCCTCACACGTACGATTCCCCTAAATTGTTGTCGTACCCTCACCTGGACCCTAAACCGTCCCCTTCCCCTAACCCTAACCCTAGGCCGAACACTAACCTAACCCTTCCCCAAAGCCTTCCCCTCACCCGTCCCCTAATCGTAACCCGTACGCTTACACTAACCCATGCTCTCACACGTACACTCCCCATAAACCGTTGTCGTACCCTCACCTGGACCCTAAACCATCCCCGTCCCCTAACCCGAACTCTAGCCCGAACCCTAACCCTAACCCTTCCCCAAAGCCTTCCCCTCACCCGTACCCTAATCCTAACCCGTACGCTAACACTAACCCATGCCCTCACACGTACGCTCCCACTAAACCGTTGTCATAACCTCACTTGGACCCTAAACCCTCCCGTCCCCTAACCCTAACCCTAGCCCGAACCGTAACCCTAACACTTCCCCGAAGCCTTCCCCTCACCCGTCATCTAATCCTAAGCCGTACACTGACACTAACCCGTGCCCTCACATGTACGTTCCACCTAAACCATTGTCATACACTCACCTGGACCCTAAACCGTCCCCGTCCCCTAACTCTAACCCTAGCCCGAACCCTAACCCTAAATCTTCCCCGAAGACTTCCATTCACCCGTCCCCTATTCCTAAGCCGTACGCTAAAACTAACCCGTGCCCCTCACATGTACGCTCCCCCTAAACCGTTGTCGTACCCTCACCTGGACCCTAAACCGTCCCCGTCCCCTAACCCTAACCCTAGCCCGAACCCTAACCTAACACTTCCACGAAGCCTTCCCCTCACCCGTCACCTAATCCTAAACTGTACGCTAACAATAACCCGTGCCCTCACACGTACGCTCCCCCTAAACCGTTGTTGTACCCTCAACTGGACCCTAAACCGTCCCCGCCCCCTAACCCTAATCCTAGCCCGAACCCTAAACCTAACACTTCCCCGAAGCCTTCCCCTCACCCGTCACCTAATCCTAAACCATAAGCTAACACTAACCCGTGCCCTCACACGTACGCTCCCCTTAAACCGTTGTCGTACCCTCACCTGGACCCTAAACCGTCCCCATCCCCTAACCCTAGCCCGAACACTAAACCTAACCCATCCCCGAGCCTTCCCCTCAACCGTCCCCTACTCCTATCCCGTACGCTAACACTAACCCTTGCCCTCACACATACGCACCCCCTAAAACGTTGTCGTACCCTCACCTGGACCCTAAACCGTCCCCGTCACCTAACCCTAACCCTAGACAGAACCCTAACCCTAACCCTTCCCCGAAGCCTTCCCCTCACCCGTGTCCTACTCCTAACCCGTACGCTAACACTAACCTGTGCCCTCACACGTACGCTCAACCTAAACCGTTGTCGTACCCTCACCTGGACCCTAAACCGTCCCCATCCCCTAACCCTAACACTAGCCCGCACACTAACCCTAACCCTTCCCCGAAGCCTTCCCCTCACCCGTCCCCTAATCCTAACCCGTACGCTAACACTAACCCGTGCCCTCACACGTACGATTCCCCTAAATTGTTGTCGTACCCTCACCTGGACCCTAAACCGTCCCCTTCCCCTAACCCTAACCCTAGCCCGAACACTAACCTAACCCTTCCCCAAAGCCTTCCCCTCACCCGTCCCCTAATCGTAACCCGTACGCTTACACTAACCCATGCTCTCACACGTACACTCCCCATAAACCGTTGTCGTACCCTCACCTGGACCCTAAACCATCCCCGTCCCCTAACCCGAACTCTAGCCCGAACCCTAACCCTAACCCTTCCCCAAAGCCTTCCCCTCACCCGTACCCTAATCCTAACCCGTACGCTAACACTAACCCGTGCCCTCACACGTACGCTCCCCCTAAACCGTTTTCGTACCCTCACCTGGACCCTAAACCGTCCCCGTCCCCTAACCCTAACCCTAGCCCGAACCCTAACCCTAACACTTCCCCGAAGCCTTCCCCTCACCCATCCCCTAATCCTAACCCGTAGGCTAACACTAACCAGTGCCCTCACACGTACGCTCATACTAAACCGTTGTCGTACCCTCAACTGGACCCTACACCGTCCCCGTACCCTAACCATAACCCTAGCCCGAACCCTAACCCTAAGCCTTCCCCGAAGCCTTCCCCTCACCCGTCCCCTAATCCTAACCCGTACGCTAACACTAACCCATGCCCTCACACGTACGCTCCCCCTAAACCGTTGTCTTACCCTCACCTGGACCCTAAACCATCCCCGTTCCCTAACACTAACTCTAGCCCGCACCCTAACCCTAACCCTTACACGAAGCCTTCCCCTCACCCGTCCCCTAATCCTAACCCATACGCTAACACTAACCCTTGCCCTCACACGTACTCTCCCCATAAACCGTTGTCATACCCTCTCCTGGACCCTAAACCGTCCCCGACCCCTAACCCTAACCCTAGCCCGAACCCTAACCCTAACACTTCCCCGAAGCCTTCCCCTCACCCGTCCCCTAATCCTAACCCGTACGCTAACACTAACCCGTGCCCTCACAGGTACGCTCCCCCTTAACCGTTGTCGTACCCTCACCTGGACCCTAAACCGTCCCCGTTCCCTACCCCTAACCCTAGCCCAAACCCTAACCCTAACCCTTCCCCGAAGCCTTCACCGGAGCCGTCCCCTAAGCCTAACCATACGCTAACACTAACCCGTGCCCTCACACGGACGCTCACCCTAAACCTTTGTCGTACCCTCACCTGGACCCTAAACCGTCCCTGTCCCCTAACCCTAACCCTAGCTCGAACCCTAATCCTAAAGTTACCCGAAGCCTTCCCCTCACCCGTCCCCTAATCCTAACCCGTACGCTAACACTAACCCGTGCCCTCACACGTACGCTCCCCCTAAACCGTTGTCGTACCCTCACCTGGACCCTAAACCATCCCCGTCGCCTAACCCTAACCGTAGCCCGATCCCTAAACTTAACCCTTCCCCGAAGCCTTCCCCTCACCCGTCCCCTAATCCTAACCCGTACGCTAACACTAACCCGTGCCATCACACGTACGCTCCCCCTAAACCGTTGTCGTACCCTCACCTGGACCCTACACCGTCCCTGTCCCCTAACACTAACACTAGCCCGAACCGTAACCCTAACATTTCCCCGAAGCGTTTCCCTCATCCGTCCCCTAATCCTAACCCGTACGCTAACACTAACCCGTGCCCTCACACGTACGCTCCCCCTAAACCGTTGTCGTACCCTCACCTGGACCATAAACCGTCCCCGTCCCCTAACTCTAACTCTAGCCCGAACCCTAACCCTAACCCTTCCCCGAAGCCTTCCCCTCACCCGTCCCCTAATCCTAACCCGTACGCTAACACTAACCCGTGCCCTCACATGTACGCTCCCCCTAAACCGTGGTCGTACCCGCACCTGGACCCTAAACCGTCCCCGTCCCCTAACCCGAACCCTAGCCCAAACCCTAACCCTAACCCTTCCCCGAAGCCTTCCCCTCACACGTCCCATAATCCTAACCCGTATGCTAACACTAACCCGTGCCCTCACACGTACGCTCCCCCTAAACCGTTGTCATACGCTCACCTGGACCCTAAACCGTCCCCGTCCCCTAACCCTAACCCTAGCCCGAAACCTAACCCTAACGCTTCCCCGAAGCCTTCCCCTCACCCGTCCCCTAATCCTAACCCGTACGCTAACACTAACCCGTGCCCTCACACTTACGCTCCCCCTCAACCGTTCTCGTACCCTCACCTGGACCCTAAACCGTCCCCGTCCCCTAACCCTAACCCTAGCCCGAACCCTAACCCTAAAACTTACCCGAAGCCTTCCCCTCACCTGTTCCCTACTCCTATCCCATACGCTAACACTAACCTGTGCCCTCACACGTACGCACCCCCTAAAACGTTGTCGTACCCTCACCTGGACCCTAAACCGTCCCCGTTCCTTAACCCTAACCCTAGACAGAACCCTAACCCAAACCCTTCCCCGAAGCCTTCCCCTCACCCGTGTCCTACTCCTAACCTGTACGCTAACACTAACCAGTGCCCTCACACGTACGCTCAACCTAAACCGTTGTCGTACCCTCACCTGGAACCTGAACCGTCCCCATCCCTTAACCCTAACACCAGCCCACACCCTTACCCTAACCATTCCCCGAAGCCTTCCCCTCACCCATCCCCTAATCCTAAGCCGTACACTGACACTAACCCATGCCCTCACACGTACGCTCCCCCTAAACCAGTTTCGTACCCTCACCTGGACCCTAAACCGTCCCCGTCCCCTAACCCTAACCCTAGCCAGAACCCTAAACCTAACCCTTCCCCGAAGCCTTCCCCTCACCCGTCCCCTAATCCTAACCCGTATGCTAACACTAACCCGTGCCCTCACACGTACGCTCCCCCTAAACCGTTGTCGAAACCTCACCTGGACACTAAACCGTCACCGTCCCGTAACCCTAAACCTATCCCGAACCCTAACCCTAACCCTTCCCCGAAGCCTTCCCCTCACCCGTCCCCTAATCCTAACCCGTACGCTATCACTAACCCGTGCCCTCACACGTACACTCCCCCCAAACCGTTGTCTTACCATCACCTGGACCCTAAACCGTCCCGGTCCCCTAACACTAACACTAGCCTGAACTCTAACCCTAACCCTTCCCCGAAGCCTTCCCCTCACCCGTCCCCTAATCCTAAGCCGTACGCTAACACTAACCCGTGCCTTCACACGTAAGCTCCCCGTAAACCGTTGTGGTACCCTCAGCTGAACCCTAAACCATCACCGTCCCCTAACCCTAACCCTAGCCCGAACCCTAAAACTAACCCTTCCCCGAAGTCTTCCCCTCACCCGCCCCCTAATCCTAACCCGTACGCTAACACTAACCAATGCCCTCACACGTACGCTCACCCTAAACCATTGTCGTACCCTCACCTGGATCCTAAACCGTCCCCGTCCCCTAACACTAACCCTATCCCGAACCCTAACCCTAACCCTTCCCCGAAGCCTTCCCCTCACCCGTACCGTAATCCTAACCAGTACGCTAACACTAACCCGTGCCCTCACATGTACGCTCACCCTAAATCGTTGTCGTACCCTCGCCTGGACCCTAAACCATCCCCGTCCCTAACCCTAACCCTAGGCCGACCCTAACCCCAACCCTTCCGCGAAGCCTTCCCCTCACCCGTCCCCTAATCCTAACCAGTACGCTAACACTAACCAGTGCCCTCACACGTACGCTCACCCTAAACCGTTGTCGTACCCTCACTTGGACCCTAAACCGTCCCCGTCCCCTAACGCTAACCCTAGCCCGAAACCTAACCCTAACCCTTCCCCAAAGCCTTCCCCTCACCCGTCCCCCAATCCTAACCTGTACGCTAACACTAACCCGTGCCCTCACACGTACGCTCCCCCTAAACCGTTATCGTACACTCACCTGGAACCTAAACGGTCTCCGTCCCCTAACCCTAACCCTACCCCGAAAACTAACCCTAACCCTTCCCCGAAGCCTTACCCTCACACGTCCCCTAATGCTAAGCCGTATGCTAACACTAACCCGTGCCTTCACACTTACGCTTCCCCTGAACCGTTTTCGTACCCTCACCTGGACCCTAAACCGTCCCCGTTCTCTAACACTAACCCTAGCCCGAACCCTAACCCTAACCCTTCCCTGAAGCCTTCCCCTCACCCGTCAACTAATCCTAAACTGTACGCTAACACTAACCCGTGCCCTCACACGTACGCTCCCCCTAAACCGTTGTCGTACCCTCACCTGGACCCTAAACCGTCCCCGTCCCCTAACCCTAACTCTAGCCCGAACACTAAACCTAACCCTTCCCCCAGCCTTCCCCTCAACCGTCCCCTAGTCCTATCCCGTACGCTAACACTAACCCGTCCCCTCACACGTACGCTCCCCCTAAACCGTTGTCATACCCTCGCCTGGACCCTAAACCGTCCCCGTCCCCTAACCATAACCCTAGCCCAAACCCTAACCCTAACCCTTCCACGAAGCCTTCCCCTCGCCCGTCCCCTAATCCTAACCCGTGCGCTAACACTAACATGTGCCCTAAGACGTACGCTCCCCCTAAACCGTTGTCGTACCCTCACCTGGACCCTAAACCTTCCCTGTTCCCTAACCCTAACCCTAGCCCGAACCCTAACCCTAACCCTTCCCCGAAGCCTTCCCCTCACCTGTCCCCTACTCCTATCCCGTTCGCTAACACTAACCCTTACCCTCACACGTACGCAACCCCTAAACCGTTGTCGTACCCTCACCTGGACCCTAAACCGTCCCTGTTCCCTAACCCTAACCCTAGCCCGAACCCTAACCCTAACCCTTCCCAGAAGCCTTCCCCTCACCTGTCCCCTACTCCTATCCCGTTCGCTAACACTATCGCATGCCCTCAAACGTACACTCACCCTAAACCGTTGTCATACCCTCACCTGGACCCTAAACCCTCCCCGACACCTAACCCTAACCCTAGCCCGAACCCGAACCCTAACACTTCCCTGAAGCCTTCACCTCACGCGTCCCCTAATCCTAACCCATACGCTAACACTAACCCGTGCCCTCACACGTACACTCACCCTAAACCGTTGTTGTACCCTCACCTGGACCCTAAACCGTCCCCGTCCCCTAACCCTAACCCTAGCCTGAACCCTAACCCTAACTCTTCCCCGAAGCCTTCTCCTCACCTGTCCCCTAATCCTAACCCGTACGCCAACACTAAACCATACCCTCACACGTACGCTCCCCCTAAACCGTTGTCGTACCCTCACCTGGACCCTAAACCGTCCCCGTCCCTGAATCCTAACCCTAGCCCGAACCCTAAACCTAAACCTTCCCCTAAGTCTTCCCCTCACACGTCCCCTAATCCTAAGCCGTACGCTAAGACGAACCCATGCCCTCACACGTACGCTCCCCCTAAACCGTTGTCGTACACTCACCTGGACCCTAAACCGTCCCCGTCGCCTAACCCTAACCCTAGCCTGAAACCTAACCCTAACTCTTCCCCGAAGCCTTCCCCTCACCCGTATCCTAATCCTAAGGCATACGCTAACATTAACCCGTGCCCTCACACTTACGCTCCCCCTAAACCGTTGTCATACCATCACCTGGACCCTAAACCGTGTCCGACCCCTAACCCTAACCCTAGACCGAACCCTAACCCTAACCGTTCCCCGAAGCCTTCCCCTCACCCGTCCCCTAATCCTAACACGTACGCTAACACTAACCCATGCCCTCACACGTACGCTCCCCCTAAACCGTTGTCGTACCCTCACCTGTTCCCTAAACCGTCCCCGTCCCCTAACCCTAACCCTAGCCCGAACCCTAACCCTAACCCTTCCCCGAAACCTTCCCCTCACCCGTCCCCTAGTCCTAACCCGTACGCTAACACTAACCCATGCCCTCACACGTACGCTCCCCCTAAACCTTTGTCGTACCCTCAACTGGACCCTAAACCGTCCCCGTCCCCTAACCCTAACCATAGCCCGAACCCTAAACCTAACACTTTCCTGCAGCCTTCCCCTCACCCGTCCAATAATCCTAACCCGTACGCTAACACTAACCCGTGCACTCACATGTACGCTCCCCCTAAACTGTTGTCGTACCCTCACCTGGACGCTAAACCGTCCCCGTCCCCTGACCCTAACCTTAGCCCGAACCCTAACCCTAACTCTTCCCTTGAGCCTTCCCCTCACCCGTCCCCTAAACCTAACCCGTACGCTAACACTAACCCGTGCCCTCACACGTACGCTCCCCCTAAACCGTTGTCGTACCATCACCTGGACCATAAACCGTCCCCGTCCCCCAACCATAACCCTAGCCTGAACCCTAACTCTAACACTTCCCCGAAGCCTTCCCATCACCCGTCCCTTAATTCTAACCCATACGCTAAAACTAACCTGTGCCCTCACACGTACGCTCCCCCTAAACCGTTGTCGTACCCTCACCTGGACCCTAAACCGTCCCCGTCCCCTAACCCTAAACCTGGCCCAAACCCTAACCCTAACCCTTCCCCGAAGCCTTCCCCGAAGCCGTCCCCTAATCCTAACCGTACGATAACACTAACCCGTGCCCTGACACATACGATCACCCTTAACCGTTGTCGTACACTCACCTGGACCCTAAAAAGTCCCCGTCCCCTAACCCTAACCCTAGCCCGATCCCTAAACTTAACCCTTCCCCGAAGCCTTCCCCTCACCCGTCCGATAATCCTAAACCAAACGCTAACACTAACCAGTGCCGTCACACGTACGCTACCCCTAAACCGTTGTCGTACCTTCACCTGGACCCTAAACCGTCCCCGTCCCCTAACACTAACCCTAGACCGAACCCTAACCCTAACCGTTCCCCGAAGCCTTCACCTCACCCGTCCCCTAATCCTAACACGTACGCTAACACTAACCCATGCCCTCACACGTACGCTCACCCTAAACCGTTGCCGTACCCTCACCTGGACCCTAAACCGTCCCCGTCCCCTAACCCTAACCCTAGCCCGAACCCTAACTCTAACCCTTCCCCGAAGCCTTCCCCTCACCCGTCCCCTACGCCTAACCCGTACGCTAACACTAACCCATGCCCTCACACGTACGCTCCCCCTAAACCGTTGTCGTACCCTCACCTGGACCCTAAACCGTCCCCATCCCCTAATCCTAACCCTAGCCCGAACCCTAACCCTATACCTTCCCGGAAGCCTTCCCCTCACTCGTCCCCTAATCCTAACCCGTACGCTAACACTAACCCGTGCTCTCACACGTATGCTTCCCCTAAACCGTTGTCGTACCCTCACCTGGACCCTAAACCGTCCCCTTCCCCTAACCGTAACCCTAGCCCGAACCCTAACCCTAACCATTCCCCGAAGCCTTCCCCTCACCCGTCCCCTAATCCTAACCCGTACGCTTACACTAACCCATGCCCTCACACGTACGCTCCCCCTAAACCGTTGTCGTACCCTCACCTGGACCCTAAAACGTCCCCGTCCCCTAAACCTAACCTTAGCCCAAACCCTAAACCTAACACTTTCCTGAAGCCTTCCCCTCACCCGTCCAATAATCCTAACCCGTACGCTAACACTAACCCGTACCCTCACACGTACGCTCCTCCTAAACCGTTGTCGTACCGTCACCTGGACGCTAAACCGTCCCCGTCCCCTAACCCTAACCTTAGCCCGAACCCTAACCCTAACGCTCCGTTGAGCCTTCCCCTCACCCGTCCCCTAATCCTAACCCGTACGCTAACACTAACCCGTGCCCTCACAAGTACGCTCACCCTAAACCGTTGTCGTACCCTCACCTCTACCCTAAACCGTCCCCATCCCCTAACCATAACCCTAGCCTGAACCCTAACTCTAACCCTTCCCCGAAGCCTTCCCAATACCCGTCCCTTAATCCTAACCCATACGCTAAAACTAACCTGTGCCCTCACACGTACGCTCCCCCTAAACCGTTGTCATACCCTCACCTGGAGCCTAAACCGTCCCCGTCCCCTAACCCAAACCCTAGCCCAAACCCTAACCCTAACCCTTCCCCGAAGCCTTCCGCGAAGCCGTCCCCTAATCCTAACCGTACGCTAACACTAACCCGTGCCCTCACACGTACGCTCACCCTAAACCTTTGTCGTACCCTCACCTGGACCCTAAACCGTCCCCTTCCCCTAACGCTAACCCTAGCCCGAACCCTAACACTAACCCTTCCCCGAAATCTTCCCCTCACCCGTCCCCTAATCCTAACCCGTACGCTTACATTAACCCATGCCCTAACACGTACGCTCCCCCTAATCCGTTGTCGTACACTGACCTGGACCCTAAACCATCCGCGTCCCCTAACCCGAACCCTAGCCCGAACCCTAACCCTAACCCTTCCCCGAAGCCTTCCCCTCACCCGTCCCCTAAGCCTAACTCGTATGCTAACACTAACCCGTGCTCTCACACGTACGCTCCCCTTAAACCGTTGTCGTACCCTCACCTGGACCCTAAACCGTCCCCGTCCCCTAATCCTAACCCTAGCCCGAACCCTAACCCTATACCTGGCCGGAAGCCTTCCCCTCACTCGTCCCCTAATCCTAACCCGTACGCTAACACTAACCCATGCCCTCACACGTATGCTTCCCCTAAACCGTTGTCGTACCCACACCTGGACCCTAAACCGTCCCCGTCCCCTAACCCTAACCCTAGCCCGAACCCTAACCCTAACCGTTCCCCGAAGCCTTCCCCTCACCCGTCCCCTAATCCTAACCCGTACGCTTACACTAACCCATGCCCTCACACGTACGCTCCCCCTAAACCGTCGTCATACCCTCACCTGGACCCTAAACCGTCCCCGTCCCCTAACCCTAACTTTAGACCGAACCCTAAACCTAACACTTTCCTGAAGCCTTCCCCTCACCCGTCCAATAATCCTAACCCGTACGCTAACACTAACCCGTGCCCTCACACGTACGCTCCCCCTAAACCGTTGTCATACCCTAACCTGCACCCTAAACGGTCCCCGTCCCCTAACCCTAACCCTAGACCGAACCCTAACCCTAACCCTTCCCCGAAGCCTTCCCCTCACCCGTCCCGTTTTCCTAACCCGTACGCTAACACTAACCTGTGACCTCACACGTACGCTCACCCTAAACCATTGTCCTACCCTCACCTGGACCCTAAACCGTCCCCGTCCCCGTCCCCTAACCCTAGCCCAAACCCTAAGCCTAACCCTTCCCCGAAGCCTTCCCCTCACCCGTCCCCTAATCCTAACCCGTACGCTAACACTAACCCGTGCCCTCACACGTACGCTCCCCCTAAACCGTTGTCGTATGCTCACCTAGATCCTAAACCTTGCCCGTCCCCTAACCCTAACCCTAGCCCGAACCCTAAACCTAACCCTTCCCCGAAGCCTTCCCCTCACCCGTCCCCTGATCCTAACCCGTACGCTAATACTAACCCGTGCCCTCACACATACGCTCAGCCTAAGCCGTTGTCGCGCACTCACCTGGTCCCTACACCGTCCCCGTCCCCTAACCCTAACCCTATCCCGAATCCTAACCCTAAACCTTCCCCTAAGCCTTCCCCTCAACCGTCCCCTAATCCTAAACCGTACGCTAACACTAACCCGTGCCCTCACACGTACGCTCACCCTAAAGCGTTGTGGTACCCGCACCTGGACCCTAAACCGTCCCCATCCCCTAACTCTAACCCTAGCCCGAACCCTAACCCTAACCCTTCCCCGAAGACTTCCCCTCACACGTCCCCTAATCCTAAAAAGTACGCTAACACTATCCCATGCCCCTACACGTACGCTCCTCCTAAACTGTTGTCGTAGCCTCACCTAGACCGTAAACCATCCCTGTCCCGTAACCCTAACCCTAGCCCGAACCCTAACCCTAACCCTTCCCCGAAGCCTTCCCCTCACCCGTCCCCAATCCTAACCTGTTCGCTAACACTAACCCGTGCCCTCACACGTACGCACCCCCTAAAACGTTGTCGTACCCTCACCTGGACCCTAAACCGTCCCCGTCCCCTAACCCTAACCCTAGACTGAACCCTAACCCTAACCCTTCCCCGAAGCCTTCCCCTCACCCGTGTCCTACTCCTAACTCGTACGCTAACACTAACCCGTGCCCTCACACGTACGCTCAACCTAAACCGTTGTCGTACCCTCACCTGGACCCTAAACCGTCCCCATCCACTAACCCTAACACTAGCCCGCACCCTAACCCTAACCCTTCCCCGAAGCCTTCCCCTCACCCGTCCCCTAATCCTAACCCGTACGCTAACACTAACCCATGCCCTCACACGTACACTCAACCTAAACCGTTGTTGTACCCTCACCTGGACCCTAAACCGTCCCCGTCCCCTAACCCTAACCCTAGCCCGAACCCTAACCTTAACCCTTCCCCGAAGCCTTCCCCTCACCCGTCCCCTAATCCTAACCCGTACGTTAACACTAACCCATGCCCTCACACGTACGCTCCCCTTAAACCATTGTCGTACCCTCACCTGGACCCTTAACCGTCACCGTCCCCTATCCGTAACCCTCACTCGAACCGTAACCCTAACCCTTCCCCGAAGACTTCCCCTCACCTGTCCCCTAATCCTAACCCGTACGCTAACAGTAACCCGTGCCCTCACACGTACGCTCAACCTAAACCGTTGTCATACCCTCACCTGGACCCTAAACCGTCCCCATCCCCTAACCCTAACACTAGCCCACACCCTAACCCTAACCCTTCTCCGAAGCCTTCCCCTCACCCGTCCCCTAATCCTAACCCGTACGCTAACACTAACCCATGCCCGCAAACATACACTCACCCTAAACCGTTGTCGTACCCTGACCTGGACCCTAAACCGTCCCAGTCCCCTAACCCTATCCCTAGCCCGAACCGTAACCCTAACTCTTCCTCGAAGACTTCCCCTCACCCGTGTCCTACTCCTATCCCGTACGCTAACACTAACACGTGCCCTCACACGTACGCTCCCCCTAAACCGTTGTCGTACACTCACGTGGACCCTAAACCGTCCCCATCCCATAACGCTAACCTTAGCCCGAACCCTAACCCTAACCCTTCCCCGAAGCCTTCCCCTCGCCCGTCCCCTAATCCTAACCCGTACGCTAACACTAAACTGTGCCCTCACATGTACACTCCCCCTAAACCGTTGTTGTACCCTCACCTGGACCCTAAACCCTCCCCGACACCTAACCCTAACCCTAGCCCGAACCCGAACCCTAACACTTCCCTGAAGCCTTCACCTCACCCGTCCCCTATTCCTAAGCCGTACGCTAACACTAACCCGTGCCCTCAAACGTATGCTCCCCCTAAACCGTTGTCGTACCCTCACCTGGACCCTAAACCGTCCCCGTCCCCTAACCCTAACCCTAGCCCGATCCCTAATCCTAACATTTCCCCTAAGCCTTCCCCTCACCCATCCCCTAATCCTAACCCGTAGGCTAGCACTAACCCGTGCCCTCACACGTATGCTCATCCTAAACCGTTGTCGTACCCTCAACTGGACCCTACACCGTCCTCGTCCCCTAACCATAACCCTAGCCCGAACCCTAACCCTAAGGCTTCCCCGAAGCCTTCCCCTCACCCGTCCCCTAATCCTAAACCGTACGCTAACACTAACCCGTGCCCTCACACGTACGCTCCCCCTAAACCGTTGTCATACCCTCACCTGGACCCTAAACCGTCCCCGACCCCTAACCCTAACCTTAGCCCGAACCCTAACCCTAACACTTCCCCGAAGCCTTCCCCGAAGCCGTCCCCTAATCCTAACCGTACGCTAACACTAACCCGTGCCTTCACACGTACGCTCACCCTAAACCTTTGTCGTACCCTCACCTGGACCCTAAACCGTCCCCGTCCCCTAACCCTAACCCTAGCCCAAACACTAATCCTAACGTTACCCGAAGCCTTCCCCTCACCCGTCCCCTAATCCTAACCCGTACGCTAACACTAACCCGTGCCCTCACACGTACGCTCCCCCTAAACCGTTGTCGTACCCTCACCTGGACCCTAAACCGTCCCCGTCGCCTAACCGTAACTGTAGCCCGATCCCTAAACTTCACCCTTCCCCGAAGCCTTCCCCTCACCGGTCCCGTAATCCTAACCCGTACGCTAACACTAACCCGTGCCGTCACACGTACGCTCCCCCTAAACCGTTGTCATACACTCACCTGGTCCCTAAACCCTCCCCGTACCCGAACCCTAACCCTAGTTCAAACCATAAACCTAACCCTTCCCCGAAGCCTTCCCCTCACCCGTCCCCTAATCCTAACCCGTACGTTAACACTAACCCGTGCCCTCACACGTACGCTCCCCCTAAACCGTTGTTGTACCCTCACCTGGACCCTAAACCGTCCCCGTCCCCTAACCCTAACTCTAACCCGAACCCTAAACGTAACCCTTCCCCGAAGCCTTACCTTCACCCGTCCCCTAATCCTAACCTGTACGCTAACACTATCACGTGCCCTCACACGTATGCTCCCCCTAAACCGTTGTCGTACACTCACCTGGACCCTAAACCGTCCCCGTCCCCTAACTGTAACCCTAGCCCGAACCCTAACCCTAACACTTCCCCGAAGCCTTCCCTCACCCGTATCCTAATCCTAAGGCGTACGCTAACATTAACCCGTGCCCTCACACTTACGCTCCCCCTAAACTGTTGTCATACAATCACCTGGACCCTAAACCGTGTCCGACCCCTAACCCTAACCCTAGCCCGAACCCTAACCCTAACACTTCACCGAAGCCTTCCCCTCACCCGTCCCCTAATACTAACCCGTATGCTAACACTAACCCGTGCCCTCACACGTACGCTCCCCCTAAACCGTTGTCGTACCCTCACCTGGACGCTAAACCGTCCCCGTCCCCTAACCCTAACCTTAGCCCGAACCCTAACACTAACCCTTCTCTTGAGCCTTCCCCTCACCCGTCCCCTAATCCTAACCCGTACGTTAACAGTAACCCGTGACCTTACACGTACGCTCCCCCTAAACCGTTGTCGTACCCTCACCTGGACCCTAAACCGTCCCCGTCCCCTAACCCTAACCCTAGACAGAACCCTAACCCTAACCCTTCCCCGAAGCCTTCCCCTCACCCGTGTCCTACTCCTAACCTGTACGCTGACACTAACCCATGCCCTCACACGTACACTCACCCTAAACAGTTGTCGTACCATCACCTGGACCCTAAACCGTCCCAGTCCCCTAACCCTATCCCTAGCCCGAACCGTAACCCTAACCCTTACTCGAAGCCTTCCCCTCTCCCGTGACCTACTCCTAACCCGTACGCTAACACTAACACGTGCCCTCACACGTACGCTCCCCCTAAACCGTTCTTGTACACTCACGTGGACCCTAAACCGTCCCCATCCCATAACCCTAACCTTAGCCCGAACCCTAACCCTAACCCTTCCCCGAAGCCTTCCCCTCGCCAGTCCCCTAATCCTAACAATTACGCTAACACTAACCCGTGCCCTCACACGTACGCTCGCCCTCAACCGTTGTCATACCCTCACGTGGACCCTAAACCCTCCCCGACCCTTAACCCTAACCCTAGCCCGAACCCTAACCCTAACACTTCCCCGAAGCCTTCCCCTCACCCGTCCCCTAATCCTAACACGTATGCTAACACTAACCCGTGCCCTCACACGTATGCTCCCCCTAAACCGTTGTCGTACCCTCACCTGTACCCTAAACTGTCCCCGTCCCCTAACCCTAACCCTAGCCCAAACCCTAACCCTAACCCTTCCCCGAAGCCTTCCCCGAAGCCGTCCCCTAATACTAACCGTACGCTAACACTAACCCGTGCCCTCACACATACGCTCACCCTAAACCTTTGTCGTACCCTCACCTGGACCCTAAACCGTCCCTGTCCCCTAATCCTAACCCTAGCACGAACCCTAACCCTAACCCTTCCCCGAGCCTTCCCCTCACCCGTCCCCTAATCCTAACCCGTACGCTAACACTAACCCGTGCCCTCACACGTACGCTCATCCTAAACCGTTGTCGTACCCTCAACTGGACCCTACACCGTCCTCATCCCCTAACCATAACCCTAGCCCGAACCCTAACCCTAAGCCCACCCGAAGCCTTCCCCTCACCCGTCCCCTAATCCTAACCCGTACGCTAACACTAACCCATGGCCTCACACGTACGCTCCCCCTAAACCGTTGTCGTACCCTCACCTGGACCCTAAACCGTCCCCGTCCCCTAACCCTAACTCTAGCCCGCACCCTAACCCTAACCCTTCCACGAAGCCTTCCCCTCACCCGTCCCCTAATCCTAACCCGTACGCTAACAGTAACCGGAGCCCTCACACGTACGCTCCCCCTAAACCGTTATCATACCCTCACCTGGACCCTAAACCGTCCCCAACCCCTAACACTAACCCTAGCCCGAACCCTAACCCTAACACTTCCCCGAAGCCTTCCCCTCACCCGTCCCCTAATCCTAACCCATACGCTAACACTAACCCGTGCCCTCACAGGTATGCTTCCCCTTAACCGTTGTCGTACCCTCACCTGGACCCTAAACCGTCCCCGTCCCCTAACCCTAACCCTAACCCAAAACCTAAACCTAACCCTTCCCCGAAGCCTTCCACGAAGCCGTCCCCTAATCCTAACCGTACGCTAACAGTAACCCGTGCCCTCACACGTACGCTCACCCTAAACCGTTGTCGTACCCTCACCTGGACCCTAAACCGTCCCCGTCCCCTAACCCTAACCGTAGCCCGATCCCTAAACTTAACCCTTCACCGAAGCCTTCCCCTCACCCGTCCCCTAATCCTAACCCGTACGCTAACACTAACCCGTGCCCTCACACGTACGCTCCCCCTAAACCGCTGTCATACGCTCACCTGGACCCTAAACCGTCCCTGTCCCCTAACCCTAACCCTAGCCCGAAACCTAACCCTAACGCTTCCCCTAAGCCTTCCCCTCACTCGTCCCCTAATCCTAAACCAAACGCTAACACTAACCCATGCCCTCACACGTACGCTCCCCGTAAACCGTTGTCGTACTCTCACCTGGACCCTAAACCGTCCCCGTCCCCAAACCCTAACCCTAGCCCGAACCCTAACCCTATAACTTCCCGAAGCCTTCCCCTCACCCGTTCCCTAATCCTAACCCGTACGCTAACACTAACCCGTGCCCTCACACGTACGATTCCCCTAAATTGTTGTCGTACCCTCACCTGGACCCTAAACCGTCCCCTTCCCCTAACCCTAACCCTAGGCCGAACACTAACCTAACCCTTCCCCAAAGCCTTCCCCTCACCCGTCCCCTAATCGTAACCCGTACGCTTACACTAACCCATGCTCTCACACGTACACTCCCCATAAACCGTTGTCGTACCCTCACCTGGACCCTAAACCATCCCCGTCCCCTAACCCGAACTCTAGCCCGAACCCTAACCCTAACCCTTCCCCAAAGCCTTCCCCTCACCCGTACCCTAATCCTAACCCGTACGCTAACACTAACCCATGCCCTCACACGTACGCTCCCACTAAACCGTTGTCATAACCTCACTTGGACCCTAAACCCTCCCGTCCCCTAACCCTAACCCTAGCCCGAACCGTAACCCTAACACTTCCCCGAAGCCTTCCCCTCACCCGTCATCTAATCCTAAGCCGTACACTGACACTAACCCGTGCCCTCACATGTACGTTCCACCTAAACCATTGTCATACACTCACCTGGACCCTAAACCGTCCCCGTCCCCTAACTCTAACCCTAGCCCGAACCCTAACCCTAAATCTTCCCCGAAGACTTCCATTCACCCGTCCCCTATTCCTAAGCCGTACGCTAAAACTAACCCGTGCCCCTCACATGTACGCTCCCCCTAAACCGTTGTCGTACCCTCACCTGGACCCTAAACCGTCCCCGTCCCCTAACCCTAACCCTAGCCCGAACCCTAACCTAACACTTCCACGAAGCCTTCCCCTCACCCGTCACCTAATCCTAAACTGTACGCTAACAATAACCCGTGCCCTCACACGTACGCTCCCCCTAAACCGTTGTTGTACCCTCAACTGGACCCTAAACCGTCCCCGCCCCCTAACCCTAATCCTAGCCCGAACCCTAAACCTAACACTTCCCCGAAGCCTTCCCCTCACCCGTCACCTAATCCTAAACCATAAGCTAACACTAACCCGTGCCCTCACACGTACGCTCCCCTTAAACCGTTGTCGTACCCTCACCTGGACCCTAAACCGTCCCCATCCCCTAACCCTAGCCCGAACACTAAACCTAACCCATCCCCGAGCCTTCCCCTCAACCGTCCCCTACTCCTATCCCGTACGCTAACACTAACCCTTGCCCTCACACATACGCACCCCCTAAAACGTTGTCGTACCCTCACCTGGACCCTAAACCGTCCCCGTCACCTAACCCTAACCCTAGACAGAACCCTAACCCTAACCCTTCCCCGAAGCCTTCCCCTCACCCGTGTCCTACTCCTAACCCGTACGCTAACACTAACCTGTGCCCTCACACGTACGCTCAACCTAAACCGTTGTCGTACCCTCACCTGGACCCTAAACCGTCCCCATCCCCTAACCCTAACACTAGCCCGCACACTAACCCTAACCCTTCCCCGAAGCCTTCCCCTCACCCGTCCCCTAATCCTAACCCGTACGCTAACACTAACCCGTGCCCTCACACGTACGATTCCCCTAAATTGTTGTCGTACCCTCACCTGGACCCTAAACCGTCCCCTTCCCCTAACCCTAACCCTAGCCCGAACACTAACCTAACCCTTCCCCAAAGCCTTCCCCTCACCCGTCCCCTAATCGTAACCCGTACGCTTACACTAACCCATGCTCTCACACGTACACTCCCCATAAACCGTTGTCGTACCCTCACCTGGACCCTAAACCATCCCCGTCCCCTAACCCGAACTCTAGCCCGAACCCTAACCCTAACCCTTCCCCAAACCCTTCCCCTCACCCGTACCCTAATCCTAACCCGTACGCTAACACTAACCCGTGCCCTCACACGTACGCTCCCCCTAAACCGTTTTCGTACCCTCACCTGGACCCTAAACCGTCCCCGTCCCCTAACCCTAACCCTAGCCCGAACCCTAACCCTAACACTTCCCCGAAGCCTTCCCCTCACCCATCCCCTAATCCTAACCCGTAGGCTAACACTAACCAGTGCCCTCACACGTACGCTCATACTAAACCGTTGTCGTACCCTCAACTGGACCCTACACCGTCCCCGTACCCTAACCATAACCCTAGCCCGAACCCTAACCCTAAGCCTTCCCCGAAGCCTTCCCCTCACCCGTCCCCTAATCCTAACCCGTACGCTAACACTAACCCATGCCCTCACACGTACGCTCCCCCTAAACCGTTGTCTTACCCTCACCTGGACCCTAAACCATCCCCGTTCCCTAACACTAACTCTAGCCCGCACCCTAACCCTAACCCTTACACGAAGCCTTCCCCTCACCCGTCCCCTAATCCTAACCCATACGCTAACACTAACCCTTGCCCTCACACGTACTCTCCCCATAAACCGTTGTCATACCCTCTCCTGGACCCTAAACCGTCCCCGACCCCTAACCCTAACCCTAGCCCGAACCCTAACCCTAACACTTCCCCGAAGCCTTCCCCTCACCCGTCCCCTAATCCTAACCCGTACGCTAACACTAACCCGTGCCCTCACAGGTACGCTCCCCCTTAACCGTTGTCGTACCCTCACCTGGACCCTAAACCGTCCCCGTTCCCTACCCCTAACCCTAGCCCAAACCCTAACCCTAACCCTTCCCCGAAGCCTTCACCGGAGCCGTCCCCTAAGCCTAACCATACGCTAACACTAACCCGTGCCCTCACACGGACGCTCACCCTAAACCTTTGTCGTACCCTCACCTGGACCCTAAACCGTCCCTGTCCCCTAACCCTAACCCTAGCTCGAACCCTAATCCTAAAGTTACCCGAAGCCTTCCCCTCACCCGTCCCCTAATCCTAACCCGTACGCTAACACTAACCCGTGCCCTCACACGTACGCTCCCCCTAAACCGTTGTCGTACCCTCACCTGGACCCTAAACCATCCCCGTCGCCTAACCCTAACCGTAGCCCGATCCCTAAACTTAACCCTTCCCCGAAGCCTTCCCCTCACCCGTCCCCTAATCCTAACCCGTACGCTAACACTAACCCGTGCCATCACACGTACGCTCCCCCTAAACCGTTGTCGTACCCTCACCTGGACCCTACACCGTCCCTGTCCCCTAACACTAACACTAGCCCGAACCGTAACCCTAACATTTCCCCGAAGCGTTTCCCTCATCCGTCCCCTAATCCTAACCCGTACGCTAACACTAACCCGTGCCCTCACACGTACGCTCCCCCTAAACCGTTGTCGTACCCTCACCTGGACCATAAACCGTCCCCGTCCCCTAACTCTAACTCTAGCCCGAACCCTAACCCTAACCCTTCCCCGAAGCCTTCCCCTCACCCGTCCCCTAATCCTAACCCGTACGCTAACACTAACCCGTGCCCTCACATGTACGCTCCCCCTAAACCGTGGTCGTACCCGCACCTGGACCCTAAACCGTCCCCGTCCCCTAACCCGAACCCTAGCCCAAACCCTAACCCTAACCCTTCCCCGAAGCCTTCCCCTCACACGTCCCATAATCCTAACCCGTATGCTAACACTAACCCGTGCCCTCACACGTACGCTCCCCCTAAACCGTTGTCATACGCTCACCTGGACCCTAAACCGTCCCCGTCCCCTAACCCTAACCCTAGCCCGAAACCTAACCCTAACGCTTCCCCGAAGCCTTCCCCTCACCCGTCCCCTAATCCTAACCCGTACGCTAACACTAACCCGTGCCCTCACACTTACGCTCCCCCTCAACCGTTCTCGTACCCTCACCTGGACCCTAAACCGTCCCCGTCCCCTAACCCTAACCCTAGCCCGAACCCTAACCCTAAAACTTACCCGAAGCCTTCCCCTCACCTGTTCCCTACTCCTATCCCATACGCTAACACTAACCTGTGCCCTCACACGTACGCACCCCCTAAAACGTTGTCGTACCCTCACCTGGACCCTAAACCGTCCCCGTTCCTTAACCCTAACCCTAGACAGAACCCTAACCCAAACCCTTCCCCGAAGCCTTCCCCTCACCCGTGTCCTACTCCTAACCTGTACGCTAACACTAACCAGTGCCCTCACACGTACGCTCAACCTAAACCGTTGTCGTACCCTCACCTGGAACCTGAACCGTCCCCATCCCTTAACCCTAACACCAGCCCACACCCTTACCCTAACCATTCCCCGAAGCCTTCCCCTCACCCATCCCCTAATCCTAAGCCGTACACTGACACTAACCCATGCCCTCACACGTACGCTCCCCCTAAACCAGTTTCGTACCCTCACCTGGACCCTAAACCGTCCCCGTCCCCTAACCCTAACCCTAGCCAGAACCCTAAACCTAACCCTTCCCCGAAGCCTTCCCCTCACCCGTCCCCTAATCCTAACCCGTATGCTAACACTAACCCGTGCCCTCACACGTACGCTCCCCCTAAACCGTTGTCGAAACCTCACCTGGACACTAAACCGTCACCGTCCCGTAACCCTAAACCTATCCCGAACCCTAACCCTAACCCTTCCCCGAAGCCTTCCCCTCACCCGTCCCCTAATCCTAACCCGTACGCTATCACTAACCCGTGCCCTCACACGTACACTCCCCCCAAACCGTTGTCTTACCATCACCTGGACCCTAAACCGTCCCGGTCCCCTAACACTAACACTAGCCTGAACTCTAACCCTAACCCTTCCCCGAAGCCTTCCCCTCACCCGTCCCCTAATCCTAAGCCGTACGCTAACACTAACCCGTGCCTTCACACGTAAGCTCCCCGTAAACCGTTGTGGTACCCTCAGCTGAACCCTAAACCATCACCGTCCCCTAACCCTAACCCTAGCCCGAACCCTAAAACTAACCCTTCCCCGAAGTCTTCCCCTCACCCGCCCCCTAATCCTAACCCGTACGCTAACACTAACCAATGCCCTCACACGTACGCTCACCCTAAACCATTGTCGTACCCTCACCTGGATCCTAAACCGTCCCCGTCCCCTAACACTAACCCTATCCCGAACCCTAACCCTAACCCTTCCCCGAAGCCTTCCCCTCACCCGTACCGTAATCCTAACCAGTACGCTAACACTAACCCGTGCCCTCACATGTACGCTCACCCTAAATCGTTGTCGTACCCTCGCCTGGACCCTAAACCATCCCCGTCCCTAACCCTAACCCTAGGCCGACCCTAACCCCAACCCTTCCGCGAAGCCTTCCCCTCACCCGTCCCCTAATCCTAACCAGTACGCTAACACTAACCAGTGCCCTCACACGTACGCTCACCCTAAACCGTTGTCGTACCCTCACTTGGACCCTAAACCGTCCCCGTCCCCTAACGCTAACCCTAGCCCGAAACCTAACCCTAACCCTTCCCCAAAGCCTTCCCCTCACCCGTCCCCCAATCCTAACCTGTACGCTAACACTAACCCGTGCCCTCACACGTACGCTCCCCCTAAACCGTTATCGTACACTCACCTGGAACCTAAACGGTCTCCGTCCCCTAACCCTAACCCTACCCCGAAAACTAACCCTAACCCTTCCCCGAAGCCTTACCCTCACACGTCCCCTAATGCTAAGCCGTATGCTAACACTAACCCGTGCCTTCACACTTACGCTTCCCCTGAACCGTTTTCGTACCCTCACCTGGACCCTAAACCGTCCCCGTTCTCTAACACTAACCCTAGCCCGAACCCTAACCCTAACCCTTCCCTGAAGCCTTCCCCTCACCCGTCCCCTAATCCTAACCCGTATGCTAACACTAACCTGTGCCTTCACACGTACGCTCACCCTAAACCGGTGTCGTACCCTCACCTGAACCCTAAACCGTGCCCGTCTCCTAACCCTAACCCTAGCCCGAACCCTAACCTTAACCTTCCCCGAAGCCTACCCCTCACCCGTCCCCTAATCCTAACCCGTACGTTAACACTAACCCGTGCCCTCACACGTTCGCTCCCCCTAAACCGTTGTCCTACACTCACCTGGACTCTAAACCATCCCCGTCCCCTAACACTAACCCTATCCCGAACCCTAACCCTAACACTTCCCCGAAGCCTTCCCCTCACCCGTCCCATAATCCTAACCCGTACGATAACACTAACCCGTGCCCTCACACGTACGCTCCCCCTAATCCGTTGTCGTACGCTCACCTGGACCCTAAACCGTCCCCGTCCCCTAACCCTAACCCTAGCACGAACCCTAACCCTAACCCTTCCCCGAAGCCTTCCCGTCACCCGTCCCCTAATCCTAACCCGTACGCTAACACTAACCCATGCCCTCAAACGTACGCTCCCCCTAAACTGTTGTCATACCCTCAGCTGGACCCTAAACCGTCCCCGTCCCCTAACCCTATCCCTAGCTCGATCCCTAACCGTAACGCTTCCCCGAAGCCTTCCCCTCACCCGTCCCATAATCCTAATCCGAACGCTAACACTAACCCGTGCCCTCACACGTACGCTCCCCCTAAACCATTGTCGTACTCTCACCTGGACCCTAAAGCGTCCCCGTCCCCTAACCCTAACCCTTCCCCGAAGCCTTCCCCTCACCCGTCCCCTAATCCTAACCCGTACGCTAACACTAACCCATGCCCTCACACGTACGCTCACCCTAAATCATTGTCGTACCCTCACCTGGGCCCTAAACGTTCCACGTCCCCTAACCCTACCCCTAGCCTGAACCCTAACCCTAACCCTTCCCCGAAGCCTTCCCCTCACCCTTCCCCTAATCCTAAACCATACGCTAACACTAACCCACGCCCTCACACGTACGCTCTCCCTAAACCATTGTCGTACCCTAACCTGGACCCTAAACCGTCCCCGTCCCCTAACCCTAACCCTAGCCCCAACCCTAACCCTAAACATTCCCCAAAAGCCTTCCCCTCACCCGTCCCCTAATCCTAACCCGTACGCAAACACTAACCCGTGCTCTTACACGTACGCTCCCCCTAAACCGTTGTAGTACCCTCACCTGGATCCTATACCGTCCCCGTCCCCTAACCCTAACCCTAGCCCGAACCCTAACACTAACCCTTCCCAGAAGACTTCCCCTCACCCGTCCCCTAATCCTAAGACGTACGCTATCACTAACCCGTCCCCTCACACGTACGCTCCCCCTAAACCGTTGTCGTACCCTCACCTGGATCCTAAACCTTCCCCGTCCCCTAACACTAACGCTAGCCCGAACCCTAACCCTAACACTTCCCCTAAGCCTTCCCCTCACCCGTACCCTAATCCTAACCGGTACGCTAACAGAAACCCATGCCCTCACACCTACGCTTCCCCTAAACCGTTGTCGTACCCTCACCTGGACCCTAAACCGTCCCCGTCCCCTAACCCTAACCCTAGCCCCAACCCTAACCCTAAGCATTCCCCGAAGCCGTCCCCTCATCCGTCCCCTAATCCTAAGCCGTACGCTAACACTATACCGTGCCCTCACACGTACGCTCCCCCTAAACCGTTGTCGTACCCTCACATGGATCCTAAACCGTCCCCGTCCCCTAACACTAACGCTAGCCCGAACCCTAACCCTAACCCTTCCCCGAAGCCTTCCCCCACCCTTCCCCTAATCCTAACCCGTACGTTAAAACTAACCCGTGCCCTCACACGTACTCTCCCCCGAAACCGTTGTCGTACCCTCACTTGGACCGTAAACCATCCCCATCCCCAAACCCTAACCCTAGCCCGAACCCTAACCGTAACCCTTCCCCGAAGCCTTCCCCTCACACGTCCCCTAATCCTAATCCGTACGCTAACACTAACCCGTGCCCTCACACGTACGCTCAACCTAAACCGTTGTAGTACACGCACCTGTACCCTAAACCGTCCCCTAACACTAACCCTAACCCTAGCCCGAACCCTAACCCTAACCCTTCCCCGAAGCCTTCCCCTCACCCGTCCCCTAATCCTAACCCGTACGCTATCACTAACCCGTGCCCTCACACGTACGCTCCCCCCAAACCGTTGTCTTACCATCACCTGGACCCTAAACCGTCCCCGTCCCCTAACACTAACACTAGCCTGAACTCTAACCCTAACCCTTCTCCGAAGCCTTCCCCTCACCCGTCCCCTAATCCTAAGCCGTACGCTAACACTAACCCGTGCCCTCACACGTAAGCTCCCCCTAAACCATTGTGGTACCCTTAGCTGGACCCTAAACCATCACCGTCCCCTAACCCTAACCCTACCCCGAACCCTAAAACTAACCCTTCCCCGAAGTCTTCCCCTCACCCGCCCCCTAATCCTAACCCGTACGCTAACACTAACCCATGCCCTCACACGTACGCTCACCCTAAACCATTGTCGTACCCTCACCTGGATCCTAAACCGTCCCCGTCCCCTAACACTAACCCTATCACGAACCCTAACCCTAACCCTTCCCCGAAGCCTTACCCCACACTTCCCCTAATCCTAACCCGTACGCTATCACTAACCCGTTCCCTCACACGTACGCTCCCCCTAAACCGTTGTCGTACCCTCACGTGGACCCTAAACCGTCCCCGTCCCCTAACCCTAACCCTAGCCCGAAACCTAACCCTAACCCTTCCCCGAAGCCTTCCCCTCACCCGTCCCCCAATCGTAAGCCGTACGCTAACACTAACCCGTGCCCTCACACGTACGCTCCCCCTAAACCGTTGTCGTACCCTCACCTGTACCGTAAACTGTACCCGTCCCCTAACCCGAACCCCGACCTGAACCGTAAAGCTTCCCCGAGGCCTTCCCCGAAGCCTTCCCCGAAGCCTTCACCTCACCAGTCCCCTAATCCTAACCCGTACTCTAACACTAACCCGTGCCCTCTCACGTACGCTCACCCTAAACCGTGGTCGTACACTCACCTGGACCCTAAACGATCCCCATCCCCTAACCCTAACCCTAGTCCGAACCCTAACCCTAACCCTTCAATGAAGCCTTCCCCTCTCCCGTCCCCTAATCATAACCCACACGCTAACACTAACCCATGCCCTCACACGTATGCTCCCTCTAAACCGTTGTCGTACCCTCACCTGGACCCTACACCGTCCCCGTCCCCTAACCCTAACCCTAACCCTAAACCGTCCCTGTCGCCTAACCCTAACCCTAGCCCGAACCCTAACCCTAACTCTTCCCCGAAGCCATCCTCTCACCCGTCCCCTAATGCTAAGCCATAGGCTAACACTAACCTGTGCCCTCACACATACGCTCACCCTAAACCGTTGTTGTATCCTCAGCTGGCCCCTAAACCGTCCCCGTCTCCTAACCCTAACCCTAGCCCAAACCTTAAACCTAACCCTTCCCCGAAGCCTTCCCCTCACCCGTCCGGTAATCCTAACCCGTACGCTAACACTAACCCGTGCCCTCACACGTACGCTCCCCCTAAACAGTTGTCGTACCCTCACCTGGACCGTAAACCGTCCCCGTCCCCTAACCCTAACCCTAGCCCGTACCCTAACCCGAACCCTAGCCCGAACCCTAACCCTAACCCTTCCCCGAAGCCTTCCCCTCACCCGTCCACTAATCCTAAGCCATACGCTAACACTAACACATGCCCTCACACGTAAGCTCCCCCTAAACCGTTGTCGTACCCTCACCTGTACTGTAAACTGTCCCCATCCCCTAACCCGAACCCCAACCTGAACCCTCACCCTAAACTTTCCTCGAAGCCTTTCCTTCACCCGTCCCCTAATACTAACCCGTACGCTAACACTAACCCGTGCCCTCACACGTACGCTCCCCCTAAACCGTTGTCGTACACTCACCTGGACCCTAAACCGTCCCCTTCCCCTAAAACTAACCCTAGCCCGAACCCTAAACCTAACCCTTCCCCAAAGCCTTCCTCTCACCTGTCCCCTAATCCTAACCCTTAGGCTAACACTAACCGGTGCCCTCACACGTACACTCCCCTAAACAGTTGTCGTACACTCACCTGTACCGTAAACTGTCCCCGTCCCCTAACCCGAAACCCAATCTGAACCCTAACCCTAAACCTTCCGCGAAGCCTTCCCCTCACCCGTCCCCTAATTCGAACCCGTACCCCGAAGCCTTCCCCTCACCCGTCCCCTAATCCTAACCCGTACGCTAACACTAAACCGTGCTCTCACACGTACGCTCCCCCTAAACCGTTGTCATACCCTCACCTGGATCCTAAACCGTCCCCGTCCCCTAACGCTAACCCTAGCCCGAACCCTAATCCTAACCCTTCCCCGAAGCCTTCCACTCACCCTTCCCCTAATCCTAATCCGTACGCTAACACTAACCCGTGCCCTCACACGTACGCTAACACTAAACCGTTGTTGTACCCTCACCTGGACCCTAAGCCGTCCCCGTCCCGTAACCCTAACCCTAGCCCGAACACTAACCCTAACGCTTCTCCGAAGCCTTACCCTCACCCGTCCCCTAATCCTATCCCATACAATAACACTAACCCGTGCCCTCACACGTACGCTCACCCTAAACGGTTGTCGAACCCTCACCTGGACCCTAAATCATCCCCGTCCCCTAACCCTAACCCTAGCCTGAACCCTCACCCTAACGCTTCCCCGAAGCCTTCCCCTCACCCGTCCCCTAATCCTAACCCGTATGCTAACACTAACCCGTGCCCTCACACATACGCTCCCCCTAAACTGTTGTCGTACCTTCACGTGGACCCTAAACCGTCCCCGTCCCCTAACCCTAACCCTAGCCCGAACCCTAACCCGAACTCTTCCCCGAAGCCTTCCCCTCACCCGTTCCCTAAGGCTAAGCCGTACGCTAACACTAACCCGTGACGTCACACATATGCTCGCCTTGAACTGTTGTCGTACCCTAACCTGGACCCTAAACCGTCCCCATCCCCTAACCCTAACCCGAGCCCGAACCCTAACCCTAACCCTTCCCCAAAGCCTTCCACTCACCCGTCCCCTAATCCTAACCCGTAGGCTAACACTAACCCGTACCCTCAAACGTATGATCCCCCTAAACCGTTGTCGTATCCTCACCTGAACCCTAAACCGTCCCCGTCCGCTAACCCTAACCCTAGCCCGAACCCTAACCGTAAACCTTCCATGAAGCCTTCCCCTCACCCGTCCCCTAATCCTAACCCATACGCTACCACTAACCCGTGCCCTCACACGTACGCTCCCCCTGAACCGTTGTCGTACCCTCACCTGGACCCTAAACCTCCCCGTCCCCTAACCCTAACCCTAGCCCAAAGCCTTCCCCTCACCCCTCCCCTAATCCTAACCCGAACGCTAACAGTAACCCGTGCCCTCACACGTACGCTCGCCCTGAACCGTTGTCGTACCCTCACCTGGACCCTAAACCGTCCCCGTCCCCTAACCTTAACCCTAGCCCGAACCCTAACCGTAACCCTTCCCTGAAGCCTTCCCCTCACCTGTCCCTTAATCCTAACCCGTACGCTAACACTAACCTGTGCCCTCACATGTACGCTCACCCTGAACCGTTGTCGTACCCTCACCTGGACCCTAAACGGTCCCCGTCCCCTAACCCTAACCCTAGCCCAAACCCTAACCCTAACCCTTCTCCGAAGCCTTCCCCTCACCCGTCCCCTAATCCTAACACTTACGGTAACACTAACATGGGCCCTCACACATATGCTCAACCTAAACCGTAGTCGTACCCTCACCTGGACCCTAAACCTTCCACGTCCCCTATCCCTAACCCTAGCCCGAACCCTAACCCTAACCCTTCCCCGAAGCCTTCCCCTCATACGTCCCCTAAGGCTAAGCCGTACGCTAACACTAACCCTTGCCCTCACACGTACGCTCGCCCTGAACCATTGTCGAACTCTCACCTGGACCCTAAACCATCCCCGTCCCCTAACCCTAACCCTAGCCCGCAACCTAAACCTAGCCCTTCCCCGAAGCCTTCCCCTCACCCGTCCACTAATCCTAAGCCGTACGCTAACACTAACCCGTGCTCTCACACATACGCTCCCCCTTAACCGTTGTAATACCGTCACTTGGACCCTAAACCGTCCCCGTTCCCTAACCCTAACCCTAGCCCGAACCCTAGCACTAACCCTTCCCCGAAGCCTTCCCCTCACCCGTCCCCTAATCCTAACCCGTACGCTAACACTAACCCGTGCCCTAACACGTACGCTCCCCCTGAACCGTTGTCATACCCTCTCTTGGACCCTAAACCGTCTCCGTCCCCTGTCCCTAACCCTAGCCCGAACCCTAACACTAACCCTGCCACGAAGCCTTCCCCTCAACCGTCCCCTAATCCTAAGCCATACGCTAACACTAACCCATGCCCTCACACGTACGCTCCCCCTAAACCGTTGTCGTACCCTCACCTGAACGCTAAACCGTCCCCGTCCCCTAACACTAACCCTAGCCCGAACCCTAACCCTAATCCTTCCCCAAAGCCATCCCCTCACCCGTCCCCTAATCCTAACCCATACTATAACATCAACCCGTGCCCTCACAGGTACGCTCCCCCTAAACTGTTGTCGAACCCTCACATGGACCCTAAACCGTCCCCGTCTCCTAACACTAACCCTAGCCAAAAGCCTTCCCCTCACCGCTCCCCTAATCCTAACCCGTACGCTAACACTAACCCGTGCCCTCACTCGTACGCTCCTCCTAAATCATTTCGTACCCTCACTTGGACCCTAAACCGTCCCCGTCCCCTAACCCTAACCCTAGCCCCAACCCTAACCCTAACACTTACCCGAAGCCTTTCCCTCACCCATCCCCTAATCCTAAGCCGTACACTAACACTAACGCGTGCCCTCACACGTACGCTCCCCCTAAAACGTTGTCGTACCCTCACCTGGCCCCTCCACCGTCCCCGTCCCCTGACCCTAACCATACCCCGAATCCTAACCCTAACCCTGCCACGAAGCCTTCCCCTCACCCATCCCCTAATCCTAAACCGTATGCTAACACTAACCCGTGCCCTCACACGTACGCTCCCTCTACACCGTTGTCGTACCCTCATGTGGCCCCTAAACCGTCCCTGTCCCCTAAACCTAACCCTAGCCCGAACACTAAACCTATCCCTTCCCCGAAGCCTTCCACTCACCCATCCCCGAATCCTAAGCTTTACGCTAACACTAACACGTGCCCTCACACGTACGCTCCCCCTAAACCGTTGTCGTACCCTCACCTGGACGCTAAACCGTCCCCGTCTCCTAACCCTAACCCTAGCCCGAACCCTAACCCTAACCCTTCACCGAAGACTTCCCCTCACCCGTCCCCTAATCCTAACCCGTAGGCTAACACTAACCCATGCCCTCACACCTATGCTCCCCCTAAACCGTTGTCGTACCCTCACCTGGACCTTAAACCGTCCCCATCCCCTAACCCTAAACCTAGGCCCAACCCTAACCCTAACACTTTCCCGAAGCCTTCCCCTCACCCGTCCCCTAATCCTAAGCCATACGCTAACACTAACCCGTGCCCTCACTCGTACGCTCCCCCTAAACCGTTGTCGTACCCTCACCTGGACCCTAAACCTTCCTAGTCACCTAACCCTAACCCTAGCGCGAACCCTAAACCTAACCCTTCCCCGAAGCCTTCCCCTCACCCGTCCCCTAATCCTAAGCCGTACGCTAACACTAACCCGTGCCCTCACACGTACGCTCCCCCTAAACCGTTGTCGTACACTTACCTGGACCCTAAACCATCCCCGTCCCCTAACCCTAACCCTAGCCCGAACCCTAAACCTAACCCTTCCCCGAAGCCGTCCCCTCACGCGTCCCCTAATCCTAAGCCGTACGCTAACACTAACCCGTGCCCTCACACGTACGCTCCCCCTAAACCGTTTTCGTACCCTCACCTGGACCTTAAACCGTCCCCGTCCCCTAACACTAACCCTAGCCCGAACCCTAACCCTAACCCTTCCCCGAAGCCTTCCCCTCATCCGTCCCCTAATCTTAACCCGTACGCTAACACTAACCCGTGCCCTCACACGTACGCTCCCCCTAAACCGTTGTCGTACTCTCACCTGGACCCTAAACGATCCCCGTCCCCAAACCCTAACCCTAGCCCGAACCCTAACGCTAAACCTTCCCAGAAGCCTTCCCATCACCCGTCCACTAATCCTAAACCTTAGATAAACACTAACATGTGCCCCCACACGTACGCTCACCCTAAACCATTGTCGTACCCTCACATGGACCCTAAACCGTCGCCGTTCCCTAACCCTAAACCTACCACGAACCCTAACCCTAACCTTACACCGAACCCTTCCTCTCACCCGTCCCGTAATCCTAACCCGTACGCTAAAACTAACCCGTGCCCTCACACGTACACTCGCCCTAAACCATCGTCGTACCCTCACCTGGACCCTAAACCGTCCCCGTCCACTAAACCTAACCGTAGCCCGAACCCTAACCCTAACCCTTCCCTGAAGCCTTCCCCTCACGCGTCCCCTAATCCTAACCCGAACTCTAACACTAACCCGTGCCCTCACACGTACGCTCCCCCTAAACCGTTGTCATACCCTAACCTGGACCCTAAACCGTCCCCGACCCTAAACCTAACCCTAGCCCGAACCCTAACCCTAACCCTTCCCCGAAGCCTTCCCCTCACCTGTCCCCTAATCCTAACCCGTACGCTAACACTAACATGTGCCCTCACACGTACGCTCCCCCTAAACCGTTTTCGTATCCTCACCTGGACTCTAAACCGTCCCCGTCCCCTAATCCTAACCCTAGCCCGAACCCTAACCCTAACCCTTCCCCAAAGCCTTCACCTCATCCGTCCCCTAATCCTAACCCCTACGCTAACACTAACCCATGCGCTCATGGGTATGCTCCCCCTCAACCGTTGTCGTACCCTCACCTGGACCCTAAACCTTCCCCGTCCCCTAACCCGAACCCTAACGCGAACCCTAACACTAAACCTTCCACAAAGCCTTCCCCTCACCCGTCCCCTAATCCTCAGCCGTACGCTAACACTAACCCGTCCCCTCACACGTACGCTCCCGGTAAACCTTTGTCGTACCCTCACCTGGACCCTAAACCGTCCTCGTACCCTAACCCTAACCCTAGCCCAAACCCTAACCCTAACCCTTCCCCGAAGCCTTCCCCTCACCCGTCCCCTAATCGTAAACGGTACGCTAACACTAACCCGTGCCCTCACACGTATGCTCCCCCTAAACCGTTTTCGTACCCTCACCTGGACCCTAAACCGTCCCCATCCCCTAACCCTAACCCTAGCCTGAACCCTAACCCTAACCCTTCCCCGAAGCCTTCCCCTCACCCGTCCCCTAATCCTAACCCGTACGCTAACACTAACCTGTGACTTCACACGTACATTCCCCCTAAACCGTTGTCGTACCCTCATCTGGACCCTAAACCGTCCCCGTCCCCTAAACCTAACCCTAGCCCGAAACCTGACCCTAACCCTTCCCCGAAGCCTTCCCCTCACCCGTCCCCTAATGCTAAGGCGTACGCTAACACTAACCCGGGCCCTCACACGTAAGCTCGCCATGAACCGTTGTCATACCCTCACCTGGACCCTAAACCGTACCCGTACCCTAACCCTAACCCTAGCCCGAACCCTAACACTAACCCTTCCCTGAAGCCTTCCCCTCACTCGTCCCCTAATCCTAAGCCGTACGCTAACACTAACCTGTGCCCTCACACGTACGCATCCCTTGAACCGTTATCGTACCCTCACCTGGACCCGAAACCGTCCCCGTCCCCTAACCCTAACCCTAGCCCGAACCCTAACCCTATCACTTCCCCGAAGCCTTCCCCTAACCGGTCCCCTAATCCTAAACCGTACGCTAACACTAACCCGTGCCCTCACACGTACGCTCCCCTTAAACCGTTGTCGTACCCTCACCTGGACCCTAAACCGTCCCCGTCCCCTAACCCTAACCCTAGCCCGAACCCTCACCCTTAACCTTCCCCTCACTCGTGCCCTAATCCTAAGCCGTACGCTAACACTAACTCATGCCCTCACACGTACGCTCCCCCTAAACCGTTGTCGTACCCTCACCTGGACCCTACACCGTCCCAGTCCCCTAACCCTAACCCTACCCCGAAGCCTTCCCCTCACCCGTCCCCTAATCCTAACCCGTATGCTAACTCTAACCCGTGCCCTCACACATACGCTCCCCCTAATCTGTTGTCGTACCCTCACCTGGACCCTAAACTGTCCCCGTCCCGTAACCCTTACCCTAGCCCGAACCCTAACCCTAACCCTTCCCCGAAGCCTTCCCCTCACCCGAACCTTAATCCTAAGCCGTATGCTAACACTAACCCGTGCCCTCACACGCTCCCCCGAAACCGTAGTCGTAACCTCACCTGGACCCTAAACCGTCCCCGTCCCGTAACTCTAAACCTAGCCCGAACCCTAACCCCAACCCTTCCCCGAGGCCTTCCCCTCACCCGTCCCCTAATGCTAACCCGTACGCTAACACTAACCCGTGCCCTCACACGTAAGCTCCCCCTAAACCGTTGTCGTACCCTCACCTGGACCCTAAACCGTCCCCGTCCCCTAACCCTAACCCCAGCCCAAACCCTAACCCTAAACCTTCCCCGAAGCCTTCCCCTCACCCGTCCCCTAATCCTACCACGTACACTAACACTAACCTGTGCCCTCACACGTACTCTCCCCCGAAACCGTTGTCATACCCTCACCTGGACATTAAACCGTCCTCGTCCCCTAACCCTAACCCTAGCCAGAACCCTAACCCTAACACTTCCCCGAAGCCTTCCCCTCACCCGTCCCCTAATCCTAACCCATACACTAACACTAACCAGTGCCCTCACACGTACACTCCCCCTAAACCGTTCTCGTACACTCACATGGACCCTAAACCGTCCCCGTCCCCTAACACTAACCCTAGCCCGAACCCAAACCCTAACCCTTCCCCAAAGCCTTACTCTCACCCGTCTTATAATCCTAACCCGTACGCTAACACTAACCCATGCCCTCACACGGATTCTCTCCCTTAACCGTTTTCTTACCCTCACCTGGACCTTAAACTGTCCCCGTCCCCTAACCCTCACCCTAGCCCGAACGCTAACCCTAACACTTCCCCGAAGCCTTCCCCTCATCCGTGCCTTAATCCTAACCCGTACGCTAACACTAACCCGTGCCCTCAACGTACACTCCCACTAAACCATTGTCGTACCCTCACCTGGACCCTAAACCGTCCCCGTCCCCTAACCCTAACCCTAGCACGAATACTAACCCTAACCCTTCCCCGAAACCTTCCCCTTATCCGTCCCCTAATCCTAACACGTACGCTAACACTAACCCATGCCCTCACACGTATGCTCACCCTAAACCGTTCTCGTATCCTCACCTGGACCCTAAACCGTTCCCGTACCCTAACCCTAACCCTAGCCCGAACCCTAACCCTAACCCTGCCCCGAAGCCCTCCCCTCACCCGTGCCCTAATCCTAACCTGTACGCTGACACTAACCCGTGCCCTCACACGTACGCTCCCCCTAATCCGTTGTCTTACCCTCACCTGGACCCTAAACCGTCCCCGTCCCCTAACCCTAACCCTAGCCCGAACCCTAACCCTAACCCTTCCCCGAAGCCTTCCCCTCACCCGTCCCCTAATCCTACCCGTACGCTAACACTAACCTGTGCCCTCACACGTACACTGCCCCTAAACCGTTGTCGTATCCTCACCTGGACCCTAAACCGTCCCCGTCCCCTAACCTTAATCCTAGCCCGAACCCTAACACTAACCCTTCCCCGAAGCCTTCCCGTCACACGTCCCCTAATCCTAACCCGTACGCTAACACTAACCCGTACCCTCACACGTATGCTCCCCTTAATCCGTTGTCGTACACTCACCTGGACCATAAACCGTCCCCGTCCCCGTCCCCTAACCCGAACCCTAACCCTAACCCTAGCCCGAACCCTTACCCTAACCCTTCCCTGAAGCCTTCCCCTCACCCGTCCCCTAATCCTAACCCATACACTAACACTAACCCTTGCCCTCACACGTACGCTCCCCCTAAACCGTTGTCGTACCCTCACCTGGACCCTAAACCGTCCCCGTCCCCTAACCCTAACCCTAGCCTGAACCCTAACCCTAACCTTACCCCGAAGCCTTCCCTTCACCCGTCCCCTAATCCTAACCCGTACGCTAAAACTAACCCGTGCCCTCACACGTACACACGCCCTAAACCATCGTCGTACCCTCACCTGGACCCTAAACCGTCGCCGGACCCTAACCCTAACCATAGCCCGAACCCTAACCCTAACCTTTCCCGAAGACTTCCCCTCACCCGTCCCCTAATCCTAACCCGTACGTAAACACTAACCCATGCCCTCACACCTATGATCCCCCTAAACCGTTTTCGTACCCTCACCTGGACCTTAAACCGTCCCCGTCCTCTAACCCTAACCCTAGCTCCAACCCTAACCCTAACACTTTCCCGAAGGCTTCCCCTCAACCGTCCCCTAATCCTAAGCCGTACGCTAACACTAACCCGTGCCCTACCTCGTACGCTCCCCCTAAACCGTTGTCGTACCCTCACCTGGACCCTAAACCTTCCTCGTCCCCTAACCCTAACCCTAGTGCGAACCCTAAACCTAACCCTTCCCCGAAGCCTTCCCCTCACCCGTCCCCTAATCCTAAGCCGTACGCTGACACTAACCCATGCCCTCACACGTACGCTCCCCCGAAACCGTTGTCGTACCCTCACCTGGACCCTAAACCGTCCCCGTCCCCTAAACCTAACCCTCCCCGAAACCTAATCCTAACCCTTCACCGAAGCCTTCCCCTCACCCGTCCCCTGATCCTAACCCGTACGCTAACACTAACCTGTGCCCTCACACTTACGCTCCCCCGAAACCGTAGTCGTACCCTCACCTGGACCCTAAACCGTCCCCGTCCGCTAACCCTAAACCTAGCCCGAACCCTAACCCAAACCCTTCCCCGAGGCCTTCCCCTCACCCGTCCCCTAATGCTAACCCGTACGCTACCACTAACCCATGCCCTCACACATACGCTCCCCCTAATCTGCTGTCGTACCCTCATCTGGACCCTAAACCGTCCCCGTCCCGTAACCCTAACCCTAGCCCGAACCCTAACACTAACACTTGCTTGAAGCCTTCCGGTCACCCGTCCCCTAATCGTAACCCGTACGCTAACACTAACCCATGCCCTCACACGTACGCTCACCCTAAACCATTGTCGTACCCTCACCTGGACCCTAAACAGTCCCCTTCCCCTAAACCTAACCCTAGCCCGAACCCTAAACCTAACCCTTTCTCGAAGCCTTCCCCTCACACGTCCCCTAATCCTAAACCGTACGCTAACACTAACCCATGCCCTCACACCTATGCTCCCCCTAATCCGCTGTCGTACCCTCACCTGGACCCTAAACCGTCCCCGTCCCGTAACCCTAACCCTAGCCCGAACCCTAACCCTAACCCTTCCCCGAAGCCTTCCCCTCACCCATCCCCTAATCCTAACCCGTATGCTAACACTAACCCGTGCCCTCACACCTGCGCTCCCCCGAAACCGTAGTCGTACCCTCACCTGGACCCTAAACCGTCCCCGTCCCGTAACCCTAAACCTAGCCCGAAACCTAACCCCAACCCTTCCCCGAGGCCTTCCCCTCACCCGTCCCCTAATGCTAACCCGTACGCTAACACTAACCCGTGCCCTCACACGTAAGCTCCCCCTAAACCGTTGTCGTACCCTCACCTGGACCCTAAACCGTCCCCGTCCCCTAACCCTAACCCTAGCCCGAACCCTAACCCTAACCCTTCCCCGAAGCCTTCCCCTCACCCATCCCGTAATCCTAACCCGTACGCTAACACTAACCTGTGCCCTCACACATACGCTCCCCTTGAACCGTTGTCGCACCCTCATCTGGACCGTAAACCGTCCCTGTCCCCTGAACCTAGCCCGAACCCTAAACCTAACCCTTCCCTGAAGCCTACCCCTCACCGGTCTTCTAATTCTAACCCGTACGTTAACACTAACCCATGCCCTCACACGTACGCTCACTCTAAACATTTGTCGGACCCTAAGCTGTTCCCTAAACCGTCCCCGTCCCCGTCCCCTAACCCTAACACTTACCCGAAGCCTTACTTTAACCCGTCCCCAAATCCTAAAATGTAAGCTAACACTAACCCGTGCCCTCACACGTACCCTCACCCTAAACCATTGTCGTACCCTAACCTGTCCCCTAAACCGTCCCCGTCCCCTAACTCTAACCCTACACCTAACCTTAACTCGTCCCCTAATCCTAACCCATACGCTAACAGTAACTCTTGCCCTCACACGTACGCTCACCCTAAACCATTTTCATACACTAACCTGTACCCTAAACCGTCCCAGTCCCCTAACCCTAACCCTAACACTAACCCTTACCCGAAGCCTTACCCTAATCCGTCTCCTAATCCTAACCCGCAGGCTAACACTAACCCGTGCCCTCACACGTACGCTCCCCCTAAACCGTTGTCGTACCCTCACCTGGACACTAAACAGTCCCCGTGCCCTAACCCTAACCCTAGCCCGAACCCTAACCCTAACCCTTCCCGGAAGCCTTCCCCTCACCCGTCCCCTAATCCTAACCCGTACGCTAACACTAACCCGTGCCCTCATGCGTACGCTCCCCCTAAACCGTTGTCGTACCCTCAGCTGGACCCTAAACCATCCCCGTCCCCTAACCCTAACCCTAGCCCGAACCCAAACCCTAACACTTCCCCGAAGCCTTCCCCTCACCCGTCCCCTAATCCTAACCCGTACGCTAACACTAACCCATGCCCTCACACGTACTCTCCCCCTAAATCGTTGTCGTACCCTCACCTGGACCCTAAACTGTCCCCGTCCCCTAACCCTAACCCTAGCCCGAACCCTAACCCTAACACTTCCCCGAAGCCTTCCCCTCACCCGTCCCCTAATCCTAACCCGTACGCTAACACTAACCCGTGCCCTCACACGTACGCTCCCGCTAAACCGTTGTCGTACCCTCACCTGGACCCTAAACCGTCCCCATCCCCTAACCCTAACCATAGCCTGAACCCTATCCCTAACCCTTCCCCGAAGCCTTACCCTCACCCGTCCCCTAATCCTAACACGTACGCTAACACTAACCCGTGCCCTCACACGTACGCTCCCCCTAAACCGTTGTCGTACCCTCATCTGGACCCTAAACCGTCCCCGTCCCCTAACCCTAACCCTAGCCCGAACCCTAACCCTAACCTGCCCCGAAACCCTCCCCTCACCCGTGCCCTAATCCTAACCCATACGCTAACACTAACCCGTGCCCTCACACGTACGGTCTCCCTAAACCGTTGTCGTACCCTCACCTGAACCCTAAACCGTCCCCATTCCCTAACCCTAACCGTAGCCCGAACCCTAACCCTAACCCTTCCCCGAAGCCTTATCCTAATCTGTCCCCTAATCCTAACCCGTACGCTAACACTAACCCGTGCCGTAACACGTACGCTCAACCTAAACCATTGTCGTACCCTAACCTCTCCCCTAAACCGTCGCTGTCCCCTAACCTTAATCCTAACCCTAAACCTAACCCTAACGTTTACCCGAAGCCTTACTCTGACTCGTCCCCTAATCCTAACCCATACGCTAACACTAACCAGTGCCCTCCCACGTACGCTCACCCTAAACCGTTGTCGTACCCTAACCTGTCCCCTAAACCGTCCCCTTCCCCTAAACCTAACCCTTACCAAAAGCCTTACCCTAACCTTTCCCCTAATCCTAACCTGTACGCTAACACTATCCCATGCCCTCATGCGTACGCTCACCCTAAACCGTTGTCATATCCTAACATGTCCCCTAAACCGTCCCCATCCCCTAACCCTAACCCTACCCCTTACCTGAAGCCTTACCCTAAACTGTCCCCTAATCCTAACCCATACGCTAACACTAACCCGTGCCCTCAAACGTACGCTCACCCTAAAATGTTGTCGTGCCCTAACATGTCCCCTAAACCGTCCCCATCCCCTAACCCTAACCCTAACCATTACCCGAAGCCTTACCCTAAGCCGTCCCCTAATCCTAACCCGTACGCTAACACTAAACCGTGCCCACACACGTACGCTCACCCTAAACCATTGTCATACAGTAACCTGTCCCCTATACCGTCCCCGTACCCGTCCCCGTCCCCTAACCCTAACACTTACCCGAAGCCTTACCCTAACCCATCCCGTAATCCTATCCTGTACGCTAAGACTAACCCGTGCCCTCACACGTATGCTTACCCTAAACCATTGTCATACCCTAACCTGTTCCCTAAACCTTCCCTTCCCCTAACCCTAACCCTAACCCTTACCCGAAGCCTTACCCTAACCTGTCCCCTAATCCTAAACCATACGCTAACACTAACCCGTACCCTCAGACGTACGCTCACCCTAAACCGTTTTCATACCCTAACCTGTCCCCTAAAGCGTCCCCGTCCCCTAACCCTAACCCTAACCCTAACCCTAAACCTAAATCTTACCCGAAGCCTTACCCTAACCCGTCGTTAATCCTAACCCGTACGCTAACACTAACCTGTGCCCTCACACGTACGCTCACACTAAACTGTTGTCGTACCCAAACCTGTCCCCTAAACCATCCCCATCCCCTAACCCTAACCCTAAACCTTACCCGACGCCTTACCCTAACCCGTCGCCTAATCCTAACCCGTACGCTATCACTAACCCCTGCCCTCACACGTACGCTCACCCTAAAACCTTGTCGTACCCTAAACTGTCCCCTAAACCGTCCCCATCATCTAACCCTAACCCTAACCCTAACCCTTACCCGAAGCCTTACCCTAACCCGACCCCTTATCCTAACCCGTACGCTAACATAACCCGTGCCCTCACACTTATGCTCACCCTAAACCGTTGTCGTACCGTAACCTGTCCCATAAACCATCCACGTCCCCTAACCCTAACCCTAACCTTAACCCTTACCCAAAGCCTTACCCTAACCCGACCCCTAATCCTAACCCGTACGCTAACACTAACCCGTGCCCTCACACGTATGCTCACCCTAAAACGTTGTTGTACCCTAACCTGTGCCCTAAACAGTCTCCATTCCCTAACCCTAACCGTACCCCTTACTGGAAGCCGTACCCTAAACTTTCCCCTAATCCTTACCCGTATGCTGACACTATCCTGTACCCTAACACGTACGCTCACCCTTAACCATTGTCGTACCCTAAACTGTACCCTAATCCGACCCTGTCCCCTAACCCTAACACTTACCCGAGGCCTTCCCCTAACTCGTCCCCTAATCCTAAGCCATCCCCTAACACTAACCTGTACTCTAATACCTATGCTCACCTTAAACCGTTGTTGTACCCTAACATGTACCCTAAACCGTCCCCGTCCCATAAGCCTAACCCTAACACTTACCTGAAACCTTATCCCATCCTGTCTCCTCATCCTAACCCGTACGCTAACACTAACTCTTATCCTAACACGTACACTCACCCTAAACCGTTGTAGTACCCTAATCTGTACCCTAAACCGTCCCCGTCCCTTAACCCTAACCCTAACCCTAACCCTTACCTGAAGCCTTACCCTAACCCGTCACCTAATCCTAACCCGTATGCTAACACTAACCCATACCCTAACACGTATGGTCACCCTAAACCGCTGACACACCCTAACCTGTACCCTAAACTGTCCCCCTCTCCTAACCCTAACCCTTACCTGAAGCCTTACCTTAACCCGTCCCCTAATCCTAACCCGTATGCTAAACTAACCCATACCCTAACACGTACACTCACCCTAAACCATTGTTGTACCCTAAACTGTACCCTAAACCTTCCCCGTCCCCTAACCCTAACCCTAACCTTTACCCGAAGCCTTACCTTAACCTGTCCCCTAATCCTAACCCGTATGCTAACACTAACCCATGCCCTAACATGTACACTCACCCTAAACCATTGTCGTTCCCTAACCTGTACCCTAAACCTTCCCAGTCCCCTAATCCTAACCTTAAACTTTACCTGAAGCCTTACCCTAACCCGTCCCCTAATTCTAACCCGTATTCTAACACTAACCCATACCCTAACACGTACGCTCACCCTAAACTCTTGTTGTACCCTAACCTGTACCCTAAACTTTCCCTGTCCCCTAACCCTATCCCTAACCCTTACCCGAAGTCTTACCCTATCCGGTCCCCTAATCCTAACCCATACACTAACTCTAACTCATACCCTAACACGAATGCTGACTCTCAACCATAGTCATACCCTAACCTGTTCCCTAAACGGTCACCGTCCCCTATCCCTAACGCTAACCCTAACCCTTACCCAAAGCCTTACCCTAACCCGTCCCCTAATCCTAACCCGTACGCTAACACTAACCCTTACCCTTACATGTACGCTATCCCTAAACTGTTGTCGTACCCTAACCTCTACCCTAAACTGTCCCCATTCCCTAACCATAACACTAACCTGAAGCATTACCCTAACACTTACCCTAATCCTAAACGGTACACTAACACTGACCTGTACCCTAACATTTTCGCTCACCCTAAACCATTGTCGCATCCTAAACCATACCTGTTCCCTAACCCTAACCTTAACCCTAACCCTAAACCTACTTATAGCACTATAACTCAGGAAAATTAAAATAACAAGAAACAACCACCCCAAAGTTTAGGGCTGCTCTGTTTACAAGAGTCTCGACTACGGTACAAATTAAATATCCTTGAAAGAGAGAAATGGATAAAGAAGTTTTCATACTTACGTACAATGGAACATCACTCAGCAATGAAATCAATGTCGTCCGGCCTGTACAAGCATAATGAATGGATTTAGGTACAATGATTCAAAGGAAATAAGTCACACAGAAAAAGAAACTTATCATAAGATATCACTTATAGAGGGAAAGTAAACTTGGCTACACATGAACTGAATTACAAAACAGAACAGAGTCTCACATTTAGAAAACAAACTTATGCTTTCTTAAGGGGAATGATGAGTTGGGGTGCTACGTAAAACCAGAGATTGAAATTAGCACAGATACTATTCCATAAGCCAAATATGTAATAGACAAGATATACTCCTTGCTTAACAAATTAGACTCAACACCGCCTATTCACTGCAGAGGAATATATCTGACAATAAGAATATTAAAACATATGTATTTATATGTCTCCATAAGAGAATCAAGTGTGTGTAGAGAAGTATACACAGCCATGAAAATCAACTAAACCCCATTATTAAAATAAATTTCAAAAACAGAGAGAGTGAAGGAGAGAAAGTTCTTAAATAATTCGTTCAGGGCTTGTGATGAAACTTGGATTTACCACATCTACACCCACAGCTGGGTGAGACATAAGGCAGGACATTTGGGGCTGAGAGGATTGGTGAGGTTCGGTGAGCAAATGGAGACCCTTTGAAGTAATACTGTATGCTACCCATTCCATGGGTCCCAACTCTCCTGGTTTAAGGGATTCTTCCTACAGCTAAAACATGCATGGGAAACCCAGAGGATTGTACACCATGTGATTGGGCAACGTTTCTAAAACGCATCTCATTTTTTGTCCCTTGGTACACGGGTTCGCCATTCCAGATGCTTTACTAAAAATCTCCCCACGTGGAGAGTCTGTGCCTTAAAACTCCTGTTTAGCACAGTTAGCAGTTTCTGCAGAGGTTGAATGGGAATAGGGAGAACCAATGAGAGACTAGCTGTAGGTGTTTGGACGGTCACATTTCACTCTAATTTCCCACCAGGAAGAGGAATTAACAAAAGGCTCAGCGTGCCATGCCGGAACAAGATTAGGGCCTGAAGCAATCCTGCGGTGTTGCGGCCAGCTCACAGGAAAGCGAGTTGAAGAAAGGACCTTAGGGGCACTGTAATTCATAACCTGCAGAGTTATAAATGACAGCTATCGTCCAAAAATATATTGAGGTAAGGCTGCAAAGAGGACTTGAAAGCACGGCACAATTGCAGGAAATATATTTTAGGAGGTAGATGGAAACTGCATTTAAAGCATATGAAAAGCGGCAGAACTTCGACAATGATGCACTTGGCCAAAAAATGCATATGCGTTTTTTCCTGAATATATCCAGGAAAAAACGCATATGACCTTTTTTGCCAACCAAGGAAGCGTGCAATGGAAATCCGCACTACAATGAAGTCTCACTTCCCCCCGGTCAAATGGGCCATCTGAAAAAAGTGTAAAAACCAGAAAGGCAGGACAGGCCATGGAGAACAGGGAGCCTTGTTATGCTGATGGGCGGGATGTAAATGGCCAACAGCCACTCTGGAGAAGTGTATGGTGTTTCCTGAAACCTCTAAAAAACAAAGCTACAGAGACTCGGGCACTTCCACCTATGGCCCTATAGCTTAGGAAAATTAAAATCAACAAGACTCAGCCACCCCAAAGTTTAGGGCTGCTGTGTTTACAAGAACCTCGACAACAGAACAACTTAAGTATCCCAGAAAGTGAAAAATGGATAAAGAAGTTGTGGTACTTACATAGAATGGAATATCACTCTGCAATGAAATCAATGTCATCAGGCCCATAGCAGCATAATGAGTGGATTTAGGTAAGATGATTCTGAGTGAAATAAGTCACACAGAAAAAGAAACTAGTCATAGGATATCACTTATAGAGGGAATGTAAACTTGGCTACACATGAACTGAATTACAAAACAGAACAGAGTCTCACATTTAGAAAACAAACTTTTGCTTGCTTAAGGGGAAAGGTGAGTTGGGGTGCTGCATGAAACCAGAGATTGAAATTAGCACAGATACAGTTCCATAAGCCAGTAATAGACAAGATATACTCCTTGTTCAACGAAGTGGACTCAACACCCCCTATTCACTGCAGAGGAATATATCTGACTAGTAAGAATCTTAAAACCTATGTGTTTATATGTCTCCATAAGAGGATCAAGTGTGCATTGAGCGGCATAAACACAGCAGTGAAAATCAGCTAAACCCCATTATAAAAATAAATTTCAAAATCAAAACACAAAGACAGTGAAAGAGAGATAAATTCTTAAATAATTCATTCAGGGCTTGTGATGAAACCTGGATTTACCACATCTACACCCACAGCTGGGAGAGACATAAGGCTGAACACTTGGGGCTGTGAGGATTCGTGAGTTTCGGTGCGCAAATGCAAACCCTTTGAAGTAGTACTGTGTGCTACCCATTCCATGGGTCCCAACTCTCCAGGTTTAAGGGATTCTTCCTACAGCTAAAACATGCGTGGGAAACCCAGAGGATGGTCCACAGTGTGATCGGGCAAGGTTTCTAAAACGCATCTCATTATTCGTCCGCTGGTACTCGGGTTTGCCATTCCAGACGCTTTACTAACAATCTCCCCACTTGGAGAGTCAGTGCTTGTAACCTCCTGTTTGGCACACTCTGCAATTTCTGCGGAGGATGAACGGAAATAGGGAGAACCAATGAGAGACTAGCTGTAGGTGTTTGGACGGGCACATTTCACTCTAATTTCCCACCAGGATGTAGAATTAACCAAAGACTCAGCGTGCCGTGCCGGAACCAGAATAGGGCCTGAAGCAATCCTGTTGATTTGTGGCCAGCTCACAGAAAGCGAGTTGAAAAAAGGAGCTCAGGGGCACTGCAATTCACAAACCTGCAGAGTTATAAAGGACAACTATCGTCCAAAAATATATTGAGGTATGGCTGTGAAGAGGACTTGAAACAAGGCACAATTGCAGGAAACAGATTTCAGGAGGTAGATTGGAATTGCATTTAAAGCATATGAAAAGCGGCAGATCTTCGGCAATGATGCACTTGGCCAAAAAGTGCATATGCGTTTTTTCCTGAATATATTCAGGATAAAACACATACGCCCTTTTTGGCCAACCAAGCAAGCGGGAAATTCAAATCTGCACTACAAAGAAGTCTCATCCTAACACGTACCCTAACCCTATCCCGCTACCGTACCCTAACCTGTACCTGAGACCGTACCCGTTCCCTAACCCTAACCCTTACCGTAAGCTGTACACAAACACTAACCTGTACGCTAACATGTACCCTAACAGTAACACATAGCCATACACTAAACTTTATCCTTACCCTACCCCATATCCTAACCCTTTCCCTAAACCGTACCATAACCCGTACCCTAATCCTAACCCATCCCCTAACATTAACCCATAACCTAACCCGTACCCTAATCCTAACCCATACACTAACACGTACCCTAACCCTAACCCGTTGTCATACCCTAACCTGTAACCTAATCTGTACCCATTCCCTAACCCTAACCCTAACCCTTACACTATCCCGTACCATAATCCTAACCTGTACACTAACACTAATCGTACCCTAACACTTACCCTACTCCTAACCCGTGGTCATACCCTAAACTGTACCCCAAACCATACCCGTTCCCTAACCCTAACCCTAAGCCTTACCCTAAACCATACCTTAATCCTAACCCGTACACTAACACTAAACTGTACCCTAACACGTACCCTAACCCTAACCCTTTGTTGTTCCCTATACTGTACCTTAAACTGTACCCCTTCCTTAACACTAAACCTAACCCTAACCCTTACCCTAACCCGTACCTAACACTAACCCATACACTAAACCTAACCATAACCCTGAATGTAAACCATACCCTAATCCTAACCCATACCCTAACACTAACCCATACCTTAACCCGTACCCTAACACTAAACCATAGCCACACCCTAAACTGTACCCTAACACTAACCCATACCATAACCATAACCCTAAACCATACTCTAAGCCGTACAATAATCCTAACCCGTATCTTAACCCTAAACCTTACCCTAAACCCTAATCCTTACCCCTAGCTTAATTTTGTTTTTGTGTATTTAAAAAAATATTTTCTTGGGTTAAAACAAACTAGCAGAACAACAAAATAGGGGGCTTCACTGGTGGTGCGGTGGTTAGAATCTGCCTGCTAATGCAGGGGACACAGGTTCGAGCCCTGGTCTGGGAGGATCACACATGCCATGGAGCAACTAGGCCCATAAGCCACAACCAGTGAGCCCTCGCATCTGGAGCCTGTGCTCTGCAACAAGAGAGGCCGCAATAATGAGAGGCCCGCACACCGAGATCAAGAGTGGCCCCCCACTTGCCACAACTAGAGAAAGCCCTCACACGGAAACTCAGACCCAACACAACAAAAATAAATAAATAAATAATAAACTCCTACCCCCCCCCAGAAAAAGAACAACAAAATAAAACAGAAAGTAACCTGAGTGTCCCTCAAAAAGCTAAGTCTGAAATAGTTGGTACTTCTGTTCTATGGACTGTTATGTAGCCTATAAAAAGTGTGAGAGCTAAATCTGTTTTTCTACAGTGAGAAGCATGATATTCCAGATGTATAGAACACCTGGATAAAATGAGAACTCTACACATTATGCTGGTCGTTTCAGTAAATGGGAAAGGATGGCAAGTGGTAAAATATTATCTTTTCCTTTAATTTTTTAAATTTCACTTGTTACAAAGAACTTCAATTATAATTGTACTTTAAAAAAGTAACAATGGAAATTTAAAAGAAAAAATATATATTGTGTGTTCAGTTATGTTTCATGGAATTATGAAATGCTCCACCCTCTGGCCATTACCTGCAAAAGCAGCTTTAAAACCTATGCTAAGTTTCACTTCATATGAACAAGTCCTGCAGGGCTGTAAAGGAAACCTGCCTTCATCATGTTTTGCGGGAGGTAAAGGCCAAAGTATTTCAAAATGTGGCACATATTTCAAGAAAACCATTTGAAGAACTAAGCTGTAATAACCGTTTGAAAAATAAAAGGACATGCCTGAAAGCTCAATTTCAAAGGATTATGAGGCACATGCAAATCCAACCACACAGAGGTATCAGCTCACACCATTCAGAATAACCATCAGGAAAGAAACTACAAATGATCAATGCTGAAGAGGTTGTGGAGAAATGCATACCCTTAATTTGAAGTGGGACGTAACCTGGTAAGAGTCACTAATGGGAACAGGGTGGAGGTGCCTTTAAAAGGTAAACATTGAGCTACTATATGATCCAGCAGGCCCACTCCTGGGTCTATAACATAAGAAGACATAATTGGAAAGACACAGGCAGGCAAATCTGCACTGCAGCAGTATTACAATAGCCAAGACATGGAAGCAACCAAAAGTCCATCAACAGATGAGTGGACAAAGAGGAACTGTTACATGTAGAGATGGAATATTAGCTCGGGAAAAAAATGAAACAATGCCATTTGCAGCACCATAGATGAGTCTAGAGGTAACCATGCAACTTGTAGTAAGTGAGAAAGCGAAAGACACCTAACGTATATCACTTATAGGTGTTACCTGAAAATTGATAACAATGAAGATATTTCCACAGAGAAAGGCAATCACAGATTCATTGAACAAACTTATGGTTCCCCAAATCGAAAGTTGTGAGGATTGGATACATTACGATATTGGGGTTAACATAGATATAGAAACACATGCGAAATATATAATCACCAAAGACCTACGGAATACCAAGAGAAGACTACTCAACATTGTGTCATAACCTACCTGGGAAAAGGTTCCAAAGAAGAATAGATATATGTATGTGTGTGAAAGAACCACATCTTGCACACCTAGAACAAAAAAAAAAAAACACTGTAATCAAATTTGCTGCGATAAAAAATAAAAATTAAATTAAAAATATGAACAAGAAATAATGAGACATAAACTGAAAGGAATTTTTCCTGGCACATCCCATTCCAATTTTCAACCTAGAACAGGACTTCCATTAAGGCTCTGTTGCCCTGGTAACCAGATTTGGTAAAGGAGAAATGCTGCCGCCTTGTGGCTGTTTCACACAACAGCAGCTTTAAACCAAGAGGTAATGTTCACTTAATATTCAAAATATGTGCAGCACTGTAAAGGACACCGGGCCTCAAAAAATGTTCTGGGGTCGTAATCGACCAGAAAATTCAAAAGACGTCAACATTTCAAGAAGACAATGTCAAGAGGCATATTTTATGCACATTTTGTCTTTTCTTTTTTTCTCTTTAAAATAAAAGGAAATTGAAAAATGCGCAACATCAGCAATGAATAAAGCCATGCAAATCCAATTACAGAAATGTTCACCTCACAGCCGTCAGAATGTTCTTCAGCAAAAAGTCTACAAAGAATAAATGCTGAAGGGGTTTCAGAGAACTGTGTACCCTCCAGCTGCTGGGGGGATGTAAACTGGTAACAGCCAGTAGTGAGAACATAATGGAGGTGCGTTTAAGGGTAAAAATTGAGCTACCATGTGATCTGGTAGGTCCTTTGATGTGCCTATCACCTGAGCAGAGCAGAATGGAAAAGACACAGGCTGGCAATCCTGTACTGCAGGAATATTTAACATAGCCAAGACTTGGAAGAAACCAAAATGTCCATCAACAGAAAAATGCACAAAGAGGAAGTGGTCCATGTAAACAATGGAATATTAGCCATGGAAAACAATGAAACAGTGCCGTTTGCACCACCATATAAGGACCTAGAGATAATCACTCAAATTAAAGAAAGAAAGTGAAAGACAGATATCCTATGACATCACTTCTAGGTGTTACCTAAAAGTTGATACTCATGAACTTATTTCCAAGAGAAGGAAAAGCATGGATTAAGAAAAAAAATTATGTTTAACCAAATGGAAAAGTGTAAGGAATGTGTGAATTAGGATATGAGGGTTAACAGACATGTACTAATACATATGAAATATATAATCACAAAATACCTATGGAATACCAAGAGAGGTCTAGGCAACACTCTGTAATAACCTGCACGGTAAAGAATGCAAAGATAAATGACAGATACATTGATATAATGAACCAGATTCTGTACACCTAGGAGAAACAAAATATTTTTATCAAGTTTGCTCTGATAATTAATACAAATTAAATTTATAAAACAAACAAGAAGTAAGGAGATATAAGCTCTTGGGGATGTGCTCTGGCACATTCCACTCTAATTTGCAGCCTACTAACACGATTTCCAGGAAGGCTCTGCTGCCCAAAAACCCAGAGTTGGAAATGTAGAAATTCTGCTGCCTTGTGGCCGTTTTCCGCAAGAGCGGCGTTAAGCCCACAGCTAATGTTCTCTTAACATTCACAAGGACTCAGGGCTGCAAAGGACACCTGCCCTAAACAACTGTGCTGAGGTAGGGAATGGACAATAAAATTCAAAACTGACAAATTTTTCAAGACGATAGTATGAAGAGGTAAGTTTGACTCACTCTCTTGTTTAAAAAAAGGAAAATGGGTGAAAGCTCAACCTCAGGAATTATTAGACTCATGCAAATCTAATGTACAAAAAGGTTTCAACTCACACCAGTCGACTGACCATCAGCAAAAGGTCTACAAACAATAAATTCTGAAGGGGTTTTAGAGAACTGTGTACCCTCTAGCTGCTGGTGAGATGTAACGTGGTAAGAGCCAATAATGAGAACAGAAAGGAGCTACGATTAAAAGTAAAAGTTGAGATACCATTCGATGCAGCAGTCACACCACTGGGCCTCTCACCTGAGAAGACCAGAATCGAGAAGACGCGGGCTGCAAAAGCTGCACTGCAGCCTTATTCACAATAGCCAAGACAGTGAAGCCACCAAAATGTCCATCAACAGATGTATGGATGAAGAAGAAGTGGTCCACGTTCACAATAGAATATTAGCCATGGAAAACAATGACACACTGCTATTTGAGGTGCCATAGATGAGCTTGGAGATAATCACAGAATATGAGGTAAGTCAGAAAGCAAAAGACCTATATCTTATGATATCACTTATAGGCGTTATCTAATAACTAACATAAATGAACATATTTCCACAGAGAAAGACACTCACAGACTTAGAAATTAAGTATGCTTATCTAAAAGGAAAGGTGGGCAGAATGGATAAATTAAGATTAACGTTACCATACGTATACAAATACATATAATAAACATATATCAAAAAGACGGACCATATAGCAAGGGAGGTCTACGGAACACTGTAATATTTTACATGGGAAGAGGATCTGAACATGAATAGACATATATATTGTACAAATGAACCAGATTGTGTACATCTGGACAAACAATATCTAATCATTACCCCGATTAAATAAATTTTAAAAACCAAGATGTAATGAGACATAAACTTATGGGCGTTCCTCCTGGCACATTCCATTCTAACTTAAAACCTAGGACCACGACTTCCAGAAAGGCTCTGCTGCCCTAGTACTCAGATTTGGGAAAGGACAAATGCTGCCTCCTTGTGGCCGTTTCCCACAACAGCAGCTTTAAACCCAGTGCTAATGGTCACTAAATATTCACCAAACTTGCAGTTCTGTAATGACATCTGCCCTCCAAAAAAATCCTGGGGTCGAATATCCACCAAAAATTCAAAAGAGGGCAACCTTCCAAGAAGAGAGCTTCAAGAGATATATTGTACTCACACTTGATTTTTAACAGAAAGGAAAAAGGCGTGGAAAATGATGAATTTTAGGAATTTTTAAAGTCATGCAAACCCAAATTACAAAAACTTATCAGGTCACAGCAGTCAGATTGGCCATTAGCAAAAATCCTGCAAACTATAAATGCTGAAGGGATTGTGGAGAAGTTCGTACCCTCGGTTCTAAGGGAGACATGGTAAGAGCCACTAATGAAAACACAATGGAGGTGCTTTGAAAAGGTAAACATTGAGCTACTAGTCAATCAGTCACACCCACTGCTGGGCCTATCACCTGAGAAAATGAGAATCAAAAAGTCACAGGCTGGCAATCTTGCACTCCAGCAATATTTAATATAGCCAACACTTGGAAGCAACGAAAATGTCCCTCAACAGAGCTATGCACCAAGAAGTGGTCCATATACACAATGGAATATTACTCCGATAAAAATATAAATTAAATTTAAAAAACAAACAAAAATAAGGAGACATCAGCATTTGGGGGTTTATCCGGGCACATTCCACTCTAATTTATAATGGAGGAAGACCACTGGCCGGAAGCTCTGTTTCCCTAGTACCAGCATGGGGAACAAAGAAAGGCTGCCGCAATCTGGCCGTTACCTGCAAAAGCAGCTTTAAAGCCTGTGCTAATGGTCACTTCATGTGAACAAGTACTGCAGGGCTGTAAATGAAACCTGCCCTCAAAATGTTTTGAGGGAGGTAATGGCCAATAAATTTCAAAATGTAACACATACTTTAGAAAACACTTTGAAGAGCTAAGCTGTAATCACAGTTTGAAAAATAAAAAGGACATGCCTTAAAGCTCAATTTCAAAGGATTATGAGTCATATGCAAATTCAACCACAAAGAGGTATCAGCTCACACCAGTCAGAATATCCATCAACAAGAAAACTACAAACAATAAATGCTGAAGCCATAAAAAGAAACGAAATTGAGCTATTTGTAATGAGGTGGATAGACCTAGAGTCTGTCATACACAGTGAAGTAAGTCAGAAAGAGAGAGACAAATACCATATGCTAACACATATACCTGGAATTTAAGAAAAAAAAATGTCATGAAGAACCTAGGGGTAAAACAGGAATAAAGACAGAGACCTACTAGAGAATGGACTTGAGGATATGGGGAGGGGGAAGGGTAAGCTGTGACAAAGGGAGAGAGAGGCATGGACATATATACACTACCAAACATAAGGTAGATAGCTAGTGGGAAGCAGCAGCATGGCACAGGGAGATCAGCTCGGTGCTTTGTGACCGCCTGGAGGGGAGGGAGGGTGGGAGGGAGGGAGACGCAAGAGGGAAGTGATATGGGAACATATGTATATGTATTACTGATTCATTTTGTTGTAAAGCACAAGCTAGCACACCATTGTAAAGCAATTATACTTCAATAAAGATGTTAAAAATAAATAAATAAATAAATGCTGAAGGTGTTGTGGAGAAATGCATACCCTCAACTTTAAGTGAGATGTAACCTGGAAAGAGCCACTAATGAGCACAGAATCGTGGTGCATTTAAATGGTAAACCCTGAGATACTATATGATACAGGAGGCCCACTCTTGGGCCTATAACATAAGAAGACAGAATTGGAAAGACACAGGCAGGCAAATGTGCAGTGCAGCAGTATTACAATAGCCAAGACATGGAGGCAACCAAAAAGTCCATCAAGAGGTGAGTGGACAAAGAAGAACTGGTACATGTACAGATGGAATATTATCTAGGGAAAAAAATGAAACAATGCCATTTGCAGCACCGTAGATGATTCTAGAGGTAATCAGGCAAATTGTACTAAGTCAGACAGCAAAAGACACATATCCTATAATATCACTTATAGGTGTTAGCTAAAAATTGATACCAATGAAGATATTTCCACAGAGAAAGGCAATCACAGATTCATTAAACAAAGTTAAGGTTCACCAAATGGAAAGGTGTGAGGACTGGATATATTAGGATATTGGGGTTAACATAGATATAGAAACACATGTGAAATATATAATCACCAAAGACCTACGGAATACCAAGAGAAGACTACTCAACATTGTGTCACAAGCTACATGAGAAAACGATCTGAAGAAGTATAGATACATGTATATGTGTAAAAGAACCACATCTTGCACACCTAGAACAAACAAAACATTTTAATCAAATTTGCTCTGATAAAAAATAAAAATTAAAAAAAGAACAAGAAAAAAAGAGAGAAAAAAGGAAATAAAAAGAACAAGAAGTAATGAGACATACACTTAAGGGACTTTTTGCTGGCACATTGCATTCTAGTTTACAACCAGAACACGACTTCCATTAAAGCTCTGTCATCACTAATAAAGCAGCTTTATAAGCAATGTTGAAGGTAGCTTAAAAGAATTCTCACTAATTATTGACAGTAACAAGAAAACAAACAAAAGTAAAAATCTCACGGCAAAAAGTATACATAGAGTAAGGGTAGTAGATCAAACACTTATTAAACTTCTGTAAAGAATAAAAGACAGCAGTAGTACTTTTTTTAAAAGAGAGGGCCCAAATAAATCAGAACTGAAAGAGATGATGTTACAAGAGCCACCACAGAAATACAAAGTATCCTAAGATACACACAGGGTAATTCAGGGCTCAGACTGGACAGAGCCCACTCTCCATTCCCCTGTACATGACTTACAGGAGCCTCAGGAACTGAGGAGGGGGTCCTTGAGGAGAGGCACAAGATAGAAGATGTTAGGCATTAACATGACTGCATTCATTTTAAACATGCCTGAACTACATTCACATGAGATGATTTTGTCCTGTTTGTACATCAGCACCTCTAGTCGGAACTGCAGATCTTTGGTTTCACCACCTCTATGACAGCATTAGCTTCACCTGCTGTGGACCGTCTCCTATAGGATTTCTAGAACCACAAAACATCGAAGCTTCACAGGACCCAGAGTCTGTGCGACTCCACTCAGAGTCTCAACTGCACTCAGAGACTCAGAGTCTCAACAGAGACTCCCCTCTTGGAGGACACACACAAAGTAGTGTGCACATCAGGACCCAGGGGAAGGAGCAGTCACCCCATAGGTGAATGATCATACCTAGCTGCTAGTTTTAGAGGGTCTCCTGCAGAGGTGGGGTGTGGCTGCAGCTCACCATGGGGACAACGACACTGACAGCAGAAGTTCTGGGAAATACTCCTTGGCGTGAACTCTCCCAGAGTCCACCATTAGCCTCACCAAGAGCAAGGTAAGCTCCAGTGCTGGGTCGCCTCAGTCCAAACAACCAACAGGGAGGGAACCCAGCCCCATGCATCAGCAGACAAGTGGATTAAACTTTTTATTAAACTTTTATTTAATCCACAGACAAGCAGATTAAAGCTCTGCCCACCAGAGCAACACCCAGCTCTACCCACCACCAGTCCCTTGCATAAGGAAGCTTGCACAAGCCTCTCAGATAGACTCAATCACTGGAGAGCAGACAGCAGAAGCAAGAAGAACTACAATTCTGCAGCCTGTGGAAGGAAAACCACATTCACAGAAAGATAGAGAAAATGAAAAGGCAGAGGACTTTATACCAGATCAAGGAACAAGATAAATCCTCAGAAAAACAACGAAATGAAGTGGGGATAGGTAACCTTCCAGTAAAAGAATTCAGAATAATGATAGTGAAGATGATCCAAGACCTTAGAAAAATAATGGAGGCAAAGATCGAGAAGATGCAAGAAATGCTTAACAAAGACCTAGAAGAATTAAGGAACAAACACCTAGAAGAATTAAAGAACAAACAAACAGAGATGAACAATACAATAACTGAAATGAAAAATACACTAGAAGGAATCAGTAGCAGAATAACTGTGACAGAAGAACGGATAAGTGACCTGGAAGACAGAAAGGTGGAAATCACTGCCATGGAACAGAATAAAGAAAAAGAATGAAAATAAATGAAGACAACCTAAGAGACTTCTGGGACAACATTAAATGCAACAACATTCGCATTATAGGGGTCCCAGATGGAGAACAGAGAGAGAAAGGACTCGAGAAAATATCTGAAGAGATTATAGTTGAAAACTTCCCTAGCATGGGAAAAGAAATAGCCACCAAAGTCCACGAAGCGCAGAGAGTCCCAGGCAGGATAAACCAAAGGAGAAAAATGCCGAGACACACAGTAATCAAATTGAAAAAATTAAAGACAAAGAAAAATTATTGAAAGCAACAAGGGAAAAATGACAACATACAACGGAACTCCCATAAGGTTAACAGCTGATTTCTCAGCAGAAAATCTACAAGCCAGAAGGGAGTGGCATGATAAATTTAACGTGATGAAAGGGAAGAACCTACCACCAAGAGTACTCCACCCAGCAAGTATCTCATTCAGATTTGATGGAGAAATCAAAAGCTTTACAGACAAGCAAAAGCTAAGAGAATTCAGCACCATGAAACCAGCTCTACAACAAATGCTAAAGGAAATTCTCTAAGTGGGAAACACAAGAGAAGAAAAGGACCCACTAAGACAAACCCATAACAATTAAGAAAATAATAATAGGAACATACATATTGATAATTACCTTAAACATGAATGGATTAAATGCTCCAACCAAATGACACAGGCTCACTGAATGGATACAAAAACAAGATCCATATATATGCTGTATACAAGAGACCCATTTCAGACCTAGGGACACATACAGACTGAAAGTGAGGGGATGGAAAAATATATTCCATGCAAATGAAAATCAAAAGAAAGCTGGAGTAGCAATACTCATATCAGATAAAATAGATTTTAAAATAAAGAATGTTACAAGAGACAAGGAAGGACACTACATAATGATCAAGGGATCAATCCAAGATATAACAATTATAAATATATATGTACCCAACACAGGAACACCTCAATATATAAGGCAACTGCTAACAGCTATAAAAGAGGAAATCAACAGTAACACAATAATAGCAAGGGTCTTTAACACCTCACTTACACCAATGGAGATCATCCAGACAGAAAATTAATAAGGAAACACAAGCTTTAAATGACACAATAGACCAGATAGATTTAATGGATATTTATAGGACATTCCATCCAAAAACAGCAGACTACAAGTTCTTCTCAATGGTACACGGAACATTCTCCGGGATAGATCACATCTTGGGTCACAAATAAAGCCTCAGTAAATTTAAGAAAACTGAAATCATATCAAGCAGCTGTTCCGACCACAATGCTATGAGATTAGAAAGCAATTACAGGGAAAATAACGTAAAAAACAAACACATGGAGGCTAAACAATACGTTTCTAAATAACCAAGAGATCACTGAAGAAATAAAAGAGGAAATCAAAAACTACCTAGAGACAAATGACAACAAAAACACGATGATTGAAAACCTATGGGATGCAGCAAAAACAGTTCTAAGAGGGAAGTTTATAGCAATAAAAGCCTACCTCAAGAAACCAGAAAAATCTCAAATAAACAATCTAACCCTACACCTAAAGGAACTAGAGAACGAAGAACCAAACCCAAAGTTAATAGAAGGAAAGAAATCATAAAGATCAGAGCAGAAATAAATGAAATAAAAACAATAGCAAAGATCAATAAAACTAAAAGCTGGTTCTTTGAGAAGATAAACAAAAATGATAAACCTGTAGCCAGACTCAAGTAAAAGAGGGAGAGGACTCAAATCAATAAAATTAGAAATGAAAAAGGGAAGTTGTAACAGACACCACAGAAATACAAAGCATCCTAAGAGACCTCTACAAGCAACTCTATGCCAATAAAATGGACAACCTGGAAGAAATGGACAAATTCTTAGAAAGGTATAACCTTCCAAGACTGAACCAGGAAGAAATAGAAAATATGAACAGACCTATCACAAGTAATGAAATTGAAAGTGTGATTAAAAATCTTCCAACAAACAAAAGTCCAGAACTAGATGGCATCAAAGGTGAATTCTATCAAACATTTAGACAAGAGCTAACACCCAATCTTCTCAAACTCTTCAGAACTTTTCAGGGGAAGGAACACTCCCAAACTCATTATATGAGGCCACCATCACCCTGATACCAAAACCAGACAAAGATACTACAGAAAAAGAAAATTAGAGACCAATATCACTGATTAATATAGATGTAAAAATCCTCAACAAAATACTAGGAAACAGAATTGAACAACACATTAAAAGGATCATGCACCATGATCAGGTGGGGTTTATCCCAGGGATGCAAGAATTCTTCAATATACACAAATCAATCAATGTGATACACCATATTAACAAATTGTAGAATAAAAATACGATCATCCCAATAGATGCAGGAAAAGCTTTCGACAAAATTCAACACCAATTTATGATTAAAAGTCTCCAAAAAGTGGGCATAGAGGGAATCTACCTCAACATAATAAAGGCAGTATATGACAAACCCACAGCAAACATCATTCTCAATAGTGAAAAACTAAAAGCATTTCCTCTAAGATCAGGAACAAGACAAGGATGTCCACTCTCACCACTATTACTCAACATAGTTTTGGAAGTCCTAGACACAGTAATCAGAGAAGAAAAAGAAATAAAAGGAATACAAATTGGAAAAGAAGAAGTAAAATTGTCACTGTTTGCAAATGACACGATACTACACATAGTGAATCCTAAAGATGCCACCAGAAAACTACTAGAGCTAATCAATGAATTTGGTAAAGTTGCAGGATACAAAATTAATGCACAGAAATCTCTTGCATTCCTATACACTAACAATGAAAGATCAGAAAGAGAAATTAAGGAAACAATCTCATTCACCATTGCAACAAAAAGAATAAAATACGGAGGAATGAACCTACATAAGGAGGTAAAAGACCTGTACTCAGAAAACTATAAGACACTGCTGAAAGAAATCAAAGATGATATAAACATATGGAGGTATAAACCATGTTCTTGGATTAGAAGAATCAATATTGTGAAAATGACTATAGTACCCAAAGCAAGCTACAGATTCAATGCAATCCCTATCAAATACCACTGGCATTTTCTACAGAACTAGAACAAAAAAATCTTAAAATTTGTATGGAGACACAAAAGACCCCGAATAGCCAAAGCAGTCTTGAGGGAAATTAAAAGAGCTGGAGGAATCAGACTTCCTAACTTCAGACTATACTACAAAGCTACATTAATCAAGACTATATGGTACTGGCACAAAAACAGAAATATAGATCAATTGAACAAGATAGAAAGCCCAGAGATAAACCTACGTACCTATGGCTAACTCATCTATGACAAAGGAGGCAAAGATATACAATGAAGAAAAGACAGTCTCTTCAGAAGTGGTGCTGGGAAAACTGGACAACTACACGTGAAAGAATGAAATTAGAACACTCCATAACACCATACACAAAAATAAACTCAAAATGAATTAGAGATCTAAATGTTAGACCAGACACTATAAAATTATTAGAGGAAAACATAGGCAGAACACTCTATGACATAAATCACAGCAAGATCCTTTTTGACCCACCTCCTAGAGAAGTGGAAATAAAAACAAAAATAAACAAATGAGACCTAATGAAACTTCAAAGCTTTTGCACAGCAAAGGAAAACATAAACAAGACGAAAATACAACCCTCAGAATGGGAGAAAATGTTTTCAAATGAAGCAAATGACAAAAGATTAATCTCCAAAATTTACAAGCAGCTCGTGTAGCTCAATATCACAAAAACAAACAACACAATCCAAAAATGGGCAGAAGACCTAAATAGACATTTCTCCAAAGGAGATATACAGATTGCCAATAAACACATGAAAAGATGCTGAACATCACTAATCATTAGAGAAATGCAAATCAAAACTACAGTGAGGTATCACCTCCCAGCAGTCAGAATGGCAATCATCAAAAAATCTACAAACAATAAATGCTGGAGAGGCATTTACTGGAGAAAAGGGAACGTTCTTGCACTGTTGCTGGGAATGTAAATTGCTATACCCACTAGGGATAACAGTATAGAGGTTCCTTAAAAAACTAAAAATAGAAGTACCATACGACCCAGCAATCCAACTACTGGGCATTTGCCCTGAGAAAACCATAATTCAAAAAGAGTTATATACAACAATGTTCATTGCAGTTCTACTTACAATAGCCAGGACATGGAAGCAACCTAAGTGTCCATCGACAGATGAATGGATAAAGAATATCTGGCACATATATAAATGGAATATTACTCAGCCATAAAAAGAAACAAAACTGAGTTATTTGTAGTGAGGGGGATGGACTTAGAGTCTGTCCTACACAGTGAAGTAAGTCAGAAAGAGAAAAATAAATACCGTGTGCTAACAGAGACATATGGAATCTAAAGAAAAAAGTTTATGGAGAACCTAGGGGCAGGACAGGATTAAGGACACAGACATAGAGAAAGGACTTGAGGACACGGGGAGGGGGAAGGGTAAGCTGGGACGAAGTGAGAGAGTGCCATGGACATATATACATTACCAAATGTAACATCGATAGCTACTGGGAAGCAGCCACATAGCACAGGGAGATCAGCTCGGTGCTTTGCGACCACCTAAAGGGGTGGGATGTGGAGGGTGGGAGGGAGATGTAAGAGGGAGGGGATATGGTGATATATGTATATGTATAATTGATTCACTTTGTTATACAGCAGAAACTAACACTCCACTGTAAAGCAATTATACTCCAATAAAGGTGTAAAAGGAAAATAAAAAAGAAAGAAGCCCAGAGATAAACCTACACACCTATGGTCAACTAATCTATGACAAAGTAGGCAAGACTATACAATGGAGAAAAGACAGTGTCTTCAATCAGTGGTGCTGGGAAAAATGGACAGCTACATGTAAAAGAATGAAATTAGAACACCCCCTAACACCATACAAAAAAATAAATTCAAAATGGATTAGAGACCTTAATGTAAGACCGGACAGTATAAAACTCTTAGAGGAAAACATAGGAAGAATACTCTAACATAAATCACAGCAAGATCTTTTTTGATCCACCTCCTAGAGTAATGACATAAAAAAGAAAACTAAACAAATGGGACCTAATGAAACGTAAAAGCTTTTGCAAAGCAATGGAAACTACAAACACAAAAAGACAACCCTCAGAATGGGAGAATATATTTGCAACTGAATCAATGGACAAAGGATTAATCTCCAATATATATAAACAGCTCACAGCTCAATATTAAAAAAACAAACAACCCAATACAAAAATGGGCAGAAGATCTAAATAGACATTTCTTCCAAGAAGATGTAGAGATGGCCAAGGAGCACATGAAAAGCTGCTCTACATCACTAATTATTAGAGAAATGCAAATCAAAACTACAATGAGGTATCACCTCACACCTGTTAGAATGGGCATCATCAGAAAATCTACAAACAACAAATGCTGGAGAGGGTGTGGAGAAAAGGAACCCTCCTCCACGATTGGTGGGAATGTAAATTGATAGTCACTATGGAGAACAGTATGGAGGTTCCTTAAAAAACTAAAAATAGAATTACCATATGATCCAGCAACGCACTACTGGGCATATACCCAGAGAAAACCATAAATCAAAAAGACACATTCACCACAATGTTCATTGCAGCACTATTTACAATAGCCAGGTAATGGAAGCAACCTAAATGCCCACAGACAGACGAATGGATAAAGATGTGGTACATATATAAAATGGATTATTAGCCATAAAAAGGAATGAAATTGGGTCATTTGTAGAGACGTCGATGGATCTAGAGACTGTCATACAGAGTGAAGTAAGTCAGAAAGAGAAAAACAAATATTGTATATTAACTCATATATGTGGAATCTAGAAAAATGGTACAGATGAACCGGTTTGAAGGGCAGAAATAGAGACACAGATGTAGAGAACAAATGTATGGACACAAAGAGGGGAAAGCCATGGGGGGGTGGCGGTGGGAGGAGTTGGGAGATTGGGATTGACATGTATACATTTATATGTATAAAATAGATAACCAATAAGAACCTGCTGTATAAAAAATAAATAAAATAAAAGGAAAAATAAAACTTTTTAAAAAACGGAAAAAAGTTATTCCCTTCACATACATGTATTTATATGAATGAATTATTTCCATGCTTACATCCATAAGTACAAAAAAGAGGAATAAAACCTACCTTGAAACAAAAAAGAAAAAAACAAAACAGAACACACCAGTTATACAGATGAAAACCCTATCAGGGCACTTGCTCCAGTGGTAGACAATTCTGAAGTTGGTCAGAGGTGGGGAATAGTCTCGCATGCAGCCAGCAGCACCCCCGCAAGGACTGTCCTCATTACAAGCCTGGGGGACCGTGCCGAGGCATCTGTGAGTAAACGTGAGATGAGCCCCAGGCCAGCTGCTGCTGAACTGTTCCCAACCTTCCCAGGTAAAACAACTGAATATGTACAAGGACTTGAAAGCCTAGAGGAAGGGCCATGGAGCCACACGAGTGACAGCATGCCAGCCGACTTGGTGCCTGCAGGCCAGCCAGGATGGTCCTGGCCCTGGGTGCTCTTCTGGAAGATTTCCATTTCCCTGCCTGAGATACCCGTTCTGTCCCCGCCCCCACTGCTTTTTTCCTTCCTCACCTCTGCCCAGGGAGAAATTCCAGCAGCAGGTATGGGTGACACATCCTCTTCTTTAGCAGGTGGCAGCCTGGCAACTGCTGCAGAAAGTCCAGCAGAGCCCCATTCACACTGGGCCACCCACAAAGCTGTGGCCTCTCACTCCCTCCCACCAGCCCAGCCCCGAGACTGCTGACAGGGCAGAGAAAATGGCGTCAGGCACAGCTGCAGGGGCTCTTGCTGCCTGGAGTGGTATTTATATTGATCTCAACCCAGGCACACCTGGGGAGGGCTGGCCGGCACGGTAAGGCTGCCCAGGTCAGCCAATCATCACCCCTCAGGGGCTCACAGTTGCAGAAAATGGAACTTGCTGAACCAGCCAGGTCCAAGGAACAGGTGTGGGCTCCTGAGAGTCAGGATAGACAAGGGGCTGCAGCTTTGGCTTGTTTTCTAATCATTTTATCTGGCCCATGAGTGGGAGACAACTTCAAGAAAACCCTCTCCTAATGAGAGGAACCCAGGAGTCAGGGAGAGGAGGGGTGGGTGGTGGTTGGAGACAGAGGCCTGGTGCCCGGGATGCAGTGGAAGTCTCTGGAAGACCAGGTGGAGGGAGGACTCATGGAGTGATGCCCAGGGTCAAAGACCTGTCACAGCTGCTGTTTGTTAGTTCAAGTCCTGCTCTGAGGTGCTCTGTGTCAGCTCTGAGTGACAGGTGAGCTGGGGGTGCTCTGCAATGAGGGCTATGTGCACGGTTCCTGTGTGCCCAGCCCTGCCACTGTACCTGCAAGGGTAGCTCTGTATCCTGGGAGTGGCCTGACCACGAGAGCCCTGTGGGCTGGGGTGGGGGTGGGGTACCTGCCCAGGTGAGCTCCATATTCTGGGATTGGTCTGACCACGAGAGCCCCATGGGCTGCTGGGGACCTGGTAAAGGATGTCAGGACAGTCAGTGAAGCCACCGAGGATATACCTCCAGTTGCTCCTAATTCCTACCCCTGCTGGTCATTCTACCAACCACCAGACATGGTATTCTGTATTAGTCTTCAATGATGCCTTATTTTGTATTCCATTAGTCCCAGAGTCACAAGAAATTTTGGCTTGTGAGTGGCAGGACTCAACATACAACTAAAACAATACTTCCGGGCCGTCTGGCCCCAAGGGTGCAAAAATTCCCACACCATCTTTGGGGAAAGCTTAGCTAAAGACCTAAAAGTTCTACCTCTGGAAAAGGAAACCCTCCTTCAATACGCAGACGACATTCTGATCGCCAGCCCTACTAAGGAGGCCTCTGAACTACCAAGCCAATAAAGGATAGAAGTTGTCCAAGAAAAAGCTCAAATATCACAGACTGCGGTGACCTGCCTGGGCTTCATTCTCACAGAAGGTCGGAGAAGCCCATCCCAGGAAAGGGAAGAAACCATTTTCAGCCTTACCCCTTTCTAAAACTAGAAGACAGCTTAGGGGTTCCTGGGCAGGCCAGGGTTTGCTGCTTCTGGATCCCTAACTACAGTCTACTAGCTGGGCCTCTATATGAAACACTGAAAGGAAAAGATGATGATCCTTTTGAATAGAATCCAGAAGTGGCCTTTCAAGAATGGAAAGAGCAGTCAATTCAGACCCTTGCCCTGGAACTCCCTAATTTAGCTAAACCCTTTGACCTTTACATTCCCGGTGAAAGGTGAATCGCCATTGGAGAATTAGTGCAAAAACTGGGACCACTTGAAATGGAACAATGCAAGAATGCCATCCAGGTAGGATAAACTACGGTCACCAAGGGGCTTGGCCCACTGCCACATCTGGCCAAGATACTGGCGGTATCTAAAAACCTGGAAATCAGCAGCCCAAAAGGCCACCTCCCTCCTAAGGGAAAAGGACCCCACGTGGTGATCCTAACCACCAACCATGCCCTGAAGTTGCAGGGTTCACTCCGACCTCGAGTGAGGAGGCCCTCCAACTCCAACATCCAGAGAGATAACCGGGGGCAACAGGGCACCATGACGACTCGTGTGAACATCACTTGACCTGGAGTTTCTCTCATAAAACAACAAGAGTGTGTCCCAAAAGAGTAGACTACTGCTTGCAGGACTTACTGCACCCAGAGGGGAGCTAATAATCTTGGCGGGGGAACCGTATATCACACTGTCACCATAGAAAAGCCTACAGACACCGTGATGATGGTGGCCAATAAGACCGGCTGGACTCTTGTTCACTTCAAAAGGCTGTTGACTCAGTGGCCATCATGGTCCTTGATCACCACTGACCCTGGACTGTCTGGGAGTTGAGCGGGCAGGGCTCTGACACCTGGTGCTGTTTGTACGTTAATTGAGGGGCCTAACTGAAGAAAGCGCAGATTACTGGTCACAGCATCTAGGCTGGCAGAAACGGTCAGCCTAAGGTGGCCGAACAAATGTGGGGCGGGGTGAAACCGGCCCCCACAGCGTCTCTGCACATCTCTTTCCTGGACCCTTAAAGGTCATTAGAATCTATAACACTTCCAATGCTGGTGCTCAGGTGGACGAGCAGGGAGGCAGGGGGCCTGGGGACAATCAACGTCACCTGGAGGCTGCTGGGGAGAAGCTGTGATCCTCGCCCCCGGGTATGAGGGCTCCCAACTCAGCACTCAGCAGTTACAGAAGAAGGGTCTGCACCCTCAGCACTCCAAGAATGAGGAACGGGACAAAAGGCAGAGGAGGGGTTTGTCCCCAGCAAAGCCCATTAAAAATCCCTGGGAGATAAAAATAGAATCTGGGCAATAAAGTCAAGTCTAACCTTTTTTATCCTTTGTGCTTTGTCTAATTTCACGTGCTCCTAGGGTCCCGCATGCAGAGGTTCCACACCCGGCACTTCAGACCAGATTTCCTAGTGCAGAATGGCTGGGTCGACACCTCAGCTCCTGGGGCCCAGTGCAGACTCCGCGATATAGAGCCTGAGCTACAGCCAACCCGGCCCTCGAGAGCTCCGCCCCCTCCCTCCCACTGACTCTGACAGGATCTCTACACAGCAGCCCAGCCCACAGCCCACGGGGTAGTGCATGCTCTCACCTCTCCATTCTCTGATCAAAATATAAAGTTTCCTTTGCTTGTAAACCAAACTCAGTCTCGATCTGTTGGCCCCAATGACACTGGGCAGGGGGACACTTGTTGGGGTCCACTCTGGAGGATCAGTAACAGAAATTGAGACTATTGTAACCTCAATGAACAGATGTGTGAGCCAAACTGTAGTTAACATAGAACAGTGTATAAGGCTCGGATAAAATAAGATGTTTCTAACACTTCCATTTGATATTTCCATCACTTTATTATAAGCAAGTTCAGTGAAAAGGTTTGTCTTATTTGTCAGGTCAATATTAGAGAAATGAAGTGATTTCTTTCCAAGGATGTACATCTAATAATCTTGGTTAGAACTTCAATCTTGTTTTAAATGCTTTTCCATTGAAAATGATACCTCTCTTTCAGCTCCCCCATTTCTGTGAAGTATAAAATCTTATAATTTATTATTACCAAAGGGGAAAGGTGGGAGGAGGGATAAATTAACAGTTTGGGATTAACACATACACACTGCTATGGATAAAATAGATCATCAACAAGGAACTACTGTATAGCACAGGGAACTACACTCAACATTTTGCAATAACCTATAAGGGGAAATAATCTGAAAAAGAATAGATATTTTTATTGACATCATCTATCAATGACAGTTAAAGTGTAACCGAAGGGAAGCTGGTGGTGAGTGCTTCTGACCCTGAAGACTTCAATCATCTAAAGTTTGGACTCTGCCTACTTCCCAAGGCCCTTAATGAACATATGTGTAGCCGTAGCTTAAAAAATTCCCCAGTTTGGGTTTCGGGGAGACACTGATTTTGAAAAAGCCCTGGTGTTCTCCTTACATGAATGGGACTCTTCCTACTGCTAAAACATGTCTGTCACACCCAGAGGATGGTATACCGTCTGATCGGGAAGTGTTTGGAAAAGGCATCTCATCTCCTCATCTCCTGGTGCTCGGGTTCACCCCTCCAGCGTCTTTACTAACAGTCTCCCCACTTGGAGATGTCAGCACTGTCAACATCCTGTTGCGTACAGTTTGGAATTTGTCCAGAGGATGAAGCGGAAGGATGAGGAACAATGAGAGACAAGTCCTAGGTGTTCAGACAGGCACATGTCACTCTAATTTCCAATCAGGAAGACGAATTGACCAAAGGCTAGGGTTGCCCATGGAAACAGTATAGGGCTTGAGGAAATCCCGCTGCTTTGTGGCCAGTTCCCATAAACACAAGTTGAACAATGGAACTCAGGGGCAGTAAAATTCACGAAACTGCAGAGTTGAAAATATCCATCACTGAAAAATGTCTTGAGGAAAGTCAGAGAAAAGGACTTGTAAGCAAGGGAGAATGGCAGGAAAGGGATTTGAGGAGGTAGAAAGGACTCGCCATTAAGCACAAGAAAAGGAGCTGAACATTGCCAACATTGCAGTTGGCCAAAAAGGGTGTATGCGTTTTTTTCTGTATATATTCAAGAAAAGGGCATACACTTTTTTAGCCAACCAAACAGGTGGGCACTGGAAGTCAATACTACAAAAGATATCACTTCGCATCAGTCAGAAGAGCCATCCTCATAAAGCGCAAACAACAGAAATGCAGGACAGGGCAAGGAGAAGAGGGAGCCCTGTGAGACTTATAGTGGAAATGTATATTGCCAACGGCCATTCTGGAGAAGTGTATTGTGTTTACTAAAGCATCTAAAAAATGAGCTACAGAGCATAGGGCACTTGCACTCATGGGCGTATATCTTGGGAAAAACAAAAATCGAGAGGACACAGGCACCCCAATGTTTACCCCCTCTCTGTTTAAAAGATCCTCGACTAGGATATAACTTAAATGTCTCTGAAGGGATAAAATGGATAGAGATGTGGTACTTAGGTAGAGTGGAATATTATTCAGCCTGGAAATCAATGAAATATGGCCAGTTGTAACAACTCCGGAGGAGTACGTATGATCATTCTATTTATTTATTTTTGGCTGTGTTGGTTCTTCGTTTCTGTGCGAGGGCTTTCTCTAATTGCGGCAAGTGGGAGCCACTCCTCATCGCGGTGCGCGGGCCTCTCACTATCGCGGCCTCTCCCATTGCGGAGCACAGGCTTCAGACGCGCAGGCTCAGTAATTGTGACTCACGGGGCTAGTTGCTCTGCGACATGTGGGATCTTCCCAGACCAGGGCTCGAACCTGTGTCCTCTGCATTGGCAGGTAGATTATTAACCACTGCGCCACCAGGGAAGCCCTACGTATGATCATTCTAAGTGACATAATTCAAAAAGAAAAAGACACATATCATAAGATATCACTTAAAGGTGGAATCCAAAATGGCTACACATGAAATAAATTACAAAACAAAAACATAGTCAAATATGTAGAAAACACGCATAAGGCTGCTAAACGGGAAAGGTGGGGAGGGGTGAGGCATCATCCAGGAGGTTGAAATTAGCAAAGATACCATTCCAAATACCAAACTGATAATCAACAAGGCCTACACGGTAGCTAAAAGAACTGCACTCAGCACACTCAAGTCACCGGAAAAGAATATATACGACTGGTAAGAATCTGAAAAAGAATTTACTGATGTCTCTCTGTACGTGAATCAAGTGGATGTACAGCAGCAAGAAACAGAGCTTTGAAAATCAGCTGTAACCAATATAGTAATAAATTGAAAAAAATAAACGACAGAGAGACAGAGAAAACCTCTTACAACTTTTCCTCAGGGACGGTGATGCAACATGGATTGAACACATCTAGACCCACAGCAGGATGAGACATAAGGCTGGAAACTGTTTGCACTAAGAGAAATGTGAGGTTGGGTGAGGAAATGCACACCCTTTAAAGTAATACTACCTGGTACCCATTCAATGGGTCCCAAATCTGCAGGTTCAAGGGATCTTCCTACAGCTAAAACATGCATGGAAAACCCAGAGGACTGTACACCATGTGATCGGGAGATGTGTCTAAAATGCAGCTCATTTATCCTCTCCTGGTGCTCCTGTTCACCATTCCAGCCACGTTACTTAGAATCTCCCCACTTGGAGAATCAGCACATTTCAACTTCTGTTTCACACATTTTGCAAATTGTGAGGAGGATGAACGGGAAGAGGGGGAACCAATGAGAGAATAGTTGTAGGGGTTTGGACGGGCACATATCACTCTAATTTCCCATTAAGAATAAGAATTGAAAAAAGGCTCAGCCCGCCTCGCCAGAGCCAAAATAGGGCCTGAAGCAATCCTGCGGGTTTGAGGCCAGCTCACAAAAGAGCAACTTAAAAAATGGAGCTCAGGGTCACTGCAATTCACAAACCTGCAGAGTTATAAATGAAAACTAACATCCAAAACTATGTTGAGGTAAGGCAAAGAAGAGGATCTGAATGCAAGACAGAATTGCAAGAAACAGATTTCAAGAGACAGATTGGACTCGTCTTTAAAGCACATGAAAAGCAGCAGAATTTCGACAATGATGCAGTTGGCCCAAAAGGGAGTATGCGTTTTTTCCTGATTATATCCAGGAAAAAACGCATACGCACTTTATGGGCAACGAAGCAAGCAAGCAATGCAAATGTGCACAACAAAGAAGTCTCATTTCCCACTGGTCAAAAGGGCCATCCTAAAAAATTGTAAAAACCAGAAATGCAGGACAGGCCATGGAGAACAGGGAGCCTTTATACGCTGATGGGCAGTGTGCGAACTGCCGAGAGCCACTCTGGAGAAGTGTATGGTGGTTCCTAAATCATCTAAAAAACAGAGCTACAGAGCATAGGACACTTCCAATCATGGGAGTATATCTAGGGAAGTCTAAAAATCAACAAGCACACCACAGTTTAGGGCTACTCTGTTTACAAGAACCTCAACTTCAGTACACCTTAAATATCCCAGGAAAGAGAACAATGGATAAAGAAGATGTGGTACTTATGTACAATGGAATATCTCTTCACCATGAAATCAATGTAATAAGGCTAGTAGAAGGATAAAGAGTGGATTTAGGTCCGATAATACTACTTGAAATAAGTCAAACAGAAAAAGAAACATATCATAAGATATCACTTATAGAGGGAGGGTAAATATGGCTGCACAAGAAATGAATTACAGAACAGAACAGTGTCTCACATTTAGAAAACACACTTATGTCAGCTTAAGGGGAAAGGAGAGGTGGGGTGATGCATAAAACCAGAGTTTGAAATTAGCACAGATACCGTTCAATAAACCAAATAGATATTAGACAAGATCTACACCTTGCTCAATGAACTGGCCTCAACACACCCTATACACCGCAGAGAAATATATCTGAGTAATAAGAATCTTAAAACCCATGTATTGATATATCTCCATAAGGGAATCAAGTGTGTGCAGAGCAGCACAAACACAGCAGTGAAAATGAGCTAAACCCCATTATAGAAATAAATTTTAAAAACAAAATGCAGAAACAATGAAAGAGAGAAAAATTCTTACAAAATTCGCTCAGGGGCTGTGATGCAACCTGGATTGGCCACATATAAACCCACAGCTGGATAAGACATAAGGCTGGACACTTGGGACTGAGAGGATTGGTGAGCTTTGGTGAGCAACTGCCAAAAGTTTAATGCAATACTTCATGCGACTCATTCCAAGGGTCCCAACACTCCAGGTTGAAGGGAATCTTCCTACAGCTAAACCATGCTTGGGAAACCCAGCGACTGGTATACCATATGATCGGGAAAGGTTTCTAAAACGCACCTCATTTTTCCTCTCCTGGGGCTCCGGATCGACATTCCACCCGCTTTACTAACAATATCCCCACATGGAGAGTCAATGCCTTTAAGTTCTGGTATTGCACAGTCTGCAGTTAGTGCGGAGGATGAATGGGAATGGGGGAACCAGTGAGAAACTAGCTGTAGCGGTTTCAATGGGCACATGTCACTCTAATTTCACATCAGTAAGAAGAATAAACCAAAGGCACAGCAAGGTGCCCCAGAAGAAGAATAGGGCCTGAAGGAATCCTGTGGTTATGAGGCAAGATCACAAAAATAAGAGCTGAAAAATGGAGCTAAGGGCCACTGCAATTCAAAAACCTGCAGAGTTATAAAGGCCAACTATTTTCAAAAAATATATTGAGGTAAGGCTATGAAGAGGCATTGAAAGCAATGCAGAATTGCAGGAAACCGATTTCAGGAGGTAGATTGGAATTGCATTTAAAATATACGAAAAGAGGCAGAACGTCGACAATGATGCACTTGGCCAAAAAGGGCGTATGCGTTTTTTCCTGAATATATTCAGGAAAAAACGCATACGCCCTTTTTGGTCAACCAAGCAAGCTTGCAAAGGAAATCTGCACTACAATGAAGTCTCACTTCCCCCCGGTCAAAAGGGCCATCTGAAAAAAGTGTAAAATCCAGAAAGGCAGGACAGGCCATGGAGAACTGGGAGCCTTGTTATGCTGATGGGCGGGATGTAAATTGCCAACAGCCACTCGGGAGAAGTGTATGGTGTTTCCTGAAACATCTAAAAAACAAAGCAACAGAGCCTAGGGCACTTCCACTTATGGTCCTATAGCTTAGGGAAATTAAAATCAGAAAGACACAGCCACCCCAAAGTTTGGGACGGCTCTGTTTACAAGAACCTCGTTTACGGGACAAGTTCAATATCGCAGAAAGTGAAAAATGGATAAAGAAGTTGTGGTACTTACGTACAATGCAATATCACTCAGCAATGACATCTATGTCATCAGGCCTGTAGCAGCATAATGAGTGGATTCAGGTATGATGATTCTAACTGAAATAAGTCACACAGAAAAAGAAACATCATAAGATATCACTAATACACGGAATGTAAACTTGGCTACACAGGAACTGAATTACAAAACAGAACAGGGTCTCAAGTTTAGAAAACCAACTTATGCTTGCTTAAGGGGGAAGGTGAGTTGGGGTGCTGCATAAAACCAGAGGTTGAAATTAGCAGAGATACCGTTCCATAAGCCAAATATGCAATAGACAAGACGTACCCCTTGCTCAACAAAATGGACTCAACAATGAGGTATCACCTCACACCTGATAGAATGGGCATCATCAGAAAATCTACAAACAAAAATTGCTGGAAAGGGTGTGGAGAAAAGGAACCCTCTTCCACTATTGTTGGGAATATAAATTGATACACTCACTATGGAGAACAATATGGAGTTTCTTAAGAAACTAACAATAGAATTACCATATGATACAGCAATCCCAGTACTGGACATATACCCAGACAAAACCATAAATCAAAAAGAGACATTCACCGCAATGTTCATTGCATCACTATTTACAATATCGAGGTAATGGAAGCAACCTAAATGCCCACAGACAGACGAATGCATAAAGCTGTGGTACATATATAAAATGGAATATTACTAAGCCATGAAAAGGAATGAAATTGGGTCATTTGTAGAGACGTCGATGGATCTAGAGACTGTCATACAGAGTGAAGTAAGTCAGAAAGAGAAAAACAAATCTTGTATATTCATGCATATATGTGGAACCTAGAAAAACTGTACAGATTAACCATTTTGCAAGGCATAAATAGAGCAACAGATGTAGACAACAAATGTATGGACAACAAGGGGGGAAAGCTGTTGGGGGGGTGGTGGTGGGAGGAGTTGAGAGACTGGGATTGGCATGTATACATTTATATGTATAAAATAGATAACCAATAAGAACCTGCTGTATAAAAATATGAAATAAAATTCAAAATTAAAAAGAAATAAAATTTAAAAAATAAAACAGAAAAACCAATTATTCCCTTCACATACATGTATTTATATGAATAAATTATTTCCATGCTTATATCTGTAAATACAAAAAAGAGGAATAAAATCTACCTTGAACCAAAAACGAAAAAGAGAAAAAAAACACAGAACCCACCAGTTCCACAGAGGAAAACCGTATCAGGGCACTTGCTCCAGTTGTAAACAATTCTGAAGTTGGTCAGTGGTGGGGAATCGTCTCCCATTCAGCCAGCAGCCCCCACGCAACAAGCGTCCTCATTGCAAAGCTGGGGCACCGTGCCGAGGCATCTGTGAGTAAACGTGAGCTGAGCCCCAGGCCAGTTGCTGCTGAACTATTCCCACCCGTCCCAGGTAAAACACCTGAATATATACAAGGACTTGAAAGCCTAGAGGAAGGGCCATAGAGCCACACGAGTGACAGCATGCCGGCCGACTTGGTGCCTGCAGGCCAGCCAGGATGGTCCTGGCCCTGGGTGCTCTTCTGGAAGATTTCCATTTCCCTGCCTGAGATACCCGTCCTGTCCCTGCCCCCACTGCTTTTTTCCTTCCTCACCTCTGCCCAGGGAGAAATTCCAGCAGCAAGTATGGGTGACACATCCTCTTCTTTAGCAGGTGGCAGCCTGGCAACTGCTGCAGAAAGTCCAGCAGAGCCCCACTCACACTGGGCCACCCACAAAGCCGTGGCCTCTCACTCCCTCCCACCAGCCCAGCCCCGAGACTGCTGGCAGGGCAGAGAAAATGGCGTCAGGCACAGCTGCAGGGGCTCTTGCTGCCTGGAGTGGTATTTATATTGATCTCAACCCAGGCACACCTGGGGAGGGCTGGCCGGCACGGTAAGGCTGCCCAGTTCAGCCAATCATCACCCCTCAGGGGCTCACAGTTGCAGAAAATGGAACTTGCTGAACCGGCCAGGTCCAAGGAACAGGTGTGGGCTCCTGAGAGTCAGGATAGACAAGGGGCTGCAGGTTTGGCTTGTTTTCTAATCATTTTATCTGGCCCATGAGTGGGAGACAACTTCAAGGAAACCCTCTCCTAATGAGAGGAACCCAGGAGTCAGGGAGAGGAAGGGTGGGTGGTGGTTGGAGACAGAGGCCTGGTGCCCCAGGTGCAGTGGAAGTCTCTGGAAGACCAGGTGGAGGGAGGCCGCACAGAGTGATGCCCAGGGTCACAGACCTGTCGCAGCTGCTGTTTGTTAGTTCAAGTCCTGCTCTGAGGTGCTCTGTGTCAGCTCTGAGCGACAGGTGAGCTGGGGGTGCTCTGCAATGAGGGCTATGTGCACGGTTCCTGTGTGCCCAGCCCTGCCACAGTACCTGCAAGGGTAGCTCTGTATCCTGGGAGGGGCCTGACCACGAGAGCCCTGTGGGCTGGGGTGGGGGTGGGGTACCTGCCCAGGTGAGCTCCATATTCTGGGATTGGTCTGACCACGAGAGCCCCATGGGCTGCTGGGGACCTGGTAGAGGATGTCAGGACAGTCAGTGAAGCCACCGAGGATATACCTCCAGTTGCTCCTAATTCCTACACCCTGCTGGTCATTCTACCAACCACCAGGACATGGTATTCTGTATTAGTCTTCAATGATGCCTTCTTGTGTATTCCATTAGTCCCAGAGTCACAAGAAATTTTGGCTTGTGAGTGGCAGGACTCAACATACAACTAAAACAATACTTCCGGGCCGTCTTGCCCCAAGGGTGCAAAAATTCCCACACCATCTTTGGGGAAAGCTTAGCTAAAGACCTAAAAGTTCTACCTCTGGAAAAGGAAACCCTCCTTCAGTACACAGACGACATTCTGATCGCCAGCCCTACTAAGGAGGCCTCTGAACTACCAAGCCAATAAAGGATAGAAGTTGTCCAAGAAAAAGCTCAAATATCACAGACTGCGGTGACCTGCCTGGGCTTCATTCTCACAGAAGGTCGGAGAAGCCCATCCCAGGAAAGGGAAGAAACCATTTGCAGCCTTACCCCTTTCTAAAACTAGAAGACAGCTTAGGGGTTCCTGGGGAGGCCAGGGTTTGCTGCTTCTGGATCCCTAACTACAGTCTACTAGCTGGGCCTCTATATGAAACACTGAAAGGAAAAGATGATGATCCTTTTGAATAGAATCCAGAAGTGGCCTTTCAAGAATGGAAAGAGCAGTCAATTCAGACCCTTGCCCTGGAACTCCCTAATTTAGCTAAACCCTTTGACCTTTACATTCCCGGTGAAAGGTGAATCACCATTGGAGAATTAGTGCAAAAACTGGGACCACTTGAAATGGAACAATGCAAGAATGCCATCCAGGTAGGATAAACTACGGTCACCAAGGGGCTTGGCCCACTGCCACATCTGGCCAAGATACTGGCGGTATCTAAAAACCTGGAAATCAGCAGCCCAAAAGGCCACCTCCCTCCTAAGGGAAAAGGACCCCACGTGGTGATCCTAACCACCAACCATGCCCTGAAGTTGCAGGGTTCGCTCCGTGGGCACACCAACCTCGAGTGAGGAGGCCTTCCAACTCCAACATCCAGAGAGATAACCGGGGGCAACAGGGCACCATGACGACTCGTGTGAACATCACTTGACCTGGAGTTTCTCTCATAAAACAACAAGAGTGTGTCCCAAAAGAGTAGACTACTGCTTGCAGGACTTACTGCACCCAGAGGGGAGCTAATAATCTTGGCGGGGGAACCGTATATCACACTGTCACCATAGAAAAGCCTACAGACACCGTGATGATGGTGGCCAATAAGACCGGCTGGACTCCTGTTTACTTCAAAAGGCTGTTGACTCAGTGGCCATCATGGTCCTTGATCACCACTGACCCTGGACTGTCTGGGAGTTGAGCGGGCAGGGCTCTGACACCTGGTGCTGTTTGTACGTTAATTCAGGGGCCTAATTGAAGAAAGCGCAGACTACTGGTCAGAGCATCTAGGCTGGCAGAAACGGTCAGCCTAAGGTGGCCGAACAAATGTGGGGCGGGGTGAAACCGGCCCCCACAGCGTCTCTGCACATCTCTTTCCTGGACCCTTAAAGGTCATTAGAATCTATAACACTTCCAATGCTGGTGCTCAGGTGGACGAGCAGGGAGGCAGGGGGCCTGGGGACAATCAACGTCACCTGGAGGCTGCTGGGGAGAAGCTCTGACCCTCGACCCCGGGTATGAGGGCTCCCAACTCAGCACTCAGCAGTTACAGAAGAAGGGTCTGCACCCTCAGCACTCCAAGAATGAGGAACGGGACAAAAGGCAGAGGAGGGGTTTGTCCCCAGCAAAGCCCATTAAAAATCCCTGGGAGATAAAAATAGAATCTGGGCAATAAAGTCAAGTCTAACCTTTTTATCCTTTGTGCTTTGTCTACTTTCATGTGCTCCTAGGGTCCCGCATGCAGAGGTTCCACACCCGGCACTTCAGACCAGATTTCCTAGTGCAGAATGGCTGGGATGACACTTCAGCTCCTGGGGCCCAGTGCAGACTCCGCGATATAGAGCCTGAGCTGCAGCCAACCCGGCCCTCGAGAGCTCCGCCCCCTCCCTCCCACTGACTCTGACAGGATCTCTACACAGCAGCCCAGCCCACAGCCCACGGGGTAGTGCATGCTCTCACCTCTCCATTCTCTGATCAAAATATAAAGTTTCCTTTGCTTGTGAACCAAACTCAGTCTCGATCTGTTGGCCCCAATGACACTGGGCAGGGGGACACTTGTTGGGGTCCACTCTGGAGGATCAGTAACAGAAATTGAGACTATTGTAACCTCAATGAACAGATGTGTGAGCCAAACTGTAGTTAACATAGAACAGTGTATAAGGCTCGGGTAAAATAAGATGTTTCTAACACTTCCATTTGATATTTCATCACTTTATTATAAGCAAGTTCAGTAAAAAGGTTTGTCTTATTTGTCAGGTCAATATTAGAGAAACGAGGTGATTTCTTTCCAAGGATGTACATCTAATAATCTTGGTTAAAGCTTCAATCTTGTTTTAAATGCTTTTCCATTGAAAATGATACCTCTCTTTCAGCTCCCCCATTTCTGAGAAGTATAAAATCTTATAATTTATTATTACCAAAGGGGAAAGGTGGGAGGAGGGATAAATTAACAGTTTGGGATTAACACATACACACTGCTATGTATAAAATAGATCATCAACAAGGAACTACTGTATAGCACAGGGAACTACACTCAACATTTTGCAATAACCTATAAGGGGAAATAATCTGAAAAAGAATAGATATTTTTATTGACATCATCTATCAATGACAGTTAAAGTGTAACCTAAGGGAAGCTGGTGGTGAGTGCTTCTGACCCTGAAGACTTCAATCATCTAAAGTTTGGACTCTGCCTACTTCCCAAGGCCCTTAATGAACATATGTGTAGCCGTAGCTTAAAAAATTCCCCAGTTTGGGTTTCGGGGAGACACTGATTTTGAAAAAGCCCTGGTGTTCTCCTTACATGAATGGGACTCTTCCTACTGCTAAAACATGTCTGTCACACCCAGAGGATGGTATACCGTCTGTTTGGGAAGAGTTTGGAAAAGGCATCTCATCTCCTCATCTCCTGGTGCTTGGGTTCACCCCTCCAGCGTCTTTACTAACAGTCTCCCCACTTGGAGATGTCAGCACGTCAACATCCTGTTGCGTACAGTTTGGAATTTGTCCAGAGGATGAAGCGGAAGGATGAGGAACAATGAGAGACAAGTCCTAGGTGTTCAGACAGGCACATGTCACTCTAATTTCCAATCAGGAAGACGAATTGACCAAAGGCTAGGGTTGCCCATGGAAACAGTATAGGGCTTGAGGAAATCCCGCTGCTTTGTGGTCAGTTCCCATAAACACAAGTTGAACAATGGAACTCAGGGGCAGTAAAATTCACGAAACTGCAGAGTTGAAAATATCCATCACTGAAAAATGTCTTGAGGAATGTCAGAGAAAAGGACTTGTAAGCAAGGGAGAATGGCAGGAAAGGGATTTGAGGAGGTAGAAAGGACTCGCCATTAAGCACAAGAAAAGGAGCTGAACATTGCCAACATTGCAGTTGGCCAAAAAGGGTGTATGCGTTTTTTTCCGTATATATTCAAGAAAAGGGCATACACTTTTTTAGCCAACCAATCAGGTGGGCACTGGAAGTCAATACTACAAAAGATATCACTTTGCATCAGTCAGAAGAGCCATCCTCATAAAGCGTAAACAACAGAAATGCAGGACAGGGCAAGGAGAAGAGGGAGCCCTGTGAGACTTATAGTGGAAATGTATATTGCCAACGGCCATTCTGGAGAAGTGTGTTGTGTTTACTAAAGCATCTAAAAAATGAGCTACAGAGCATAGGGCACTTGCACTCATGGGCGTATATCTTGGGAAAAACAAAAATCGAGAGGACACAGGCACCCCAATGTTTACCCCCTCTCTGTTTAAAAGATCCTCGACTAGGATATAACTTAAATGTCTCTGGAGGGAAAAAATGGATAGAGATGTGGTACTTAGGTAGAGTGGAATATTATTCAGCCTGGAAATCAATGAAATATGGCCAGTTGTAACAACTCCGGAGGAGTACGTATGATCATTCTATTTATTTATTTTTGGCTGTGTTGGTTCTTCGTTTCTGTGCGAGGGCTTTCTCTAATTGCGGCAAGTGGGAGCCACTCCTCATCGCGGTGCGCGGGCCTCTCACTATCGCGGCCTCTCCCATTGCGGAGCACAGGCTTCAGACGCGCAGGCTCAGTAATTGTGACTCACGGGGCTAGTTGCTCTGCGACATGTGGGATCTTCCCAGACCAGGGCTCGAACCTGTGTCCTCTGCATTGGCAGGTAGATTATTAACCACTGCGCCACCAGGGAAGCCCTACGTATGATCATTCTAAGTGACATAATTCAAAAAGAAAAAGACACATATCATAAGATATCACTTAAAGGTGGAATCCAAAATGGCTACACATGAAATAAATTACAAAACAAAAACATAGTCAAATATGTAGAAAACACGCATAAGGCTGCTAAACGGGAAAGGTGGGGAGGGGTGAGGCATCATCCAGGAGGTTGAAATTAGCAAAGATACCATTCCAAATACCAAACTGATAATCAACAAGGTCTACACGGTAGCTAAAAGAACTGCACTCAGCACACTCAAGTCACCGGAAAAGAATATATACGACTGGTAAGAATCTGAAAAAGAATTTACTGATGTCTCTCTGTACATGAATCAAGTGGATGTACAGCAGCAAGAAACAGAGCTTTGAAAATCAGCTGTAACCAATATAGTAATAAATTGAAAAAAATAAACGACAGAGAGACAGAGAAAACCTCTTACAACTTTTCCTCAGGGACGGTGATGCAACATGGATTGAACACATCTAGACCCACAGCAGGATGAGACATAAGGCTGGAAACTGTTTGCATTAAGAGAAATGTGAGGTTGGGTGAGGAAATGCACACCCTTTAAAGTAATACTACCTGGTACCCATTCAATGGGTCCCAAATCTGCAGGTTCAAGGGATCTTCCTACAGCTAAAACATGCATGGAAAACCCAGAGGACTGTACACCATGTGATCGGGAGATGTGTCTAAAATGCAGCTCATTTATCCTCTCCTGGTGCTCCTGTTCACCATTCCAGCCACGTTACTTAGAATCTCCCCACTTGGAGAATCAGCACATTTCAACTTCTGTTTCACACATTTTGCAAATTGTGAGGAGGATGAACGGGAAGAGGGGGAACCAATGAGAGAATAGTTGTAGGGGTTTGGACGGGCACATATCACTCTAATTTCCCATTAAGAATAAGAATTGAAAAAAGGCTCAGCCCGCCTCGCCGGAGCCAAAATAGGGCCTGAAGCAATCCTGCGGGTTTGAGGCCAGCTCACAAAAGAGCAACTTAAAAAATGGAGCTCAGGGTCACTGCAATTCACAAACCTGCAGAGTTATAAATGAAAACTAACATCCAAAACTATGTTGAGGTAAGGCAAAGAAGAGGATCTGAATGCAAGACAGAATTGCAAGAAACAGATTTCAAGAGATAGATTGGACTCGTCTTTAAAGCACATGAAAAGCAGCAGAATTTCGACAATGATGCAGTTGGCCCAAAAGGGCGTATGCGTTTTTTCCTGATTATATCCAGGAAAAAACGCATACGCACTTTATGGGCAACAAAGCAAGCAAGCAATGCAAATGTGCACAACAAAGAAGTCTCATTTCCCACTGGTCAAAAGGGCCATCCTAAAAAATTGTAAAAACCAGAAATGCAGGACAGGCCATGGAGAACAGGGAGCCTTTATACGCTGATGGGCAGTGTGCGAACTGCCGAGAGCCACTCTGGAGAAGTGTATGGTGGTTCCTAAATCATCTAAAAAACAGAGCTACAGAGCATAGGACACTTCCAATCATGGGAGTATATCTAGGGAAGTCTAAAAATCAACAAGACACAAGCACACCACAGTTTAGGGCTACTCTGTTTACAAGAACCTCAACTTCAGTACACCTTAAATATCCCAGGAAAGAGAACAATGGATAAAGAAGATGTGGTACTTATGTACAATGGAATATCTCTTCACCATGAAATCAATGTAATAAGGCTAGTAGAAGGATAAAGAGTGGATTTAGGTCCGATAATACTACTTGAAATAAGTCAAACAGAAAAAGAAACATATCATAAGATATCACTTATAGAGGGAGGGTAAATATGGCTGCACAAGAAATGAATTACAGAACAGAACAGTGTCTCACATTTAGAAAACACACTTATGTCAGCTTAAGGGGAAAGGAGAGGTGGGGTGATGCATAAAACCAGAGTTTGAAATTAGCACAGATACCATTCAATAAACCAAATAGATATTAGACAAGATCTACACCTTGCTCAATGAACTGGCCTCAACACACCCTATACACCGCAGAGAAATATATCTGAGTAATAAGAATCTTAAAACCCATGTATTGATATATCTCCATAAGGGAATCAAGTGTGTGCAGAGCAGCACAAACACAGCAGTGAAAATGAGCTAAACCCCATTATAGAAATAAATTTTAAAAACAAAACGCAGAAACAATGAAAGAGAGAAAAATTCTTACAAAATTCGCTCAGGGGCTGTGATGCAACCTGGATTGACCACATATAAACCCACAGCTGGATAAGACATAAGGCTGGACACTTGGGACTGAGAGGATTGGTGAGCTTTGGTGAGCAACTGCCAAAAGTTTAATGCAATACTTCATGCTACTCATTCCAAGGGTCCCAACACTCCAGGTTGAAGGGAATCTTCCTACAGCTAAACCATGCTTGGGAAACCCAGCGACTGGTATACCATATGATCGGGAAAGGTTTCTAAAATGCACCTCATTTTTCCTCTCCTGGGGCTCCGGATCGACATTCCAGCCGCTTTACTAACAACATCCCCACATGGAGAGTCAATGCCTTTAAGTTCTGGTATCACACAGTCTGCAGTTAGTGCGGAGGATGAATGGGAATAGGGGGAACATGTGAGAAACTAGCTGTAGTGGTTTCAATGGGCACATGTCACTCTAATTTCACATCAGTAAGAAGAATAAACCAAAGGCACAGCAAGGTGCCCCAGAAGAAGAATAGGGCCTGAAGGAATCCTGTGGTTATGAGGCAAGATCACAAAAATAAGAGCTGAAAAATGGAGCTAAGGGCCACTGCAATTCAAAAACCTGCAGAGTTATAAAGGCTAACTATTTTCAAAAAATATATTGAGGTAAGGCTATGAAGAGGCAATGAAAGCAAGGCAGAATTGCAGGAAACCGATTTCAGGAGGAAGACTGGAATTGCACTGAAAACATATGAAGAAAGTCAGAACCTCGACAATGATGCACTTGGCCAAAAAGGGCGTATGCGTTTTTTCCTGAATATATTCAGGAAAAAACCCATATGCACTTTTTGGCCAACCAGGCAAGCTTGCAAAGGAAATCTGCACTACAATGAAGTCTCACTTCCCCCCGGTCAAAGGGCCATCTGAAAAAAGTGTAAAATCCAGAAAGGCAGGACAGGCCATGGAGAACTGGGAGCCTTGTTATGCTGATGGGCGGGATATAAATTGCCAACAGCCACTCGGGAGAAGTGTATTGTGTTTCCTGAAACATCTAAAAAACAAAGCAACAGAGCCTAGGGCACTTCCACTTATGGTCCTATAGCTTAGGGAAATTAAAATCAAAAAGACACAGCCACCCCAAAGTCTGGCACGGCTCTGTTTACAAGAACCTCGTCTACGGTACAAGTTCAATATCACAGAAAGTGAAAAATGGATAAAGAAGTTGCGGTACTTACGTACAATGCAATATCACTCAGCAATGAAATCTATGTAATCAGGCCCATAGCAGCATAATGAGTGGATTCAGGTATGATGATTCTAACTGAAATAAGTCACACAGAAAAAGAAACATCATAAGATATCACTAATACACGGAATGTAAACTTGGCTACACAGGAACTGGATTACAACACAGAACAGGGTCTCAAATTTAGAAAACCAACTTATGCTTGCTTAAGGGGAAATGTGAGTTTGGGTGCTGCATAAAACCAGAGATTGAAATGAGCACAGATAAAGTTCCTTAAGCCAAATATGTAATAGAAAAGAGCTACTCCTTGCTCAACAAAAAGGACTCAACAACCCATATTAAACGCCTAAGAATGTACCTGACTAGTAAGTACCTTAAAACCTATGGATCGCTATGCCTCCGAAAGAGAATCAAGCATGTGTAGAGGGACATAAACGCACCAGTGATAGGATTGGAGAGGTTCGGTGAGCAAATGAAGACCCTTTGAAGTCATATTGCATGGTACCCATTCCACGGGTCTCAACTCTCCAGGTTTAAGGGATTCTTCCTTCAGCTAAAACATGCATGTGGAACCCAGAGTATGATCAACCGTGTGATCGGGAGACGTGTTCCAATATGTCTCAGTTCTCGTCCCCTGGTACTCATGTGCAACATTCCAGACGCTTTACTAACACTCTCCCGACTTGGAGAGTCAGTGACTTTAACCTCCTGTTTGGCCCAGTTTGCAATTTCTGCGAAAGATGAACACGAATAGGGAGAACAAATGAGAGACTAGCTGGAGGTGTCTGGACGGGCAAATTTAACTCTCATTTCTCACCAGGAAGAGGAATTAACCAAAGGCTCAGCTTGCCATTCCGGAACCAGATTAGGGCCTGAAGCAACCCTGCGGTGTTGCGGCCAGCTCACAAGAAAGCGAGTTGAAGAAAGGAGCTCAGGGGCACTGTAATTCACAAACCTGCAGAGTTATAAATGACAGCTATCGTCCAAAAATATACTGAAGTAAGGCTGCCAAGAGGACTTGAAAGCGGGGCAGAATTGCAGGACACCGATTTCAGGAGGTAGACTGGAATTGCATTTAAAGCATAGGAAAAGAGGCAGAACGTCGATAATGATGCACTTGGCCAAAAAGGGCGTATGCGTTTTTTCGTGAATATATTCAGGAAAAAACGCATACACACTTTTTGGCCAACCAAGCAAGCTTGCAAAGGAAATCTGCACTACAATGAAGTCTCACTTCCCCCCGGTCAAAAGGGCCATCTGAAAAAAGTGTAAAATCCAGAAAGTCAGGACAGGCCATGGAGAACTGGGAGCCTTGTTATGCTGATGGGCGGGATGTAAACTGCCAACAGCCACTCGGGAGAAGTGTATGGTTTTTCCTGAAACATCTAAAAAACAAAGCAACAGAGCCTAGGGCACTTCCACTTATGGTCCTATAGCTTAGGGAAATTAAAATCAAAAAGACACAGCCACCCCAAAGTTTGGGACGGCTCTGTTTACAAGAACCTCGTTTACGGTACAAGTTCAATATCGCAGAAAGCGAAAAATGGATAAAGAAGTTGTGGTACTTACGTACAATGCAATATCACTCAGCAATGAAATCTATGTCATCAGGCCCGTAGCAGCATAGTGAATGGATTCAGGTATGATGATTCTACCTGAAATAAGTCACACAGACAAAGAAACATCATAAGATACCACTAATACACGGAATGTAAACTTGGCTACACAGGAACTGAATTACAAAACAGAACAAGGTCTCAAATTTAGAAAACCAACTTATGCTTGCTTAAGGGGAAAGGTGAGTTGGGGTGCTGCATAAAACCAGAGATTGAAATGAGCACAGATAAAGTTCCTTAAGCCAAATATGGAATAGACAAGAGCTACTCCTTGCTCAACGAAATGGACTCAACACCCCATATTAAACGCCTAAGAATGTACCTGACTAGTAAGTATCTTAAAACCTATGGATTGCTATGTCTCCAAAAGAGAAGCAAGCGTGTGTACAGGGGCATAAACAGAGCAGTGTTAGGATTGCAGAGGTTCGGTGAACAAATGAAGACCCTTTGAAGTCATATTGCATGTTACCCATTCCACGGGTCTCAACTCTCCAGGTTTAAGGGATACTTCCTTCAGCTAAAACATGCATGTGGAACCCACAGTATGATCAACCGTGTGATCGGGAGACATGTTCCAATATGTCTCAGTTCTCGTCCCCAGGTACTCAGGTGCAACATTTCAGACGCTTTACTAACACTCTCCCGACTTGGAGAGTCAGTGCCTTTAACCTCCTGTTTGGCCCAGTTTGCAATTTCTGCGGAAGATGAACAGGAATAGGGAGAACAAATGAGAGACTAGCTGGAGGTGTCTGGACGGGCAAATTTAACTCTCATTTCCCACCAGGATGAGGAATTAACCAAAGGCTCAGCATGCCGTGCCGGAACCAGATTAGGGCCTGAAGCAATCCTGCGGTGTTGCGGCCAGCTCACAAGAAAGCGAGTTGAAGAAAGGAGCTCAGGGTCACTGTAATTCACAAACCTGCAGAGTTATAAATGACAGCTATCGTCCAAAAATATACTGAAGTAAGGCTGCCAAGAGGACTTGAAAGTGGGGCAGAATTGCAGGAAACCGATTTCAGGAGGTAGACTGGAATTGCATTTAAAGCATAGGAAAAGAGGCAGAACGTCAACAATGATGCACTTGGCCAAAAAGGGCGTATGCGTTTTTTCCTGATTATATCCAGGAAAAAACGCATACGCACTTTATGGGCAACGAAGCAAGCAAGCAATGCAACTGTGCACAACAAGGAAGTCTCATTTCCCACCGGTCAAAAGGGCCATCCTAAAAAATTGTAAAAACCAGAAATGCAGGACAGGCCATGGAGAAGAGGGAGCCTTTATACGCTGATGGGCAGTGTGTGAACTGCCGAGAGCCACTCTGGAGAAGTGTATGGTGGTTCCTAAATCATCTAAAAAACAGAGCTACAGAGCATAGGACACTTCCAATCATGGGAGTATATCTAGGGAAGTCTAAAAATCAACAAGACACAAGCACACCACAGTTTAGGGCTACTCTGTTTACAAGAACCTCAACTTCAGTACACCTTAAATATCCCAGGAAAGAGAACAATGGATAAAGAAGATGTGGTACTTATGTACAATGGAATATCTCTTCACCATGAAATCAATGTAATAAGGCTAGTAGAAGGATAAAGAGTGGATTTAGGTCCGATAATACTACTTGAAATAAGTCAAACAGAAAAAGAAACATATCATAAGATATCACTTATAGAGGGAGGGTAAATATGGCTGCACAAGAAATGAATTACATAACAGAACAGTGTCTCACATTTAGAAAACACACTTATGTCAGCTTAAGGGGAAAGGAGAGGTGGGGTGATGCATAAAACCAGAGTTTGAAATTAGCACAGATACCGTTCAATAAACCAAATAGATATTAGACAATATCTACACCTTGCTCAATGAACTGGCCTCAACACACCCTATACACCACAGAGAAATATATCTGAGTAATAAGAATCTTAAAACCCATGTATTGATATATCTCCATAAGGGAATCAAGTGTGTGCAGAGCGGCACAAACACAGCAGTGAAAATGAGCTAAACCCCATTATAGAAATAAATTTTAAAAACAAAACGCAGAAACAATGAAAGAGAGAAAAATTCTTACAAAATTCGCTCAGGGGCTGTGATGCAACCTGGATTGACCACATATAAACCCACAGCTGGATAAGACATAAGGCTGGACACTTGGGGCTGAGAGGATTGGTGAGCTTTGGTGAGCAACTGCCAAAAGTTTAATGCAATACTTCATGCGACTCATTCCAAGGGTCCCAACACTCCAGGTTGAAGGGAATCTTCCTACAGCTAAACCATGCTTGGGAAACCCAGCGACTGGTATACCATATGATCGGGAAACGTTTCTAAAACGCACCTCATTTTTCCTCTCCTGGGTCTCCGGATCGACATTCCAGCCACTTTACTAACAACATCCCCACATGGAGAGTCAATGCCTTTAAGTTCTGGTATCGCACAGTCTGCAGTTAGTGCGGAGGATGAATGGGAATAGGGGGAACCAGTGAGAAACTAGCAATAGCGGTTTCAATGGGCACATGTCACTCTAATTTCACATCAGTAAGAAGAATTAACCAAAGGCACAGCAAGGTGCCCCAGAAGAAGAATAGGGCCTAAAGAAATCCTGTGGTTATGAGGCAAGATCACAAAAATAAGAGCTGAAAAATGGAGTTAAGTGCCACTGCAATTCAAAAACCTGCAGAGTTATAAACGCCAACTATTTTCAAAAACTATATTGAGGTAAGACTATGAAGAGGCATTGAAAGCAAGGCAGAATTGCAGGAAACCGATTTCAGGAGGTAGACTGGAATTGCATTTAAAGCATAGGAAAAAGGCAGAAGGTCGACAATGATGCACTTGGCCAAAAAGTGCGTATGCGTTTTTTCCTGAATATATTTAGGAAAAAACGCACATGCCATTTTTGGCCAACCAAGCAAGCTTGCAAAGGAAATCTGCACTACAATGAAGTCTCACTTCCCCCCGGTCAAAAGGGTCATCTGAAAAAGTGTAAAATCCAGAAAGGCAGGACAGGCCATGGAGAACTGGGAGCCTTGTTATGCTGATGGGTGGGATGTAAATTGCCCACAGCCACTCGGGAGAAGTGTATGTGTTTCCTGAAACATCTAAAAATCAAAGCAACAGAGCCTAGGGCACTTCCACTTATAGTCCTATAGCTTAGGGAAATTAAAATCAAAAAGACACAGCCACCCCAAAGTTTGGGACTGCTCTGTTTACAAGAACCTCGTTTACGGTACAAGTTCAATATAGCAGAAAGTGAAAAATGGATAAAGAAGTTGTGGAACATACGTACAATGCAATATCACTCAGCAATGAAATCTATGTCATCAGGCCCGTAGCAGCATAATGAATGGATTCAGGTACAATGATTCTAACTGAAATAAGTTACACAGAAAAAGGAACATCATAAGATATCACTAATACACGGAATGTAAACTTGGCTACACAGGAACTGAATTCCAAAACAGAACAGGGTCTCAAATTTAGAAAACCAACTTATGCTTGCTTAAGGAGAAAGGTGAGTTGGTGCGCTGCATAAAACCAGAGATTGAAATGAGCACAGATAAAGTGCCTTAAGCCAAATATTGAATAGACAAGAGCTACTCCTTGCTGAACGATATGAACTCAACACCCCATATTAAACGCCTGAGAATGTACCTGACTAGTAAGTATCTTAAAACCTATGGATTGCTATGTCTCTGAAAGAGAATCAAGCGTGTGTACAGGGGCATAAACGCAGCAGTGATAACATTGGTGAAGTTCGGTGAGCAAATGAAGACCACTTGAAGTCATATTGCATGGTACCCATTCCATGCGTCTCAACTCTCCAGGTTTAAGGTATTCTTCCTTCAGCTAAAACATGCATGTGGAAACCAGAGTATGATCAACCATGTGATTGGGAGACGTGTTCAAATATGTCATTTCTCGGTCCCTGGTACTCGGGTGTAGCATTCCAGTCGTTTTACTAACACTCTCCTGACTTGGAGAGTCAGTGCCTTTAACCTCCTGTTTGCCCCAGTTTGCAATTTCTGCGGAAGATGATCAGGAATAGGGAGAACCAATGAGAGACTAGCTGGAGGTTTCTGGACGGGCAAATTTAACTCTCATTTCCCACCAGGAAGAGGAATTAACCAAAGCCTCAGTGTCCCGTGCCGGAACCAGATTAGGGCCTGAAGCAATCCTGCGGTGTTGCGGCCAGCTCACAAGAAAGCGAGTTGAAGAAAGGAGCTCAGGGGCACTGTAATTCACAAACATGCAGAGTTATAAATGACAGCTATCGTGCAAAAATATACTGAAGTAAGGCTGCCAAGAGGTCTCGAATGCGGGGCAGAATTGCAAGAAACCGATCTCAGGAGGTAGACTGGAATTGCATTTAAAGCATAGGAAAAGAGGCAGAACGTCCACAATGATGCACTTGGCCAAAAAGGGCGTATGCGTTTTTTCCTGAATATATTCAGGGAAAAACGCATACGCCCTTTTTGGCCAACCAAGCAAACTTGCAAAGGAAATCTGCAATACAATGAAGTCTCACTTCCCCCCAGTAAAAGGGCCATCTGAAAAAAGTGTAAAATCCAGAAAGGCAGGACAGGCCATGGAGAACTGGTAGCCTTGTTATGCTGATGGGCAGGATGTAAATTGCCAACAGCCACTCTGGAGAAGTGTATGGTGTTTCCTGAAACATCTAAAAAACAAAGCAACAGAGCCTAGGGCACTTCCACTTATGGTCCTATAGCTTAGGGAAATTAAAATCAAAAAGCACAGTCACCCCAAATGTTGGGACGGCTCTGTTTACAAGAACCTAGTTTACGGTACAAGTTCAATATCGCAGAAAGTGAAAAATGGATAAAGAAGTTGTGGTACTTACGTACAATGTAATATCACTCAGCAATGAAATGTATGTCATCAGGCCCGTAGCAGCATAATGAGTGGATTCAGGTATGATGATTCTAACTGAAAAAAGTCACACAGAAAAAGAAACATCATAAGATATCACTAATACACGGAATGTAAACTTGGCTACACAGGAACTGAATTACAAAACAGAACAGGGTCTCAAATTTAGAAAACCAACTTATGCTTGCTTAAGGGGAAAGGTGAGTTGGGGTGCTGCATAAAACCAGAGATTGAAATGAGCACAGATAAATTTCCTTAAGCCAAATATGGAATAGACAAGAGCTACTCCTTGCTCAACCAAATGGATTAAACACCCCATATTAAATGCCTAAGAATGTACCTGACTAGTAAGTATCTTAAAACCTATGGATTGCTATGTCTCTGAAAGAGAATCAAGCGTGTGTACAGGGGCATAAACGCAGCAGTGATAGGATTGGAGAGGTTCGGTGAGCAAATGAAGACCTTTTGAAGTCATATTGCATGGTACCCATTCCACGGGTCTCAACTCTCCAGGTTTAAGGTATTCTTCCTTCAGCTAAAACATGCATGTGGAACCCAGAGTATGATCAACCGTGTGATCGGGAGACGTGTTCAAATATGTCTCAGTTTTCGTCCCCTGGTACTTGGGTGCAACATTCCAGAAGCTTTACTAACACTCTTCCGACTTGGAGAGTCAGTGCCTTTAACCTCCTGTTTGGCCCAGTTTGCAATTTTTGCGGAAGATGAACAGGAATAGGGAGAACCAATGAGAGACTAGCTGGAGGTGTCTGGACGGGCAAATTTAACTCTCACTTCCCACCAGGAAGAGGAATTAACCAAAGGCTCAGCATGCCGTGTCGGAGCCAGATTAGGGCCTGAAGGAATCCTGCGGTGTTGCGGCCAGCTCTCAAGAAAGCGAGTTGAAGAAAGGAGCTCAGGGGCACTGTAATTCACAAACCTGCAGAGTTATGAATGACAGCTATCGTCCAAAAATATACTGAAGTAAGGCTGCCAAGAGGACTTGAAAGCGGGGCAGAATTGCAGGAAACCGATTTCAGGAGGTAGACTGGAATTGCATTTAAAGCACAGGAAAAGAGGCAGAACGTTGACAATGATGCACTTGGCCAAAAAGGGCGTATGCGTTTTTTCCTGAATATAGTCAGGAAATACGCATACGCCCTTTTTGGCCAACCAAGCAAGCTTGCAAAATATATCTGCACTACATGAAGTGTCACTTCCCCGCGGTCCAAACGACCATCTGAAAAAAGTGTAAAATCCAGAAAGGCAGGACAGGCCATGGAGAACTGGGTGCCCTGTTATGCTGATGGTGGGGATGTAAATTGCCAACAGCCACTTGGGAGAAGTGTATGGTGTTTCCTGAAACATCTAAAAAACAAAGCAACAGAGCCTAGGGACTTCCACTTATGGTCCTATAGCTTAGGGAAATTAAAATCAAAAAGACACAGCCACCCCAAAATTTGGGACGGCTCTGTTTACAAGAACCTCATTTACGGTACAAGTTCAATATCGCGGAAAGTGAAAAATGGATAAAGAAGTTGTGGTACTTACGTACAACGCAATATCACTCAGCAATGAAATCTATGTCATCAGGCCCATAGCAGCATAATGAGTGGATTCAAGTATGATGATTCTAACTGAAATAAGTCACACAGGAAAAGAAACATCATAAGATATCACTAATACACGGAATGTAAACTTGGCTACACAGGAACTGAATTACAAAACAGAACAGGGTCTCAAATTTAGAAAACCAACTTACGCTTGCTTAAGGGGAAAGGTGAGTTGGGGTGCTGCATAAAACAAGAGATTGAAATGCGCACAGATAAAGTTCCTTAAGCCATATATGGAATAGACAAGAGCTACTCCTTGCTCAACGAAATGGACTCAACACCCCATATTAAACGCCTAAGAATGTACCTGACTAGCAAGTATCTAAAAACCTATGGATTGCTATGTCTCTGAAAGAGAATCAAGCGTGTGTACAGGGGCATAAACACAGCAGTGATAACATTGGAGAGGTTCGGTGAGCAAATGAAGAACCTCTGAAGTCATATTGCATGGTACCCATTCCACGGGTCTCAACTCTCCAGGTTTAAGGTATTCTTCCTTCAGCTAAAACATGCATGTGGAACCCAGAGTATGATCAACCATGTGATCGGGAGACGTGTTCAAATATATCTCAGTTCTCGGCCCCTGGTACTCGGGTGCAACATTCCAGACGCTTTACTAACACTCTCCCGACTTGGACAGTCAGTGCCTTTAACCTCATATTTGGTCCAGTTTGCAATCTCTGCGGAAGATGAACAGGAATAGGGAGAACCAATGAGAGACTAGCTGGAGGTTTCTGGACGGGCAAATTTAACTCTCATTTCCCACCAGGAAGAGGAATTAACCAAAGGCTCAGCGTGCCATGCTGGAACCAGATTAGAGCCTGAAGCAACACTGCGGTGATGCGGCCAGCTCACAAGAAAGCGAGTTGAAGAGAGGAGCTCAGGGGCACTGTATTTCACAAACCTGCAGAGTTATAAATGACAGCTTTCGTCCAAAAATATACTGCAGTAAGGCTGCCAAGAGGAATTGAAAGCGGGGCAGAATTGCAGGAAACCGATTTCAGGAGGTAGACTGGAATTGCATTTAAAGCATAGGAAAAGAGGCAGAACGTCCACAATGATGCACTTGGCCAAAAAGGCCGTATGCGTTTTTTCCTGAATATATTCAGGAAAAAACGCATACGGCCTTTTTGGCCAACCAAGCAAGCTTGCAAAGGAAATCTGCACTACAATGAAGTCTCACTTCCCCCAAGTCAAAAGGGCCATCTGAAAAAAGTGTAAAATCCAGAAAGGCAGGACAGGCGATGGAGAACTGGGAGCGTTGTTATGCTGATGGGTGGGATGTAAATTGTCAACAGCCACTGGGGAGAAGTGTATGGTGTTTTCTGAAACATCTAAAAAACAAAGCAACAGAGCCTAGGGCACTTCCACTTATGGTCCTATAGCTTAGGGAAATTAAAATCAAAAAGACACAGCCACCCCAAAGTTTGGGACTGCTCTGTTTACAAGAACCTCGTTTTCGGTACAAGTTCAATATCGCAGAAAGTGAAAAATGGATAAAGAAGTTGTGGAACATACGTACAATGCAATATCACTCAGCAATGAAATCTATGTCATCAGGCCCGTAGCAGCATAATGAGTGGATTCAGGTATAATGACTCTAACTGAAATAAGTTACACAGAAAAAGGAACATCATAAGATATCACTAATACACGGAATGTAAACTTGGCTACACAGGAACTGAATTCCAAAACAGAACAGGGTCTCAAATTTAGAAAACCAACTTATGCTTGCTTAAGGAGAAAGGTGAGTTGGTGCGCTGCATAAAACCAGAGATTGAAATGAGCACAGATAAAGTGCCTTAAGCCAAATATTGAATAGACAAGAGCTACTCCTTGCTGAACGAAATGAACTCAACACCCCATATTAAACGCCTGAGAATGTACCTGACTAGTAAGTATCTTAAAACCTATGGATTGCTATGTCTCTGAAAGAGAATCAAGCATGTGTACAGGGGCATAAACGCAGCAGTGATAACATTGGTGAAGTTCGGTGAGCAAATGAAGACCACTTGAAGTCATATTGCATGGTACCCATTCCATGCGTCTCAACTCTCCAGGTTTAAGGTATTCTTCCTTCAGCTAAAACATGCATGTGGAAACCAGAGTATGATCAACCATGTGATTGGGAGACGTGTTCAAATATGTCATTTCTCGGTCCCTGGTACTCGGGTGTAGCATTCCAGTCGTTTTACTAACACTCTCCTGACTTGGAGAGTCAGTGCCTTTAACCTCCTGTTTGCCCCAGTTTGCAATTTCTGCGGAAGATGAACAGGAATAGGGAGAACCAATGAGAGACTAGCTGGAGGTTTCTGGACGGGCAAATTTAACTCTCATTTCCCACCAGGAAGAGGAATTAACCAAAGCCTCAGTGTCCCGTGCCGGAACCAGATTAGGGCCTGAAGCAATCCTGCGGTGTTGCGGCCAGCTCACAAGAAAGCGAGTTGAAGAAAGGAGCTCAGGGGCACTGTAATTCACAAACCTGCAGAGTTATAAATGACAGCTATCGTCCAAAAATATACTGAAGTAAGGCTGCCAAGAGGTCTCGAATGCGGGGCAGAATTGCAAGAAACCGATCTCAGGAGGTAGAGTGGAATTGCATTTAAAGCATAGGAAAAGAGGCAGAACGTCCACAATGATGCACTTGGCCAAAAAGGGCGTATGCGTTTTTTCCTGAATATATTCAGGGAAAAACGCATACGCCCTTTTTGGCCAACCAAGCAAACTTGCAAAGGAAATCTGCAATACAATGAAGTCTCACTTCCCCCCAGTAAAAGGGCCATCTGAAAAAAGTGTAAAATCCAGAAAGGCAGGACAGGCCATGGAGAACTGGTAGCCTTGTTATGCTGATGGGCAGGATGTAAATTGCCAACAGCCACTCTGGAGAAGTGTATGGTGTTTCCTGAAACATCTAAAAAACAAAGCAACAGAGCCTAGGGCACTTCCACTTATGGTCCTATAGCTTAGGGAAATTAAAATCAAAAAGACACAGTCACCCCAAATGTTGGGACGGCTCTGTTTACAAGAACCTAGTTTACGGTACAAGTTCAATATCGCAGAAAGTGAAAAATGGATAAAGAAGTTGTGGTACTTACGTACAATGCAATATCACTCAGCAATGAAATCTATGTCATCAGGCCCGTAGCAGCATAATGAGTGGATTCAGGTATGATGATTCTAACTGAAAAAAGTCACACAGAAAAAGAAACATCATAAGATATCACTAATACACGGAATGTAAGCTTGGCTACACAGGAACAGAATTACAAAACAGAACAGGGTCTCAAATTTAGAAAACCAACTTATGCTTGCTTAAGGGGAAAGGTGAGTTGGGGTGCTGCATAAAACCAGAGATTGAAATGAGCACAGATAAATTTCCTTAAGCCAAATATGGAATAGACAAGAGCTACTCCTTGCTCAACCAAATGGATTAAACACCCCATATTAAATGCCTAAGAATGTACCTGACTAGTAAGTATCTTAAAACCTATGGATTGCTATGTCTCCGAAAGAGAATCAAGCGTGTGTACAGGGGCATAAACGCAGCAGTGATAGGATTGGAGAGGTTCGGTGAGCAAATGAAGACCTTTTGAAGTCATATTGCATGGTACCCATTCCACGGGTCTCAACTCTCCAGGTTTAAGGTATTCTTCCTTCAGCTAAAACATGCATGTGGAACCCAGAGTATGATCAACCGTGTGATCGGGAGACGTGTTCAAATATGTCTCAGTTTTCGTCCCCTGGTACTTGGGTGCAACATTCCAGAAGCTTTACTAACACTCTGCCAACTTGGAGAGTCAGTGCCTTTAACCTCCTGTTTGGCCCAGTTTGCAATTTTTGCGGAAGATGAACAGGAATAGGGAGAACCAATGAGAGACTAGCTGGAGGTGTCTGGACGGGCAAATTTAACTCTCACTTCCCACCAGGAAGAGGAATTAATCAAAGGCTCAGCATGCCATGTCGGAGCCAGATTAGGGCCTGAAGGAATCCTGCGGTCTTGCGGCCAGCTCTCAAGAAAGCGAGTTGAAGAAAGGAGCTCAGGGGCACTGTAATTCACAAACCTGCAGAGTTATGAATGACAGCTATCGTCCAAAAATATACTGAAGTAAGGCTGCCAAGAGGACTTGAAAGCGGGGCAGAATTGCAGGAAACCGATTTCAGGAGGTAGACTGGAATTGCATTTAAAGCACAGGAAAAGAGGCAGAACGTTGACAATGATGCACTTGGCCAAAAAGGGCGTATGCGTTTTTTCCTGAATATAGTCAAGAAATACGCATACGCCCTTTTTGGCCAACCAAGCAAGCTTGCAAAATATATCTGCACTACATGAAGTCTCACTTCCCCGCGGTCCAAAGGGCCATCTGAAAAAAGTGTAAAATCCAGAAAGGCAGGACAGGCCATGGAGAACTGGGTGCCCTGTTATGCTGATGGTGGGGATGTAAATTGCCAACAGCCACTTGGGAGAAGTGTATGGTGTTTCCTGAAACATCTAAAAAACAAAGCAACAGAGCCTAGGGACTTCCACTTATGGTCCTATAGCTTAGGGAAATTAAAATCAAAAAGACACAGCCACCCCAAAATTTGGGACGGCTCTGTTTACAAGAACCTCATTTACGGTACAAGTTCAATATCGCGGAAAGTGAAAAATGGATAAAGAAGTTGTGGTACTTACGTACAACGCAATATCACTCAGCAATGAAATCTATGTCATCAGGCCCGTAGCAGCATAATGAGTGGATTCAAGTATGATGATTCTAACTGAAATAAGTCACACAGAAAAAGAAACATCATAAGATATCACTAATACACGGAATGTAAACTTGGCTACACAGGAACTGAATTACAAAACAGAACAGGGTCTCAAATTTAGAAAACCAACTTACACTTGCTTAAGGGGAAAGGTGAGTTGGGGTGCTGCATAAAACAAGAGATTGAAATGCGCACAGATAAAGTTCCTTAAGCCATATATGGAATAGACAAGAGCTACTCCTTGCTCAACGAAATGGACTCAACACCCTATATTAAACGCCTAAGAATGTACCTGACTAGCAAGTATCTTAAAACCTATGGATTGCTATGTCTCCGAAAGAGAATCAAGCATGTGTTCAGGGGCATAAATGCAGCAGTGATAGGATTGGAGAGGTTCGGTGAGCAAATGAAGAACCTCTGAAGTCATATTGCATGGTACCCATTCCACGGGTCTCAACTCTCCTGGTTTAAGGTACTCTTCCTTCAGCTAAAACATGCATGTGGAACCTAGAGTATGATCAACCGTTTGATCGCGAGACATGTTCAAATTTGTCTCAGTTTTCGTCCCCTGGTACTCGGGTGCAACATTCCGGATGCTTTACTAAGACTCTCCCGACTTGGAGAGTCAGTGCCTTTAACCTCATATTTGTCCCAGTTTGCAATCTCTGTGGAAGATGAACAGGAATAGGGAGAACCAATGAGAGACTAGCTGGAGATGTCTGGATGGGCAAATTTAACTCTCATTTCCCACCAGGAAGAGGAATTAACCAAAGGCACAGCATGCCGTGCTGGAATCAGATTAGGACCTGAAGCAATCCTGCGGTGTTGCGGCCAGCTCACAGGAAAGCGAGCTGAAGAAAGGAGATCAGGGGCACTGTAATTCACAAACCTGCAGAGTTATAAATGCCAGCTATCGTCCAAAAATATACTGAAGTAAGGCTGCCAAGAGGACTTGAAAGCGGGGCAGAATTGCAGGAAACCAATTTCAGGAGGTAGACTGGAATTGCATTTAAAGCATAGGAAAAGAGGCAGAACGTCCACAATGATGCACTTGGCCAAAAAGGGCGTATGCGTTTCTTCCTGAATATATTCAGGAAAAAACGCATACGCACTTTTTGGCCAACCAAGCAAGCTTGCAAAGGAAATCTGCTCTACAATGAAGTCTCACTTCCCCCCGGTCAAAAGGGCCATCTGAAAAAAGTGTTAAATCCAGAAAGGCAGGACAGGCCATGGAGAACTGGGAGCCTTGTTATACTGATGGGCGGGATATAAATTGCCAACAGCCACTCTGGAGAAGTGTATGGTGTTTCCTGAAACACCTAAAAAACAAAGCAACAGAGCCTAGGGCACTTCCACTTATGGTCCTATAGCTTAGGGAAATTAAAATCAAAAAGACACAGCCACCCCAAAATTTGGGACGGCTCTGTTTACAAGAACCTTGTTTACGGTACAAGTTCAATATCGCAGAAAGTGAAAAATGGATAAAGAAGTTGTGGTACTTATGTACAATGCAATATCACTCAGCAATGAAATCTATGTCATCAGGCCCGTAGCAGCATAAGGAGTGGATTCAGGTATGATGATTCTAACTGAAATAAGTCACACAGAAAAAGAAACATCATAAGATATCACTAATACACGGAATGAAACTTGGCTACACAGGAACTGAATTACAAAACAGAACAGGGTCTCAAATTTAGAAAACCAACTTATGCTTGCTTAAGGGGAAAGGTGAGTTGGGGTGCTGCATAAAACGAGAGATTGAAATGAGCACAGATAAATTTCCCTAAGCCAAATATGGAATAGACAAGAGCTACTCCTTGCTCAACCAAATGGATTAAACACCCCATATTAAAGGCCTAAGAATGTACCTGACTACTAAGTATCTTAAAACCTATGGATTGCTATGTCTCCGAAAGAGAATCAAGCATGTGTACAGGGGCATAAACGCAGCAGTGATAGGATTGGAGAGGTTCGGTGAGCAAATGAAGACCTTTTGAAGTCATATTGCATGGTACCCATTCCACGGGTCTCAACTCTCCAGGTTTAAGGTATTCTTCCTTCAGCTAAAACATGCATGTGGAAACCAGAGTATGATCAACCGTGTGATCGGGAGACGTGTTCAAATATGTCTCAGTTTTCGTCCCCTGGTACTCAGGTGCAACATTCCAGAAGCTTTACTACCACTCTCCCAACTTGGAGAGTCAGTGCCTTTAACCTCCTGTTTGGCCCAGTTTGCAATTTTGGCGGAAGATGAACAGGAATAGGGAGAACCAATGAGAGACTAGCTGGAGGTGTCTGGACGGGCAAATTTAACTCTCATTTCCCACCAGGAAGAGGAAATAACCAAAGGCTCAGCATGCCGTGTCGGAGCCAGATTAGGGCCTGAAGGAATCCTGCGGTGTTGCGGCCAGCTCACAAGAAAGCGAGTTGAAGAAAGGAGCTCAGGGACAATGTAATTCACAAACCTGTAGACTTATAAATGACAGCTATCGTCCAAAAGTATACTGAAGTAAGGCTGCCAAGAGGACTTGAAAGCGGGGCAGAATTGCAGGAAACCGATTTCAGGAGGTAGACTGGAATTGCATTTCAAGCATAGGAAAATAGGCAGAACGTCCACAATGATGCACTTGGCCAAAAAGGGCGTATGCGTTTTTTCCTGAATATATTCAGGAAAAAACGCATACGCCCTTTTTGGCCAACCAAGCAAGCTTGCAAAGGAAATCTGAACTACAATGAAGTCTCACTTCCCCCCGGTCAAAAGGGCCCTTTGAAAAAAGTATAAAATCCAGAAAGGCAGGACAGTCCATGGAGAACTGGGAGTCTGGTTATGCTGATGGGCGGGATGTAAATTGCCAACAGCCACTCTGTAGAAGTGTATGGTGTTTCCTGAAACATCTAAAAAACAAAGCAACAGAGCCTAGGGCACTTCCACTTATGGTCCTATAGCTTAGGGAAATTAAAATCAAAAAGACACAGCCACCCCAAAGTTTGGGATGGCTCTGTATACAAGAACCTCATTTAGGGTACAAGTTCAATACCGCAGAAAGCGAAAAATGGATAAAGAAGTTGTGGTACTTATGTACAATGCAATATCACTCAGCAATGAAATCTATGTACTCAGGCCCGTAGCAGCATAATGAGTGGATTCAGGTATGATGGTTCTAACTGAAATAAGTCACACAGAAACAGAAACATCATAAGATATCACTAATACACGGAATGTAAACTTTGCTACACAGGAACTGAATTACAAAACAGAACAGGGTCTCAAATTTAGAAAACCAACTTATGCTTGCTTAAGGGGAAAGGTGAGTTGGGGTGCTGCATAAAACCAGAGATTGAAATGAGCACAGATAAAATTCCTTAAGCCAAATATGGAATAGACAAGAGCTACTCCTTGCTCAAAGAAATGGAGTCAACATCCCATATTAAACGTCTAAGAATGTACCTCACTAGTAAGTATCTTAAAACCTATGGATGGCTATGTCTGAAAGACAATCAAGCGTGTGTACAGGGGCATAAACACAGCTGTGACAGGATTGGAGAGGTTCAGTGAGCAAATGATGACCCTTTGAAGTCATATTCCATGGTACCCATTCCACGGGTCTCAACTCTCCAGGTTTAAGGTATTCGTCCTTCAGCTAAAACATGCATGTGGAACCCAGAGTATGATCAACCGTGTGATCGGGAGACTTGTTCAAATATTTCTCAGTTTTCGTCCCCTGGTACTAAGGTGCAACATTCCAGACGCTTTACTAACACTCTCCCGACTTGGAGAGTCAGTGCCTTTAACCTCCTGTTTGGCCAAGTTTGCAATTTCTGCGGAAGATGAACAGGAATAGGGAGAACCAATGAGAGACTAGCTGGAGGTGTCTGGACGGGCAAATTTAACTCTCATTTCCCAGCATGAAGAGGAATTAACCAAAGGCTCAGCCTGCTGTGCTTCAACCAGATTAGGGCCTGAAGCAATCCTGCGGTGTTGGGACCAGCTCACAAGAAAGCGAGTTGAAGAAAGGAGCTCAGGGGCACTGTAATTCACAAACCTGCAGAGTTATAAATGAAAACTAACGTCCAAAAATATGTTGAGGTAAGGCAAAGAAGAGGATCTGAATGCAAGATAGAATTGCAAGAAACAGATTTCAAGAGATAGATTGGACTCGTCTTTAACGCACATGAAAAGCGGCAGAATTTCGACAATGATGCAGTTGGCCCAAAAGGGCGTATGCGTTTTTTCCTGATTATATCCAGGAAAAAACGCAGACACACTTTATGGGCAACGAAGCAAGCAAGCAATGCAAATGTGCACAACAAAGAAGTCTCATTTCCCACCGGTCAAAAGGGCCATCCTAAAATATTGTAAAAACCAGAAATGCAGGACAGGCCATGGAGAACAGGGAGCCTTTATACGCTGATGGGCAGTGTGTGAACTGCCGAGAGCCACTCTGGAGAAGTGTATGGTGGTTCCTAAATCATCTAAAAAACAGAGCTACAGAGCATAGGACACTTCCAATCATGGGAGTATATCTAGGGAAGTCTAAAAATCAACAAGACACAAGCACACCACAGTTTAGGGCTACTCTGTTTACAAGAACCTCAACTTCAGTACACCTTAAATATCCCAGGAAAGAGAACAATGGATAAAGAAGATGTGGTACTTATGTACAATGGAATATCTCTTCACCATGAAATCAATGTAATAAGGCTAGTAGAAGGATAAAGAGTGGATTTAGGTCCGATAATACTACTTGAAATAAGTCAAACAGAAAAAGAAACATATCATAAGATATCACTTATAGAGGGAGGGTAAATATGGCTGCACAAGAAATGAATTACAGAACATAACAGTGTCTCACATTTAGAAAACACACTTATGTCAGCTTAAGGGGAAAGGAGAGGTGGGGTGATGCATAAAACCAGAGTTTGAAATTAGCACAGATACCGTTCAATAAACCAAATAGGTATTAGACAAGATCTACACCTTGCTCAATGAACTGGCCTCAACACACCCTATACACCGCAGAGAAATATATCTGAGTAATAAGAATCTTAAAACCCATGTATTGATATATCTCCATAAGGGAATCAAGTGTGTGCAGAGCGGCACAAACACAGCAGTGAAAATGAGCTAAACCCCATTATAGAAATAAATTTTAAAAACAAAACGCAGAAACAATGAAAGAGAGAAAAATTCTTACAAAATTCGCTCAGGGGCTGTGATGCAACCTGGATTGACCACATACAAACCCACAGCTGGATAAGACATAAGGCTGGACACTTGGGGCTGAGAGGATTGGTGAGCTTTGGTGAGCAACTGCCAAAAGTTTAATGCAATACTTCATGCGACTCATTCCAAGGGTCCCAACACTCCAGGTTGAAGGGAATCTTCCTACAGCTAAACCATGCTTGGGAAACCCAGCGACTGGTATACCATATGATCGGGAAACGTTTCTAAAACGCACCTCATTTTTCCTCTCCTGGGTCTCCGGATCGACATTCCAGCCACTTTACTAACAACATCCCCACATGGAGAGTCAATGCCTTTAAGTTCTGGTATCGCACAGTCTGCAGTTAGTGCGGAGGATGAATGGGAATAGGGGGAACCAGTGAGAAACTAGCAATAGCGGTTTCAATGGGCACATGTCACTCTAATTTCACATCAGTAAGAAGAATTAACCAAAGGCACAGCAAGGTGCCCCAGAAGAAGAATAGGGCCTAAAGAAATCCTGTGGTTATGAGGCAAGATCACAAAAATAAGAGCTGAAAAATGGAGTTAAGTGCCACTGCAATTCAAAAACCTGCAGAGTTATAAACGCCAACTATTTTCAAAAACTATATTGAGGTAAGACTATGAAGAGGCATTGAAAGCAAGGCAGAATTGCAGGAAACCGATTTCAGGAGGTAGACTGGAATTGCATTTAAAGCATAGGAAAAAGGCAGAAGGTCGACAATGATGCACTTGGCCAAAAAGTGCGTATGCGTTTTTTCCTGAATATATTTAGGAAAAAACGCACATGCCATTTTTGGCCAACCAAGCAAGCTTGCAAAGGAAATCTGCACTACAATGAAGTCTCACTTCCCCCCGGTCAAAAGGGTCATCTGAAAAAGTGTAAAATCCAGAAAGGCAGGACAGGCCATGGAGAACTGGGAGCCTTGTTATGCTGATGGGTGGGATGTAAATTGCCCACAGCCACTCGGGAGAAGTGTATGTGTTTCCTGAAACATCTAAAAATCAAAGCAACAGAGCCTAGGGCACTTCCACTTATAGTCCTATAGCTTAGGGAAATTAAAATCAAAAAGACACAGCCACCCCAAAGTTTGGGACTGCTCTGTTTACAAGAACCTCGTTTACGGTACAAGTTCAATATAGCAGAAAGTGAAAAATGGATAAAGAAGTTGTGGAACATACGTACAATGCAATATCACTCAGCAATGAAATCTATGTCATCAGGCCCGTAGCAGCATAATGAATGGATTCAGGTACAATGATTCTAACTGAAATAAGTTACACAGAAAAAGGAACATCATAAGATATCACTAATACACGGAATGTAAACTTGGCTACACAGGAACTGAATTCCAAAACAGAACAGGGTCTCAAATTTAGAAAACCAACTTATGCTTGCTTAAGGAGAAAGGTGAGTTGGTGCGCTGCATAAAACCAGAGATTGAAATGAGCACAGATAAAGTGCCTTAAGCCAAATATTGAATAGACAAGAGCTACTCCTTGCTGAACGATATGAACTCAACACCCCATATTAAACGCCTGAGAATGTACCTGACTAGTAAGTATCTTAAAACCTATGGATTGCTATGTCTCTGAAAGAGAATCAAGCGTGTGTACAGGGGCATAAACGCAGCAGTGATAACATTGGTGAAGTTCGGTGAGCAAATGAAGACCACTTGAAGTCATATTGCATGGTACCCATTCCATGCGTCTCAACTCTCCAGGTTTAAGGTATTCTTCCTTCAGCTAAAACATGCATGTGGAAACCAGAGTATGATCAACCATGTGATTGGGAGACGTGTTCAAATATGTCATTTCTCGGTCCCTGGTACTCGGGTGTAGCATTCCAGTCGTTTTACTAACACTCTCCTGACTTGGAGAGTCAGTGCCTTTAACCTCCTGTTTGCCCCAGTTTGCAATTTCTGCGGAAGATGATCAGGAATAGGGAGAACCAATGAGAGACTAGCTGGAGGTTTCTGGACGGGCAAATTTAACTCTCATTTCCCACCAGGAAGAGGAATTAACCAAAGCCTCAGTGTCCCGTGCCGGAACCAGATTAGGGCCTGAAGCAATCCTGCGGTGTTGCGGCCAGCTCACAAGAAAGCGAGTTGAAGAAAGGAGCTCAGGGGCACTGTAATTCACAAACATGCAGAGTTATAAATGACAGCTATCGTCCAAAAATATACTGAAGTAAGGCTGCCAAGAGGTCTCGAATGCGGGGCAGAATTGCAAGAAACCGATCTCAGGAGGTAGACTGGAATTGCATTTAAAGCATAGGAAAAGAGGCAGAACGTCCACAATGATGCACTTGGCCAAAAAGGGCGTATGCGTTTTTTCCTGAATATATTCAGGGAAAAACGCATACGCCCTTTTTGGCCAACCAAGCAAACTTGCAAAGGAAATCTGCAATACAATGAAGTCTCACTTCCCCCCAGTAAAAGGGCCATCTGAAAAAAGTGTAAAATCCAGAAAGGCAGGACAGGCCACGGAGAACTGGTAGCCTTGTTATGCTGATGGGCAGGATGTAAATTGCCAACAGCCACTCTGGAGAAGTGTATGGTGTTTCCTGAAACATCTAAAAAACAAAGCAACAGAGCCTAGGGCACTTCCACTTATGGTCCTATAGCTTAGGGAAATTAAAATCAAAAAGCACAGTCACCCCAAATGTTGGGACGGCTCTGTTTACAAGAACCTAGTTTACGGTACAAGTTCAATATCGCAGAAAGTGAAAAATGGATAAAGAAGTTGTGGTACTTACGTACAATGCAATATCACTCAGCAATGAAATCTATGTCATCAGGCCCGTAGCAGCATAATGAGTGGATTCAGGTATGATGATTCTAACTGAAAAAAGTCACACAGAAAAAGAAACATCATAAGATATCACTAATACACGGAATGTAAACTTGGCTACACAGGAACTGAATTACAAAACAGAACAGGGTCTCAAATTTAGAAAACCAACTTATGCTTGCTTAAGGGGAAATGTGAGTTTGGGTGCTGCATAAAACCAGAGATTGAAATGAGCACAGATAAATTTCCTTAAGCCAAATATGGAATAGACAAGAGCTACTCCTTGCTCAACCAAATGGATTAAACACCCCATATTAAATGCCTAAGAATGTACCTGACTAGTAAGTATCTTAAAACCTATGGATTGCTATGTCTCCGAAAGAGAATCAAGCGTGTGTACAGGGGCATAAACGCAGCAGTGATAGGATTGGAGAGGTTCGGTGAGCAAATGAAGACCTTTTGAAGTCATATTGCATGGTACCCATTCCACGGGTCTCAACTCTCCAGGTTTAAGGTATTCTTCCTTCAGCTAAAACATGCATGTGGAACCCAGAGTATGATCAACCGTGTGATGGGGAGACGTGTTCAAATATGTCTCAGTTTTCGTCCCCTGGTACTCGGGTGCAACATTCCAGAAGCTTTACTAACACTCTTCCGACTTGGAGAGTCAGTGCCTTTAACCTCCTGTTTGGCCCAGTTTGCAATTTTTGCGGAAGATGAACAGGAATAGGGAGAACCAATGAGAGACTAGCTGGAGGTGTCTGGACGGGCAAATTTAACTCTCACTTCCCACCAGGAAGAGGAATTAACCAAAGGCTCAGCATGCCGTGTCGGAGCCAGATTAGGGCCTGAAGGAATCCTGCGGTGTTGCGGCCAGCTCTCAAGAAAGCGAGTTGAAGAAAGGAGCTCAGGGGCACTGTAATTCACAAACCTGCAGAGTTATGAATGACAGCTATCGTCCAAAAATATACTGAAGTAAGGCTGCCAAGAGGACTTGAAAGCGGGGCAGAATTGCAGGAAACCGATTTCAGGAGGTAGACTGGAATTGCATTTAAAGCACAGGAAAAGAGGCAGAACGTTGACAATGATGCACTTGGCCAAAAAGGGCGTATGCGTTTTTTCCTGAATATAGTCAGGAAATACGCATACGCCCTTTTTGGCCAACCAAGCAAGCTTGCAAAATATATCTGCACTACATGAAGTGTCACTTCCCCGCGGTCCAAACGACCATCTGAAAAAAGTGTAAAATCCAGAAAGGCAGGACAGCCCATGGAGAAATGGGAGCCTTGTTATGCTGATGGGCGGGATGTAAATTGCCAACAGCGACTCGGGAGAAGTGTATGGTGTTTCCTGAAACATCTAAAAACCAAAGCAGCAGAGCCTAGTGCACTTCCACTTATGGTCCTATAGCTTAGGGAAATTAAAATCAAAAAGACACAGGCACCCCAAAGTTGGGGACGGCTCTGTTTACAAGAACCTCGTTTATGGTACAAGTTCAATATCGCAGAAAGTAAAAAATGGATAAAGAAGTTGTGGTACTTACGTACAATGCAATATCACTCAGCAATTTAATCTATGTCATCAGGCCCGTAGCAGCATAATGAGTGGATTCAGGTATGATGATTCTAACTGAAATAACTCACACAGAAAAAGAAACATCATAAGATATCACTAATACACAGAATGTAAACTTGGCTATACAGGAACTGAATTACAAAACAGAACAGGGTCTCAAATTTAGAAAACCAACTTTTGCTTGCTTAATGGGAAAGGTGATTTGGGGTGCTGCATAAAACCAGAGATTGAAATGAGCACAGATAAAGTTCCTTAAGCCAAATATGGAATAGACAAGGGTTACTCCTTGCTCAGTGAAATGGACTCAACACCCCATATTAAACGCCTGAGAATGTACCTTACTCGTAAGTATCTTAAAACGTATGGATTGCTATGTCTCCGAAAGAAAATCAAGCATGTGTACAGGGGCATAAACGCAGCAATGATAGGATTGGAGATGTTCGGCGAGCAAATGAAGACCCTTTGTGGTCATATTGCATGGTACCCATTCACGGGCCTCAACTCTCCAGGTTTAAGGTATTCTTCCTTCAGCTAAAACATGCAAGTGGAACACTGATTATGATCAACCGTGTGATAGGGAGACGTGTTCAACTATGTCTCAGTTTTCGTACCCTGGTACTCGGGTGCAACATTCCATACGCTTTACTAACACTCTCCCAACTTGGAGAGTCAGTGCCTTTAACCTCGTGTTTGGCCCAGTTTGCTATTTCTGAGGAAGATGAACAGGAATAGGGTTAACCAATGAGAGACTAGCTGGAGGTGTCTGGACGGGCAAATTTAACTCTCATTTCCCACCAGGAAGAGGAATTTACCAAAGGCTCAGCGTGCCGTGCCGGAACCACATTAGGGCCTGAAGCTATCCTGCCGTGTTGCGGAGAGCTCACAGGAAAGCGAGTTGAAGAAAGGAGCTCAGGGGCACTGTAATTCACAAACCTGCAGATTTATAAATGACAGCTATCGTACAAAAATATACTGAAGTAAGGCTGCCAAGAGGACTTGAAAGCGGAGCAGAATTGCAGGAAACCGATTTCAGGAGGTAGACTGGAATTGTGTTTAAAGCATAGGAAAAGAGGCAGAACGTCCACAATGATGCACTGGCCAAACAGGGCATATGCGTTTTTTCCTGAATATATTCAGGAAAAAACGCATATGCCCTTTTTGGCCAACCAAGCTAGCTTGCAAAGGAAATCTGCACTACAATGAAGTCTCACTTCCCCCCTGGTCAAAAGGGCCATCTGAAAAAAATGTAAAATCCAGAAAGGCAGGACAGGCCATGGAGAACTGGGAGCCTTGTTATGCTGATGGGCGGGATGTAAATTGCCAACAGCAACTCGGGAGAAGTGTATGGTGTTTCCTGAAACATCTAAAAAACAAAGCAACAGAGCCTAGGGCACTTTCAATTATGGTCCTATAGCTTAGGGAAATTAAAATCAAAAAGACACAGCCACCCCAAAGTTTGGGACGGCTCTGTTTACAAGAACCTCGTTTATGGTACAAGTTCAATATCGCAGAAAGTGAAAAATGGATAAAGAATTTGTGGTACTTACGTACAATGCAATATCACTCAGCAATGAAATCTATGTCATCAGGCCCAGAGCAGCATAATGAGTGGATTCAGGTATGATGATTCTAACTGAAATAAGTCACACAGAAAAAGAAACATCATAAGATATCACTAATACACGGAATGTAAACTTGGCTACTTAGGAACTGAATTACAAAACAGAACGGGGTCTCAAACTGAGAAAACCAACTTATGCTTGCTTAAGTGGAAAGGTGAGTTGGGGTGCTGCATAAAACCAGAGATTGAAATGAGCACAGATAAAGTTCCTTAAGCCAAATATGGAATAGACAAGAGCTACTCCTTGCTCAACGAAATGGACTCAACACCCCATATTAAACGCCTAAGAATGTACCTGACTAGTAAATATCTTAAAACCTATGGATTGCTATGTCTCCGAAAGAGAATCAAGCATGTGTACAGGGGCATAAACTCAGCAGTGATAGGATTGGAGAGGTTCGGTGAGCAAATGAAGACCCTTTGAAGTCATATTGCATGGTACCCATTCCACGGGTCTCAACTCTCCAGGTTTAAGGTATAGTTCCTTCAGCTAAAACATGCATGTGGAACCCAGAGTATGATCAACTGTGTGATCGGGAGACGTGTTCAAATATGTCTCAGTTTTCGTCCCCTGGTACTCGGATGCAACATTCCAGACGCTTTACTAACACTCTCCTGACTTGGAGAGTCAGTGCCTTTAAACTCCTGTTTGGCCCAGTTTGCAATTTCTGTGGAAGATGAACAGGAAAAGGGAGAACAAATGAGAGACTAGCTGGAGGTGTCTGGACGGGCAAATTTAACTCTCATTTCCCACCAGGAAGAGGAATTAATGAAAGGCTCAGCGTGCCATGCCGGAACCAGATTAAGGCCTGAAGCAATCCTGCGGGGTTGCGGCCAGCTCACAAGAAAGCGAGTTGAAGAAAGGAGCTCATGGGCACTGTAATTCACAAACCTGCAGAGTTATAAATGACAGCTATCGTCCAAAAATATACTGAAGTAAGGCTGCCAAGAGGACTTGAAAGAGCGGCAGAATTGCAGGAAACCGATTTCAGGAGGTAGACTGGAATTGCATATAAAGCATAGGAAAAGAGGCAGAACGTCCACAATGATGCACTTGGCCAAAAAGTGCGTATGCGTTTTTTCCTGCATATATTTACGAAAAAACGCGTACTCCCTTTTTGGCCAACCAAGCAGGCTTGCAAAGGAAATCTGCACAACAATGAAGTCTCACTTCCCCCAGGTCAAAAGGGCCATCTGAAAAAAGTGTAAAATCCAGAAAGGCAGGACAGGCCATGGAGAACTGGGTGCCCTGTTATGCTGATGGTGGGGATGTAAATTGCCAACAGCCACTTGGGAGAAGTGTATGGTGTTTCCTGAAACATCTAAAAAACAAAGCAACAGAGCCTAGGGCACTTCCACTTATGGTCCTATAGCTTAGGGAAATTAAAATCAAAAAGACACAACCAACCCAAAGTTTGGGACGGCTCTCTTTACAGGAACCTCGTTTACAGGACAAGGTCATTATCGCAGAAAATGAAAAATGGATAAAGAAGTTGTGGTACTTACGTACAATGCAATATCACGCAGCAATGAAATCTATGTCATCAGGCCCGTTGCAGCATAATGAGTCGATTCAGGTATGATGATTCTAACTGAAATAAGTCACACAGAAAAAGAAACATCATAAGATATCACTAATACACGGAATGTAAACTTGGCTACACAGGAACTGAATTACAAAACAGAACAGGGTCTCAAATTTAGAAAACCAACTTATGCTTGCTTAAGGGGAAAGGTGAGTTGGGGTACTGCATAAAACCAGAGATTGCAATGAGCACAGATAAAGTTCCTTAAGCCAAATATGGAATAGACAAGAGCTACTCCTTGCTCAACGAAATGGACTCAACACCCCATATTAAACGCCTGAGAATGTACCTGACTAGTAAGTATCTTAAAACCTACGGATGGCTATGTCTCCGAAAGAGAATCAAGCGTGTGTACAGGGGCATAAACGCAGCAGTGATAGGATTGGAGAGGTTCGGTGAGCATATGAAGACCCTTTGAAGTCATATTGCATGGTACCAATTCCACGGGTCTCAACTCTCCAGGTTTAAGGTATTCTTCCTTCAGCTAAAACATGCATGTGGAACCCAGAGTATGATCAACCGTGTGATCGGGAGACGTGTTCAAATATGTCTCAGTTGTCATCCCCTGGTACTGGGGTGCAACATTGCAGACGCTTTATTAACCCTCTCCCGACTTGGAGAGTCAGTGCCTTTAACCTCCTATTTGGCCCAGTTTGCAATTTCTGCGGAAGATGCACAGGAATAGGGAGAACCAATGAGAGACTAGCTGGAGGTGTCTGGACGGGCAAATTTAACTCTCATTTCCCACTAGGAAGAGGAATTAAATAAAGGCTCAGCGTGACGTGCCAAAACCAGATTAGGGCCTGAAGCAATCCTGCGGTGTTTCGGCCAGCTCACAAGAAAGGAAGTTGAAGAAAGGAGCTCAGGGGCACTGTAATTCACAAACCTGCAGAGTTATAAATGACAGCTATCGTCCAAAAATATACTGAAGTAAGGCTGCCAAGAGGACTTGAAATCGGGGCAGAATTGCAGGAAACCGATTTGAGGAGGTAGACTGGAATTGCACTTAAAGCACAGGAAAAGAGGTAGAACGTCGACAAGAATGCACTTGGCCAAAAAGGGCGTATGCGTTTTTTCCTGAATATATTCAGGAAAAAACGCATACGCCCTTTTAGGCCAACCAAGCAAGCTTGCAAAGGAAATCTGCACTACAATGAAGTCTCACTTCCCCCCGATCAAAAGGGCCATCTGAAAAAAGTGTAAAATCCAGAAAGGCAGGACAGGCCATGGAGAACTGGAGGCCTTGTTATGCTGATGGGCAGGATATAAATTGCCAACAGCCACTGTGGAGAAGTGTATGGTGTTTCCTGAAACATCTAAAAAACAAAGCAACAGAGCCAAGGGCACTTCCACTTATGGTCCTATAGCTTAGGGAAATTAAAATCAAAAAGACACAGCCACCCCAAAGTTTGGGACGACTCTGTTTACAAGAACATCATTTACAGTACAAGTTCAATATCACAGAAAGTGAAAAATGGATAAAGAAGTTGTGGTACTTACGTACAAGGCAATATCACTCACCAAAGAAATCTATGACATGAGGCCCATCGCAGCATAATGAGGGGATTCAGGTATGATGATTCTAACTGAAATAAGTCACACAGAAAAAGAAACATCATAAGATATCACTAACACACGGAATGTAAACTTGGCTACACAGGAACTGAATTACAAAACAGAACAGGGTCTCAAATTTAGAAAACCAACTTATGCTTGCTTAAGGGGAAAGGTGAGTTGGGGTGCTGCATAAAACGAGAGATTGAAATGAGCACAGATAAAGTTCCTTAAGCCAAATATGGAATAGACAAGAGCTACTCCTTGCACAATGAAATGGACTCAACACCACATATTAAACGCCTAAGAATGTACCTGACTAGTAAGTATCTTAAAACCTATGGATGGCTATTTCTCCGAAAGAGAATCAAGCGTGTGTACAGGGGCATAAACGCAGCAGTGATAGGATTGGAGAGGTTCGGTGAGCAAATGAAGACCCTTTGAAGTCATATTGCATGGTACCCATTCCACGGGTCTCAACTCTCCAGGTTTAAGGTATTCTTCCTTCAGCTAAAACATGCATGTGGAACCCAGAGTATGATCAACCGTGTGATCGGGAGACGTGTTCAAATATGTCTCAGTTGTCGTCCCCTGGTACTCGGGTGCAACATTCCAGACGCTTTACTAACCCTCTCCCGACTTGGAGAGTCAGTGCCTTTAACCTCCTGTTTGGCCCAGTTTGCAATTTCTGCAGAAGATGAACAGGAATAGGGAGAACCAATGAGAGACTAGCTGCAGGTGTCTGGACGTGCAAATTTAACTCTCATTTCCCACCAGGAAGAGGAATTAACCAAAGGCTCAGCATGCCGTGCCGAAACCAGATTAGAGCCGGAAGCAATCCTGCGGTGTTGCGGCCAGCTCACAAGAAAGCGAGTTGAAGAAAGGAGCTCAGGGACACTGTAATTCACAAACCTGCAGAGTTATAAATGACAGCTATCGTCCAAAAATATACTGAAGTAAGGCTGCCAAGAGGACTTGAAAGCGGGGCAGAATTGCAAGAAACCGATTTCAGGAGGTAGACTGGAATTGCATTGCAAGCATAGGAAAAGAGGCAGAACGTCCACAATGATGCACTTGGCCAAAAAGGGCGTATGCGTTTTTTCCTGAATATATTCAGAAAAAATCGCATACGCGCTTTTTGGCCAACCAAGCAAGCTTGAAAAGGAAATCTGCACTACAATGAAGTCTCACTTCCCCCCGGTCAAAGGGGCCATCTGAAAAAGTGTAAAATCCAGAAAGGCAGGACAGGCCATGGAGAACTGGGAGCCTTGTTATGCTGATGGGCGGGATGTAAATTGCCAACAGCCACTATGGAGAAGTGTATGGTGTTTCCTGAAACATCTAAAAAACAAAGCAACAGAGCCTAGGGCACTTCCACTTATGGTCCTATAGCTTAGGGAAATTAAAATCAATAAGACACAGCCACCCCAAAGTTTGGGACAGCTCTGTTTACAAGAACCTCGTTTACGGTACAAGTTCAATATTGCAGAAAGTGAAAAATGGATAAAGAAGTTGTGGTACTTACGTACAATGCAATATCACTCAGCAATGAAATCTATGTCATCAAGCCCATAGCAGCATAATGAGTGGATTCAGGTATGATGGTTCTAACTGAAATAAGTCACACAGAAAAAGAAACATCATAAGATATCACTAATACAAGGAATGTAAACTTGGCTACACAGGAACTGAATTACAAAACAGAACAGGGTCTCAAATTTAGAAAACCAACTTATGCTTGCTTAAGGGGAAAGGTGAGTTGGGGTGCTGCATAAAACCAGAGATTGAAATGAGCACAGATAAAGTTCCCTAAGCCAAATATGGAATAGACATGAGCTACTCCTTGCTCCACAAAATGGACTCAACACCCCATATTAAACGCCTGAGAACGTACCTGACTAGTAAGTATCTTAAAAGCTATGGATGGCTATGTCTGAAAGAGAATCAAGCGTGTTTACAGGGGCATAAACGCAGCAGTGATAACACTGGAGAGGTTCGGTGAGCAAATGAAGACCCTTTGAAGTCATATTGCATGGTACCCATTCCACGGGTCTCAACTCTCCAGGTTTAAGGTATTCTTCCTTCAGCTAAAACATGCATGTGGAAACCAGAGTATGATCAACCATGTGGTCGGGAGACATGTTCAAATATGTCTCAGTTGTCGTCCCCTGGTACTCGGGTGCAACATTCCGGACGCTTTACTAACCCTCTCCCGACTTGGAGAGTCAGTGCCTTTAACCTCCTGTTTGGCCCAGTTTGCAATTTCTGCGGAAGATGAACAGGAATAGGGAGAACCAATGAGAGACTAGCTGGAGGTGTCTGGACGGGCAAATTTAACTCTCATTTCCCACCAGGAAGAGGAATTAACCAAAGGCTCAGCGCGCCGAGCCGGAACCAGATAAGGGCCTGAAGCAATCGTGCGGTGTTGCGGCCAGCTCACAGGAAAGCGAGTTGAAGAAAGGAGCTCAGGGGCACTGTAATTCACAAACCTACAGAGTTATAAATGACAGCTATCGTCCAAAAATATACTGAAGTAAGGCTGCCAAGAGGACTTGAAAGCGGGGCAGAATTGCAGGAACCCGATTTCAGGAGGTAGACTGGAATTGCATTTAAAGCATAGGAAAAGAGGCAGAACGTCCACAATGATGCACTTGGCCAAAAAGGGCGTATGCGTTTTTTCCTGAATATATTCAGGAAAAAACGCATACGCCCCTTTTGGCCAACCAAGCCAGCTTGCAAAGGAAATCTGCACTACAATGAAGTCTCACTTCCCACCAGTCAAAAGGTCCATCTGAAATAACTGTAAAATCCAGAAAGGGAGGACAGGCCATGGAGAACTGGGAGGCTTGTTATGCTGATGGGCGGGATGTAAATTGCCAACAGCCACTTGGGAGAAGTGTATGGTGTTTCCTAAAATATCTAAAAAACAAAGCAACAGAGCCTAGGGCACTTCCACTTATGGTCCTATAGCTTAGGGAAATTGAAATCTGAAAGACACAGCCACCCCAAAGTTTGGGACGGCTCTGTTTACAAGAACATCGTTTACGGTACAAGTTAAATATTTCAGAAAGTGAAAAATGGATAAAGAAGTTGTGGTACTTACGTACAATGCAATATCACTCAGCAATGAAATCTATGTTATCAGGAACGTAGCAGCATAATGAGTGGATTCAGGTATGATGATTCTAACTGAAATAATTCACACAGAAAAAGAAACATCATAAGATATCACTAATACACGGAATGTAAACTTGGCTACACAGGAACTGAATTCCAAAACAGAACAGGGTCTCAAATTTAGAAAACCAACTTATGCTTGCTTAAGGAGAAAGGTGAGTTGGGGTGCTGCATAAAACCAGAGATTGAAATGAGCACAGATAAAGTTCCTTAAGCCAAATATGGAATAGACAAGAGCTACTCCTTGCTCAACGAAATGGACTCAACACCTCATATTAAACGCCTGAGAATGTACCTGACTAGTAAGTATCTTAAAACCTAGAGATTGCTATGTCTCCGAAAGAGAATCAAGCATGTGCACAGGGGAATAAACGCAGCAGTGGTAGGATTGGAGAGGTTCGGTGAGCAAATGAAGACCCTTTGAAGTCATATTGCATGGTACCCATTCCACGGGTCTCAACTCTCCAGGTTTAAGGTATGCTTTCTTCAGCTAAAACATGCATGTGGAACTCAGAGTATGATCAAACGTGTGATTAGGAGACGTGTTCAAATATGTCTCAGTTTTCGTCCCCTGGTACTCGGGTGCCACATTCCAGACGCTTTACTAACCCTCTCTCGACTTGGAGAGTCAGTGCCTTTAACCTCCTGGTTGGCCCAGTTTGCAATTTCTGCGGAAGATGCACAGGAATAGGGAGAACCAATGAGAGACTAGCTGGAGGTGTCTTGACGGGCAAATTTAACTCTCATTTCCCACCAGGAAGAGGAATGAACCAAAGGCTCAGCATGCCGTGCCGAAACCAGATTAGGGCCTGAAGCAATCCTGCGGGGTTGCGGCTAGCTCACAAGAAAGCGAGTTGAAGAAAGGAGCTCAGGGGCACTGTAATTCACAAACCTGCAGAGTTATAAATGACAGCTATCGTCCAAAAATATACTGAAGTAAGGCTGCCAACAGGACTTGAAAGTGGGTCAGAATTACAGGAAACCGATTTCAGGAGGTAGACTGGAATTGCATTTAAAGCATAGGAAAAGAGGCACAACGTCCACAATGATGCATTTGGCCAAAAAGTGCATATGCCTTTTTTCCTGAATATATTCAGGAAAAAACGCATATGCCCTTTTTGGTCAACCAAGCAAGCTTGCAAAGGAAATCTGCACTACAATGAAGTCTCATTTCCCCCTGCTCAAAAGGGCCATCTGAAAAAAGTGTAAAATCCAGAAAGGCAGGACAGGCCATGGAGAACTGGGAGCCTTCATATGCTGATGTGCGTGATGTAAATTGCCAACAGCCACTGGGGAGAAGTGTATGGTGTTTCCTGAAACATCTAAAAAACAAAGCAACAGAGCCTAGGGCACTTCCACTTATGGTCCTATAGCTTAGGGAAATTAAAATCAAAAAGACTCAGCCACTCCAATGTTTGGGACGGCTCTATTTACAAGAACCTGGTTTACGGTACAAGATCAATATTTCATAAAGCGAAAAATGGATAAAGAAAGTGTGGTAGTTACGTACAATGCAATATCATTCAGCAATGAAATCTATGTCATCAGGCCCATAGCAGCATAATGAGTGGATTCAGGTATGATGATTCTAACTGTAATAAGTCACAGAGAAAAAGAAACATCATAAGATATCACTAATACACGGACTGTAAACTTGGCTACACAGGAACTGAATTACAAAACAGAACAGGGTCCCAAATTTAGAACACCAACTTATGCTGGCTTAAGGGGAAAGGTGAGTTGGGGTGCTGCATAAAACCAGAGATTGAAATGAGCACAGATACCGTTCCATAAGCCAAATATGGAATAGACAAGAGCTACTACTTGCTCAACGAAATGGACTCAACACCCAATATTAAACGCATAAGAATGTACCTGACTAGTAAGTATCATAAAACCTATGGATTGCTATGTCTCTGAAAGAGAATCAAGCGTGTGTCCAGTGGCATAAACGCAGCAGTGATAGGATTGGTGAGGTTTGGTTAGCAAATGAAGACCCTTTGAATTCATATTGCATGGTACCCATTCCACGGGTCTCAACTACCCAGGTTTAAGGTATTCTTCCTTCAGCTAAATCATGCATGTAGAACCCAGAGTATGATCAACCATGTGATCGGGAGACGTGTTCAAATATGTCTCAGTTCTCGGCCCTTGGTATTCGGGTGCAACATTCCAGACGCTTTACTAACACTCTCCCGACTTGGAGAGTCAGTGCCTTTAACCTCCTGTTTGGCCCAGTTTGCAATTCCTGTGGAAGATGAACAGGAATAGGGAGAACCAATGAGAGACTAGCTGGAGGTGTCTGGATGGGCAATTTAACTCTCATTTCCCACCAGGAAGAGGAATTAACCAAAGCCTCAGCGTGCCGTGCCAGAACCAGATTAGGGCCTGAAGCAATCCTGCGGTGTTGGGGCCAGCTCACAAGAAAGCGAGTTGAAGAAAGGAGCTCAGAGGCTCTGAAATTCACAATCCTGCAGAGTTATAAATGACAGCTATCGTCCAAAAATATACTGAAGTAAGGCTGCCAAGAGGACTTGAAAGAGGGGCAGAATTGCAGGAAACCGATTTCAGGAGGTAGACTGGAATTGCATTTAAAGCATAGGAAAAGAGGCAGAACGTCCACAATGATGCACTTGGCCAAAAAGGGCGTATGCGTTTTTTCCTGAATATATTCAGGAAAAAACGCATACGCCCTTTTTGGCCAACCAGGCAAGCTTGCAAAGGAAATCTGCACTACAATGAATTCTCACTTCCCCCACGGTCAAAAGGGCCATCTGAAAAAAGTGTAAAATCCAGAAAGGCAGGACAGGCCATGGAGAACTGGGAGCCTTGTTATGCTGATGAGAGGGATGTAAATTGCCAACAGCCACTGGGGAGAAGTGTATGGTGTTTCCTGAAACATCTAAAAACCAAAGCAACAGAGCCTAGGGCACTTCCACTTATGGTCCTATAGCTTAGGGAAATTAAAATCAAAAAGACACAGCCACCCCAAAGTTTGGGACGGCTCTGTTTACAAGAACCTCGTTTACGGTACAAGTTCAATATCGCAGAAAGTGAAAAATGGATAAAGAAGTTGTGGTACTTACGTACAATGCAACATCACTCAGCAATGAAATCTATGTCATCAGAAACGTAGCAGCATAATGAGTGGATTCAGGTATGATGATTCTAACTGAAATAAGTCACACAGAAAAAGAAACATCATAAGATATCACTAATACACGGAATGTAAACTTGGCTACACAGGAACTGAATTACAGAACACAACAGGGTCTCAAATTTAGAAAACCAACTTATGCTTGCTTAAGGGGAAAGGTGAGTTGGGGTGCTGCATAAAACCAGAGATTGAAATGAGCACAGATAAAGTTCCCTAAGCCAAATATGGAATAGACATGAGCTACTCCTTGCTCCACAAAATGGACTCAACACCCCATATTAAACGCCTGAGAACGTACCTGACTAGTAAGTATCTTAAAAGCTATGGATGGCTATGTCTGAAAGAGAATCAAGTGTGTTTACAGGGGCATAAACGCAGCAGTGATAACATTGGAGAGGTTCGGTGAGCAAATGAAGACCCTTTGAAGTCATATTGCATGGTACCCATTCCACGGGTCTCAACTCTCCAGGTTTAAGGTATTCTTCCTTCAGCTAAAACATGCATGTGGAAACCAGAGTATGATCAACCATGTGGTCGGGAGACATGTTCAAATATGTCTCAGTTTTCGTCCCCTGGTACTCGGGTGCAACATTCCGGACGCTTTACTAACCCTCTCCCGACTTGGAGAGTCAGTGCCTTTAACCTCCTGTTTGGCCCAGTTTGCAATTTCTGCGGAAGATGAACAGGAATAGGGAGAACCAATGAGAGACTAGCTGGAGGTGTCTGGACGGGCAAATTTAACTCTCATTTCCCACCAGGAAGAGGAATTAACCAAAGGCTCAGCGCGCCGAGCCGGAACCAGATAAGGGCCTGAAGCAATCGTGCGGTGTTGCGGCCAGCTCACAGGAAAGCGAGTTGAAGAAAGGAGCTCAGGGGCACTGTAATTCACAAACCTACAGAGTTATAAATGACAGCTATCGTCCAAAAATATACTGAAGTAAGGCTGCCAAGAGGACTTGAAAGCGGGGCAGAATTGCAGGAACCCGATTTCAGGAGGTAGACTGGAATTGCATTTAAAGCATAGGAAAAGAGGCAGAACGTCCACAATGATGCACTTGGCCAAAAAGGGCGTATGCGTTTTTTCCTGAATATATTCAGGAAAAAACGCATACGCCCCTTTTGGCCAACCAAGCCAGCTTGCAAAGGAAATCTGCACTACAATGAAGTCTCACTTCCCACCAGTCAAAAGGTCCATCTGAAATAACTGTAAAATCCAGAAAGGGAGGACAGGCCATGGAGAACTGGGAGGCTTGTTATGCTGATGGGCGGGATGTAAATTGCCAACAGCCACTTGGGAGAAGTGTATGGTGTTTCCTAAAATATCTAAAAAACAAAGCAACAGAGCCTAGGGCACTTCCACTTATGGTCCTATAGCTTAGGGAAATTGAAATCTGAAAGACACAGCCACCCCAAAGTTTGGGACGGCTCTGTTTACAAGAACATCGTTTACGGTACAAGTTAAATATTTCAGAAAGTGAAAAATGGATAAAGAAGTTGTGGTACTTACGTACAATGCAATATCACTCAGCAATGAAATCTATGTCATCAGGAACGTAGCAGCATAATGAGTGGATTCAGGTATGATGATTCTAACTGAAATAATTCACACAGAAAAAGAAACATCATAAGATATCACTAATACACGGAATGTAAACTTGGCTACACAGGAACTGAATTCCAAAACAGAACAGGGTCTCAAATTTAGAAAACCAACTTATGCTTGCTTAAGGAGAAAGGTGAGTTGGGGTGCTGCATAAAACCAGAGATTGAAATGAGCACAGATAAAGTTCCTTAAGCCAAATATGGAATAGACAAGAGCTACTCCTTGCTCAACGAAATGGACTCAACACCTCATATTAAATGCCTAAGAATGTACCTGACTAGTAAGTATCATAAAACCTATGGATTGCTATGTCTCCGAAAGAGAATCAAGCGAGTGTACAGGGGCATAAACGCAGCAGTGATAGGATTGGAGAGGTTCGGTGAGCAAATGAAGACGCTTTGGAGCCACATTGCATGGTACCCATTCCACGGGTCTCAACTCTCAAGGTTTAAGGTATTCTTCCTTCAGCTAAAACATGCATGTGGAACCCAGAGTATGATAAACCGTGTGATCGGGAGACGTGTTCAAATATGTCTCAGTTTTCGTCACCTGGTACTAGGGTGCAACATTCCAGACGCTTTACTAACACTCTCCCGACTTGGAGAGTCAGTGCCTTTAAACTCCTGTTTGGCCCAGTTTGCAATTTCTGCGGAATATGAACAGGAATAGGGAGAACCAATGAGAGACTAGCTGGAGGTGTCTGGACGGGCGAATTTAACTCTCATTTCCCACCAAGAAGAGGAATTAACCAAAGGCTCGGCGTGCCGTGCCGCAACCAGATTAGGGCCTGAAGCAATGCTGTGGTGTTGGGGTCAGCTCACAGGAAAGTGAGTTGAAGAAAGGAGCTCAGGGGCACTGTAATTCACAAACCTGCAGAGTTATAAATGACAGCTATCGTCCAAAAATATACTGAAGTAAGGCTGCCAAGAGGACTTTAAAGTGGGGCAGAATTGCAGGAAACCGATTTCAGGAGGTAGACTGGAATTGCATTTAAAGCATAGGAAAAGAGGCAGAAGGTCCACAATGATGCACTTGGCCGAAAAAGGGCGTATGCGTTTTTTCCTGAATATATTCAGGAAAAAACGCATACGCCCTTTTTGGCCAACCAAGCAAGCTTGCAAAGGAAATCTGCACTACAATGAAGTCTCACTTCCCCCCGGTCAAAAGGGCCATCTGAAAAAAGTGTAAAATCCAGAAAGGTAGGACAGGCCATGGAGAACTGGGAGCCTTGTTATGCTGATGGGTGGGATGTAAATTGCCAACAGCGACTCGGGAGAAGTGTATGGTGTTTCCTGAAACATCTAAAAAACAAAGCAACAGAGCCTAGGGCATTTCGACTTATGGTCCTATAGCTTAGGGGAATTAAAATCAAAAAGACACAGCCACCCCAAAGTTTGGGACGGCTCTGTTTACAAGAACCTCATTTACGGTAGAAGTTCAATATCGCAGAAAGTGAAAAATGGATAAAGAAGTTGTGGTATTTACGTACAATGCAATATCACTCAGCAATGAAATCTATGTCATCGGGCACGTAGCAGCATAATGAGTGGATTCAGGTATGATGATTCTAACTGAAATAAGTCACACAGAAAAAGAAACATCATAAGATGTCACTAATACACGGAATGTAAACTTGGCTACACAGGAACTGAATTACAAAACAGAACAGCGTCTCAAATTTAGAAAACCAACTTATGCTTGCTTAAGGGGAAAGGTGAGATGGGGTGCTGCATAAAACCAGAGATTGAAATGAACACAGATAAAGTTCCTTAAGCCAAATATGGAATAGACAAGAGCTACTCCTTGCTCAATGAAATGGTCTCAACACCCCATATTAAACGCCTAAGAATGTACCTGACTAGTAAGTATCTTAAAACCTAGGGATTGCTATGTCTCTGAAAGAGACTCAAGCGTATGTACAGGGGCATAAACACAGCAGTGACAGGATTGTAGAGCTTCGGTGAGCAAATGAAGACCCTTTGAAGTCATATTGCATGGTACCCATTTCATGGGTCTGAACTCTCCAGGTTTAAGGTATTCTTCCTTCAGCTAAAACATGCATGTGGAACCCAGAGAATGATCAACCGTGTGATCGGGAAATGTGTGCAAATATGTCTCAGTTTTCGTCCCCTGGTACTCGGGTGCAACATTCCAGACACTTTATTAACACTCTCCTGACTTGGAGAGTCAGTGCATTTAACCTCCTGTATGGCCAAGTTTGCAATTTCTGTGGAAGATAAACAGGAATAGGGAGAACCAATGAGAGACTAGCTGGAGGTGTCTGGACGGGCCAATTTAACTCCAATTTCCCTACAGGAAGAGGAATTAACCAAAGGCTCAGCATTCCGTGCCAGAATCGGATTAGGACCTGAAGCAACCTGCGGTGTTGCGGCCAGCTCACAAGAAAGTGAGTTGAAGAAAGGAGCTCAAGGGTACTGTAATTCACAAACCTGCAGAGTTATAAATGACAGCTATCGTCCAAAAATATACTGAAGTAAGGCTGCCAAGAGGACTTGAAAGCGGGGCAGAATTGCAGGAAACCGATTTCAGGAGGTGGACTGGAATTGCATTTAAAGCATAGGAAAAGATGCAGAACGTCCACAATGATGCACTTGGCCAAAAAGGGCGTATACATTTTTTCCTGAATATATTCAGGAAAAAACGCATACGCACTTTTTGGCCAACCAAGCAAGCTTGCAACGGAAATCTGCACTACAATGAAGTTTCACTTCCCCCAGGTCAAAAGGGCCATCTGAGAAAAGAGTAAAATCCAGAAGGGCAGGACAGGCCATGGAGAACAGGGAACCTTGTTATGCTGATGGGCGGGATGTAAATTGCCAACAGCCACGAGGGAGAAGTGTATGGTGTTTCCTGAAACATCTAAAAAACAAAGCAACAGAGCCTAGGGCACTTCCACTTATGGTCCTATAGCTTAGGGAAATTAAAATCAAAAAGACACAGCCACCCCAAAGTTTGGGACGGCTCTGTTTACAAGAACCTCGTTTACGGTACAAGTTCAATATCGCAGAAAGTGAAAAATGGATAAAGAAGTTGTGGAACATACGTACAATGCAATATCACTCAGCAATGAAATCGATGTCATCAGGCCCGTAGCAGCATAATGAGTGGATTCAGGTATGATGATTCTAAGTGAAATAAGTTACACAGAAAAAGGAACATCATAAGATATCACTAATACACGGAATGTAAACTTGGCTACACAGGAACTGAATTACAAAACAGAACACGGTCTCAAATTTAGAAAACCAACTTATGCTTGCTTAAGGGGAAAGGTGAGTTGGGGTGCTGCATAAAACCAGAGATTGAAATGAGCACAGATACCATTCCATAAGCCAAATATGGAATAGACAAGAGCTACTCCTTGCTCAACGAAATGGACTCAACACCCCATATTCAACACATAGGAATATACCTGACTAGTAAGAATCATAAAACCTATGGATTTATATATTTCTGTAAGAGAATCAAGAGTGTGTACAGCGGCATAAACGCAGCAGTGAAAATCAGCTAAATCCCATAATAAAAATAAATTTCTTAAACAAAACACAATGACAGTGAAATAGAGAGGAATACTTGAGTAATTCATCAAGGCTTGTGATGCAACCTGGATTTATCACATCTACACCCAGAGCTGGGTGACACATAAGGCCTGACACTTGGGGCTCATAGGATTGGTGAGGTTCGGTGAGCAAATGCAGACCCTTTGAAGTCATTGCATGGTACCCATTCCATTGGTCTCAACTCTCCAGGTTTAAAGGATTCTTCCTTCAGCTAAATCATGCATGGGAAACCAGAGTACGATCCACCGTGTGGTCTGGAAACGTGTCAAATGTGTCTCAGATTTCGTCCCCTGGTGCTCGGGTGCAACATTCCAGATGCTTTACTAACACTCTCCCCACTTGGAGAGTCAGTGCCTTTAACCTCCTGTTTGGCCCAGTTTGCAATTTCTGTGGAAAATGAACATGAATAGGGAGAACAAATGACAGCCTAACTGGAGGTGTCTGGACGGGCAAATTTAACTCTCATTTCCCACCAGGAAGAGGAATTAACCAAAGGCTCAGCGTGCCGAGCAGGAACCAGATTAGGGCCTGAAGCAACACTGCGGTGTTGCGGCCAGCTCACAAGAAAGCGAGTTGAAGAAAGGAGCTCAGGGGCACGGTAATTCACAAACCTGCAGAGTAATAAATCAGAGCTATCGTCCAAAAATATACTGCAGTAAGGCTGCCAAGAGGACTTGAAAGCGGGACAGAATTGTAGGAAACCAATTTCAGGAGGTAGACCGGAATTGCATTTCAAGCATAGGAAAAGAGGCAGAAGGTCGACAATGATGCACTTGGCCAAAAAGGGCGTATGCGTTTTTTCCTGCATATATTCAGGAAAAAACGCATACACACTTTTTGGCCAACCAAGCAAGCTTGCAAAGGAAATCTGCACTACAATGAAGTCTCACTTCCCCCAACTCAAAGGGCCATCTGAAAAAAGTGTAAAATCCAGAAAGGCAGGACAGGCCATGGAGAACTGGGAGCCTTGTTATGCAGATGGGCGGGATGTAAATTGCCAACAGCTGCTCTGGAGAAGTGTATGGTGTTTCCTGAAACATCTAAAAAACAAAGCAACAGAGCCTAGGGCACTTCCACTTATGGTCCTATAGCTTAGGGAAATTAATATCAAAAAGACACAGCCACCCCAAAATTTGGGACTGCTCTGTTTACAAGAACCTCGTTTACGGTACAAGTTCAATATCGCAGAAAGTGAAAAATGGATAAAGAAGTTGTGGTACTTACGTACAATGCAATATCACTCAGCAATGAAATCTATGTCATCAGGCACATAGCAGCATAATGAGTGGATTCAGGTATGATGATTCTAACTGAAATAAGTCACACAGAAAAAGAAACATCATAAGTTATCACTAACACACGGAATGTAAACTTGCCTACACAGGAACTGAATTACAGAACGGAACAGGGTCTCAAATTTAGTAAACAAACTTATGCTTGCTTAAGGGGAAAGGTGAGTTGGGGTGCTGCATAAAACCAGAGATTGAAATGAGCACAGATAAAGTTCCCTAAGCCAAATATGTAAGACAAGAGCTACTCCTTGCTCAACGAAATGGACACAACACCCCATATTAAATGCCTGAGAATGTACCTGACTAGTAAGTATCTTAAAACCTAGAGATTGCTATGTCTCCGAAAGAGAATCAAGCGTGTGTACAGGGGCATAAACGCAGCAGTGAAAGGATTGGAGAGGTTCGGTGAGCAAATGAAGACCCTTTGAAGTCATATTGCATGCTACCCATTCCACGGGTCTCAACACTCCAGGTTTAAGGTATTCTTCCTTCAGCTAAATCATGCATGTGGAACCCAGAGTATGATCAACCGTGTGATTGGGACACATGTTCAAATATCTCAGTTCTCATCCCCTGGTAAACGGGTTCAAGATTCCAGACGCTTTACTAACACTCTCCTGACTTGGAGAGTCAGTGCCTTTAACCTCCTGTTTGGCCCACTTTGCAATTTCTGTGGAAGATGAACAGGAGTAGGGAGAACCAATGAGAGACTAGCTGGAGGTGTCTGGACGGGCAAATTTAACTCTCATTTCCCACAAGGAAGAGGAATTAACCAAAGGCTCAGCATGCCAAGCCGGAACCAGATTAGGGCCTGAAGCATACTTGCGGTGTTGCGGCCAGCTCACAAGAAAGCGAGTTGAAGAAAGGAGCTCAGGGGCTCTGAAATTCACAAACCTGCAGAGTTATAAATGACAGCTATCGTCCAAAAATATACTGAAGTAAGGCTGCCAAGAGGACTTGAAAGCGGGGCAGAATTGCAGGAAACCGATTTCAGGAGGTAGACTGGAATTGCATTTAAAGCATAGGAAAAGAGGCAGAACGTCGACAATGATTCACTTGGCCAAAAAGGGCGTATGAGTTTTTTCCTGAATATATTCAGGAAAGACGCATACGCCCTTTTTGGCCAACCAAGCCAGCTTGCAAAGGAAATCTGCACTACAATGAAGTCTCACTTCCCACCAGTCAAAAGGTCCATCTGAAATAATTGTAAAATCCAGAAAGGGAGGACAGGCCATGGAGAACTGGGAGGTTTGTTATGCTGATGGGCGGGATGTAAATTGCCAACAGCCACTGGGGAGAAGTGTATGGTGTTTCCTGAAACATCTAAAAAACAAAGCAACAGAGCCTAGGGCACTTCCACTTATGGTCCTATAGCTTAGGGAAATTGAAATCTAAAAGACACAGCCACCCCAAAGTTTGGGACGGCTCTGTTTACAAGAACATCGTTTACGGTACAAGTTAAATATTTCAGAAAGTGAAAAATGGATAAAGAAGTTGTGGTACTTACGTACAATGCAATATCACTCAGCAATGAAATCTATGTCATCAGAAACGTAGCAGCATAATGAGTGGATTCAGGTATGATGATTCTAACTGAAATAATTCACACAGAAAAAGAAACATCATAAGATATCACTAATACACGGAATGTAAACTTGGCTACACAGGAACTGAATTCCAAAACAGAACAGTGTCTCAAATTTAGAAAACCAACTTATGCTTGCTTAGGGAGAAAGGTGAGTTGGGGTGCTGCATAAAACCAGAGATTGAAATGAGCACAGATAAAGTTCCTTAAGCCAAATATAGAATAGACAAGAGCTACTCCTTGCTCAACGAAATGGACTCAACACCCCATATTAAATGCCTAAGAATGTACCTGACTAGTAAGTATCATAAAACCTATGGATTGCTATGTCTCCGAAAGAGAATCAAGCGAGTGTACAGGGGCATAAACGCAGCAGTGATAGGATTGGAGAGGTTCGGTGAGCAAATGAAGACGCTTTGGAGCCACATTGCATGGTACCCATTCCACGGGTCTCAACTCTCAAGGTTTAAGGTATTCTTCCTTCAGCTAAAACATGCATGTGGAACCCAGAGTATGATAAACCGTGTGATCGGGAGACTTGTTCAAATATTTCTCAGTTTTCGTCACCTGGTACTAGGGTGCAACATTCCAGACGCTTTACTAAAACCCTCCCGACTTGGAGAGTCAGTGCCTTTAAACTCCTGTTTGGCCCAGTTTGCAATTTCTGCGGAATATGAACAGGAATAGGGAGAACCAATGAGAGACTAGCTGGAGGTGTCTGGACGGGCAAATTTAACTCTCATTTCCCACCAAGAAGAGGAATTAACCAAAGGCTCGGCGTGCCGTGCCGCAACCAGATTAGGGCCTGAAGCAATCCTGTGGTGTTGGGGCCAGCTCACAGGAAAGTGAGTTGAAGAAAGGAGCTCAGGGGCACTGTAATTCACGAACCTGCAGAGTTATAAATGACAGCTATCGTCCAAAAATATACTGAAGTAAGGCTGCCAAGAGGACTTGAAAGCGGGGCAGAATTGCAGGAAACCGATTTCAGGAGGTAGACTGGAATTGCATTTAAAGCATAGGAAAAGAGGCAGAAGGTCCACAATGATGCAGTTGGCCAAAAAGGGCGTATGCGTTTTTTCCTGAATATATTCAGGAAAAAACGCATACGCCCTTTTTGGCCAACCAAGCAAGCTTGCAAAGGAAATCTGCACTACAATGACGTCTCACATCCCCCCCTGTCAAAAGGGCCATCTGAAAAAAGTGTAAAATCCAGAAAGGTAGGACAGGCCATGGAGAACTGGGAGCCTTGTTACGCTGATGGGTGGGATGTAAATTGCCAACAGCGACTCGGGAGAAGTGTATGGTGTTTCCTGAAACATCTAAAAAACAAAGCAACAGAGCCTAGGGCATTTCGACTTATGGTCCTATAGCTTAGGGGAATTAAAATCAAAAAGACACAGCCACCCCAAAGTTTGGGACGGCTCTGTTTACAAGAACCTCATTTACGGTACAAGTTCAATATTGCAGAAAGTGAAAAATGGATAAAGAAGTTGTGGTATTTACGTACAATGCAATATCACTCAGCAATGAAATCTATGTCATCGGGCACGTAGCAGCATAATGAGTGGATTCAGGTATGATGATTCTAACTGAAATAAGTCACACAGAAAAAGAAACATCATAAGATGTCACTAATACACGGAATGTAAACTTGGCTACACAGGAACTGAATTACAAAACAGAACAGGGTCTCAAATTTAGAAAACCAACTTATGCTTGCTTAAGGGGAAAGGTGAGGTGGGGTGCTGCATAAAACCAGAGATTGAAATGAGCACAGATAAAGTTCCTTAAGCCAAATATGGAATAGACAAGAGCTACTCCTTGCTCAACAAAATGGACTCAACACCCCATATTAAACGCCTAAGAATGTACCTGACTAGTAAGTATCTTAAAACCTATGGATTGCTATGTCTCTGAAAGAGAATCAAGCATGTGTACAGGGGCATAAACGCAGCAGTGATAACATTGCAGAGGTTCGGTGAGCAAATGAAGACCCTTTGAAGTTATATTGCATGGTACCCATTCCACGGGTCTCAACTCTCCAGGTTTAAGGTATTCTTCCTTCAGCTAAAACATGCATGTGGAATCCAGAGTATGATCAACCGTGTGATCGGGAGACGTGTTCCAATATGTCTCAGTTTTCGTCCCCTGGTACTCGGGTGCAACATTCCAGATGCTTTACTAACACTCTCCCGACTTGGAGAGTCAATGCCTTTAACCTGCTGTTTGGCCCAATTTGCAATTTCTGCGGAAGATGAACAAGAATAGGGAGAACCAATGAGAGACTAGCTGGAGGTGTCTGGATGGGCAAATTTAACTCTCATTTTCCACCAGGAAGAGGAATTATCCAAAGGCTCAGCATGCCGTGCCGGAACCAGATTAGGGCCTGAAGCAATCCTGCGGTGTTGCGGCCAGCTCACAAGAAAGCGAGTTGAAGAAAGGAGCTCAGGGGCACTGTAATTCACAAACCTGCAGAGTTATAAATGACAGCTATCGTCCAAAAATATACTGAAGTAAGGCTGCCAAGAGGACTTGAAAGTGGGGCAGAATTGCAGGAAACCGATTTCAGCAGGTAGACTGGAATTGCTTTTAAAGCACAGGAAAAGAGGCAGAATGTCGACAATAATGCTCTTGGACAAAAAGGGCCTATGCGTTTTTTCCTGAATATATTCAGGAAAAAACGCATAGGCCCTTTTTGGCCAACCAAGCAAGCTTGCAAAGGAAATCTGCACTACAATGAAGTCTCACTTCCCCCCGGTCAAAAGGGCCATCTGAAAAAAGTGTAAAATCCAGAAAGGCAGGACAGGCCATGGAGAACTGGGAGCTTTGTTATGCTGATGGCTGGGATGTAAATTGCCAACAGCCACTCTGGAGAAGTGTATGGTGTTTCCTGAAACATCTAAAAAACAAAGCAACAGAGCCTAGGGCACTTCCACTTATGGTCCTATAGCTTAGGGAAATTAAAATCAAAAAGGCACAGCCACCCCAAAGTTTGGGACGACTCTGTTTACAAGCAACTCATTTACAGTACAAGTTCAATATCACAGAAAGTGAAAAATGGATAAAGAAGTTGTGGTACTTACGTACAAGGCAATATCACTCACCAAAAAAATCTATGACATGAGGCCCAGAGCAGCATAATGAGTGGATTCAGGTATGATGATTCTAACTGAAATAAGTCACACAGAAAAAGAAACATCATAAGATATCACTAACACACGGTATGTAAACTTGGCTACACAGGAACTGAATTACAAAACAGAACAGGGTCTCAAATTTAGAAAACCAACTTATGCTTGCTTAAGGGGAAAGGTGAGTTGGGGTGCTGCATAAAATCAGATATTGAAATAAGCACAGATAAAGTTCCCTAAGCCAAATATGTAAGACAAGAGCTACTCCTTGCTCAACGAAATGGACTCAACACCCCATATTAAACGCCGGAGAATGTACCTGACTAGTAAGTATCTTAAAACCTAGAGTTTGCTATGTCTCCGAAAGAGAATCAAGCATGTGTACAGGGGCATAAACTCAGCAGTGATAGGATTGGAGAGGTTCGGTGAGCAAATGAAGACCCTTTGAAGTCATATTGCATGGTACCCATTCCACGGGTCTCAACTCTCCAGGTTTAAGGTATTCTTCCTTCAGCTAAAACATGCATGTGGAACCCAGAGTATGATCAACCGTGTGATTGGGACACATGTTCAAATATCTCAGTTCTCGTCCCCTGGTACTCGGGTGCAAGATTCCAGACGCTTAACTAACATTCTCCCGACTTGGAGAGTCAGTGCCTTTAACCTCCTGTTTGGCCCAGTTTGCAATTTCTGTGGAAGATGAACAGGAGTAGGGAGAACCAATGAGAGACTAGCTGGAGGTGTCTGGACGGGCAAATTTAACTCTCATTTCCCACCAGGAAGAGGAATTAACCAAAGGCTCAGCGTGCCGAGCCGGAACCAGATTAGGGTCTGAAGCATACTTGTGGTCTAGCGGCCAGCTCACAAGAAAGCGAGTTGAAGAAAGGAGCTCAGGGGCTCTGTAATTCCCAAACTGCAGAGTTATAAATGACAGCTATCGTCCAAAAATATACTGAAGTAAGGCTGCCATGAGGACTTGAATGCGGCGCAGAATTGCAGGAAACCGATTTCAGGAGGTAGACTGGAATTGCATTTAAAGCATAGGAAAAGAGGCAGGAGGACCAGAATGATGCACTTGGCCAAAAAGGGCATATGCGTTTTTTCCTGAATATATTCAGGAAAAAACGCATACGCACTTTTTGGCCAACCAAGCAAGCTTGCAAAGGAAATCTGCACTACAATGAAGTCTCACTTCCCCCCGGTCAAAGGGGCCATCTGAAAAAGTGTAAAATCCAGAAAGGCAGGACAGGCCATAGAGAACTGGGAGCCTTGTTATGCTGATGGGCGGGATGTAAATTGCCAACAGCAACTCAGGACAAGTGTATGGTGTTTCCTGAAACATCCAAAAAACAAAGCAACAGAGCCTAGGGCACTTCCACGTATGGTCCTATAGCTTAGGGAAATAAAAATCTAAAAGACACAGCAACCCCAAAGTTTGGGACGGCTCTCTTTACAAGAACGTCGTTTATGGTACAAGTTCAATATCGCAGAAAGTGAAAAATATATAAAGAAGCTGTGTTACTTACGTACAATGCAATATCACTCAGCAATGAAATCTATGTCATCAGGCCCGCAGCAGCATAATGAGAGGATTCAGGTATGATGATTCTAACTGAAATAAGTCACACAGAAAAAGAAACATCATAAGATATCACTAATACACGGAATGTAAACTTGGCTACACAGGAACTGAATTACAAAACAGAACAGGGTCTCAAATTTAGAAAACCAACTTATGCTTGCTTAAGGGGAAAGGTGAGATGGGGTGCTGCATAAAACCAGAGATTGAAATGAACACAGATAAAGTTCCTTAAGCCAAATATGGAATAGACAAGAGCTACTCCTTGCTCAATGAAATGGTCTCAACACCCCATATTAAACGCCTAAGAATGTACCTGACTAGTAAGTATCTTAAAACCTAGGGATTGCTATGTCTCTGAAAGAGACTCAAGCGTATGTACAGGGGCATAAACACAGCAGTGACAGGATTGTAGAGCTTCGGTGAGCAAATGAAGACCCTTTGAAGTCATATTGCATGGTACCCATTTCATGGGTCTGAACTCTCCAGGTTTAAGGTATTCTTCCTTCAGCTAAAACATGCATGTGGAACCCAGAGAATGATCAACCGTGTGATCGGGAAATGTGTGCAAATATGTCTCAGTTTTCGTCCCCTGGTACTCGGGTGCAACATTCCAGACACTTTATTAACACTCTCCTGACTTGGAGAGTCAGTGCATTTAACCTCCTGTATGGCCAAGTTTGCAATTTCTGTGGAAGATAAACAGGAATAGGGAGAACCAATGAGAGACTAGCTGGAGGTGTCTGGACGGGCCAATTTAACTCCAATTTCCCTACAGGAAGAGGAATTAACCAAAGGCTCAGCATTCCGTGCCAGAATCGGATTAGGACCTGAAGCAACCTGCGGTGTTGCGGCCAGCTCACAAGAAAGTGAGTTGAAGAAAGGAGCTCAAGGGTACTGTAATTCACAAACCTGCAGAGTTATAAATGACAGCTATCGTCCAAAAATATACTGAAGTAAGGCTGCCAAGAGGACTTGAAAGCGGGGCAGAATTGCAGGAAACCGATTTCAGGAGGTGGACTGGAATTGCATTTAAAGCATAGGAAAAGATGCAGAACGTCCACAATGATGCACTTGGCCAAAAAGGGCGTATACATTTTTTCCTGAATATATTCAGGAAAAAACGCATACGCACTTTTTGGCCAACCAAGCAAGCTTGCAACGGAAATCTGCACTACAATGAAGTTTCACTTCCCCCAGGTCAAAAGGGCCATCTGAGAAAAGAGTAAAATCCAGAAGGGCAGGACAGGCCATGGAGAACAGGGAACCTTGTTATGCTGATGGGCGGGATGTAAATTGCCAACAGCCACGAGGGAGAAGTGTATGGTGTTTCCTGAAACATCTAAAAAACAAAGCAACAGAGCCTAGGGCACTTCCACTTATGGTCCTATAGCTTAGGGAAATTAAAATCAAAAAGACACAGCCACCCCAAAGTTTGGGACGGCTCTGTTTACAAGAACCTCGTTTACGGTACAAGTTCAATATCGCAGAAAGTGAAAAATGGATAAAGAAGTTGTGGAACATACGTACAATGCAATATCACTCAGCAATGAAATCGATGTCATCAGGCCCATAGCAGCATAATGAGTGGATTCAGGTATGATGATTCTAAGTGAAATAAGTTACACAGAAAAAGGAACATCATAAGATATCACTAATACACGGAATGTAAACTTGGCTACACAGGAACTGAATTACAAAACAGAACACGGTCTCAAATTTAGAAAACCAACTTATGCTTGCTTAAGGGGAAAGGTGAGTTGGGGTGCTGCATAAAACCAGAGATTGAAATGAGCACAGATACCATTCCATAAGCCAAATATGGAATAGACAATAGCTACTCCTTGCTCAACGAAATGGACTCAACACCCCATATTCAACACATAGGAATATACCTGACTAGTAAGAATCATAAAACCTATGGATTTATATATTTCTGTAAGAGAATCAAGAGTGTGTACAGCGGCATAAACGCAGCAGTGAAAATCAGCTAAATCCCATAATAAAAATAAATTTCTTAAACAAAACACAATGACAGTGAAATAGAGAGGAATACTTGAGTAATTCATCAAGGCTTGTGATGCAACCTGGATTTATCACATCTACACCCAGAGCTGGGTGACACATAAGGCCTGACACTTGGGGCTCATAGGATTGGTGAGGTTCGGTGAGCAAATGCAGACCCTTTGAAGTCATTGCATGGTACCCATTCCATTGGTCTCAACTCTCCAGGTTTAAGGGATTCTTCCTTCAGCTAAATCATGCATGGGAAACCAGAGTACGATCCACCGTGTGGTCTGGAAACGTGTCAAATGTGTCTCAGATTTCGTCCCCTGGTGCTCGGGTGCAACATTCCAGATGCTTTACTAACACTCTCCCCACTTGGAGAGTCAGTGCCTTTAACCTCCTGTTTGGCCCAGTTTGCAATTTCTGTGGAAAATGAACATGAATAGGGAGAACAAATGACAGCCTAACTGGAGGTGTCTGGACGGGCAAATTTAACTCTCATTTCCCACCAGGAAGAGGAATTAACCAAAGGCTCAGCGTGCCGAGCAGGAACCAGATTAGGGCCTGAAGCAACACTGCGGTGTTGCGGCCAGCTCACAAGAAAGCGAGTTGAAGAAAGGAGCTCAGGGGCACGGTAATTCACAAACCTGCAGAGTAATAAATCAGAGCTATCGTCCAAAAATATACTGCAGTAAGGCTGCCAAGAGGACTTGAAAGCGGGACAGAATTGTAGGAAACCAATTTCAGGAGGTAGACCGGAATTGCATTTCAAGCATAGGAAAAGAGGCAGAAGGTCGACAATGATGCACTTGGCCAAAAAGGGCGTATGCGTTTTTTCCTGCATATATTCAGGAAAAAACGCATACACACTTTTTGGCCAACCAAGCAAGCTTGCAAAGGAAATCTGCACTACAATGAAGTCTCACTTCCCCCAACTCAAAGGGCCATCTGAAAAAAGTGTAAAATCCAGAAAGGCAGGACAGGCCATGGAGAACTGGGAGCCTTGTTATGCAGATGGGCGGGATGTAAATTGCCAACAGCTGCTCTGGAGAAGTGTATGGTGTTTCCTGAAACATCTAAAAAACAAAGCAACAGAGCCTAGGGCACTTCCACTTATGGTCCTATAGCTTAGGGAAATTAATATCAAAAAGACACAGCCACCCCAAAATTTGGGACTGCTCTGTTTACAAGAACCTCGTTTACGGTACAAGTTCAATATCGCAGAAAGTGAAAAATGGATAAAGAAGTTGTGGTACTTACGTACAATGCAATATCACTCAGCAATGAAATCTATGTCATCAGGCACATAGCAGCATAATGAGTGGATTCAGGTATGATGATTCTAACTGAAATAAGTCACACAGAAAAAGAAACATCATAAGTTATCACTAACACACGGAATGTAAACTTGCCTACACAGGAACTGAATTACAGAACGGAACAGGGTCTCAAATTTAGTAAACAAACTTATGCTTGCTTAAGGGGAAAGGTGAGTTGGGGTGCTGCATAAAACCAGAGATTGAAATGAGCACAGATAAAGTTCCCTAAGCCAAATATGTAAGACAAGAGCTACTCCTTGCTCAACGAAATGGACACAACACCCCATATTAAATGCCTGAGAATGTACCTGACTAGTAAGTATCTTAAAACCTAGAGATTGCTATGTCTCCGAAAGAGAATCAAGCGTGTGTACAGGGGCATAAACGCAGCAGTGAAAGGATTGGAGAGGTTCGGTGAGCAAATGAAGACCCTTTGAAGTCATATTGCATGCTACCCATTCCACGGGTCTCAACACTCCAGGTTTAAGGTATTCTTCCTTCAGCTAAATCATGCATGTGGAACCCAGAGTATGATCAACCGTGTGATTGGGACACATGTTCAAATATCTCAGTTCTCATCCCCTGGTAAACGGGTTCAAGATTCCAGACGCTTTACTAACACTCTCCTGACTTGGAGAGTCAGTGCCTTTAACCTCCTGTTTGGCCCACTTTGCAATTTCTGTGGAAGATGAACAGGAGTAGGGAGAACCAATGAGAGACTAGCTGGAGGTGTCTGGACGGGCAAATTTAACTCTCATTTCCCACAAGGAAGAGGAATTAACCAAAGGCTCAGCATGCCAAGCCGGAACCAGATTAGGGCCTGAAGCATACTTGCGGTGTTGCGGCCAGCTCACAAGAAAGCGAGTTGAAGAAAGGAGCTCAGGGGCTCTGAAATTCACAAACCTGCAGAGTTATAAATGACAGCTATCGTCCAAAAATATACTGAAGTAAGGCTGCCAAGAGGACTTGAAAGCGGGACAGAATTGTAGGAAACCGATTTCAGGAGGTAGACTGGAATTGCATTTAAAGCATAGGAAAAGAGGCAGAACGTCGACAATGATTCACTTGGCCAAAAAGCGCGTATGAGTTTTTTCCTGAATATATTCAGGAAAGACGCATACGCCCTTTTTGGCCAACCAAGCCAGCTTGCAAAGGAAATCTGCACTACAATGAAGTCTCACTTCCCACCAGTCAAAAGGTCCATCTGAAATAATTGTAAAATCCAGAAAGGGAGGACAGGCCATGGAGAACTGGGAGGCTTGTTATGCTGATGGGCGGGATGTAAATTGTCAACAGCCACTTGGGAGAAGTGTATGGTGTTTCCTAAAATATCTAAAAAACAAAGCAACAGAGCCTAGGGCACTTCCACTTATGGTCCTATAGCTTAGGGAAATTGAAATCTAAAAGACACAGCCACCCCAAAGTTTGGGACGGCTCTGTTTACAAGAACATCGTTTACGGTACAAGTTAAATATTTCAGAAAGTGAAAAATGGATAAAGAAGTTGTGGTACTTACGTACAATGCAATATCACTCAGCAATGAAATCTATGTCATCAGAAACGTAGCAGCATAATGAGTGGATTCAGGTATGATGATTCTAACTGAAATAATTCACACAGAAAAAGAAACATCATAAGATATCACTAATACACGGAATGTAAACTTGGCTACACAGGAACTGAATTCCAAAACAGAACAGTGTCTCAAATTTAGAAAACCAACTTATGCTTGCTTAGGGAGAAAGGTGAGTTGGGGTGCTGCATAAAACCAGAGATTGAAATGAGCACAGATAAAGTTCCTTAAGCCAAATATAGAATAGACAAGAGCTACTCCTTGCTCAACGAAATGGACTCAACACCCCATATTAAATGCCTAAGAATGTACCTGACTAGTAAGTATCATAAAACCTAGGGATTGCTATGTCTCCGAAAGAGAATCAAGCGAGTGTACAGGGGCATAAACGCAGCAGTGATAGGATTGGAGAGGTTCGGTGAGCAAATGAAGACGCTTTGGAGCCACATTGCATGGTACCCATTCCACGGGTCTCAACTCTCAAGGTTTAAGGTATTCTTCCTTCAGCTAAAACATGCATGTGGAACCCAGAGTATGATAAACCGTGTGATCGGGAGACGTCTTCAAATATTTCTCAGTTTTCGTCACCTGGTACTAGGGTGCAACATTCCAGACGCTTTACTAAAACCCTCCCGACTTGGAGAGTCAGTGCCTTTAAACTCCTGTTTGGCCCAGTTTGCAATTTCTGCGGAATATGAACAGGAATAGGGAGAACCAATGAGAGACTAGCTGGAGGTGTCTGGACGGGCAAATTTAACTCTCATTTCCCACCAAGAAGAGGAATTAACCAAAGGCTCGGCGTGCCGTGCCGCAACCAGATTAGGGCCGGAAGCAATCCTGTGGTGTTGGGGCCAGCTCACAGGAAAGCGAGTTGAAGAAAGGAGCTCAGGGGCACTGTAATTCACGAACCTGCAGAGTTATAAATGACAGCTATCGTCCAAAAATATACTGAAGTAAGGCTGCCAAGAGGACTTGAAACCGGGGCAGAATTGCAGGAAACCGATTTCAGGAGGTAGACTGGAATTGCATTTAAAGCATAGGAAAAGAGGCAGAAGGTCCACAATGATGCAGTTGGCCAAAAAGGGCGTATGCGTTTTTTCCTGAATATATTCAGGAAAAAACGCATACGCTCTTTTTGGCCAACCAAGCAAGCTTGCAAAGGAAATCTGCACTACAATGACGTCTCACATCCCCCCCTGTCAAAAGGGCCATCTGAAAAAAGTGTAAAATCCAGAAAGGGAGGACAGGCCATGGAGAACTGGGAGGCTTGTTATGCTGATGGGCGGGATGTAAATTGTCAACAGCCACTTGGGAGAAGTGTATGGTGTTTCCTGAAACATCTAAAAAACAAAGCAACAGAGCCTAGGGCATTTCGACTTATGGTCCTATAGCTTAGGGGAATTAAAATCAAAAAGACACAGCCACCCCAAAGTTTGGGACGGCTCTGTTTACAAGAACCTCATTTACGGTACAAGTTCAATATTGCAGAAAGTGAAAAATGGATAAAGAAGTTGTGGTATTTACGTACAATGCAATATCACTCAGCAATGAAATCTATGTCATCGGGCACGTAGCAGCATAATGAGTGGATTCAGGTATGATGATTCTAACTGAAATAAGTCACACAGAAAAAGAAACATCATAAGATGTCACTAATACACGGAATGTAAACTTGGCTACACAGGAACTGAATTACAAAACAGAACAGGGTCTCAAATTTAGAAAACCAACTTATGCTTGCTTAAGGGGAAAGGTGAGGTGGGGTGCTGCATAAAATCAGATATTGAAATAAGCACAGATAAAGTTCCCTAAGCCAAATATGTAAGACAAGAGCTACTCCTTGCTCAACGAAATGGACTCAACACCCCATATTAAACGCCGGAGAATGTACCTGACTAGTAAGTATCTTAAAACCTAGAGTTTGCTATGTCTCCGAAAGAGAATCAAGCATGTGTACAGGGGCATAAACTCAGCAGTGATAGGATTGGAGAGGTTCGGTGAGCAAATGAAGACCCTTTGAAGTCATATTGCATGGTACCCATTCCACGGGTCTCAACTCTCCAGGTTTAAGGTATTCTTCCTTCAGCTAAAACATGCATGTGGAACCCAGAGTATGATCAACCGTGTGATTGGGACACATGTTCAAATATCTCAGTTCTCGTCCCCTGGTACTCGGGTGCAAGATTCCAGACGCTTAACTAACATTCTCCCGACTTGGAGAGTCAGTGCCTTTAACCTCCTGTTTGGCCCAGTTTGCAATTTCTGTGGAAGATGAACAGGAGTAGGGAGAACCAATGAGAGACTAGCTGGAGGTGTCTGGACGGGCAAATTTAACTCTCATTTCCCACCAGGAAGAGGAATTAACCAAAGGCTCAGCGTGCCGAGCCGGAACCAGATTAGTGTCTGAAGCATACTTGTGGTCTAGCGGCCAGCTCACAAGAAAGCGAGTTGAAGAAAGGAGCTCAGGGGCTCTGTAATTCCCAAACTGCAGAGTTATAAATGACAGCTATCGTCCAAAAATATACTGAAGTAAGGCTGCCATGAGGACTTGAATGCGGCGCAGAATTGCAGGAAACCGATTTCAGGAGGTAGACTGGAATTGCATTTAAAGCATAGGAAAAGAGGCAGGAGGACCAGAATGATGCACTTGGCCAAAAAGGGCATATGCGTTTTTTCCTGAATATATTCAGGAAAAAACGCATACGCACTTTTTGGCCAACCAAGCAAGCTTGCAAAGGAAATCTGCACTACAATGAAGTCTCACTTCCCCCCGGTCAAAGGGGCCATCTGAAAAAGTGTAAAATCCAGAAAGGCAGGACAGGCCATAGAGAACTGGGAGCCTTGTTATGCTGATGGGCGGGATGTAAATTGCCAACAGCAACTCAGGACAAGTGTATGGTGTTTCCTGAAACATCCAAAAAACAAAGCAACAGAGCCTAGGGCACTTCCACGTATGGTCCTATAGCTTAGGGAAATAAAAATCTAAAAGACACAGCAACCCCAAAGTTTGGGACGGCTCTCTTTACAAGAACGTCGTTTATGGTACAAGTTCAATATCGCAGAAAGTGAAAAATATATAAAGAAGCTGTGTTACTTACGTACAATGCAATATCACTCAGCAATGAAATCTATGTCATCAGGCCCGCAGCAGCATAATGAGAGGATTCAGGTATGATGATTCTAACTGAAATAAGTCACACAGAAAAAGAAACATCATAAGATATCACTAATACACGGAATGTAAACTTGGCTACACAGGAACTGAATTACAAAACAGAACAGGGTCTCAAATTTAGAAAACCAACTTATGCTTGCTTAAGGGGAAAGGTGAGTTGGGGTGCTGCATAAAACCAGAGATTGAAATGAGCACAGATAAAGTTCCTTAAGCCAAATATGGAATAGACAAGAGCTACTCCTTGCTCAACGAAATGGACTCAACACCCCATATTAAACGCCTAAGACTGTACCTGACTAGTAAGTATCTTAAAACTTATGGATGGCTATGTCTCCGAAAGAGAATCAAGCGTGTGTACAGGGGCCTAAACACAGCAGTGACAGGAATGGAGTGGTTCGGTGAGCAAATGAAGACCCTTTGAAGTCATATTGCATGGTACCCATTCCACGGGTCTCAACTCTCCAGGTTTAAGGTATTCTTCCTTCAGCTAAAACATGCATGTGGAACCCAGAGTATGATCAACCATGTGATTGGGAGATGTGTTCAAATATATTTCAGTTTTCGTCCCTTGGTACTTGGCTGCAACATTCCAGACGGTTTACTAACACTCTCCCGACTTGGAGAGTCAGAGTCTTTAACCTCCTGTTTGGCCCAGTTTGCAATTTCTGCGGAAGATGAACAGGAATAGGGAGAACCAATGAGAGACTAGCTGGAGGTGTGTGGACGGGCAAATTTAACTCTCATTTCCCACCAGGAAGAGGAATTAACCAAAGGCTCAGCGTGCCGTGACGGAACCAGATTAGGGACTGAAGCAATCCTGCAGTATTGCGGACAGCTCACAGGAAAGCGAGTTAAAGAAAGGAGCTCAGGGGCACTGTAATTCACAAACCTGCAGAGTTATAAATGACAGCTATCGTCCAAAATTATACTGAAGTAAGGCTGCCAAGAGGACTTGAAAGCGGGGCAGAATTGCAGGAAACCGATTTCAGGAGGTAGGCTGGAATTGCATTTAAAGCATAGGAAAAGAGGCAGAACGTCGACAATGATGCACTTGGCCAAAAATGGCGTATGTGTTTTTTCCTGAATATATTCAGGAAAAAACACATACGCCCTTTTTGGCCAACCAAGCAAGCTTGCAAAGGAAATCTGCACTACAATGACATCTCACTTCCCCCCCGGTCAAAAGGGCCACCTCAAAAAAGTGTAAAATCCAGAAAGGCAGCACAGGCCATGGAGAACTGGGAGCCTTGTTATGCAGATGGGCGGGATGTAAATTGCCAACAGTCACTTGGGAGAAGTGTATGGTGTTTCCTGAAACACCTAAAAAACAAAGCAACAGAGCCTAGGGCACTTCCACTTATGGTCCTATAGCTTAGGGCAATTAAAATCAAAAAGACACAGCCACCCCAAAGTTTGCGACGGCTCTGTTTACAAGAACCTCGTTTACGGTACAAGTTCAATATCGCAGGAAGTGAAAAATGGATAAAGAAATTGTGGTACTTACGTACAACGCAGTATCACTCAGCAATGAAATCTATGTCATCAGGCCCGTAGCAGCATAATGAGTGGATTCAGGTATGATGATTCTAACTGAAATAAGTCACACAGAAAAAGAAACATCATAAGATATCACTAATACACGGAATGTAAACTTGGCTACACAGGAACTGAATTCCAAAATAGAACAGGGTCTCAAATTTAGAAAACCAACTTATGCTTGCTTAAGGGGAAAGGTGAGTTGGGGTGCTGCATAAAACCAGAGATTGAAATGAGCACAGATAAAGTTCCTTAAGCCAAATATGGAAGAGGCAAGAGCTACTCCTTGCTCAACTAAATGGACTCAACACCCCATATTAAACGCCTAAGAATGTACCTGACTTGTAAGTATCTTAAAACCTATTGGTTGCTATGTCTCTGAAAGAGAATCAAGCATGTGTACAGGGGCATAAACACAGCAGTGATAACATTGGAGAGGTTCGGTGAGCAAATGAAGACCCTTTGAAGTCATATTGCATGGTACCCATTCCACGGGTCTCAACTCTCCAGGTTTAAGGTATTCTTCTTTCAGCTAAAACACGCATGTGGAACCCAGAGTATGATCAACCATGTGATCGGGAGACGTGTTCCAATATGTCTCTGTTTTCGTCCCCTGGTACTCCGGTGCAACATTCCAGACGCTTTACTAACCCTCTCCCGACTTGGAGAGTCAGTGCCTTTAACCTCCTGTTTGGCCCAGTTTGCAATTTCTGCGGAAGATGAACAGGAATAGGGAGAACCAATGAGAGACTAGCTGGAGGTGTGTGGACGGGCAAATTTAACTCTCATTTCCCACCAGGAAGAGGAATTAACCAAAGGCTCAGCGTGCCGTGACTGAACCAGATTAGGGACTGAAGCAATCCTGCAGTATTGCGGACAGCTCACAGGAAAGCGAGTTAAAGAAAGGAGCTCAGGGGCACTGTAATTCACAAACCTGCAGAGTTATAAATGACAGCTATCGTCCAAAATTATACTGAAGTAAGGCTGCCAAGAGGACTTGAAAGCGGGGCAGAATTGCAGGAAACCGATTTCAGGAGGTAGACGGGAATTGCATTTAAAGCATAGGAAAAGAGGCAGAACGTCAACAATGATGGACTTGGCCAAAAAGGGCGTATGCGTTTTTTCGTGAATATATTCAGGAAAAAACGCATACGCCCTTTCTGGCCAACCAAGCAAGCTTGCAAAGGAAATCTGCACTACAATGCAGTCTCACTTCCCCCCGGTCAAAAGGGTCATCTGAAAAAAGTGTAAAATCCAGAAAGGCAGGACAGGCCATGGAGAACTGGGAGCCTTGTTATGCTGATGGGTGGGATGTAAATTGCCAACAGCCACTCAGGACAAGTGTATGGTGTTTCCTGAAACATCCAAAAAACAAAGCAACAGAGCCTAGGGCACTTCCACGTATGGTCCTATAGCTTAAGGAAATTAAAATCAAAAAGACACAGCCACCCCAAAGTTTGGGACGGCTCTGTTTACAAGAACCTCGTTTACGGTACAAGTTCAATATCGCAGAAAGTGAAAAATGGATAAAGAAGTTTTGGTATTACGTACAATGCAATATCACTCAGCAATGAAATCTATGTCATCAGGGCCGTAGCAGCATAATGAGTGCATTCAGGTATGATGATTCTAACTGAAATAAGTCACACAGAAAAAGAAACATCATAAGATATCACTAATACACGGAATGTAAACTTGGCTACACAGGAACTGAATTACAAAACAGAACAGGGTCTCAAATTTAGAAAACCAACTTATGCTTGCTTAAGGGGAAAGGTGAGTTGGGGTACTGCATAAAACGAGAGATTGAAATGAGCACAGATAAAGTTCCTTAAGCCAAATATGGAATAGACAAGAGCTACTCTTTGCTCAACGAAATGGACTCAACACCCCATGTTAAACGCCTGAGAATGTACCTGACTAGTAAGTATCTTAAAACCTACGGATGGCTATGTCTCCGAAAGAGAATCAAGCGTGTGTACAGGGGCATAAACGCAGCAGTGATAGGATTGGAGAGGTTCGGTGAGCATATGAAGACCCTTTGAAGTCATATTGCATGGTACCCATTCCACGGGTCTCAACTCTCCAGGTTTAAGGTATTCTTCCTTCAGCTAAAACATGCATGTGGAACCCAGAGTATGATCAACCGTGTGATCGGGAGACGTGTTCAAATATGTCTCAGTTGTCATCCCCTGGTACTGGGGTGCAACATTGCAGACGCTTTATTAACCCTCTCCCGACTTGGAGAGTCAGTGCCTTTAACCTCCTATTTGGCCCAGTTTGCAATTTCTGCGGAAGATGCACAGGAATAGGGAGAACCAATGAGAGACTAGCTGGAGGTGTCTGGACGGGCAAATTTAACTCTCATTTCCCACTAGGAAGAGGAATTAAATAAAGGCTCAGCGTGACGTGCCAAAACCAGATTAGGGCCTGAAGCAATCCTGCGGTGTTTCGGCCAGCTCACAAGAAAGGAAGTTGAAGAAAGGAGCTCAGGGGCACTGTAATTCACAAACCTGCAGAGTTATAAATGACAGCTATCGTCCAAAAATATACTGAAGTAAGGCTGCCAAGAGGACTTGAAATCGGGGCAGAATTGCAGGAAACCGATTTGAGGAGGTAGACTGGAATTGCACTTAAAGCACAGGAAAAGAGGTAGAACGTCGACAATAATGCACTTGGCCAAAAAGGGCGTATGCGTTTTTTCCTGAATATATTCAGGAAAAAACGCATACGCCCTTTTAGGCCAACCAAGCAAGCTTGCAAAGGAAATCTGCACTACAATGAAGTCTCACTTCCCCCCGATCAAAAGGGCCATCTGAAAAAAGTGTAAAATCCAGAAAGGCAGGACAGGCCATGGAGAACTGGAGGCCTTGTTATGCTGATGGGCAGGATATAAATTGCCAACAGCCACTGTGGAGAAGTGTATGGTGTTTCCTGAAACATCTAAAAAACAAAGCAACAGAGCCAAGGGCACTTCCACTTATGGTCCTATAGCTTAGGGAAATTAAAATCAAAAAGACACAGCCACCCCAAAGTTTGGGACGACTCTGTTTACAAGAACATCATTTACAGTACAAGTTCAATATCACAGAAAGTGAAAAATGGATAAAGAAGTTGTGGTACTTACGTACAAGGCAATATCACTCACCAAAGAAATCTATGACATGAGGCCCATCGCAGCATAATGAGGGGATTCAGGTATGATGATTCTAACTGAAATAAGTCACACAGAAAAAGAAACATCATAAGATATCACTAACACACGGAATGTAAACTTGGCTACACAGGAACTGAATTACAAAACAGAACAGGGTCTCAAATTTAGAAAACCAACTTATGCTTGCTTAAGGGGAAAGGTGAGTTGGGGTGCTGCATAAAACGAGAGATTGAAATGAGCACAGATAAAGTTCCTTAAGCCAAATATGGAATAGACAAGAGCTACTCCTTGCACAATGAAATGGACTCAACACCACATATTAAACGCCTAAGAATGTACCTGACTAGTAAGTATCTTAAAACCTATGGATGGCTATTTCTCCGAAAGAGAATCAAGCGTGTGTACAGGGGCATAAACGCAGCAGTGATAGGATTGGAGAGGTTCGGTGAGCAAATGAAGACCCTTTGAAGTCATATTGCATGGTACCCATTCCACGGGTCTCAACTCTCCAGGTTTAAGGTATTCTTCCTTCAGCTAAAACATGCATGTGGAACCCAGAGTATGATCAACCGTGTGATCGGGAGACGTGTTCAAATATGTCTCAGTTGTCGTCCCCTGGTACTCGGGTGCAACATTCCAGACGCTTTACTAACCCTCTCCCGACTTGGAGAGTCAGTGCCTTTAACCTCCTGTTTGGCCCAGTTTGCAATTTCTGCAGAAGATGAACAGGAATAGGGAGAACCAATGAGAGACTAGCTGCAGGTGTCTGGACGTGCAAATTTAACTCTCATTTCCCACCAGGAAGAGGAATTAACCAAAGGCTCAGCATGCCGTGCCGAAACCAGATTAGAGCCGGAAGCAATCCTGCGGTGTTGCGGCCAGCTCACAAGAAAGCGAGTTGAAGAAAGGAGCTCAGGGACACTGTAATTCACAAACCTGCAGAGTTATAAATGACAGCTATCGTCCAAAAATATACTGAAGTAAGGCTGCCAAGAGGACTTGAAAGCGGGGCAGAATTGCAAGAAACCGATTTCAGGAGGTAGACTGGAATTGCATTGCAAGCATAGGAAAAGAGGCAGAACGTCCACAATGATGCACTTGGCCAAAAAGGGCGTATGCGTTTTTTCCTGAATATATTCAGAAAAAATCGCATACGCGCTTTTTGGCCAACCAAGCAAGCTTGAAAAGGAAATCTGCACTACAATGAAGTCTCACTTCCCCCCGGTCAAAGGGGCCATCTGAAAAAGTGTAAAATCCAGAAAGGCAGGACAGGCCATGGAGAACTGGGAGCCTTGTTATGCTGATGGGCGGGATGTAAATTGCCAACAGCCACTATGGAGAAGTGTATGGTGTTTCCTGAAACATCTAAAAAACAAAGCAACAGAGCCTAGGGCACTTCCACTTATGGTCCTATAGCTTAGGGAAATTAAAATCAATAAGACACAGCCACCCCAAAGTTTGGGACAGCTCTGTTTACAAGAACCTCGTTTACGGTACAAGTTCAATATTGCAGAAAGTGAAAAATGGATAAAGAAGTTGTGGTACTTACGTACAATGCAATATCACTCAGCAATGAAATCTATGTCATCAAGCCCATAGCAGCATAATGAGTGGATTCAGGTATGATGGTTCTAACTGAAATAAGTCACACAGAAAAAGAAACATCATAAGATATCACTAATACAAGGAATGTAAACTTGGCTACACAGGAACTGAATTACAAAACAGAACAGGGTCTCAAATTGAGAAAACCAACATATGCTTGATTAAGGGGAAACGTGAGTTGGGGTGCTGCATAAAACCAGTGATTGAAATGAGCACAGATAAAGTTCCCTAAGCCAAATATGTAATAGACAAGAGCTACTCCTTGCTCAATGAAATGGACTCAACACCCCATATTAAACGCCTGAGAATGTACCTGACTAGTAAGTATCTTAAAACCTAGAGATTGCTATGTCTCCGAAAGAGAATCAAGCATGTGCACAGGGGAATAAACGCAGCAGTGGTAGGATTGGAGAGGTTCGGTGAGCAAATGAAGACCCTTTGAAGTCATATTGCATGGTACCCATTCCACGGGTCTCAACTCTCCAGGTTTAAGGTATGCTTTCTTCAGCTAAAACATGCATGTGGAACTCAGAGTATGATCAAACGTGTGATTAGGAGACGTGTTCAAATATGTCTCAGTTTTCGTCCCCTGGTACTCGGGTGCCACATTCCAGACGCTTTACTAACCCTCTCTCGACTTGGAGAGTCAGTGCCTTTAACCTCCTGTTTGGCCCAGTTTGCAATTTCTGCGGAAGATGCACAGGAATAGGGAGAACCAATGAGAGACTAGCTGGAGGTGTCTTGACGGGCAAATTTAACTCTCATTTCCCACCAGGAAGAGGAATGAACCAAAGGCTCAGCATGCCGTGCCGAAACCAGATTAGGGCCTGAAGCAATCCTGCGGGGTTGCGGCTAGCTCACAAGAAAGCGAGTTGAAGAAAGGAGCTCAGGGGCACTGTAATTCACAAACCTGCAGAGTTATAAATGACAGCTATCGTCCAAAAATATACTGAAGTAAGGCTGCCAACAGGACTTGAAAGTGGGTCAGAATTACAGGAAACCGATTTCAGGAGGTAGACTGGAATTGCATTTAAAGCATAGGAAAAGAGGCACAACGTCCACAATGATGCATTTGGCCAAAAAGTGCATATGCCTTTTTTCCTGAATATATTCAGGAAAAAACGCATATGCCCTTTTTGGTCAACCAAGCAAGCTTGCAAAGGAAATCTGCACTACAATGAAGTCTCATTTCCCCCTGCTCAAAAGGGCCATCTGAAAAAAGTGTAAAATCCAGAAAGGCAGGACAGGCCATGGAGAACTGGGAGCCTTCATATGCTGATGTGCGTGATGTAAATTGCCAACAGCCACTGGGGAGAAGTGTATGGTGTTTCCTGAAACATCTAAAAAACAAAGCAACAGAGCCTAGGGCACTTCCACTTATGGTCCTATAGCTTAGGCAAATTAAAATCAAAAAGACTCAGCCACTCCAATGTTTGGGACGGCTCTATTTACAAGAACCTGGTTTACGGTACAAGATCAATATTTCATAAAGCGAAAAATGGATAAAGAAAGTGTGGTAGTTACGTACAATGCAATATCATTCAGCAATGAAATCTATGTCATCAGGCCCATAGCAGCATAATGAGTGGATTCAGGTATGATGATTCTAACTGTAATAAGTCACAGAGAAAAAGAAACATCATAAGATATCACTAATACACGGACTGTAAACTTGGCTACACAGGAACTGAATTACAAAACAGAACAGGGTCCCAAATTTAGAACACCAACTTATGCTTGCTTAAGGGGAAAGGTGAGTTGGGGTGCTGCATAAAACCACAGATTGAAATGAGCACAGATAAAGTTCCTTAAGCCAAATATGGAATAGACAAGAGCTACTCCTTGCTCAACAAAATGGACTCAACACCCCATATTAAACGCCTAAGAATGTACCTGACTAGTAAGTATCTTAAAACCTATGTATTGCAGGGCTTCCCTGGTGGCGCAGTGGTTGGGGGTCCGCCTGCCGATGCAGGGGACGCAGGTTTGGGCCGTGGTCTGGGGGGATCCCGCATGCCGTGGAGCAGCTGGACCAGTGAGCCATGGCCGCTGTGCCTGCGCGTCCGGAGCCTATGCTCCGCAACCGGAGAGGCCACGACAGTGAGAGGCCCGCGTACCACAAAAAAAACAAAACAAAAAAAACCTATGGATTGCTATGTCTCCGAAAGAGAATCAAACCTGTATACAGAGGCATAAACACAGCAGTGATAGGATTGGAGAGGTTCGGTGAGCAAATGAAGACCCTTTGAAATCATATTGCATGGTATCCATTCCACGGGTCTCAACTCTCCAGGTTTAAGGTATTCTTCCTTCAGCTAAAACATGCATGTGGAACCCAGAGTATGATCAACCATGTGATCGGAAGACGTGTTCAAATATGTCTCAGTTTTCATCCCCTGGTACTCGGGTGCAACATTCCAGACACTTTACTAACACTCTCCCGACTTGGAGAGTCAGTGCCTTTAACCTCCTGTATTTCCCAGTTTGCAATTTCTGCGGAAGATGAACAGGAATAGGGAGAACAAATGAGAGACTAGCTGGAGGTGTCTGGACGGGCAAATTTAACTCTCATTTCCCACCAGGAAGAGGAATTAACCAAAGGCTCAGCATGCCGTGCCGGAACCAGATTAGAGCCTGAAGCAATCTTGCGGTGTTGCACCCAGCTCACAAGAAAGCGAGTTGAAGAAAGGAGCTCAGGGGCACTGTAATTCACAAACCTGCAGAGTTATAAATGACAGCTATCATCCAAAAATATACTGAAGTAAGGCTGCCAAGAGGACTTCAAAGCGGGGCAGAATTGCAGGAAACCGATTTCAGGAGGTAGGCTGGAATTGCATTTAAAGCATAGGAAAGAGGCAGAATGTCCACAATGATGCACTTGGCCAAAAAGGGCGTATGCGTTTTTTCCTGAATATATTCAGGAAAAAACGCATACGCCCTTTTTGGCCAACCAAGGAAGCTTCAAAGAAAATCTTCACTACAATGAAGTGTCACTTCCCCCCGGTCAAAAGGGCCATCTGAAAAAAGTGTAAAATCCAAAAAGGCAGGACAGTTCATGGAGAACTGGAAGCCATGTTACGCGGATGGGCGGGATGTAAATTGCCAACAGCCACTCGGGAGAAGTGTATGGTGTTTCCTGAAACATCTAAAAAACAAAGCAACAGAGCCTAGGGCACTTCCACTTATGGTCCTATAGCTTAGGGAATTTAAAATCAAAAAGACACAGCCACCCCAAAGTTTGGGACGGCTCTGCTTACGAGAACCTCGTTTACAGTACAAGTACAATATTGCAGAAAGTGAAAAATGGATAAACAAGTTGTGGTACTTAGGTACAATGCAATATCACTCAGCAATGAAATCTATGTCATCAGGCCCGTAGCAGCATAATGAGTGGATTCAGCTATGATGATTCTAACTGAAATAAGTCACACAGAAAAAGAAACATCATAAGATATCACTAATATACGGAATGTAAACTTGGCTACACAGGAACTGAATTACAAACAGAACAGGGTCTCAAATTTAGAAAACCAACTTATGCTTGCTTAAGGGGAAAGGTGAGTTGGGGTGCTGCATAAAACCAGAGATTGAAATGAGCACAGATAAAGTTCCTTAAACCAAATATGGAATAGAGAAGAGCTACTCCTTGCTCAACGAAATGGACTCAACACCCTATATTAAACGCCTAAGAATGTACCTGACTAGTAAGTATCTTAAAACCTATGGATTGCGGGGCTTCCCTGGTGGCGCAGTGGTTGGGGGTCTGCCTGCCGATGCAGGGGACGTTGGTTCGTGCCGCGGTCTGGGGGGATCCCGCATGCCGTGGAGCGGCTGAGCCCGTGAGCCATGGCCGCTGGGCCTTCGTGTCCGGAGCCTATGCTCCGCAACCGGAGAGGCCACGACAGTGAGAGGCCCGCGTACCACAAAACAAAAAAAAAAAAAAAAAAAAAAAAAACCTATGTATTTCTATGTCTCCGAAAGAGAATCAAGCCTGTGTACAGGGGCATAAACACAGCAGTGAGAGGATTGGAGAGGTTCGGTGAGCAAATGAAGACCCTTTGAAATCATATTGCATGGTATCCATTCCACGGGTCTCAACTCTCCAGGTTTAAGGTATTCTTCCTTCAGCTAAAACATGCATGTGGAACCCAGAGTATGATCAACCATGTGATCGGAAGACGTGTTCAAATATGTCTCAGTTTTTGTCCCCTGGTACTCGGGTGCAACCTTCCAGACGCTTAACTAACACTCTCCCGACTTGGAGAGTCAGTGCCTTTAACCTCCTGTATTTCCCAGTTTGCAATTTCTGCGGAAGATGAACAGGAATAGGGAGAACCAATGAGAGAGTAGCTGGAGGTGTCTGGACGAGCAAATTTAACTCTCATTTCCCACCAGGAAGAGGAATTAACCAAAGTCTCAGCGTGCCGTTCCGGAACCAGATTAGGGCCTGAAGCAATCCTGCGGTGTTGCGGCCAGCTCACAAGAAAGCGAGTTGAAGAAAGGAGCTCAGGGGCACTGTAATTCACAAACCTGCAGAGTTATAAATGACAGCTATCATCCAAAAATATACTGAAGTAAGGCTGCGAGGAGGAATTGAAAGCGGGGCAGAATTGCAGGAAACGGATTTCAGGAGGTAGACTGGAATTGCATTTAAAACATAGGAAAAGAGGCAGAACGTCGACAATGATGCACTTGGCCAAAAAGGGCGTATGCGTTTTTTCCTGAATATATTCAGGAAAAAACGCATATGCCCGTTTTCGCCGACCAAGCAAGCTTGCAAAGAAATCTGCACTACAATGAAGTCTCACTTCCCCCCAGTCAAAAGGGCCATCTGAAAAAAGTGTAAAATCCAGAAAGGCAGGACAGGCCATGGAGAACTGGGAGCCTAGTTATGCTGATGGTCGGGATGCAAATTGCCAACAGCCACTCCGGAGAAGTGTATGGTGTTTCCTGAAACATCTAAAAAACAAAGCAACAGAGCCTAGGGCACTTCCACTTATGGTCCTATAGCTTAGGGAAATTAAAATCAAAAAGACACAGCCACCCCAAAGTTTGTGACAGCTCTGTTTACAAGAACCTCGTTTATGGTACAAGTTCAATATCGCAGAAAGTGAAAAATGGATAAAGAAGTTGTGGTACTTACGTACAATGCAATATCACTCAGCAATGAAATCTATGTCATCAGGCCCGTAGCAGCATAATGAGTGGATTCAGGTATGATGATTCTAACTGAAATAAGTCACACAGAAAAAGAAACATCATAAGATATCACTAATACACGGAATGTAAACTTGGCTACACAGGAACTGAATTACAAAACAGAACAGGGTCTCAAATTTAGAAAAGCAACTTATGCTTGCTTAAGGGGAAAGGTGAGTTGGGGTGCTGCATAAAACCAGAGATTGAAATGAGCACAGATTAAGTTCCTTAAGCCAAATATGGAATAGACAAGAGCTACTCCTTGCTCAACGAAATGGACTCAACACCCCATATTAAACGCCTAAGAATGTACCTGACTAGTAAGTATCTTAAAACTTATGGATTACGGGGCTTCCCTGGTGGTGCAGTGGTTGGGGGTCCACCTGCCGATGCAGGGGCCGCGGGTTCGTGCCGCGGTCTGGGGGGATCCCGCATGCCGCGGAGCAGCTGGACCCGTGAGCCATGGCCGCTGGGCCTGCGCGTCCGGATCCTATGCTCTGCAACCGGAGAGGCCACGACAGTGAGAGGCCCGCGTACCACAAAAAAACAAAACAAAACAAAACAAAACCTATGGATTGCTATGTCTCCGAAAGAGAATCAAGCATGTGTACAGGGGCATAAACGCAGCAGTGATAGGATTGGAGAGGTTCGGTGAGCAAGTGAAGACCATTTGAAGTCATATTGCATCGTACCCATTCCACGGGTCTCAACTCTCCAGGTTGAAGGTATTCTTCCTTCAGCTAAAACATGCATGTGGAACCCAGAGTATGATCAACCGTGTGATCGGGAGACGTGTTCAAATATGTCTCAGTTTTCGTCCTTTGGTACTCGGGTGCAACATTCCAGACGCTTTACTAACATTCTCCCGACTTGGAGAGTCAGTGCCTTTAACCTCCTGTTTGGCCCAGTTTGCAATTTCTGCGGAAGATGAACAGCAATAGCGAGAACCAATGACAGACTAGCTGGAGATATCTGGCCAGGCAAATTTAACTTTCATTTCCCACCAGGAAGAGGAATTAACCAAAGGCTCAGTGAGCCGGGCCGGAACCAGATTAGGGCCTGAAGCAATCCTGCGGTGTTGCTGCCAGCTCACAAGAAAGCGAGTTGAAGAAAGGAGCTCAGGGACACTGTAATTCACAAACCTGCAGAGTTATAAATGACAGCTATCGTCCAAGAATATACTGAAGTAAGGCTGCCAAGAGGACTTGAAAGCGGGGCAGAATTGCAGGAAACCGATTTCAGGAAGTATACTGGAATTGCATTTAAAGCATAGGAAAAGAGGCAGAACGTCCACAATGATGCACTTGGCCAAAAAGGGCGTATGCGTTTTTTGCTGAATATATTCAGGAGCAAACGCATACGCCCTTTTTGGCCAACCAAGCAAGCTTGCAAAGGAAATCTGCACTGCAATGAAGTCTCACTTCCGCCCGGTCAAAAGGGCCATCTGAAAAAAGTGTAAAATCCAGAAAGGCAGGACAGGCCACGGAGAATTGGGAGCCTTGTTATGCTGATGGGCGGGAAGTAAATTGCCAACAGCCACTCGGGAGAAGTGTATGGTGTTTCCTGAAACACCTAAAACACAAAGCAGCAGAGCCTAGGGCACTTCCACTTATGGTCCTATAGCTTAGGGAAATTAAAATCAAAAGGCACAGCCACCCCAAAGTTTGGGACTGCTCAGTTTACAAGAACCTCATTTACGGTACAAGTTCAAAATCGTAGAAAGTGAAAAATGGATAAAGAAGTTGTGGTACTTACGTACAATGCAATATCACTCAGCAAAGAAATCTATGTCATTAGGCCCGTAGCAGCATAATGAGTGGATTCAGGTATGATGATTCTAACTGAAATAAGTCACACAGAAAAAGAAACATCATAAGATATCACTAACACACGGAATGTACACTTGGCTACACAGGAACTGAATTACAAAACAGAACAGGGTCTCAAATTTAGAAAACCAACTTATGCTTGCTTAAGGGGAAAGGTGAGTTGGGGTGCTGCATAAAACCAGAGATTGAATTGAACACAGATAAACTTCCTTAAGCAAAATATGTAATACACAAGAGCTACTCCTTGCACAATGAAATGGACTCAACACCCTATATTAAACGCCTAAGAATGTACCTGACTAGTAAGTATCTTAAAACCTATGGATTGCTATGTCTCCGAAAGAGAATCAAGCGTGTGTACAGGGGCATAACTGCAGCAGTGATAGGATTGGAGAGGTTCGGTGAGCAAATGAAGACCCTTTGAAGTCATATTGCATGGTACCCATTCCACGGGTCTCAACTCTCCAGGTTTAAGGTATTCTTCCTTCAGCTAAAACATGCATGTGGAACCCAGAGTATGATCAACTGTGTGATCAGGAGACGTGTTCAAATATGTCTCAGTTTTCAACCCCTGGTACTCGGGTGCAACATTCCAGACGCTTTACTAACACTCTCCCGACTTGGAGAGTCAGTGTCTTTAACCTCCTGTTTGGCCCAGTTTGCAAATTCTGCAGAAGATGAACAGGAATACGGAGAACCAATGGGAGACTAGCTGGAGGTGTCTGGACGGGCAAATTTAACTCTCATTTCCCACCAGGAAGAGGAATTAACCAAAGGCTCAGCGTGCCGTGCCGGAACCAGATTAGGGCCTGAAGCAATCCTGCGGTGTTGCGGCCAGCTCACAAGAAAACCAGTTGAAGAAAGGAGTTCAGGGGCACTGTAATTCACAAACCTGCAGAGTTATAAATGACAGCTATCGTCCAAAAATATACTGAAGTAAGGCTGCCACTAGGACTTGAAAGCGGGGCAGAATTGCAGGAAACCGATTTCAGGAGGTAGACTGGAATTGCATTTAAAGCATAGGAAAAGAGGCAGAACGTCCACAATGATGCACTTGGCCCAAAAGGGCGTATGCGTTTTTTCCTGAATATATTCAGGAAAAAACGCATACGCCCTTTTTGGCGAACCAAGCAAGCTTGCAAAGGAAATCTGCACTACAATGAAGTCTCACTTCCCCCCCGGTCAAAAGGGCCATCTGAAAAACGTGTAAAATCCAGAAAGGCAGGACAGCCCATGGAGAAATGGGAGCCTTGTTATGCTGATGGGCGGGATGTAAATTGCCAACAGCGACTCAGGAGAAGTGTATGGTGTTTCCTGAAACATCTAAAAACCAAAGCAGCAGAGCCTAGTGCACTTCCACTTATGGTCCTATAGCTTAGGGAAATTAAAATCAAAAAGACACAGGCACCCCAAAGTTGGGGACGGCTCTGTTTACAAGAACCTCGTTTATGGTACAAGTTCAATATCGCAGAAAGTAAAAAATGGATAAAGAAGTTGTGGTACTTACGTACAATGCAATATCACTCAGCAATTTAATCTATGTCATCAGGCCCGTAGCAGCATAATGAGTGGATTCAGGTATGATGATTCTAACTGAAATAACTCACACAGAAAAAGAAACATCATAAGATATCACTAATACACAGAATGTAAACTTGGCTATACAGGAACTGAATTACAAAACAGAACAGGGTCTCAAATTTAGAAAACCAACTTTTGCTTGCTTAATGGGAAAGGTGATTTGGGGTGCTGCATAAAACCAGAGATTGAAATGAGCACAGATAAAGTTCCTTAAGCCAAATATGGAATAGACAAGGGTTACTCCTTGCTCAGTGAAATGGACTCAACACCCCATATTAAACGCCTGAGAATGTACCTTACTCGTAAGTATCTTAAAACGTATGGATTGCTATGTCTCCGAAAGAAAATCAAGCATGTGTACAGGGGCATAAACGCAGCAATGATAGGATTGGAGATGTTCGGCGAGCAAATGAAGACCCTTTGTGGTCATATTGCATGGTACCCATTCACGGGCCTCAACTCTCCAGGTTTAAGGTATTCTTCCTTCAGCTAAAACATGCAAGTGGAACACTGATTATGATCAACCGTGTGATAGGGAGACGTGTTCAACTATGTCTCAGTTTTCGTACCCTGGTACTCGGGTGCAACATTCCATACGCTTTACTAACACTCTCCCAACTTGGAGAGTCAGTGCCTTTAACCTCGTGTTTGGCCCAGTTTGCTATTTCTGAGGAAGATGAACAGGAATAGGGTTAACCAATGAGAGACTAGCTGGAGGTGTCTGGACGGGCAAATTTAACTCTCATTTCCCACCAGGAAGAGGAATTTACCAAAGGCTCAGCGTGCCGTGCCGGAACCACATTAGGGCCTGAAGCTATCCTGCCGTGTTGCGGAGAGCTCACAGGAAAGGGAGTTGAAGAAAGGAGCTCAGGGGCACTGTAATTCACAAACCTGCAGATTTATAAATGACAGCTATCGTACAAAAATATACTGAAGTAAGGCTGCCAAGAGGACTTGAAAGCGGAGCAGAATTGCAGGAAACCGATTTCAGGAGGTAGACTGGAATTGTGTTTAAAGCATAGGAAAAGAGGCAGAACGTCCACAATGATGCACTGGCCAAACAGGGCATAGGCGTTTTTTCCTGAATATATTCAGGAAAAAACGCATATGCCCTTTTTGGCCAACCAAGCTAGCTTGCAAAGGAAATCTGCACTACAATGAAGTCTCACTTCCCCCCTGGTCAAAAGGGCCATCTGAAAAAAATGTAAAATCCAGAAAGGCAGGACAGGCCATGGAGAACTGGGAGCCTTGTTATGCTGATGGGCGGGATGTAAATTGCCAACAGCAACTCGGGAGAAGTGTATGGTGTTTCCTGAAACATCTAAAAAACAAAGCAACAGAGCCTAGGGCACTTTCAATTATGGTCCTATAGCTTAGGGAAATTAAAATCAAAAAGACACAGCCACCCCAAAGTTTGGGACGGCTCTGTTTACAAGAACCTCGTTTATGGTACAAGTTCAATATCGCAGAAAGTGAAAAATGGATAAAGAATTTGTGGTACTTACGTACAATGCAATATCACTCAGCAATGAAATCTATGTCATCAGGCCCAGAGCAGCATAATGAGTGGATTCAGGTATGATGATTCTAACTGAAATAAGTCACACAGAAAAAGAAACATCATAAGATATCACTAATACACGGAATGTAAACTTGGCTACTTAGGAACTGAATTACAAAACAGAACGGGGTCTCAAACTGAGAAAACCAACTTATGCTTGCTTAAGTGGAAAGGTGAGTTGGGGTGCTGCATAAAACCAGAGATTGAAATGAGCACAGATAAAGTTCCTTAAGCCAAATATGGAATAGACAAGAGCTACTCCTTGCTCAACGAAATGGACTCAACACCCCATATTAAACGCCTAAGAATGTACCTGACTAGTAAATATCTTAAAACCTATGGATTGCTATGTCTCCGAAAGAGAATCAAGCATGTGTACAGGGGCATAAACTCAGCAGTGATAGGATTGGAGAGGTTCGGTGAGCAAATGAAGACCCTTTGAAGTCATATTGCATGGTACCCATTCCACGGGTCTCAACTCTCCAGGTTTAAGGTATAGTTCCTTCAGCTAAAACATGCATGTGGAACCCAGAGTATGATCAACTGTGTGATCGGGAGACGTGTTCAAATATGTCTCAGTTTTCGTCCCCTGGTACTCGGATGCAACATTCCAGACGCTTTACTAACACTCTCCTGACTTGGAGAGTCAGTGCCTTTAAACTCCTGTTTGGCCCAGTTTGCAATTTCTGTGGAAGATGAACAGGAAAAGGGAGAACAAATGAGAGACTAGCTGGAGGTGTCTGGACGGGCAAATTTAACTCTCATTTCCCACCAGGAAGAGGAATTAATGAAAGGCTCAGCGTGCCATGCCGGAACCAGATTAAGGCCTGAAGCAATCCTGCGGGGTTGCGGCCAGCTCACAAGAAAGCGAGTTGAAGAAAGGAGCTCATGGGCACTGTAATTCACAAACCTGCAGAGTTATAAATGACAGCTATCGTCCAAAAATATACTGAAGTAAGGCTGCCAAGAGGACTTGAAAGAGCGGCAGAATTGCAGGAAACCGATTTCAGGAGGTAGACTGGAATTGCATATAAAGCATAGGAAAAGAGGCAGAACGTCCACAATGATGCACTTGGCCAAAAAGTGCGTATGCGTTTTTTCCTGCATATATTTACGAAAAAACGCGTACTCCCTTTTTGGCCAACCAAGCAGGCTTGCAAAGGAAATCTGCACAACAATGAAGTCTCACTTCCCCCAGGTCAAAAGGGCCATCTGAAAAAAGTGTAAAATCCAGAAAGGCAGGACAGGCCATGGAGAACTGGGTGCCCTGTTATGCTGATGGTGGGGATGTAAATTGCCAACAGCCACTTGGGAGAAGTGTATGGTGTTTCCTGAAACATCTAAAAAACAAAGCAACAGAGCCTAGGGCACTTCCACTTATGGTCCTATAGCTTAGGGAAATTAAAATCAAAAAGACACAGCCAACCCAAAGTTTGGGATGGCTCTCTTTACAGGAACCTCGTTTACAGGACAAGGTCATTATCGCAGAAAATGAAAAATGGATAAAGAAGTTGTGGTACTTACGTACAATGCAATATCACGCAGCAATGAAATCTATGTCATCAGGCCCGTTGCAGCATAATGAGTCGATTCAGGTATGATGATTCTAACTGAAATAAGTCACACAGAAAAAGAAACATCATAAGATATCACTAATACACGGAATGTAAACTTGGCTACACAGGAACTGAATTACAAAACAGAACAGGGTCTCAAATTTAGAAAACCAACTTATGCTTGCTTAAGGGGAAAGGTGAGTTGGGGTACTGCATAAAACCAGAGATTGCAATGAGCACAGATAAAGTTCCTTAAGCCAAATATGGAATAGACAAGAGCTACTCCTTGCTCAACGAAATGGACTCAACACCCCATATTAAACGCCTGAGAATGTACCTGACTAGTAAGTATCTTAAAACCTACGGATGGCTATGTCTCCGAAAGAGAATCAAGCGTGTGTACAGGGGCATAAACGCAGCAGTGATAGGATTGGAGAGGTTCGGTGAGCATATGAAGACCCTTTGAAGTCATATTGCATGGTACCCATTCCACGGGTCTCAACTCTCCAGGTTTAAGGTATTCTTCCTTCAGCTAAAACATGCATGTGGAACCCAGAGTATGATCAACCGTGTGATCGGGAGACGTGTTCAAATATGTCTCAGTTGTCATCCCCTGGTACTGGGGTGCAACATTGCAGACGCTTTATTAACCCTCTCCCGACTTGGAGAGTCAGTGCCTTTAACCTCCTATTTGGCCCAGTTTGCAATTTCTGCGGAAGATGCACAGGAATAGGGAGAACCAATGAGAGACTAGCTGGAGGTGTCTGGACGGGCAAATTTAACTCTCATTTCCCACTAGGAAGAGGAATTAAATAAAGGCTCAGCGTGACGTGCCAAAACCAGATTAGGGCCTGAAGCAATCCTGCGGTGTTTCGGCCAGCTCACAAGAAAGGAAGTTGAAGAAAGGAGCTCAGGGGCACTGTAATTCACAAACCTGCAGAGTTATAAATGACAGCTATCGTCCAAAAATATACTGAAGTAAGGCTGCCAAGAGGACTTGAAATCGGGGCAGAATTGCAGGAAACCGATTTGAGGAGGTAGACTGGAATTGCACTTAAAGCACAGGAAAAGAGGTAGAACGTCGACAATAATGCACTTGGCCAAAAAGGGCGTATGCGTTTTTTCCTGAATATATTCAGGAAAAAACGCATACGCCCTTTTAGGCCAACCAAGCAAGCTTGCAAAGGAAATCTGCACTACAATGAAGTCTCACTTCCCCCCGATCAAAAGGGCCATCTGAAAAAAGTGTAAAATCCAGAAAGGCAGGACAGGCCATGGAGAACTGGAGGCCTTGTTATGCTGATGGGCAGGATATAAATTGCCAACAGCCACTGTGGAGAAGTGTATGGTGTTTCCTGAAACATCTAAAAAACAAAGCAACAGAGCCAAGGGCACTTCCACTTATGGTCCTATAGCTTAGGGAAATTAAAATCAAAAAGACACAGCCACCCCAAAGTTTGGGACGACTCTGTTTACAAGAACATCATTTACAGTACAAGTTCAATATCACAGAAAGTGAAAAATGGATAAAGAAGTTGTGGTACTTACGTACAAGGCAATATCACTCACCAAAGAAATCTATGACATGAGGCCCATCGCAGCATAATGAGGGGATTCAGGTATGATGATTCTAACTGAAATAAGTCACACAGAAAAAGAAACATCATAAGATATCACTAACACACGGAATGTAAACTTGGCTACACAGGAACTGAATTACAAAACAGAACAGGGTCTCAAATTTAGAAAACCAACTTATGCTTGCTTAAGGGGAAAGGTGAGTTGGGGTGCTGCATAAAACGAGAGATTGAAATGAGCACAGATAAAGTTCCTTAAGCCAAATATGGAATAGACAAGAGCTACTCCTTGCACAATGAAATGGACTCAACACCACATATTAAACGCCTAAGAATGTACCTGACTAGTAAGTATCTTAAAACCTATGGATGGCTATTTCTCCGAAAGAGAATCAAGCGTGTGTACAGGGGCATAAACGCAGCAGTGATAGGATTGGAGAGGTTCGGTGAGCAAATGAAGACCCTTTGAAGTCATATTGCATGGTACCCATTCCACGGGTCTCAACTCTCCAGGTTTAAGGTATTCTTCCTTCAGCTAAAACATGCATGTGGAACCCAGAGTATGATCAACCGTGTGATCGGGAGACGTGTTCAAATATGTCTCAGTTGTCGTCCCCTGGTACTCGGGTGCAACATTCCAGACGCTTTACTAACCCTCTCCCGACTTGGAGAGTCAGTGCCTTTAACCTCCTGTTTGGCCCAGTTTGCAATTTCTGCAGAAGATGAACAGGAATAGGGAGAACCAATGAGAGACTAGCTGCAGGTGTCTGGACGTGCAAATTTAACTCTCATTTCCCACCAGGAAGAGGAATTAACCAAAGGCTCAGCATGCCGTGCCGAAACCAGATTAGAGCCGGAAGCAATCCTGCGGTGTTGCGGCCAGCTCACAAGAAAGCGAGTTGAAGAAAGGAGCTCAGGGACACTGTAATTCACAAACCTGCAGAGTTATAAATGACAGCTATCGTCCAAAAATATACTGAAGTAAGGCTGCCAAGAGGACTTGAAAGCGGGGCAGAATTGCAAGAAACCGATTTCAGGAGGTAGACTGGAATTGCATTGCAAGCATAGGAAAAGAGGCAGAACGTCCACAATGATGCACTTGGCCAAAAAGGGCGTATGCGTTTTTTCCTGAATATATTCAGAAAAAATCGCATACGCGCTTTTTGGCCAACCAAGCAAGCTTGAAAAGGAAATCTGCACTACAATGAAGTCTCACTTCCCCCCGGTCAAAGGGGCCATCTGAAAAAGTGTAAAATCCAGAAAGGCAGGACAGGCCATGGAGAACTGGGAGCCTTGTTATGCTGATGGGCGGGATGTAAATTGCCAACAGCCACTATGGAGAAGTGTATGGTGTTTCCTGAAACATCTAAAAAACAAAGCAACAGAGCCTAGGGCACTTCCACTTATGGTCCTATAGCTTAGGGAAATTAAAATCAATAAGACACAGCCACCCCAAAGTTTGGGACAGCTCTGTTTACAAGAACCTCGTTTACGGTACAAGTTCAATATTGCAGAAAGTGAAAAATGGATAAAGAAGTTGTGGTACTTACGTACAATGCAATATCACTCAGCAATGAAATCTATGTCATCAAGCCCATAGCAGCATAATGAGTGGATTCAGGTATGATGGTTCTAACTGAAATAAGTCACACAGAAAAAGAAACATCATAAGATATCACTAATACAAGGAATGTAAACTTGGCTACACAGGAACTGAATTACAAAACAGAACAGGGTCTCAAATTGAGAAAACCAACATATGCTTGATTAAGGGGAAACGTGAGTTGGGGTGCTGCATAAAACCAGTGATTGAAATGAGCACAGATAAAGTTCCCTAAGCCAAATATGTAATAGACAAGAGCTACTCCTTGCTCAATGAAATGGACTCAACACCCCATATTAAACGCCTGAGAATGTACCTGACTAGTAAGTATCTTAAAACCTAGAGATTGCTATGTCTCCGAAAGAGAATCAAGCATGTGCACAGGGGAATAAACGCAGCAGTGGTAGGATTGGAGAGGTTCGGTGAGCAAATGAAGACCCTTTGAAGTCATATTGCATGGTACCCATTCCACGGGTCTCAACTCTCCAGGTTTAAGGTATGCTTTCTTCAGCTAAAACATGCATGTGGAACTCAGAGTATGATCAAACGTGTGATTAGGAGACGTGTTCAAATATGTCTCAGTTTTCGTCCCCTGGTACTCGGGTGCCACATTCCAGACGCTTTACTAACCCTCTCTCGACTTGGAGAGTCAGTGCCTTTAACCTCCTGTTTGGCCCAGTTTGCAATTTCTGCGGAAGATGCACAGGAATAGGGAGAACCAATGAGAGACTAGCTGGAGGTGTCTTGACGGGCAAATTTAACTCTCATTTCCCACCAGGAAGAGGAATGAACCAAAGGCTCAGCATGCCGTGCCGAAACCAGATTAGGGCCTGAAGCAATCCTGCGGGGTTGCGGCTAGCTCACAAGAAAGCGAGTTGAAGAAAGGAGCTCAGGGGCACTGTAATTCACAAACCTGCAGAGTTATAAATGACAGCTATCGTCCAAAAATATACTGAAGTAAGGCTGCCAACAGGACTTGAAAGTGGGTCAGAATTACAGGAAACCGATTTCAGGAGGTAGACTGGAATTGCATTTAAAGCATAGGAAAAGAGGCACAACGTCCACAATGATGCATTTGGCCAAAAAGTGCATATGCCTTTTTTCCTGAATATATTCAGGAAAAAACGCATATGCCCTTTTTGGTCAACCAAGCAAGCTTGCAAAGGAAATCTGCACTACAATGAAGTCTCATTTCCCCCTGCTCAAAAGGGCCATCTGAAAAAAGTGTAAAATCCAGAAAGGCAGGACAGGCCATGGAGAACTGGGAGCCTTCATATGCTGATGTGCGTGATGTAAATTGCCAACAGCCACTGGGGAGAAGTGTATGGTGTTTCCTGAAACATCTAAAAAACAAAGCAACAGAGCCTAGGGCACTTCCACTTATGGTCCTATAGCTTAGGGAAATTAAAATCAAAAAGACTCAGCCACTCCAATGTTTGGGACGGCTCTATTTACAAGAACCTGGTTTACGGTACAAGATCAATATTTCATAAAGCGAAAAATGGATAAAGAAAGTGTGGTAGTTACGTACAATGCAATATCATTCAGCAATGAAATCTATGTCATCAGGCCCATAGCAGCATAATGAGTGGATTCAGGTATGATGATTCTAACTGTAATAAGTCACAGAGAAAAAGAAACATCATAAGATATCACTAATACACGGACTGTAAACTTGGCTACACAGGAACTGAATTACAAAACAGAACAGGGTCCCAAATTTAGAACACCAACTTATGCTGGCTTAAGGGGAAAGGTGAGTTGGGGTGCTGCATAAAACCAGAGATTGAAATGAGCACAGATACCGTTCCATAAGCCAAATATGGAATAGACAAGAGCTACTACTTGCTCAACGAAATGGACTCAACACCCAATATTAAACGCATAAGAATGTACCTGACTAGTAAGTATCATAAAACCTATGGATTGCTATGTCTCTGAAAGAGAATCAAGCGTGTGTCCAGTGGCATAAACGCAGCAGTGATAGGATTGGTGAGGTTTGGTTAGCAAATGAAGACCCTTTGAATTCATATTGCATGGTACCCATTCCACGGGTCTCAACTACCCAGGTTTAAGGTATTCTTCCTTCAGCTAAATCATGCATGTAGAACCCAGAGTATGATCAACCATGTGATCGGGAGACGTGTTCAAATATGTCTCAGTTCTCGGCCCTTGGTATTCGGGTGCAACATTCCAGACGCTTTACTAACACTCTCCCGACTTGGAGAGTCAGTGCCTTTAACCTCCTGTTTGGCCCAGTTTGCAATTCCTGTGGAAGATGAACAGGAATAGGGAGAACCAATGAGAGACTAGCTGGAGGTGTCTGGATGGGCAATTTAACTCTCATTTCCCACCAGGAAGAGGAATTAACCAAAGCCTCAGCGTGCCGTGCCAGAACCAGATTAGGGCCTGAAGCAATCCTGCGGTGTTGGGGCCAGCTCACAAGAAAGCGAGTTGAAGAAAGGAGCTCAGAGGCTCTGAAATTCACAATCCTGCAGAGTTATAAATGACAGCTATCGTCCAAAAATATACTGAAGTAAGGCTGCCAAGAGGACTTGAAAGAGGGGCAGAATTGCAGGAAACCGATTTCAGGAGGTAGACTGGAATTGCATTTAAAGCATAGGAAAAGAGGCAGAACGTCCACAATGATGCACTTGGCCAAAAAGGGCGTATGCGTTTTTTCCTGAATATATTCAGGAAAAAACGCATACGCCCTTTTTGGCCAACCAGGCAAGCTTGCAAAGGAAATCTGCACTACAATGAATTCTCACTTCCCCCACGGTCAAAAGGGCCATCTGAAAAAAGTGTAAAATCCAGAAAGGCAGGACAGGCCATGGAGAACTGGGAGCCTTGTTATGCTGATGAGAGGGATGTAAATTGCCAACAGCCACTGGGGAGAAGTGTATGGTGTTTCCTGAAACACCTAAAAACCAAAGCAACAGAGCCTAGGGCACTTCCACTTATGGTCCTATAGCTTAGGGAAATTAAAATCAAAAAGACACAGCCACCCCAAAGTTTGGGACGGCTCTGTTTACAAGAACCTCGTTTACGGTACAAGTTCAATATCGCAGAAAGTGAAAAATGGATAAAGAAGTTGTGGTACTTACGTACAATGCAACATCACTCAGCAATGAAATCTATGTCATCAGGCCCGTAGCAGCATAATGAGTGGATTCAGGTATGATGATTCTAACTGAAATAAGTCACACAGAAAAAGAAACATCATAAGATATCACTAATACACGGAATGTAAACTTGGCTACACAGGAACTGAATTACAGAACACAACAGGGTCTCAAATTTAGAAAACCAACTTATGCTTGCTTAAGGGGAAAGGTGAGTTGGGGTGCTGCATAAAACCAGAGATTGAAATGAGCACAGATAAAGTTCCCTAAGCCAAATATGGAATAGACATGAGCTACTCCTTGCTCCACAAAATGGACTCAACACCCCATATTAAACGCCTGAGAACGTACCTGACTAGTAAGTATCTTAAAAGCTATGGATGGCTATGTCTGAAAGAGAATCAAGCGTGTTTACAGGGGCATAAACGCAGCAGTGATAACATTGGAGAGGTTCGGTGAGCAAATGAAGACCCTTTGAAGTCATATTGCATGGTACCCATTCCACGGGTCTCAACTCTCCAGGTTTAAGGTATTCTTCCTTCAGCTAAAACATGCATGTGGAAACCAGAGTATGATCAACCATGTGGTCGGGAGACATGTTCAAATATGTCTCAGTTTTCGTCCCCTGGTACTCGGGTGCAACATTCCGGACGCTTTACTAACCCTCTCCCGACTTGGAGAGTCAGTGCCTTTAACCTCCTGTTTGGCCCAGTTTGCAATTTCTGCGGAAGATGAACAGGAATAGGGAGAACCAATGAGAGACTAGCTGGAGGTGTCTGGACGGGCAAATTTAACTCTCATTTCCCACCAGGAAGAGGAATTAACCAAAGGCTCAGCGCGCCGAGCCGGAACCAGATAAGGGCCTGAAGCAATCGTGCGGTGTTGCGGCCAGCTCACAGGAAAGCGAGTTGAAGAAAGGAGCTCAGGGGCACTGTAATTCACAAACCTACAGAGTTATAAATGACAGCTATCGTCCAAAAATATACTGAAGTAAGGCTGCCAAGAGGACTTGAAAGCGGGGCAGAATTGCAGGAACCCGATTTCAGGAGGTAGACTGGAATTGCATTTAAAGCATAGGAAAAGAGGCAGAACGTCCACAATGATGCACTTGGCCAAAAAGGGCGTATGCGTTTTTTCCTGAATATATTCAGGAAAAAACGCATACGCCCCTTTTGGCCAACCAAGCCAGCTTGCAAAGGAAATCTGCACTACAATGAAGTCTCACTTCCCACCAGTCAAAAGGTCCATCTGAAATAACTGTAAAATCCAGAAAGGGAGGACAGGCCATGGAGAACTGGGAGGCTTGTTATGCTGATGGGCGGGATGTAAATTGCCAACAGCCACTTGGGAGAAGTGTATGGTGTTTCCTAAAATATCTAAAAAACAAAGCAACAGAGCCTAGGGCACTTCCACTTATGGTCCTATAGCTTAGGGAAATTGAAATCTGAAAGACACAGCCACCCCAAAGTTTGGGACGGCTCTGTTTACAAGAACATCGTTTACGGTACAAGTTAAATATTTCAGAAAGTGAAAAATGGATAAAGAAGTTGTGGTACTTACGTACAATGCAATATCACTCAGCAATGAAATCTATGTTATCAGGAACGTAGCAGCATAATGAGTGGATTCAGGTATGATGATTCTAACTGAAATAATTCACACAGAAAAAGAAACATCATAAGATATCACTAATACACGGAATGTAAACTTGGCTACACAGGAACTGAATTCCAAAACAGAACAGGGTCTCAAATTTAGAAAACCAACTTATGCTTGCTTAAGGAGAAAGGTGAGTTGGGGTGCTGCATAAAACCAGAGATTGAAATGAGCACAGATAAAGTTCCTTAAGCCAAATATGGAATAGACAAGAGCTACTCCTTGCTCAACGAAATGGACTCAACACCTCATATTAAACGCCTGAGAATGTACCTGACTAGTAAGTATCTTAAAACCTAGAGATTGCTATGTCTCCGAAAGAGAATCAAGCATGTGCACAGGGGAATAAACGCAGCAGTGGTAGGATTGGAGAGGTTCGGTGAGCAAATGAAGACCCTTTGAAGTCATATTGCATGGTACCCATTCCACGGGTCTCAACTCTCCAGGTTTAAGGTATGCTTTCTTCAGCTAAAACATGCATGTGGAACTCAGAGTATGATCAAACGTGTGATTAGGAGACGTGTTCAAATATGTCTCAGTTTTCGTCCCCTGGTACTCGGGTGCCACATTCCAGACGCTTTACTAACCCTCTCTCGACTTGGAGAGTCAGTGCCTTTAACCTCCTGGTTGGCCCAGTTTGCAATTTCTGCGGAAGATGCACAGGAATAGGGAGAACCAATGAGAGACTAGCTGGAGGTGTCTTGACGGGCAAATTTAACTCTCATTTCCCACCAGGAAGAGGAATGAACCAAAGGCTCAGCATGCCGTGCCGAAACCAGATTAGGGCCTGAAGCAATCCTGCGGGGTTGCGGCTAGCTCACAAGAAAGCGAGTTGAAGAAAGGAGCTCAGGGGCACTGTAATTCACAAACCTGCAGAGTTATAAATGACAGCTATCGTCCAAAAATATACTGAAGTAAGGCTGCCAACAGGACTTGAAAGTGGGTCAGAATTACAGGAAACCGATTTCAGGAGGTAGACTGGAATTGCATTTAAAGCATAGGAAAAGAGGCACAACGTCCACAATGATGCATTTGGCCAAAAAGTGCATATGCCTTTTTTCCTGAATATATTCAGGAAAAAACGCATATGCCCTTTTTGGTCAACCAAGCAAGCTTGCAAAGGAAATCTGCACTACAATGAAGTCTCATTTCCCCCTGCTCAAAAGGGCCATCTGAAAAAAGTGTAAAATCCAGAAAGGCAGGACAGGCCATGGAGAACTGGGAGCCTTCATATGCTGATGTGCGTGATGTAAATTGCCAACAGCCACTGGGGAGAAGTGTATGGTGTTTCCTGAAACATCTAAAAAACAAAGCAACAGAGCCTAGGGCACTTCCACTTATGGTCCTATAGCTTAGGGAAATTAAAATCAAAAAGACTCAGCCACTCCAATGTTTGGGACGGCTCTATTTACAAGAACCTGGTTTACGGTACAAGATCAATATTTCATAAAGCGAAAAATGGATAAAGAAAGTGTGGTAGTTACGTACAATGCAATATCATTCAGCAATGAAATCTATGTCATCAGGCCCATAGCAGCATAATGAGTGGATTCAGGTATGATGATTCTAACTGTAATAAGTCACAGAGAAAAAGAAACATCATAAGATATCACTAATACACGGACTGTAAACTTGGCTACACAGGAACTGAATTACAAAACAGAACAGGGTCCCAAATTTAGAACACCAACTTATGCTGGCTTAAGGGGAAAGGTGAGTTGGGGTGCTGCATAAAACCAGAGATTGAAATGAGCACAGATACCGTTCCATAAGCCAAATATGGAATAGACAAGAGCTACTACTTGCTCAACGAAATGGACTCAACACCCAATATTAAACGCATAAGAATGTACCTGACTAGTAAGTATCATAAAACCTATGGATTGCTATGTCTCTGAAAGAGAATCAAGCGTGTGTCCAGTGGCATAAACGCAGCAGTGATAGGATTGGTGAGGTTTGGTTAGCAAATGAAGACCCTTTGAATTCATATTGCATGGTACCCATTCCACGGGTCTCAACTACCCAGGTTTAAGGTATTCTTCCTTCAGCTAAATCATGCATGTAGAACCCAGAGTATGATCAACCATGTGATCGGGAGACGTGTTCAAATATGTCTCAGTTCTCGGCCCTTGGTATTCGGGTGCAACATTCCAGACGCTTTACTAACACTCTCCCGACTTGGAGAGTCAGTGCCTTTAACCTCCTGTTTGGCCCAGTTTGCAATTCCTGTGGAAGATGAACAGGAATAGGGAGAACCAATGAGAGACTAGCTGGAGGTGTCTGGATGGGCAATTTAACTCTCATTTCCCACCAGGAAGAGGAATTAACCAAAGCCTCAGCGTGCCGTGCCAGAACCAGATTAGGGCCTGAAGCAATCCTGCGGTGTTGGGGCCAGCTCACAAGAAAGCGAGTTGAAGAAAGGAGCTCAGAGGCTCTGAAATTCACAATCCTGCAGAGTTATAAATGACAGCTATCGTCCAAAAATATACTGAAGTAAGGCTGCCAAGAGGACTTGAAAGAGGGGCAGAATTGCAGGAAACCGATTTCAGGAGGTAGACTGGAATTGCATTTAAAGCATAGGAAAAGAGGCAGAACGTCCACAATGATGCACTTGGCCAAAAAGGGCGTATGCGTTTTTTCCTGAATATATTCAGGAAAAAACGCATACGCCCTTTTTGGCCAACCAGGCAAGCTTGCAAAGGAAATCTGCACTACAATGAATTCTCACTTCCCCCACGGTCAAAAGGGCCATCTGAAAAAAGTGTAAAATCCAGAAAGGCAGGACAGGCCATGGAGAACTGGGAGCCTTGTTATGCTGATGAGAGGGATGTAAATTGCCAACAGCCACTGGGGAGAAGTGTATGGTGTTTCCTGAAACATCTAAAAACCAAAGCAACAGAGCCTAGGGCACTTCCACTTATGGTCCTATAGCTTAGGGAAATTAAAATCAAAAAGACACAGCCACCCCAAAGTTTGGGACGGCTCTGTTTACAAGAACCTCGTTTACGGTACAAGTTCAATATCGCAGAAAGTGAAAAATGGATAAAGAAGTTGTGGTACTTACGTACAATGCAACATCACTCAGCAATGAAATCTATGTCATCAGGCCCGTAGCAGCATAATGAGTGGATTCAGGTATGATGATTCTAACTGAAATAAGTCACACAGAAAAAGAAACATCATAAGATATCACTAATACACGGAATGTAAACTTGGCTACACAGGAACTGAATTACAGAACACAACAGGGTCTCAAATTTAGAAAACCAACTTATGCTTGCTTAAGGGGAAAGGTGAGTTGGGGTGCTGCATAAAACCAGAGATTGAAATGAGCACAGATAAAGTTCCCTAAGCCAAATATGGAATAGACATGAGCTACTCCTTGCTCCACAAAATGGACTCAACACCCCATATTAAACGCCTGAGAACGTACCTGACTAGTAAGTATCTTAAAAGCTATGGATGGCTATGTCTGAAAGAGAATCAAGCGTGTTTACAGGGGCATAAACGCAGCAGTGATAACATTGGAGAGGTTCGGTGAGCAAATGAAGACCCTTTGAAGTCATATTGCATGGTACCCATTCCACGGGTCTCAACTCTCCAGGTTTAAGGTATTCTTCCTTCAGCTAAAACATGCATGTGGAAACCAGAGTATGATCAACCATGTGGTCGGGAGACATGTTCAAATATGTCTCAGTTTTCGTCCCCTGGTACTCGGGTGCAACATTCCGGACGCTTTACTAACCCTCTCCCGACTTGGAGAGTCAGTGCCTTTAACCTCCTGTTTGGCCCAGTTTGCAATTTCTGCGGAAGATGAACAGGAATAGGGAGAACCAATGAGAGACTAGCTGGAGGTGTCTGGACGGGCAAATTTAACTCTCATTTCCCACCAGGAAGAGGAATTAACCAAAGGCTCAGCGCGCCGAGCCGGAACCAGATAAGGGCCTGAAGCAATCGTGCGGTGTTGCGGCCAGCTCACAGGAAAGCGAGTTGAAGAAAGGAGCTCAGGGGCACTGTAATTCACAAACCTACAGAGTTATAAATGACAGCTATCGTCCAAAAATATACTGAAGTAAGGCTGCCAAGAGGACTTGAAAGCGGGGCAGAATTGCAGGAACCCGATTTCAGGAGGTAGACTGGAATTGCATTTAAAGCATAGGAAAAGAGGCAGAACGTCCACAATGATGCACTTGGCCAAAAAGGGCGTATGCGTTTTTTCCTGAATATATTCAGGAAAAAACGCATACGCCCCTTTTGGCCAACCAAGCCAGCTTGCAAAGAAAATCTGCACTACAATGAAGTCTCACTTCCCACCAGTCAAAAGGTCCATCTGAAATAACTGTAAAATCCAGAAAGGGAGGACAGGCCATGGAGAACTGGGAGGCTTGTTATGCTGATGGGCGGGATGTAAATTGCCAACAGCCACTGGGGAGAAGTGTATGGTGTTTCCTAAAATATCTAAAAAACAAAGCAACAGAGCCTAGGGCACTTCCACTTATGGTCCTATAGCTTAGGGAAATTGAAATCTGAAAGACACAGCCACCCCACAGTTTGGGACGGCTCTGTTTACAAGAACATCGTTTACGGTACAAGTTAAATATTTCAGAAAGTGAAAAATGGATAAAGAAGTTGTGGTACTTACGTACAATGCAACATCACTCAGCAATGAAATCTATGTCATCAGGCCCGTAGCAGCATAATGAGTGGATTCAGGTATGATGATTCTAACTGAAATAATTCACACAGAAAAAGAAACATCATAAGATATCACTAATACACGGAATGTAAACTTGGCTACACAGGAACTGAATTCCAAAACAGAACAGGGTCTCAAATTTAGAAAACCAACTTATGCTTGCTTAAGGAGAAAGGTGAGTTGGGGTGCTGCATAAAACCAGAGATTGAAATGAGCACAGATAAAGTTCCTTAAGCCAAATATGGAATAGACAAGAGCTACTCCTTGCTCAACGAAATGGACTCAACACCTCATATTAAACGCCTAAGAATGTACCTGACTAGTAAGTATCATAAAACCTATGGATTGCTATGTCTCCGAAAGAGAATCAAGCGAGTGTACAGGGGCATAAACGCAGCAGTGATAGGATTGGAGAGGTTCGGTGAGCAAATGAAGACGCTTTGGAGCCACATTGCATGGTACCCATTCCACGGGTCTCAACTCTCAAGGTTTAAGGTATTCTTCCTTTAGCTAAAACATGCATGTGGAACCCAGAGTATGATAAACCGTGTGATCGGGAGACGTGTTCAAATATGTCTCAGTTTTCGTCACCTGGTACTAGGGTGCAACATTCCAGACGCTTTACTAACACTCTCCCGACTTGGAGAGTCAGTGCCTTTAAACTCCTGTTTGGCCCAGTTTGCAATTTCTGCGGAATATGAACAGGAATAGGGAGAACCAATGAGAGACTAGCTGGAGGTGTCTGGACGGGCAAATTTAACTCTCATTTCCCACCAAGAAGAGGAATTAACCAAAGGCTCGGCGTGCCGTGCCGCAACCAGATTAGGGCCTGAAGCAATGCTGTGGTGTTGGGGTCAGCTCACAGGAAAGTGAGTTGAAGAAAGGAGCTCAGGGGCACTGTAATTCACAAACCTGCAGAGTTATAAATGACAGCTATCGTCCAAAAATATACTGAAGTAAGGCTGCCAAGAGGACTTTAAAGTGGGGCAGAATTGCAGGAAACCGATTTCAGGAGGTAGACTGGAATTGCATTTAAAGCATAGGAAAAGAGGCAGAAGGTCCACAATGATGCACTTGGCCGAAAAAGGGCGTATGCGTTTTTTCCTGAATATATTCAGGAAAAAACGCATACGCCCTTTTTGGCCAACCAAGCAAGCTTGCAAAGGAAATCTGCACTACAATGAAGTCTCACTTCCCCCCGGTCAAAAGGGCCATCTGAAAAAAGTGTAAAATCCAGAAAGGTAGGACAGGCCATGGAGAACTGGGAGCCTTGTTATGCTGATGGGTGGGATGTAAATTGCCAACAGCGACTCGGGAGAAGTGTATGGTGTTTCCTGAAACATCTAAAAAACAAAGCAACAGAGCCTAGGGCATTTCGACTTATGGTCCTATAGCTTAGGGGAATTAAAATCAAAAAGACACAGCCACCCCAAAGTTTGGGACGGCTCTGTTTACAAGAACCTCATTTACGGTAGAAGTTCAATATCGCAGAAAGTGAAAAATGGATAAAGAAGTTGTGGTACTTACGTACAATGCAATATCACTCAGCAATGAAATCTATGTCATCAGGCCCGCAGCAGCATAATGAGAGGATTCAGGTATGATGATTCTAACTGAAATAAGTCACACAGAAAAAGAAACATCATAAGATATCACTAATACACGGAATGTAAACTTGGCTACACAGGAACTGAATTACAAAACAGAACAGGGTCTCAAATTTAGAAAACCAACTTATGCTTGCTTAAGGGGAAAGGTGAGTTGGGGTGCTGCATAAAACCAGAGATTGAAATGAGCACAGATAAAGTTCCTTAAGCCAAATATGGAATAGACAAGAGCTACTCCTTGCTCAACGAAATGGACTCAACACCCCATATTAAACGCCTAAGACTGTACCTGACTAGTAAGTATCTTAAAACTTATGGATGGCTATGTCTCCGAAAGAGAATCAAGCGTGTGTACAGGGGCCTAAACACAGCAGTGACAGGATTGGAGTGGTTCGGTGAGCAAATGAAGACCCTTTGAAGTCATATTGCATGGTACCCATTCCACGGGTCTCAACTCTCCAGGTTTAAGGTATTCTTCCTTCAGCTAAAACATGCATGTGGAACCCAGAGTATGATCAACCATGTGATTGGGAGATGTGTTCAAATATATTTCAGTTTTCGTCCCTTGGTACTTGGCTGCAACATTCCAGACGCTTTACTAACACTCTCCCGACTTGGAGAGTCAGAGTCTTTAACCTCCTGTTTGGCCCAGTTTGCAATTTCTGCGGAAGATGAACAGGAATAGGGAGAACCAATGAGAGACTAGCTGGAGGTGTGTGGACGGGCAAATTTAACTCTCATTTCCCACCAGGAAGAGGAATTAACCAAAGGCTCAGCGTGCCGTGACGGAACCAGATTAGGGACTGAAGCAATCCTGCAGTATTGCGGACAGCTCACAGGAAAGCGAGTTAAAGAAAGGAGCTCAGGGGCACTGTAATTCACAAACCTGCAGAGTTATAAATGACAGCTATCGTCCAAAATTATACTGAAGTAAGGCTGCCAAGAGGACTTGAAAGCGGGGCAGAATTGCAGGAAACCGATTTCAGGAGGTAGGCTGGAATTGCATTTAAAGCATAGGAAAAGAGGCAGAACGTCGACAATGATGCACTTGGCCAAAAAGGGCGTATGTGTTTTTTCCTGAATATATTCAGGAAAAAACACATACGCCCTTTTTGGCCAACCAAGCAAGCTTGCAAAGGAAATCTGCACTACAATGACATCTCACTTCCCCCCGGTCAAAAGGGCCACCTCAAAAAAGTGTAAAATCCAGAAAGGCAGCACAGGCCATGGAGAACTGGGAGCCTTGTTATGCAGATGGGCGGGATGTAAATTGCCAACAGTCACTTGGGAGAAGTGTATGGTGTTTCCTGAAACACCTAAAAAACAAAGCAACAGAGCCTAGGGCACTTCCACTTATGGTCCTATAGCTTAGGGCAATTAAAATCAAAAAGACACAGCCACCCCAAAGTTTGCGACGGCTCTGTTTACAAGAACCTCGTTTACGGTACAAGTTCAATATCGCAGAAAGTGAAAAATGGATAAAGAAATTGTGGTACTTACGTACAACGCAGTATCACTCAGCAATGAAATCTATGTCATCAGGCCCGTAGCAGCATAATGAGTGGATTCAGGTATGATGATTCTAACTGAAATAAGTCACACAGAAAAAGAAACATCATAAGATATCACTAATACACGGAAAGTAAACTTGGCTACACAGGAACTGAATTCCAAAATAGAACAGGGTCTCAAATTTAGAAAACCAACTTATGCTTGCTTAAGGGGAAAGGTGAGTTGGGGTGCTGCATAAAACCAGAGATTGAAATGAGCACAGATAAAGTTCCTTAAGCCAAATATGGAAGAGGCAAGAGCTACTCCTTGCTCAACTAAATGGACTCAACACCCCATATTAAACGCCTAAGAATGTACCTGACTTGTAAGTATCTTAAAACCTATTGGTTGCTATGTCTCTGAAAGAGAATCAAGCATGTGTACAGGGGCATAAACACAGCAGTGATAACATTGGAGAGGTTCGGTGAGCAAATGAAGACCCTTTGAAGTCATATTGCATGGTACCCATTCCACGGGTCTCAACTCTCCAGGTTTAAGGTATTCTTCTTTCAGCTAAAACACGCATGTGGAACCCAGAGTATGATCAACCATGTGATCGGGAGACGTGTTCCAATATGTCTCTGTTTTCGTCCCCTGGTACTCCGGTGCAACATTCCAGACGCTTTACTAACCCTCTCCCGACTTGGAGAGTCAGTGCCTTTAACCTCCTGTTTGGCCCAGTTTGCAATTTCTGCGGAAGATGAACAGGAATAGGGAGAACCAATGAGAGACTAGCTGGAGGTGTGTGGACGGGCAAATTTAACTCTCATTTCCCACCAGGAAGAGGAATTAACCAAAGGCTCAGCGTGCCGTGACTGAACCAGATTAGGGACTGAAGCAATCCTGCAGTATTGCGGACAGCTCACAGGAAAGCGAGTTAAAGAAAGGAGCTCAGGGGCACTGTAATTCACAAACCTGCAGAGTTATAAATGACAGCTATCGTCCAAAATTATACTGAAGTAAGGCTGCCAAGAGGACTTGAAAGCGGGGCAGAATTGCAGGAAACCGATTTCAGGAGGTAGACGGGAATTGCATTTAAAGCATAGGAAAAGAGGCAGAACGTCAACAATGATGGACTTGGCCAAAAAGGGCGTATGCGTTTTTTCGTGAATATATTCAGGAAAAAACGCATACGCCCTTTCTGGCCAACCAAGCAAGCTTGCAAAGGAAATCTGCACTACAATGCAGTCTCACTTCCCCCCGGTCAAAAGGGTCATCTGAAAAAAGTGTAAAATCCAGAAAGGCAGGACAGGCCATGGAGAACTGGGAGCCTTGTTATGCTGATGGGTGGGATGTAAATTGCCAACAGCCACTCAGGACAAGTGTATGGTGTTTCCTGAAACATCCAAAAAACAAAGCAACAGAGCCTAGGGCACTTCCACGTATGGTCCTATAGCTTAAGGAAAGTAAAATCAAAAAGACACAGCCACCCCAAAGTTTGGGACGGCTCTGTTTACAAGAACCTCGTTTACGGTACAAGTTCAATATCGCAGAAAGTGAAAAATGGATAAAGAAGTTTTGGTATTACGTACAATGCAATATCACTCAGCAATGAAATCTATGTCATCAGGGCCGTAGCAGCATAATGAGTGCATTCAGGTATGATGATTCTAACTGAAATAAGTCACACAGAAAAAGAAACATCATAAGATATCACTAATACACGGAATGTAAACTTGGCTACACAGGAACTGAATTACAAAACAGAACAGGGTCTCAAATTTAGAAAACCAACTTATGCTTGCTTAAGGGGAAAGGTGAGTTGGGGTACTGCATAAAACGAGAGATTGAAATGAGCACAGATAAAGTTCCTTAAGCCAAATATGGAATAGACAAGAGCTACTCTTTGCTCAACGAAATGGACTCAACACCCCATGTTAAACGCCTGAGAATGTACCTGACTAGTAAGTATCTTAAAACCTACGGATGGCTATGTCTCCGAAAGAGAATCAAGCGTGTGTACAGGGGCATAAACGCAGCAGTGATAGGATTGGAGAGGTTCGGTGAGCATATGAAGACCCTTTGAAGTCATATTGCATGGTACCCATTCCACGGGTCTCAACTCTCCAGGTTTAAGGTATTCTTCCTTCAGCTAAAACATGCATGTGGAACCCAGAGTATGATCAACCGTGTGATCGGGAGACGTGTTCAAATATGTCTCAGTTGTCATCCCCTGATACTGGGGTGCAACATTGCAGACGCTTTATTAACCCTCTCCCGACTTGGAGAGTCAGTGCCTTTAACCTCCTATTTGGCCCAGTTTGCAATTTCTGCGGAAGATGCACAGGAATAGGGAGAACCAATGAGAGACTAGCTGGAGGTGTCTGGACGGGCAAATTTAACTCTCATTTCCCACTAGGAAGAGGAATTAAATAAAGGCTCAGCGTGACGTGCCAAAACCAGATTAGGGCCTGAAGCAATCCTGCGGTGTTTCGGCCAGCTCACAAGAAAGGAAGTTGAAGAAAGGAGCTCAGGGGCACTGTAATTCACAAACCTGCAGAGTTATAAATGACAGCTATCGTCCAAAAATATACTGAAGTAAGGCTGCCAAGAGGACTTGAAATCGGGGCAGAATTGCAGGAAACCGATTTGAGGAGGTAGACTGGAATTGCACTTAAAGCACAGGAAAAGAGGTAGAACGTCGACAATAATGCACTTGGCCAAAAAGGGCGTATGCGTTTTTTCCTGAATATATTCAGGAAAAAACGCATACGCCCTTTTAGGCCAACCAAGCAAGCTTGCAAAGGAAATCTGCACTACAATGAAGTCTCACTTCCCCCCGATCAAAAGGGCCATCTGAAAAAAGTGCAAAATCCAGAAAGGCAGGACAGGCCATGGAGAACTGGAGGCCTTGTTATGCTGATGGGCAGGATATAAATTGCCAACAGCCACTGTGGAGAAGTGTATGGTGTTTCCTGAAACATCTAAAAAACAAAGCAACAGAGCCTAGGGCACTTCCACTTATGGTCCTATAGCTTAGGGAAATTAAAATCAAAAAGACACAGCCACCCCAAAGTTTGGGACGACTCTGTTTACAAGAACATCATTTACAGTACAAGTTCAATATCACAGAAAGTGAAAAATGGATAAAGAAGTTGTGGTACTTACGTACAAGGCAATATCACTCACCAAAGAAATCTATGACATGAGGCCCATCGCAGCATAATGAGGGGATTCAGGTATGATGATTCTAACTGAAATAAGTCACACAGAAAAAGAAACATCATAAGATATCACTAACACACGGAATGTAAAATTGGCTACACAGGAACTGAATTACAAAACAGAACAGGGTCTCAAATTTAGAAAACCAACTTATGCTTGCTTAAGGGGAAAGGTGAGTTGGGGTGCTGCATAAAACGAGAGATTGAAATGAGCACAGATAAAGTTCCTTAAGCCAAATATGGAATAGACAAGAGCTACTCCTTGCACAATGAAATGGACTCAACACCACATATTAAACGCCTAAGAATGTACCTGACTAGTAAGTATCTTAAAACCTATGGATGGCTATTTCTCCGAAAGAGAATCAAGCGTGTGTACAGGGGCATAAACGCAGCAGTGATAGGATTGGAGAGGTTCGGTGAGCAAATGAAGACCCTTTGAAGTCATATTGCATGGTACCCATTCCACGGGTCTCAACTCTCCAGGTTTAAGGTATTCTTCCTTCAGCTAAAACATGCATGTGGAACCCAGAGTATGATCAACCGTGTGATCGGGAGACGTGTTCAAATATGTCTCAGTTGTCGTCCCCTGGTACTCGGGTGCAACATTCCAGACGCTTTACTAACCCTCTCCCGACTTGGAGAGTCAGTGCCTTTAACCTCCTGTTTGGCCCAGTTTGCAATTTCTGCAGAAGATGAACAGGAATAGGGAGAACCAATGAGAGACTAGCTGCAGGTGTCTGGACGTGCAAATTTAACTCTCATTTCCCACCAGGAAGAGGAATTAACCAAAGGCTCAGCATGCCGTGCCGAAACCAGATTAGAGCCGGAAGCAATCCTGCGGTGTTGCGGCCAGCTCACAAGAAAGCGAGTTGAAGAAAGGAGCTCAGGGACACTGTAATTCACAAACCTGCAGAGTTATAAATGACAGCTATCGTCCAAAAATATACTGAAGTAAGGCTGCCAAGAGGACTTGAAAGCGGGGCAGAATTGCAAGAAACCGATTTCAGGAGGTAGACTGGAATTGCATTGCAAGCATAGGAAAAGAGGCAGAACGTCCACAATGATGCACTTGGCCAAAAAGGGGGTATGCGTTTTTTCCTGAATATATTCAGAAAAAATCGCATACGCGCTTTTTGGCCAACCAAGCAAGCTTGAAAAGGAAATCTGCACTACAATGAAGTCTCACTTCCCCCCGGTCAAAGGGGCCATCTGAAAAAGTGTAAAATCCAGAAAGGCAGGACAGGCCATGGAGAACTGGGAGCCTTGTTATGCTGATGGGCGGGATGTAAATTGCCAACAGCCACTATGGAGAAGTGTATGGTGTTTCCTGAAACATCTAAAAAACAAAGCAACAGAGCCTAGGGCACTTCCACTTATGGTCCTATAGCTTAGGGAAATTAAAATCAATAAGACACAGCCACCCCAAAGTTTGGGACAGCTCTGTTTACAAGAACCTCATTTACGGTACAAGTTCAATATTGCAGAAAGTGAAAAATGGATAAAGAAGTTGTGGTACTTACGTACAATGCAATATCACTCAGCAATGAAATCTATGTCATCAAGCCCATAGCAGCATAATGAGTGGATTCAGGTATGATGGTTCTAACTGAAATAAGTCACACAGAAAAAGAAACATCATAAGATATCACTAATACAAGGAATGTAAACTTGGCTACACAGGAACTGAATTACAAAACAGAACAGGGTCTCAAATTGAGAAAACCAACATATGCTTGATTAAGGGGAAACGTGAGTTGGGGTGCTGCATAAAACCAGTGATTGAAATGAGCACAGATAAAGTTCCCTAAGCCAAATATGTAATAGACAAGAGCTACTCCTTGCTCAATGAAATGGACTCAACACCCCATATTAAACGCCTGAGAATGTACCTGACTAGTAAGTATCTTAAAACCTAGAGATTGCTATGTCTCCGAAAGAGAATCAAGCATGTGCACAGGGGAATAAACGCAGCAGTGGTAGGATTGGAGAGGTTCGGTGAGCAAATGAAGACCCTTTGAAGTCATATTGCATGGTACCCATTCCACGGGTCTCAACTCTCCAGGTTTAAGGTATGCTTTCTTCAGCTAAAACATGCATGTGGAACTCAGAGTATGATCAAACGTGTGATTAGGAGACGTGTTCAAATATGTCTCAGTTTTCGTCCCCTGGTACTCGGGTGCCACATTCCAGACGCTTTACTAACCCTCTCTCGACTTGGAGAGTCAGTGCCTTTAACCTCCTGTTTGGCCCAGTTTGCAATTTCTGCGGAAGATGCACAGGAATAGGGAGAACCAATGAGAGACTAGCTGGAGGTGTCGTGACGGGCAAATTTAACTCTCATTTCCCACCAGGAAGAGGAATGAACCAAAGGCTCAGCATGCCGTGCCGAAACCAGATTAGGGCCTGAAGCAATCCTGCGGGGTTGCGGCTAGCTCACAAGAAAGCGAGTTGAAGAAAGGAGCTCAGGGGCACTGTAATTCACAAACCTGCAGAGTTATAAATGACAGCTATCGTCCAAAAATATACTGAAGTAAGGCTGCCAACAGGACTTGAAAGTGGGTCAGAATTACAGGAAACCGATTTCAGGAGGTAGACTGGAATTGCATTTAAAGCATAGGAAAAGAGGCAGAACGTCCACAATGATGCACTTGGCCAAAAAGGGCGTATGCGTTTTTTCCTGAATATATTCAGGAAAAAACGCATACGCCCCTTTTGGCCAACCAAGCCAGCTTGCAAAGGAAATCTGCACTACAATGAAGTCTCACTTCCCACCAGTCAAAAGGTCCATCTGAAATAATTGTAAAATCCAGAAAGGGAGGACAGGCCATGGAGAACTGGGAGGCTTGTTATGCTGATGGGCGGGATGTAAATTGCCAACAGCCACTTGGGAGAAGTGTATGGTGTTTCCTAAAATATCTAAAAAACAAAGCAACAGAGCCTAGGGCACTTCCAGTTATGGTCCTATAGCTTAGGGAAATTGAAATCTGAAAGACACAGCCACCCCAAAGTTTGGGACGGCTCTGTTTACAAAAACATCGTTTACGGTACAAGTTAAATATTTCAGAAAGTGAAAAATGGATAAAGAAGTTGTGGTACTTACGTACAATGCAATATCACTCAGCAATGAAATCTATGTCATCAGGAACGTAGCAGCATAATGAGTGGATTCAGGTATGATGATTCTAACTGAAATAATTCACACAGAAAAAGAAACATCATAAGATATCACTAATACACGGAATGTAAACTTGGCTACACAGGAACTGAATTCCAAAATAGAACAGGGTCTCAAATTTAGAAAACCAACTTATGCTTGCTTAAGGAGAAAGGTGAGTTGGGGTGCTGCATAAAACCAGAGATTGAAATGAGCACAGATAAAGTTCCTTAAGCCAAATATGGAATAGACAAGAGCTACTCCTTGCTCAACGAAATGGACTCAACACCTCATATTAAACGCCTAAGAATGTACCTGACTAGTAAGTATCATAAAACCTATGGATTGCTATGTCTCCGAAAGAGAATCAAGCGAGTGTACAAGGGCATAAACGCAGCAGTGATAGGATTGGAGAGGTTCGGTGAGCAAATGAAGACGCTTTGGAGCCACATTGCATGGTACCCATTCCACGGGTCTCAACTCTCAAGGTTTAAGGTATTCTTCCTTCAGCTAAAACATGCATGTGGAACCCAGAGTATGATAAACCGTGTGATCGGGAGACGTGTTCAAATATGTCTCAGTTTTCGTCACCTGGTACTAGGGTGCAACATTCCAGATGCTTTACTAACACTCTCCCGACTTGGAGAGTCAGTGCCTTTAAACTCCTGTTTGGCCCAGTTTGCAATTTCTGCGGAATATGAACAGGAATAGGGAGAACCAATGAGAGACTAGCTGGAGGTGTCTGGACGGGCGAATTTAACTCTCATTTCCCACCAAGAAGAGGATTTAACCAAAGGCTCGGCGTGCCGTGCCGCAACCAGATTAGGGCCTGAAGCAATGCTGTGGTGTTGGGGTCAGCTCACAGGAAAGTGAGTTGAAGAAAGGAGCTCAGGGGCACTGTAATTCACAAACCTGCAGAGTTATAAATGACAGCTATCGTCCAAAAATATACTGAAGTAAGGCTGCCAAGAGGACTTTAAAGTGGGGCAGAATTGCAGGAAACCGATTTCAGGAGGTAGACTGGAATTGCATTTAAAGCATAGGAAAAGAGGCAGAAGGTCCACAATGATGCACTTGGCCGAAAAAGGGCGTATGCGTTTTTTCCTGAATATATTCAGGAAAAAACGCATACGCCCTTTTTGGCCAACCAAGCAAGCTTGCAAAGGAAATCTTACTACAATGAAGTCTCACTCCCCCCCCCCCCCCCGCTCAAAAGGGCCATCTGAGAAAAGTGTAAAATCCACAAAGGCAGGACAGGCCATGGAGAACTGTTCGCCTTGTTATGCTGATGGGCGGGATGTAAATTCTCAACAGCCACTCTGGAGAAGTGTATGGTGTTTCCTGAAATATCTAAAAAACGAAGCAACAGAGCCAAGGGCACTTCCACTTATGGTCCTATAGCTTAGGGAAATTAAAATCAAAAAGACACAGCCACCCCAAAGTTTGGGACGGCTCTGTTTACAAGAACCTCATTTACGGTACAAGTTCAATATCGCAGAAAGTGAAAAATGGATAAAGAAGTTGTGGTACTTACGTACAATGCAATGTCACTCAGCAATGAAATCTATGACATCAGGCCCGTAGCAGCATAATGAGTGGATTCAGGTATGATGATTCTAACTGAAATAAGTCACACAGAAAAAGAAACATCATAAGATATCACTAATACACGGAATGTAAACTTGGCTACACAGGAACTGAATTACAAAACAGAACAGCGTCTCAAATTTAGAAAAGCAACTTATGCTTGCTTAAGGGGAAAGGTGAGATGGGGTGCTGCATAAAACCAGAGATTGAAATGAACACAGATAAAGTTCCTTAAGCCAAATATGGAATAGACAAGAGCTACTCCTTGCTCAATGAAATGGTCTCAACACCCCATATTAAACGCCTAAGAATGTACCTGACTAGTAAGTATCTTAAAACCTAGGGATTGCTATGTCTCTGAAAGAGACTCAAGCGTATGTACAGGGGCATAAACACAGCAGTGACAGGATTGTAGAGCTTCGGTGAGCAAATGAAGACCCTTTGAAGTCATATTGCATGGTACCCATTTCATGGGTCTGAACTCTCCAGGTTTAAGGTATTCTTCCTTCAGCTAAAACATGCATGTGGAACCCAGAGAATGATCAACCGTGTGATCGGGAAATGTGTGCAAATATGTCTCAGTTTTCGTCCCCTGGTACTCGGGTGCAACATTCCAGACACTTTATTAACACTCTCCTGACTTGGAGAGTCAGTGCATTTAACCTCCTGTATGGCCAAGTTTGCAATTTCTGTGGAAGATAAACAGGAATAGGGAGAACCAATGAGAGACTAGCTGGAGGTGTCTGGACGGGCCAATTTAACTCCAATTTCCCTACAGGAAGAGGAATTAACCAAAGGCTCAGCATTCCGTGCCAGAATCGGATTAGGACCTGAAGCAACCTGCGGTGTTGCGGCCAGCTCACAAGAAAGTGAGTTGAAGAAAGGAGCTCAAGGGTACTGTAATTCACAAACCTGCAGAGTTATAAATGACAGCTATCGTCCAAAAATATACTGAAGTAAGGCTGCCAAGAGGACTTGAAAGCGGGGCAGAATTGCAGGAAACCGATTTCAGGAGGTGGACTGGAATTGCATTTAAAGCATAGGAAAAGATGCAGAACGTCCACAATGATGCACTTGGCCAAAAAGGGCGTATACATTTTTTCCTGAATATATTCAGGAAAAAACGCATACGCACTTTTTGGCCAACCAAGCAAGCTTGCAACGGAAAATCTGCACTACAATGAAGTTTCACTTCCCCAGGTCAAAAGGGCCATCTGAGAAAAGAGTAAAATCCAGAAGGGCAGGACAGGCCATGGAGAACAGGGAACCTTGTTATGCTGATGGGCGGGATGTAAATTGCCAACAGCCACGAGGGAGAAGTGTATGGTGTTTCCTGAAACATCTAAAAAACAAAGCAACAGAGCCTAGGGCACTTCCACTTATGGTCCTATAGCTTAGGGAAATTAAAATCAAAAAGACACAGCCACCCCAAAGTTTGGGACGGCTCTGTTTACAAGAACCTCGTTTACGGTACAAGTTCAATATCGCAGAAAGTGAAAAATGGATAAAGAAGTTGTGGAACATACGTACAATGCAATATCACTCAGCAATGAAATCGATGTCATCAGGCCCGTAGCAGCATAATGAGTGGATTCAGGTATGATGATTCTAAGTGAAATAAGTTACACAGAAAAAGGAACATCATAAGATATCACTAATACACGGAATGTAAACTTGGCTACACAGGAACTGAATTACAAAACAGAACACGGTCTCAAATTTAGAAAACCAACTTATGCTTGCTTAAGGGGAAAGGTGAGTTGGGGTGCTGCATAAAACCAGAGATTGAAATGAGCACAGATACCATTCCATAAGCCAAATATGGAATAGACAAGAGCTACTCCTTGCTCAACGAAATGGACTCAACACCCCATATTCAACACATAGGAATATACCTGACTAGTAAGAATCATAAAACCTATGGATTTATATATTTCTGTAAGAGAATCAAGAGTGTGTACAGCGGCATAAACGCAGCAGTGAAAATCAGCTAAATCCCATAATAAAAATAAATTTCTTAAACAAAACACAATGACAGTGAAATAGAGAGGAATACTTGAGTAATTCATCAAGGCTTGTGATGCAACCTGGATTTATCACATCTACACCCAGAGCTGGGTGACACATAAGGCCTGACACTTGGGGCTCATAGGATTGGTGAGGTTCGGTGAGCAAATGCAGACCCTTTGAAGTCATTGCATGGTACCCATTCCATTGGTCTCAACTCTCCAGGTTTAAGGGATTCTTCCTTCAGCTAAATCATGCATGGGAAACCAGAGTACGATCCACCGTGTGGTCTGGAAACGTGTCAAATGTGTCTCAGATTTCGTCCCCTGGTGCTCGGGTGCAACATTCCAGATGCTTTACTAACACTCTCCCCACTTGGAGAGTCAGTGCCTTTAACCTCCTGTTTGGCCCAGTTTGCAATTTCTGTGGAAAATGAACATGAATAGGGAGAACAAATGACAGCCTAACTGGAGGTGTCTGGACGGGCAAATTTAACTCTCATTTCCCACCAGGAAGAGGAATTAACCAAAGGCTCAGCGTGCCGAGCAGGAACCAGATTAGGGCCTGAAGCAACACTGCGGTGTTGCGGCCAGCTCACAAGAAAGCGAGTTGAAGAAAGGAGCTCAGGGGCACGGTAATTCACAAACCTGCAGAGTAATAAATCAGAGCTATCGTCCAAAAATATACTGCAGTAAGGCTGCCAAGAGGACTTGAAAGCGGGACAGAATTGTAGGAAACCAATTTCAGGAGGTAGACCGGAATTGCATTTCAAGCATAGGAAAAGAGGCAGAAGGTCGACAATGATGCACTTGGCCAAAAAGGGCGTATGCGTTTTTTTCCTGCATATATTCAGGAAAAAACGCATACACACTTTTTGGCCAACCAAGCAAGCTTGCAAAGGAAATCTGCACTACAATGAAGTCTCACTTCCCCCAACTCAAAGGGCCATCTGAAAAAAGTGTAAAATCCAGAAAGGCAGGACAGGCCATGGAGAACTGGAGCCTTGTTATGCAGATGGGCGGGATGTAAATTGCCAACAGCTGCTCTGGAGAAGTGTATGGTGTTTCCTGAAACATCTAAAAAACAAAGCAACAGAGCCTAGGGCACTTCCACTTATGGTCCTATAGCTTAGGGAAATTAATATCAAAAGACACAGCCACCCCAAAATTTGGGACTGCTCTGTTTACAAGAACCTCGTTTACGGTACAAGTTCAATATCGCAGAAAGTGAAAAATGGATAAAGAAGTTGTGGTACTTACGTACAATGCAATATCACTCAGCAATGAAATCTATGTCCATCAGGCACATAGCAGCATAATGAGTGGATTCAGGTATGATGATTCTAACTGAAATAAGTCACACAGAAAAAGAAACATCATAAGTTATCACTAACACACGGAATGTAAACTTGCCTACACAGGAACTGAATTACAGAACGGAACAGGGTCTCAAATTTAGTAAACAAACTTATGCTTGCTTAAGGGGAAAGGTGAGTTGGGGTGCTGCATAAAACCAGAGATTGAAATGAGCACAGATAAAGTTCCCTAAGCCAAATATGTAAGACAAGAGCTACTCCTTGCTCAACGAAATGGACACAACACCCCATATTAAATGCCTGAGAATGTACCTGACTAGTAAGTATCTTAAAACCTAGAGATTGCTATGTCTCCGAAAGAGAATCAAGCGTGTGTACAGGGGCATAAACGCAGCAGTGAAAGGATTGGAGAGGTTCGGTGAGCAAATGAAGACCCTTTGAAGTCATATTGCATGCTACCCATTCCACGGGTCTCAACACTCCAGGTTTAAGGTATTCTTCCTTCAGCTAAATCATGCATGTGGAACCCAGAGTATGATCAACCGTGTGATTGGGACACATGTTCAAATATCTCAGTTCTCATCCCCTGGTAAACGGGTTCAAGATTCCAGACGCTTTACTAACACTCTCCTGACTTGGAGAGTCAGTGCCTTTAACCTCCTGTTTGGCCCACTTTGCAATTTCTGTGGAAGATGAACAGGAGTAGGGAGAACCAATGAGAGACTAGCTGGAGGTGTCTGGACGGGCAAATTTAACTCTCATTTCCCACAAGGAAGAGGAATTAACCAAAGGCTCAGCATGCCAAGCCGGAACCAGATTAGGGCCTGAAGCATACTTGCGGTGTTGCGGCCAGCTCACAAGAAAGCGAGTTGAAGAAAGGAGCTCAGGGGCTCTGAAATTCACAAACCTGCAGAGTTATAAATGACAGCTATCGTCCAAAAATATACTGAAGTAAGGCTGCCAAGAGGACTTGAAAGCGGGGCAGAATTGCAGGAAACCGATTTCAGGAGGTAGACTGGAATTGCATTTAAAGCATAGGAAAAGAGGCAGGAGGACCAGAATGATGCACTTGGCCAAAAAGGGCATATGCGTTTTTTCCTGAATATATTCAGGAAAAAACGCATACGCACTTTTTGGCCAACCAAGCAAGCTTGCAAAGGAAATCTGCACTACAATGAAGTCTCACTTCCCCACGGTCAAAGGGGCCATCTGAAAAAGTGTAAAATCCAGAAAGGCAGGACAGGCCATAGAGAACTGGGAGCCTTGTTATGCTGATGGGCGGGATGTAAATTGCCAACAGCAACTCAGGACAAGTGTATGGTGTTTCCTGAAACATCCAAAAAACAAAGCAACAGAGCCTAGGGCACTTCCACGTATGGTCCTATAGCTTAGGGAAATAAAAATCTAAAAGACACAGCAACCCCAAAGTTTGGGACGGCTCTCTTTACAAGAACGTCGTTTATGGTACAAGTTCAATATCGCAGAAAGTGAAAAATATATAAAGAAGCTGTGTTACTTACGTACAATGCAATATCACTCAGCAATGAAATCTATGTCATCAGGCCCGCAGCAGCATAATGAGAGGATTCAGGTATGATGATTCTAACTGAAATAAGTCACACAGAAAAAGAAACATCATAAGATATCACTAATACACGGAATGTAAACTTGGCTACACAGGAACTGAATTACAAAACAGAACAGGGTCTCAAATTTAGAAAACCAACTTATGCTTGCTTAAGGGGAAAGGTGAGTTGGTGTGCTGCATAAAACCAGAGATTGAAATGAGCACAGATAAAGTTCCTTAAGCCAAATATGGAATAGACAAGAGCTACTCCTTGCTCAACGAAATGGACTCAACACCCCATATTAAACGCCTAAGACTGTACCTGACTAGTAAGTATCTTAAAACTTATGGATGGCTATGTCTCCGAAAGAGAATCAAGCGTGTGTACAGGGGCCTAAACACAGCAGTGACAGGATTGGAGTGGTTCGGTGAGCAAATGAAGACCCTTTGAAGTCATATTGCATGGTACCCATTCCACGGGTCTCAACTCTCCAGGTTTAAGGTATTCTTCCTTCAGCTAAAACATGCATGTGGAACCCAGAGTATGATCAACCATGTGATTGGGAGATGTGTTCAAATATATTTCAGTTTTCGTCCCTTGGTACTTGGCTGCAACATTCCAGACGCTTTACTAACACTCTCCCGACTTGGAGAGTCAGAGTCTTTAACCTCCTGTTTGGCCCAGTTTGCAATTTCTGCGGAAGATGAACAGGAATAGGGAGAACCAATGAGAGACTAGCTGGAGGTGTGTGGACGGGCAAATTTAACTCTCATTTCCCACCAGGAAGAGGAATTAACCAAAGGCTCAGCGTGCCGTGACGGAACCAGATTAGGGACTGAAGCAATCCTGCAGTATTGCGGACAGCTCACAGGAAAGCGAGTTAAAGAAAGGAGCTCAGGGGCACTGTAATTCACAAACCTGCAGAGTTATAAATGACAGCTATCGTCCAAAATTATACTGAAGTAAGGCTGCCAAGAGGACTTGAAAGCGGGGCAGAATTGCAGGAAACCGATTTCAGGAGGTAGGCTGGAATTGCATTTAAAGCATAGGAAAAGAGGCAGAACGTCGACAATGATGCACTTGGCCAAAAAGGGCGTATGTGTTTTTTCCTGAATATATTCAGGAAAAAACACATACGCCCTTTTTGGCCAACCAAGCAAGCTTGCAAAGGAAATCTGCACTACAATGACATCTCACTTCCCCCCGGTCAAAAGGGCCACCTCAAAAAAGTGTAAAATCCAGAAAGGCAGCACAGGCCATGGAGAACTGGGAGCCTTGTTATGCAGATGGGCGGGATGTAAATTGCCAACAGTCACTTGGGAGAAGTGTATGGTGTTTCCTGAAACACCTAAAAAACAAAGCAACAGAGCCTAGGGCACTTCCACTTATGGTCCTATAGCTTAGGGCAATTAAAATCAAAAAGACACAGCCACCCCAAAGTTTGCGACGGCTCTGTTTACAAGAACCTCGTTTACGGTACAAGTTCAATATCGCAGAAAGTGAAAAATGGATAAAGAAATTGTGGTACTTACGTACAACGCAGTATCACTCAGCAATGAAATCTATGTCATCAGGCCCGTAGCAGCATAATGAGTGGATTCAGGTATGATGATTCTAACTGAAATAAGTCACACAGAAAAAGAAACATCATAAGATATCACTAATACACGGAAAGTAAACTTGGCTACACAGGAACTGAATTCCAAAATAGAACAGGGTCTCAAATTTAGAAAACCAACTTATGCTTGCTTAAGGGGAAAGGTGAGTTGGGGTGCTGCATAAAACCAGAGATTGAAATGAGCACAGATAAAGTTCCTTAAGCCAAATATGGAAGAGGCAAGAGCTACTCCTTGCTCAACTAAATGGACTCAACACCCCATATTAAACGCCTAAGAATGTACCTGACTTGTAAGTATCTTAAAACCTATTGGTTGCTATGTCTCTGAAAGAGAATCAAGCATGTGTACAGGGGCATAAACACAGCAGTGATAACATTGGAGAGGTTCGGTGAGCAAATGAAGACCCTTTGAAGTCATATTGCATGGTACCCATTCCACGGGTCTCAACTCTCCAGGTTTAAGGTATTCTTCTTTCAGCTAAAACACGCATGTGGAACCCAGAGTATGATCAACCATGTGATCGGGAGACGTGTTCCAATATGTCTCTGTTTTCGTCCCCTGGTACTCCGGTGCAACATTCCAGACGCTTTACTAACCCTCTCCCGACTTGGAGAGTCAGTGCCTTTAACCTCCTGTTTGGCCCAGTTTGCAATTTCTGCGGAAGATGAACAGGAATAGGGAGAACCAATGAGAGACTAGCTGGAGGTGTGTGGACGGGCAAATTTAACTCTCATTTCCCACCAGGAAGAGGAATTAACCAAAGGCTCAGCGTGCCGTGACTGAACCAGATTAGGGACTGAAGCAATCCTGCAGTATTGCGGACAGCTCACAGGAAAGCGAGTTAAAGAAAGGAGCTCAGGGGCACTGTAATTCACAAACCTGCAGAGTTATAAATGACAGCTATCGTCCAAAATTATACTGAAGTAAGGCTGCCAAGAGGACTTGAAAGCGGGGCAGAATTGCAGGAAACCGATTTCAGGAGGTAGACGGGAATTGCATTTAAAGCATAGGAAAAGAGGCAGAACGTCAACAATGATGGACTTGGCCAAAAAGGGCGTATGCGTTTTTTCGTGAATATATTCAGGAAAAAACGCATACGCCCTTTCTGGCCAACCAAGCAAGCTTGCAAAGGAAATCTGCACTACAATGCAGTCTCACTTCCCCCCGGTCAAAAGGGTCATCTGAAAAAAGTGTAAAATCCAGAAAGGCAGGACAGGCCATAGAGAACTGGGAGCCTTGTTATGCTGATGGGTGGGATGTAAATTGCCAACAGCCACTCAGGACAAGTGTATGGTGTTTCCTGAAACATCCAAAAAACAAAGCAACAGAGCCTAGGGCACTTCCACGTATGGTCCTATAGCTTAAGGAAAGTAAAATCAAAAAGACACAGCCACCCCAAAGTTTGGGACGGCTCTGTTTACAAGAACCTCGTTTACGGTACAAGTTCAATATCGCAGAAAGTGAAAAATGGATAAAGAAGTTTTGGTATTACGTACAATGCAATATCACTCAGCAATGAAATCTATGTCATCAGGGCCGTAGCAGCATAATGAGTGCATTCAGGTATGATGATTCTAACTGAAATAAGTCACACAGAAAAAGAAACATCATAAGATATCACTAATACACGGAATGTAAACTTGGCTACACAGGAACTGAATTACAAAACAGAACAGGGTCTCAAATTTAGAAAACCAACTTATGCTTGCTTAAGGGGAAAGGTGAGTTGGGGTACTGCATAAAACGAGAGATTGAAATGAGCACAGATAAAGTTCCTTAAGCCAAATATGGAATAGACAAGAGCTACTCTTTGCTCAACGAAATGGACTCAACACCCCATGTTAAACGCCTGAGAATGTACCTGACTAGTAAGTATCTTAAAACCTACGGATGGCTATGTCTCCGAAAGAGAATCAAGCGTGTGTACAGGGGCATAAACGCAGCAGTGATAGGATTGGAGAGGTTCGGTGAGCATATGAAGACCCTTTGAAGTCATATTGCATGGTACCCATTCCACGGGTCTCAACTCTCCAGGTTTAAGGTATTCTTCCTTCAGCTAAAACATGCATGTGGAACCCAGAGTATGATCAACCGTGTGATCGGGAGACGTGTTCAAATATGTCTCAGTTGTCATCCCCTGATACTGGGGTGCAACATTGCAGACGCTTTATTAACCCTCTCCCGACTTGGAGAGTCAGTGCCTTTAACCTCCTATTTGGCCCAGTTTGCAATTTCTGCGGAAGATGCACAGGAATAGGGAGAACCAATGAGAGACTAGCTGGAGGTGTCTGGACGGGCAAATTTAACTCTCATTTCCCACTAGGAAGAGGAATTAAATAAAGGCTCAGCGTGACGTGCCAAAACCAGATTAGGGCCTGAAGCAATCCTGCGGTGTTTCGGCCAGCTCACAAGAAAGGAAGTTGAAGAAAGGAGCTCAGGGGCACTGTAATTCACAAACCTGCAGAGTTATAAATGACAGCTATCGTCCAAAAATATACTGAAGTAAGGCTGCCAAGAGGACTTGAAATCGGGGCAGAATTGCAGGAAACCGATTTGAGGAGGTAGACTGGAATTGCACTTAAAGCACAGGAAAAGAGGTAGAACGTCGACAATAATGCACTTGGCCAAAAAGGGCGTATGCGTTTTTTCCTGAATATATTCAGGAAAAAACGCATACGCCCTTTTAGGCCAACCAAGCAAGCTTGCAAAGGAAATCTGCACTACAATGAAGTCTCACTTCCCCCCGATCAAAAGGGCCATCTGAAAAAAGTGTAAAATCCAGAAAGGCAGGACAGGCCATGGAGAACTGGAGGCCTTGTTATGCTGATGGGCAGGATATAAATTGCCAACAGCCACTGTGGAGAAGTGTATGGTGTTTCCTGAAACATCTAAAAAACAAAGCAACAGAGCCTAGGGCACTTCCACTTATGGTCCTATAGCTTAGGGAAATTAAAATCAAAAAGACACAGCCACCCCAAAGTTTGGGACGACTCTGTTTACAAGAACATCATTTACAGTACAAGTTCAATATCACAGAAAGTGAAAAATGGATAAAGAAGTTGTGGTACTTACGTACAAGGCAATATCACTCACCAAAGAAATCTATGACATGAGGCCCATCGCAGCATAATGAGGGGATTCAGGTATGATGATTCTAACTGAAATAAGTCACACAGAAAAAGAAACATCATAAGATATCACTAACACACGGAATGTAAAATTGGCTACACAGGAACTGAATTACAAAACAGAACAGGGTCTCAAATTTAGAAAACCAACTTATGCTTGCTTAAGGGGAAAGGTGAGTTGGGGTGCTGCATAAAACGAGAGATTGAAATGAGCACAGATAAAGTTCCTTAAGCCAAATATGGAATAGACAAGAGCTACTCCTTGCACAATGAAATGGACTCAACACCACATATTAAACGCCTAAGAATGTACCTGACTAGTAAGTATCTTAAAACCTATGGATGGCTATTTCTCCGAAAGAGAATCAAGCGTGTGTACAGGGGCATAAACGCAGCAGTGATAGGATTGGAGAGGTTCGGTGAGCAAATGAAGACCCTTTGAAGTCATATTGCATGGTACCCATTCCACGGGTCTCAACTCTCCAGGTTTAAGGTATTCTTCCTTCAGCTAAAACATGCATGTGGAACCCAGAGTATGATCAACCGTGTGATCGGGAGACGTGTTCAAATATGTCTCAGTTGTCGTCCCCTGGTACTCGGGTGCAACATTCCAGACGCTTTACTAACCCTCTCCCGACTTGGAGAGTCAGTGCCTTTAACCTCCTGTTTGGCCCAGTTTGCAATTTCTGCAGAAGATGAACAGGAATAGGGAGAACCAATGAGAGACTAGCTGCAGGTGTCTGGACGTGCAAATTTAACTCTCATTTCCCACCAGGAAGAGGAATTAACCAAAGGCTCAGCATGCCGTGCCGAAACCAGATTAGAGCCGGAAGCAATCCTGCGGTGTTGCGGCCAGCTCACAAGAAAGCGAGTTGAAGAAAGGAGCTCAGGGACACTGTAATTCACAAACCTGCAGAGTTATAAATGACAGCTATCGTCCAAAAATATACTGAAGTAAGGCTGCCAAGAGGACTTGAAAGCGGGGCAGAATTGCAAGAAACCGATTTCAGGAGGTAGACTGGAATTGCATTGCAAGCATAGGAAAAGAGGCAGAACGTCCACAATGATGCACTTGGCCAAAAAGGGGGTATGCGTTTTTTCCTGAATATATTCAGAAAAAATCGCATACGCGCTTTTTGGCCAACCAAGCAAGCTTGAAAAGGAAATCTGCACTACAATGAAGTCTCACTTCCCCCCGGTCAAAGGGGCCATCTGAAAAAGTGTAAAATCCAGAAAGGCAGGACAGGCCATGGAGAACTGGGAGCCTTGTTATGCTGATGGGCGGGATGTAAATTGCCAACAGCCACTATGGAGAAGTGTATGGTGTTTCCTGAAACATCTAAAAAACAAAGCAACAGAGCCTAGGGCACTTCCACTTATGGTCCTATAGCTTAGGGAAATTAAAATCAATAAGACACAGCCACCCCAAAGTTTGGGACAGCTCTGTTTACAAGAACCTCATTTACGGTACAAGTTCAATATTGCAGAAAGTGAAAAATGGATAAAGAAGTTGTGGTACTTACGTACAATGCAATATCACTCAGCAATGAAATCTATGTCATCAAGCCCATAGCAGCATAATGAGTGGATTCAGGTATGATGGTTCTAACTGAAATAAGTCACACAGAAAAAGAAACATCATAAGATATCACTAATACAAGGAATGTAAACTTGGCTACACAGGAACTGAATTACAAAACAGAACAGGGTCTCAAATTGAGAAAACCAACATATGCTTGATTAAGGGGAAACGTGAGTTGGGGTGCTGCATAAAACCAGTGATTGAAATGAGCACAGATAAAGTTCCCTAAGCCAAATATGTAATAGACAAGAGCTACTCCTTGCTCAATGAAATGGACTCAACACCCCATATTAAACGCCTGAGAATGTACCTGACTAGTAAGTATCTTAAAACCTAGAGATTGCTATGTCTCCGAAAGAGAATCAAGCATGTGCACAGGGGAATAAACGCAGCAGTGGTAGGATTGGAGAGGTTCGGTGAGCAAATGAAGACCCTTTGAAGTCATATTGCATGGTACCCATTCCACGGGTCTCAACTCTCCAGGTTTAAGGTATGCTTTCTTCAGCTAAAACATGCATGTGGAACTCAGAGTATGATCAAACGTGTGATTAGGAGACGTGTTCAAATATGTCTCAGTTTTCGTCCCCTGGTACTCGGGTGCCACATTCCAGACGCTTTACTAACCCTCTCTCGACTTGGAGAGTCAGTGCCTTTAACCTCCTGTTTGGCCCAGTTTGCAATTTCTGCGGAAGATGCACAGGAATAGGGAGAACCAATGAGAGACTAGCTGGAGGTGTCGTGACGGGCAAATTTAACTCTCATTTCCCACCAGGAAGAGGAATGAACCAAAGGCTCAGCATGCCGTGCCGAAACCAGATTAGGGCCTGAAGCAATCCTGCGGGGTTGCGGCTAGCTCACAAGAAAGCGAGTTGAAGAAAGGAGCTCAGGGGCACTGTAATTCACAAACCTGCAGAGTTATAAATGACAGCTATCGTCCAAAAATATACTGAAGTAAGGCTGCCAACAGGACTTGAAAGTGGGTCAGAATTACAGGAAACCGATTTCAGGAGGTAGACTGGAATTGCATTTAAAGCATAGGAAAAGAGGCAGAACGTCCACAATGATGCACTTGGCCAAAAAGGGCGTATGCGTTTTTTCCTGAATATATTCAGGAAAAAACGCATACGCCCCTTTTGGCCAACCAAGCCAGCTTGCAAAGGAAATCTGCACTACAATGAAGTCTCACTTCCCACCAGTCAAAAGGTCCATCTGAAATAATTGTAAAATCCAGAAAGGGAGGACAGGCCATGGAGAACTGGGAGGCTTGTTATGCTGATGGGCGGGATGTAAATTGCCAACAGCCACTTGGGAGAAGTGTATGGTGTTTCCTAAAATATCTAAAAAACAAAGCAACAGAGCCTAGGGCACTTCCAGTTATGGTCCTATAGCTTAGGGAAATTGAAATCTGAAAGACACAGCCACCCCAAAGTTTGGGACGGCTCTGTTTACAAAAACATCGTTTACGGTACAAGTTAAATATTTCAGAAAGTGAAAAATGGATAAAGAAGTTGTGGTACTTACGTACAATGCAATATCACTCAGCAATGAAATCTATGTCATCAGGAACGTAGCAGCATAATGAGTGGATTCAGGTATGATGATTCTAACTGAAATAATTCACACAGAAAAAGAAACATCATAAGATATCACTAATACACGGAATGTAAACTTGGCTACACAGGAACTGAATTCCAAAATAGAACAGGGTCTCAAATTTAGAAAACCAACTTATGCTTGCTTAAGGAGAAAGGTGAGTTGGGGTGCTGCATAAAACCAGAGATTGAAATGAGCACAGATAAAGTTCCTTAAGCCAAATATGGAATAGACAAGAGCTACTCCTTGCTCAACGAAATGGACTCAACACCTCATATTAAACGCCTAAGAATGTACCTGACTAGTAAGTATCATAAAACCTATGGATTGCTATGTCTCCGAAAGAGAATCAAGCGAGTGTACAAGGGCATAAACGCAGCAGTGATAGGATTGGAGAGGTTCGGTGAGCAAATGAAGACGCTTTGGAGCCACATTGCATGGTACCCATTCCACGGGTCTCAACTCTCAAGGTTTAAGGTATTCTTCCTTCAGCTAAAACATGCATGTGGAACCCAGAGTATGATAAACCGTGTGATCGGGAGACGTGTTCAAATATGTCTCAGTTTTCGTCACCTGGTACTAGGGTGCAACATTCCAGACGCTTTACTAACACTCTCCCGACTTGGAGAGTCAGTGCCTTTAAACTCCTGTTTGGCCCAGTTTGCAATTTCTGCGGAATATGAACAGGAATAGGGAGAACCAATGAGAGACTAGCTGGAGGTGTCTGGACGGGCGAATTTAACTCTCATTTCCCACCAAGAAGAGGATTTAACCAAAGGCTCGGCGTGCCGTGCCGCAACCAGATTAGGGCCTGAAGCAATGCTGTGGTGTTGGGGTCAGCTCACAGGAAAGTGAGTTGAAGAAAGGAGCTCAGGGGCACTGTAATTCACAAACCTGCAGAGTTATAAATGACAGCTATCGTCCAAAAATATACTGAAGTAAGGCTGCCAAGAGGACTTTAAAGTGGGGCAGAATTGCAGGAAACCGATTTCAGGAGGTAGACTGGAATTGCATTTAAAGCATAGGAAAAGAGGCAGAAGGTCCACAATGATGCACTTGGCCGAAAAAGGGCGTATGCGTTTTTTCCTGAATATATTCAGGAAAAAACGCATACGCCCTTTTTGGCCAACCAAGCAAGCTTGCAAAGGAAATCTGCACTACAATGAAGTCTCACTTCCCCCCGGTCAAAAGGGCCATCTGAAAAAAGTGTAAAATCCAGAAAGGTAGGACAGGCCATGGAGAACTGGGAGCCTTGTTATGCTGATGGGTGGGATGTAAATTGCCAACAGCGACTCGGGAGAAGTGTATGGTGTTTCCTGAAACATCTAAAAAACAAAGCAACAGAGCCTAGGGCATTTCGACTTATGGTCCTATAGCTTAGGGGAATTAAAATCAAAAAGACACAGCCACCCCAAAGTTTGGGACGGCTCTGTTTACAAGAACCTCATTTACGGTAGAAGTTCAATATCGCAGAAAGTGAAAAATGGATAAAGAAGTTGTGGTATTTACGTACAATGCAATATCACTCAGCAATGAAATCTATGTCATCGGGCACGTAGCAGCATAATGAGTGGATTCAGGTATGATGATTCTAACTGAAATAAGTCACACAGAAAAAGAAACATCATAAGATGTCACTAATACACGGAATGTAAACTTGGCTACACAGGAACTGAATTACAAAACAGAACAGCGTCTCAAATTTAGAAAACCAACTTATGCTTGCTTAAGGGGAAAGGTGAGATGGGGTGCTGCATAAAACCAGAGATTGAAATGAACACAGATAAAGTTCCTTAAGCCAAATATGGAATAGACAAGAGCTACTCCTTGCTCAATGAAATGGTCTCAACACCCCATATTAAACGCCTAAGAATGTACCTGACTAGTAAGTATCTTAAAACCTAGGGATTGCTATGTCTCTGAAAGAGACTCAAGCGTATGTACAGGGGCATAAACACAGCAGTGACAGGATTGTAGAGCTTCGGTGAGCAAATGAAGACCCTTTGAAGTCATATTGCATGGTACCCATTTCATGGGTCTGAACTCTCCAGGTTTAAGGTATTCTTCCTTCAGCTAAAACATGCATGTGGAACCCAGAGAATGATCAACCGTGTGATCGGGAAATGTGTGCAAATATGTCTCAGTTTTCGTCCCCTGGTACTCGGGTGCAACATTCCAGACACTTTATTAACACTCTCCTGACTTGGAGAGTCAGTGCATTTAACCTCCTGTATGGCCAAGTTTGCAATTTCTGTGGAAGATAAACAGGAATAGGGAGAACCAATGAGAGACTAGCTGGAGGTGTCTGGACGGGCCAATTTAACTCCAATTTCCCTACAGGAAGAGGAATTAACCAAAGGCTCAGCATTCCGTGCCAGAATCGGATTAGGACCTGAAGCAACCTGCGGTGTTGCGGCCAGCTCACAAGAAAGTGAGTTGAAGAAAGGAGCTCAAGGGTACTGTAATTCACAAACCTGCAGAGTTATAAATGACAGCTATCGTCCAAAAATATACTGAAGTAAGGCTGCCAAGAGGACTTGAAAGCGGGGCAGAATTGCAGGAAACCGATTTCAGGAGGTGGACTGGAATTGCATTTAAAGCATAGGAAAAGATGCAGAACGTCCACAATGATGCACTTGGCCAAAAAGGGCGTATACATTTTTTCCTGAATATATTCAGGAAAAAACGCATACGCACTTTTTGGCCAACCAAGCAAGCTTGCAACGGAAATCTGCACTACAATGAAGTTTCACTTCCCCCAGGTCAAAAGGGCCATCTGAGAAAAGAGTAAAATCCAGAAGGGCAGGACAGGCCATGGAGAACAGGGAACCTTGTTATGCTGATGGGCGGGATGTAAATTGCCAACAGCCACGAGGGAGAAGTGTATGGTGTTTCCTGAAACATCTAAAAAACAAAGCAACAGAGCCTAGGGCACTTCCACTTATGGTCCTATAGCTTAGGGAAATTAAAATCAAAAAGACACAGCCACCCCAAAGTTTGGGACGGCTCTGTTTACAAGAACCTCGTTTACGGTACAAGTTCAATATCGCAGAAAGTGAAAAATGGATAAAGAAGTTGTGGAACATACGTACAATGCAATATCACTCAGCAATGAAATCGATGTCATCAGGCCCGTAGCAGCATAATGAGTGGATTCAGGTATGATGATTCTAAGTGAAATAAGTTACACAGAAAAAGGAACATCATAAGATATCACTAATACACGGAATGTAAACTTGGCTACACAGGAACTGAATTACAAAACAGAACACGGTCTCAAATTTAGAAAACCAACTTATGCTTGCTTAAGGGGAAAGGTGAGTTGGGGTGCTGCATAAAACCAGAGATTGAAATGAGCACAGATACCATTCCATAAGCCAAATATGGAATAGACAAGAGCTACTCCTTGCTCAACGAAATGGACTCAACACCCCATATTCAACACATAGGAATATACCTGACTAGTAAGAATCATAAAACCTATGGATTTATATATTTCTGTAAGAGAATCAAGAGTGTGTACAGCGGCATAAACGCAGCAGTGAAAATCAGCTAAATCCCATAATAAAAATAAATTTCTTAAACAAAACACAATGACAGTGAAATAGAGAGGAATACTTGAGTAATTCATCAAGGCTTGTGATGCAACCTGGATTTATCACATCTACACCCAGAGCTGGGTGACACATAAGGCCTGACACTTGGGGCTCATAGGATTGGTGAGGTTCGGTGAGCAAATGCAGACCCTTTGAAGTCATTGCATGGTACCCATTCCATTGGTCTCAACTCTCCAGGTTTAAGGGATTCTTCCTTCAGCTAAATCATGCATGGGAAACCAGAGTACGATCCACCGTGTGGTCTGGAAACGTGTCAAATGTGTCTCAGATTTCGTCCCCTGGTGCTCGGGTGCAACATTCCAGATGCTTTACTAACACTCTCCCCACTTGGAGAGTCAGTGCCTTTAACCTCCTGTTTGGCCCAGTTTGCAATTTCTGTGGAAAATGAACATGAATAGGGAGAACAAATGACAGCCTAACTGGAGGTGTCTGGACGGGCAAATTTAACTCTCATTTCCCACCAGGAAGAGGAATTAACCAAAGGCTCAGCGTGCCGAGCAGGAACCAGATTAGGGCCTGAAGCAACACTGCGGTGTTGCGGCCAGCTCACAAGAAAGCGAGTTGAAGAAAGGAGCTCAGGGGCACGGTAATTCACAAACCTGCAGAGTAATAAATCAGAGCTATCGTCCAAAAATATACTGCAGTAAGGCTGCCAAGAGGACTTGAAAGCGGGACAGAATTGTAGGAAACCAATTTCAGGAGGTAGACCGGAATTGCATTTCAAGCATAGGAAAAGAGGCAGAAGGTCGACAATGATGCACTTGGCCAAAAAGGGCGTATGCGTTTTTTCCTGCATATATTCAGGAAAAAACGCATACACACTTTTTGGCCAACCAAGCAAGCTTGCAAAGGAAATCTGCACTACAATGAAGTCTCACTTCCCCCAACTCAAAGGGCCATCTGAAAAAAGTGTAAAATCCAGAAAGGCAGGACAGGCCATGGAGAACTGGGAGCCTTGTTATGCAGATGGGCGGGATGTAAATTGCCAACAGCTGCTCTGGAGAAGTGTATGGTGTTTCCTGAAACATCTAAAAAACAAAGCAACAGAGCCTAGGGCACTTCCACTTATGGTCCTATAGCTTAGGGAAATTAATATCAAAAAGACACAGCCACCCCAAAATTTGGGACTGCTCTGTTTACAAGAACCTCGTTTACGGTACAAGTTCAATATCGCAGAAAGTGAAAAATGGATAAAGAAGTTGTGGTACTTACGTACAATGCAATATCACTCAGCAATGAAATCTATGTCATCAGGCACATAGCAGCATAATGAGTGGATTCAGGTATGATGATTCTAACTGAAATAAGTCACACAGAAAAAGAAACATCATAAGTTATCACTAACACACGGAATGTAAACTTGCCTACACAGGAACTGAATTACAGAACGGAACAGGGTCTCAAATTTAGTAAACAAACTTATGCTTGCTTAAGGGGAAAGGTGAGTTGGGGTGCTGCATAAAACCAGAGATTGAAATGAGCACAGATAAAGTTCCCTAAGCCAAATATGTAAGACAAGAGCTACTCCTTGCTCAACGAAATGGACACAACACCCCATATTAAATGCCTGAGAATGTACCTGACTAGTAAGTATCTTAAAACCTAGAGATTGCTATGTCTCCGAAAGAGAATCAAGCGTGTGTACAGGGGCATAAACGCAGCAGTGAAAGGATTGGAGAGGTTCGGTGAGCAAATGAAGACCCTTTGAAGTCATATTGCATGCTACCCATTCCACGGGTCTCAACACTCCAGGTTTAAGGTATTCTTCCTTCAGCTAAATCATGCATGTGGAACCCAGAGTATGATCAACCGTGTGATTGGGACACATGTTCAAATATCTCAGTTCTCATCCCCTGGTAAACGGGTTCAAGATTCCAGACGCTTTACTAACACTCTCCTGACTTGGAGAGTCAGTGCCTTTAACCTCCTGTTTGGCCCACTTTGCAATTTCTGTGGAAGATGAACAGGAGTAGGGAGAACCAATGAGAGACTAGCTGGAGGTGTCTGGACGGGCAAATTTAACTCTCATTTCCCACAAGGAAGAGGAATTAACCAAAGGCTCAGCATGCCAAGCCGGAACCAGATTAGGGCCTGAAGCATACTTGCGGTGTTGCGGCCAGCTCACAAGAAAGCGAGTTGAAGAAAGGAGCTCAGGGGCTCTGAAATTCACAAACCTGCAGAGTTATAAATGACAGCTATCGTCCAAAAATATACTGAAGTAAGGCTGCCAAGAGGACTTGAAAGCGGGGCAGAATTGCAGGAAACCGATTTCAGGAGGTAGACTGGAATTGCATTTAAAGCATAGGAAAAGAGGCAGAACGTCGACAATGATTCACTTGGCCAAAAAGGGCGGATGAGTTTTTTCCTGAATATATTCAGGAAAGACGCATACGCCCTTTTTGGCCAACCAAGCCAGCTTGCAAAGGAAATCTGCACTACAATGAAGTCTCACTTCCCACCAGTCAAAAGGTCCATCTGAAATAATTGTAAAATCCAGAAAGGGAGGACAGGCCATGGAGAACTGGGAGGCTTGTTATGCTGATGGGCGGGATGTAAATTGTCAACAGCCACTTGGGAGAAGTGTATGGTGTTTCCTAAAATATCTAAAAAACAAAGCAACAGAGCCTAGGGCACTTCCACTTATGGTCCTATAGCTTAGGGAAATTGAAATCTAAAAGACACAGCCACCCCAAAGTTTGGGACGGCTCTGTTTACAAGAACATCGTTTACGGTACAAGTTAAATATTTCAGAAAGTGAAAAATGGATAAAGAAGTTGTGGTACTTACGTACAATGCAATATCACTCAGCAATGAAATCTATGTCATCAGAAACGTAGCAGCATAATGAGTGGATTCAGGTATGATGATTCTAACTGAAATAATTCACACAGAAAAAGAAACATCATAAGATATCACTAATACACGGAATGTAAACTTGGCTACACAGGAACTGAATTCCAAAACAGAACAGTGTCTCAAATTTAGAAAACCAACTTATGCTTGCTTAGGGAGAAAGGTGAGTTGGGGTGCTGCATAAAACCAGAGATTGAAATGAGCACAGATAAAGTTCCTTAAGCCAAATATAGAATAGACAAGAGCTACTCCTTGCTCAACGAAATGGACTCAACACCCCATATTAAATGCCTAAGAATGTACCTGACTAGTAAGTATCATAAAACCTATGGATTGCTATGTCTCCGAAAGAGAATCAAGCGAGTGTACAGGGGCATAAACGCAGCAGTGATAGGATTGGAGAGGTTCGGTGAGCAAATGAAGACGCTTTGGAGCCACATTGCATGGTACCCATTCCACGGGTCTCAACTCTCAAGGTTTAAGGTATTCTTCCTTCAGCTAAAACATGCATGTGGAACCCAGAGTATGATAAACCGTGTGATCGGGAGACGTGTTCAAATATTTCTCAGTTTTCGTCACCTGGTACTAGGGTGCAACATTCCAGACGCTTTACTAAAACCCTCCCGACTTGGAGAGTCAGTGCCTTTAAACTCCTGTTTGGCCCAGTTTGCAATTTCTGCGGAATATGAACAGGAATAGGGAGAACCAATGAGAGACTAGCTGGAGGTGTCTGGACGGGCAAATTTAACTCTCATTTCCCACCAAGAAGAGGAATTAACCAAAGGCTCGGCGTGCCGTGCCGCAACCAGATTAGGGCCTGAAGCAATCCTGTGGTGTTGGGGCCAGCTCACAGGAAAGTGAGTTGAAGAAAGGAGCTCAGGGGCACTGTAATTCACAAACCTGCAGAGTTATAAATGACAGCTACCGTCCAAAAATATACTGAAGTAAGGCTGCCAAGAGGACTTGAAAGCGGGGCAGAATTGCAGGAAACCGATTTCAGGAGGTAGACTGGAATTGCATTTAAAGCATAGGAAAAGAGGCAGAAGGTCCACAATGATGCAGTTGGCCAAAAAGGGCGTATGCGTTTTTTCCTGAATATATTCAGGAAAAAACGCATACGCCCTTTTTGGCCAACCAAGCAAGCTTGCAAAGGAAATCTGCACTACAATGACGTCTCACATCCCCCCCTGTCAAAAGGGCCATCTGAAAAAAGTGTAAAATCCAGAAAGGTAGGACAGGCCATGGAGAACTGGGAGCCTTGTTACGCTGATGGGTGGGATGTAAATTGCCAACAGCGACTCGGGAGAAGTGTATGGTGTTTCCTGAAACATCTAAAAAACAAAGCAACAGAGCCTAGGGCATTTCGACTTATGGTCCTATAGCTTAGGGGAATTAAAATCAAAAAGACACAGCCACCCCAAAGTTTGGGACGGCTCTGTTTACAAGAACCTCATTTACGGTACAAGTTCAATATTGCAGAAAGTGAAAAATGGATAAAGAAGTTGTGGTATTTACGTACAATGCAATATCACTCAGCAATGAAATCTATGTCATCGGGCACGTAGCAGCATAATGAGTGGATTCAGGTATGATGATTCTAACTGAAATAAGTCACACAGAAAAAGAAACATCATAAGATGTCACTAATACACGGAATGTAAACTTGGCTACACAGGAACTGAATTACAAAACAGAACAGGGTCTCAAATTTAGAAAACCAACTTATGCTTGCTTAAGGGGAAAGGTGAGGTGGGGTGCTGCATAAAACCAGAGATTGAAATGAGCACAGATAAAGTTCCTTAAGCCAAATATGGAATAGACAAGAGCTACTCCTTGCTCAACAAAATGGACTCAACACCCCATATTAAACGCCTAAGAATGTACCTGACTAGTAAGTATCTTAAAACCTATGGATTGCTATGTCTCTGAAAGAGAATCAAGCATGTGTACAGGGGCATAAACGCAGCAGTGATAACATTGCAGAGGTTCGGTGAGCAAATGAAGACCCTTTGAAGTTATATTGCATGGTACCCATTCCACGGGTCTCAACTCTCCAGGTTTAAGGTATTCTTCCTTCAGCTAAAACATGCATGTGGAATCCAGAGTATGATCAACCGTGTGATCGGGAGACGTGTTCCAATATGTCTCAGTTTTCGTCCCCTGGTACTCGGGTGCAACATTCCAGATGCTTTACTAACACTCTCCCGACTTGGAGAGTCAATGCCTTTAACCTGCTGTTTGGCCCAATTTGCAATTTCTGCGGAAGATGAACAAGAATAGGGAGAACCAATGAGAGACTAGCTGGAGGTGTCTGGATGGGCAAATTTAACTCTCATTTTCCACCAGGAAGAGGAATTATCCAAAGGCTCAGCATGCCGTGCCGGAACCAGATTAGGGCCTGAAGCAATCCTGCGGTGTTGCGGCCAGCTCACAAGAAAGCGAGTTGAAGAAAGGAGCTCAGGGGCACTGTAATTCACAAACCTGCAGAGTTATAAATGACAGCTATCGTCCAAAAATATACTGAAGTAAGGCTGCCAAGAGGACTTGAAAGTGGGGCAGAATTGCAGGAAACCGATTTCAGCAGGTAGACTGGAATTGCTTTTAAAGCACAGGAAAAGAGGCAGAATGTCGACAATAATGCTCTTGGACAAAAAGGGCCTATGCGTTTTTTCCTGAATATATTCAGGAAAAAACGCATAGGCCCTTTTTGGCCAACCAAGCAAGCTTGCAAAGGAAATCTGCACTACAATGAAGTCTCACTTCCCCCCGGTCAAAAGGGCCATCTGAAAAAAGTGTAAAATCCAGAAAGGCAGGACAGGCCATGGAGAACTGGGAGCTTTGTTATGCTGATGGCTGGGATGTAAATTGCCAACAGCCACTCTGGAGAAGTGTATGGTGTTTCCTGAAACATCTAAAAAACAAAGCAACAGAGCCTAGGGCACTTCCACTTATGGTCCTATAGCTTAGGGAAATTAAAATCAAAAAGGCACAGCCACCCCAAAGTTTGGGACGACTCTGTTTACAAGCAACTCATTTACAGTACAAGTTCAATATCACAGAAAGTGAAAAATGGATAAAGAAGTTGTGGTACTTACGTACAAGGCAATATCACTCACCAAAAAAATCTATGACATGAGGCCCAGAGCAGCATAATGAGTGGATTCAGGTATGATGATTCTAACTGAAATAAGTCACACAGAAAAAGAAACATCATAAGATATCACTAACACACGGTATGTAAACTTGGCTACACAGGAACTGAATTACAAAACAGAACAGGGTCTCAAATTTAGAAAACCAACTTATGCTTGCTTAAGGGGAAAGGTGAGTTGGGGTGCTGCATAAAATCAGATATTGAAATAAGCACAGATAAAGTTCCCTAAGCCAAATATGTAAGACAAGAGCTACTCCTTGCTCAACGAAATGGACTCAACACCCCATATTAAACGCCGGAGAATGTACCTGACTAGTAAGTATCTTAAAACCTAGAGTTTGCTATGTCTCCGAAAGAGAATCAAGCATGTGTACAGGGGCATAAACTCAGCAGTGATAGGATTGGAGAGGTTCGGTGAGCAAATGAAGACCCTTTGAAGTCATATTGCATGGTACCCATTCCACGGGTCTCAACTCTCCAGGTTTAAGGTATTCTTCCTTCAGCTAAAACATGCATGTGGAACCCAGAGTATGATCAACCGTGTGATTGGGACACATGTTCAAATATCTCAGTTCTCGTCCCCTGGTACTCGGGTGCAAGATTCCAGACGCTTAACTAACATTCTCCCGACTTGGAGAGTCGGTGCCTTTAACCTCCTGTTTGGCCCAGTTTGCAATTTCTGTGGAAGATGAACAGGAGTAGGGAGAACCAATGAGAGACTAGCTGGAGGTGTCTGGACGGGCAAATTTAACTCTCATTTCCCACCAGGAAGAGGAATTAACCAAAGGCTCAGCGTGCCGAGCCGGAACCAGATTAGGGTCTGAAGCATACTTGTGGTCTAGCGGCCAGCTCACAAGAAAGCGAGTTGAAGAAAGGAGCTCAGGGGCTCTGTAATTCCCAAACTGCAGAGTTATAAATGACAGCTATCGTCCAAAAATATACTGAAGTAAGGCTGCCATGAGGACTTGAATGCGGCGCAGAATTGCAGGAAACCGATTTCAGGAGGTAGACTGGAATTGCATTTAAAGCATAGGAAAAGAGGCAGGAGGACCAGAATGATGCACTTGGCCAAAAAGGGCATATGCGTTTTTTCCTGAATATATTCAGGAAAAAACGCATACGCACTTTTTGGCCAACCAAGCAAGCTTGCAAAGGAAATCTGCACTACAATGAAGTCTCACTTCCCCCCGGTCAAAGGGGCCATCTGAAAAAGTGTAAAATCCAGAAAGGCAGGACAGGCCATAGAGAACTGGGAGCCTTGTTATGCTGATGGGCGGGATGTAAATTGCCAACAGCAACTCAGGACAAGTGTATGGTGTTTCCTGAAACATCCAAAAAACAAAGCAACAGAGCCTAGGGCACTTCCACGTATGGTCCTATAGCTTAGGGAAATAAAAATCTAAAAGACATAGCAACCCCAAAGTTTGGGACGGCTCTCTTTACAAGAACGTCGTTTATGGTACAAGTTCAATATCGCAGAAAGTGAAAAATATATAAAGAAGCTGTGTTACTTACGTACAATGCAATATCACTCAGCAATGAAATCTATGTCATCAGGCCCGCAGCAGCATAATGAGAGGATTCAGGTATGATGATTCTAACTGAAATAAGTCACACAGAAAAAGAAACATCATAAGATATCACTAATACACGGAATGTAAACTTGGCTACACAGGAACTGAATTACAAAACAGAACAGGGTCTCAAATTTAGAAAACCAACTTATGCTTGCTTAAGGGGAAAGGTGAGATGGGGTGCTGCATAAAACCAGAGATTGAAATGAACACAGATAAAGTTCCTTAAGCCAAATATGGAATAGACAAGAGCTACTCCTTGCTCAATGAAATGGTCTCAACACCCCATATTAAACGCCTAAGAATGTACCTGACTAGTAAGTATCTTAAAACCTAGGGATTGCTATGTCTCTGAAAGAGACTCAAGCGTATGTACAGGGGCATAAACACAGCAGTGACAGGATTGTAGAGCTTCGGTGAGCAAATGAAGACCCTTTGAAGTCATATTGCATGGTACCCATTTCATGGGTCTGAACTCTCCAGGTTTAAGGTATTCTTCCTTCAGCTAAAACATGCATGTGGAACCCAGAGAATGATCAACCGTGTGATCGGGAAATGTGTGCAAATATGTCTCAGTTTTCGTCCCCTGGTACTCGGGTGCAACATTCCAGACACTTTATTAACACTCTCCTGACTTGGAGAGTCAGTGCATTTAACCTCCTGTATGGCCAAGTTTGCAATTTCTGTGGAAGATAAACAGGAATAGGGAGAACCAATGAGAGACTAGCTGGAGGTGTCTGGACGGGCCAATTTAACTCCAATTTCCCTACAGGAAGAGGAATTAACCAAAGGCTCAGCATTCCGTGCCAGAATCGGATTAGGACCTGAAGCAACCTGCGGTGTTGCGGCCAGCTCACAAGAAAGTGAGTTGAAGAAAGGAGCTCAAGGGTACTGTAATTCACAAACCTGCAGAGTTATAAATGACAGCTATCGTCCAAAAATATACTGAAGTAAGGCTGCCAAGAGGACTTGAAAGCGGGGCAGAATTGCAGGAAACCGATTTCAGGAGGTGGACTGGAATTGCATTTAAAGCATAGGAAAAGATGCAGAACGTCCACAATGATGCACTTGGCCAAAAAGGGCGTATACATTTTTTCCTGAATATATTCAGGAAAAAACGCATACGCACTTTTTGGCCAACCAAGCAAGCTTGCAACGGAAATCTGCACTACAATGAAGTTTCACTTCCCCCAGGTCAAAAGGGCCATCTGAGAAAAGAGTAAAATCCAGAAGGGCAGGACAGGCCATGGAGAACAGGGAACCTTGTTATGCTGATGGGCGGGATGTAAATTGCCAACAGCCACGAGGGAGAAGTGTATGGTGTTTCCTGAAACATCTAAAAAACAAAGCAACAGAGCCTAGGGCACTTCCACTTATGGTCCTATAGCTTAGGGAAATTAAAATCAAAAAGACACAGCCACCCCAAAGTTTGGGACGGCTCTGTTTACAAGAACCTCGTTTACGGTACAAGTTCAATATCGCAGAAAGTGAAAAATGGATAAAGAAGTTGTGGAACATACGTACAATGCAATATCACTCAGCAATGAAATCGATGTCATCAGGCCCATAGCAGCATAATGAGTGGATTCAGGTATGATGATTCTAAGTGAAATAAGTTACACAGAAAAAGGAACATCATAAGATATCACTAATACACGGAATGTAAACTTGGCTACACAGGAACTGAATTACAAAACAGAACACGGTCTCAAATTTAGAAAACCAACTTATGCTTGCTTAAGGGGAAAGGTGAGTTGGGGTGCTGCATAAAACCAGAGATTGAAATGAGCACAGATACCATTCCATAAGCCAAATATGGAATAGACAATAGCTACTCCTTGCTCAACGAAATGGACTCAACACCCCATATTCAACACATAGGAATATACCTGACTAGTAAGAATCATAAAACCTATGGATTTATATATTTCTGTAAGAGAATCAAGAGTGTGTACAGCGGCATAAACGCAGCAGTGAAAATCAGCTAAATCCCATAATAAAAATAAATTTCTTAAACAAAACACAATGACAGTGAAATAGAGAGGAATACTTGAGTAATTCATCAAGGCTTGTGATGCAACCTGGATTTATCACATCTACACCCAGAGCTGGGTGACACATAAGGCCTGACACTTGGGGCTCATAGGATTGGTGAGGTTCGGTGAGCAAATGCAGACCCTTTGAAGTCATTGCATGGTACCCATTCCATTGGTCTCAACTCTCCAGGTTTAAGGGATTCTTCCTTCAGCTAAATCATGCATGGGAAACCAGAGTACGATCCACCGTGTGGTCTGGAAACGTGTCAAATGTGTCTCAGATTTCGTCCCCTGGTGCTCGGGTGCAACATTCCAGATGCTTTACTAACACTCTCCCCACTTGGAGAGTCAGTGCCTTTAACCTCCTGTTTGGCCCAGTTTGCAATTTCTGTGGAAAATGAACATGAATAGGGAGAACAAATGACAGCCTAACTGGAGGTGTCTGGACGGGCAAATTTAACTCTCATTTCCCACCAGGAAGAGGAATTAACCAAAGGCTCAGCGTGCCGAGCAGGAACCAGATTAGGGCCTGAAGCAACACTGCGGTGTTGCGGCCAGCTCACAAGAAAGCGAGTTGAAGAAAGGAGCTCAGGGGCACGGTAATTCACAAACCTGCAGAGTAATAAATCAGAGCTATCGTCCAAAAATATACTGCAGTAAGGCTGCCAAGAGGACTTGAAAGCGGGACAGAATTGTAGGAAACCAATTTCAGGAGGTAGACCGGAATTGCATTTCAAGCATAGGAAAAGAGGCAGAAGGTCGACAATGATGCACTTGGCCAAAAAGGGCGTATGCGTTTTTTCCTGCATATATTCAGGAAAAAACGCATACACACTTTTTGGCCAACCAAGCAAGCTTGCAAAGGAAATCTGCACTACAATGAAGTCTCACTTCCCCCAACTCAAAGGGCCATCTGAAAAAAGTGTAAAATCCAGAAAGGCAGGACAGGCCATGGAGAACTGGGAGCCTTGTTATGCAGATGGGCGGGATGTAAATTGCCAACAGCTGCTCTGGAGAAGTGTATGGTGTTTCCTGAAACATCTAAAAAACAAAGCAACAGAGCCTAGGGCACTTCCACTTATGGTCCTATAGCTTAGGGAAATTAATATCAAAAAGACACAGCCACCCCAAAATTTGGGACTGCTCTGTTTACAAGAACCTCGTTTACGGTACAAGTTCAATATCGCAGAAAGTGAAAAATGGATAAAGAAGTTGTGGTACTTACGTACAATGCAATATCACTCAGCAATGAAATCTATGTCATCAGGCACATAGCAGCATAATGAGTGGATTCAGGTATGATGATTCTAACTGAAATAAGTCACACAGAAAAAGAAACATCATAAGTTATCACTAACACACGGAATGTAAACTTGCCTACACAGGAACTGAATTACAGAACGGAACAGGGTCTCAAATTTAGTAAACAAACTTATGCTTGCTTAAGGGGAAAGGTGAGTTGGGGTGCTGCATAAAACCAGAGATTGAAATGAGCACAGATAAAGTTCCCTAAGCCAAATATGTAAGACAAGAGCTACTCCTTGCTCAACGAAATGGACACAACACCCCATATTAAATGCCTGAGAATGTACCTGACTAGTAAGTATCTTAAAACCTAGAGATTGCTATGTCTCCGAAAGAGAATCAAGCGTGTGTACAGGGGCATAAACGCAGCAGTGAAAGGATTGGAGAGGTTCGGTGAGCAAATGAAGACCCTTTGAAGTCATATTGCATGCTACCCATTCCACGGGTCTCAACACTCCAGGTTTAAGGTATTCTTCCTTCAGCTAAATCATGCATGTGGAACCCAGAGTATGATCAACCGTGTGATTGGGACACATGTTCAAATATCTCAGTTCTCATCCCCTGGTAAACGGGTTCAAGATTCCAGACGCTTTACTAACACTCTCCTGACTTGGAGAGTCAGTGCCTTTAACCTCCTGTTTGGCCCACTTTGCAATTTCTGTGGAAGATGAACAGGAGTAGGGAGAACCAATGAGAGACTAGCTGGAGGTGTCTGGACGGGCAAATTTAACTCTCATTTCCCACAAGGAAGAGGAATTAACCAAAGGCTCAGCATGCCAAGCCGGAACCAGATTAGGGCCTGAAGCATACTTGCGGTGTTGCGGCCAGCTCACAAGAAAGCGAGTTGAAGAAAGGAGCTCAGGGGCTCTGAAATTCACAAACCTGCAGAGTTATAAATGACAGCTATCGTCCAAAAATATACTGAAGTAAGGCTGCCAAGAGGACTTGAAAGCGGGGCAGAATTGCAGGAAACCGATTTCAGGAGGTAGACTGGAATTGCATTTAAAGCATAGGAAAAGAGGCAGAACGTCGACAATGATTCACTTGGCCAAAAAGGGCGTATGAGTTTTTTCCTGAATATATTCAGGAAAAGACGCATACGCCCTTTTTGGCCAACCAAGCCAGCTTGCAAAGGAAATCTGCACTACAATGAAGTCTCACTTCCCACCAGTCAAAAGGTCCATCTGAAATAATTGTAAAATCCAGAAAGGGAGGACAGGCCATGGAGAACTGGGAGGCTTGTTATGCTGATGGGCGGGATGTAAATTGTCAACAGCCACTTGGGAGAAGTGTATGGTGTTTCCTAAAATATCTAAAAAACAAAGCAACAGAGCCTAGGGCACTTCCACTTATGGTCCTATAGCTTAGGGAAATTGAAATCTAAAAGACACAGCCACCCCAAAGTTTGGGACGGCTCTGTTTACAAGAACATCGTTTACGGTACAAGTTAAATATTTCAGAAAGTGAAAAATGGATAAAGAAGTTGTGGTACTTACGTACAATGCAATATCACTCAGCAATGAAATCTATGTCATCAGAAACGTAGCAGCATAATGAGTGGATTCAGGTATGATGATTCTAACTGAAATAATTCACACAGAAAAAGAAACATCATAAGATATCACTAATACACGGAATGTAAACTTGGCTACACAGGAACTGAATTCCAAAACAGAACAGTGTCTCAAATTTAGAAAACCAACTTATGCTTGCTTAGGGAGAAAGGTGAGTTGGGGTGCTGCATAAAACCAGAGATTGAAATGAGCACAGATAAAGTTCCTTAAGCCAAATATAGAATAGACAAGAGCTACTCCTTGCTCAACGAAATGGACTCAACACCCCATATTAAATGCCTAAGAATGTACCTGACTAGTAAGTATCATAAAACCTATGGATTGCTATGTCTCCGAAAGAGAATCAAGCGAGTGTACAGGGGCATAAACGCAGCAGTGATAGGATTGGAGAGGTTCGGTGAGCAAATGAAGACGCTTTGGAGCCACATTGCATGGTACCCATTCCACGGGTCTCAACTCTCAAGGTTTAAGGTATTCTTCCTTCAGCTAAAACATGCATGTGGAACCCAGAGTATGATAAACCGTGTGATCGGGAGACGTGTTCAAATATTTCTCAGTTTTCGTCACCTGGTACTAGGGTGCAACATTCCAGACGCTTTACTAAAACCCTCCCGACTTGGAGAGTCAGTGCCTTTAAACTCCTGTTTGGCCCAGTTTGCAATTTCTGCGGAATATGAACAGGAATAGGGAGAACCAATGAGAGACTAGCTGGAGGTGTCTGGACGGGCAAATTTAACTCTCATTTCCCACCAAGAAGAGGAATTAACCAAAGGCTCGGCGTGCCGTGCCGCAACCAGATTAGGGCCTGAAGCAATCCTGTGGTGTTGGGGCCAGCTCACAGGAAAGTGAGTTGAAGAAAGGAGCTCAGGGGCACTGTAATTCACAAACCTGCAGAGTTATAAATGACAGCTACCGTCCAAAAATATACTGAAGTAAGGCTGCCAAGAGGACTTGAAAGCGGGGCAGAATTGCAGGAAACCGATTTCAGGAGGTAGACTGGAATTGCATTTAAAGCATAGGAAAAGAGGCAGAAGGTCCACAATGATGCAGTTGGCCAAAAAGGGCGTATGCGTTTTTTCCTGAATATATTCAGGAAAAAACGCATACGCCCTTTTTGGCCAACCAAGCAAGCTTGCAAAGGAAATCTGCACTACAATGACGTCTCACATCCCCCCCTGTCAAAAGGGCCATCTGAAAAAAGTGTAAAATCCAGAAAGGTAGGACAGGCCATGGAGAACTGGGAGCCTTGTTACGCTGATGGGTGGGATGTAAATTGCCAACAGCGACTCGGGAGAAGTGTATGGTGTTTCCTGAAACATCTAAAAAACAAAGCAACAGAGCCTAGGGCATTTCGACTTATGGTCCTATAGCTTAGGGGAATTAAAATCAAAAAGACACAGCCACCCCAAAGTTTGGGACGGCTCTGTTTACAAGAACCTCATTTACGGTACAAGTTCAATATTGCAGAAAGTGAAAAATGGATAAAGAAGTTGTGGTATTTACGTACAATGCAATATCACTCAGCAATGAAATCTATGTCATCGGGCACGTAGCAGCATAATGAGTGGATTCAGGTATGATGATTCTAACTGAAATAAGTCACACAGAAAAAGAAACATCATAAGATGTCACTAATACACGGAATGTAAACTTGGCTACACAGGAACTGAATTACAAAACAGAACAGGGTCTCAAATTTAGAAAACCAACTTATGCTTGCTTAAGGGGAAAGGTGAGGTGGGGTGCTGCATAAAACCAGAGATTGAAATGAGCACAGATAAAGTTCCTTAAGCCAAATATGGAATAGACAAGAGCTACTCCTTGCTCAACAAAATGGACTCAACACCCCATATTAAACGCCTAAGAATGTACCTGACTAGTAAGTATCTTAAAACCTATGGATTGCTATGTCTCTGAAAGAGAATCAAGCATGTGTACAGGGGCATAAACGCAGCAGTGATAACATTGCAGAGGTTCGGTGAGCAAATGAAGACCCTTTGAAGTTATATTGCATGGTACCCATTCCACGGGTCTCAACTCTCCAGGTTTAAGGTATTCTTCCTTCAGCTAAAACATGCATGTGGAATCCAGAGTATGATCAACCGTGTGATCGGGAGACGTGTTCCAATATGTCTCAGTTTTCGTCCCCTGGTACTCGGGTGCAACATTCCAGATGCTTTACTAACACTCTCCCGACTTGGAGAGTCAATGCCTTTAACCTGCTGTTTGGCCCAATTTGCAATTTCTGCGGAAGATGAACAAGAATAGGGAGAACCAATGAGAGACTAGCTGGAGGTGTCTGGATGGGCAAATTTAACTCTCATTTTCCACCAGGAAGAGGAATTATCCAAAGGCTCAGCATGCCGTGCCGGAACCAGATTAGGGCCTGAAGCAATCCTGCGGTGTTGCGGCCAGCTCACAAGAAAGCGAGTTGAAGAAAGGAGCTCAGGGGCACTGTAATTCACAAACCTGCAGAGTTATAAATGACAGCTATCGTCCAAAAATATACTGAAGTAAGGCTGCCAAGAGGACTTGAAAGTGGGGCAGAATTGCAGGAAACCGATTTCAGCAGGTAGACTGGAATTGCTTTTAAAGCACAGGAAAAGAGGCAGAATGTCGACAATAATGCTCTTGGACAAAAAGGGCCTATGCGTTTTTTCCTGAATATATTCAGGAAAAAACGCATAGGCCCTTTTTGGCCAACCAAGCAAGCTTGCAAAGGAAATCTGCACTACAATGAAGTCTCACTTCCCCCCGGTCAAAAGGGCCATCTGAAAAAAGTGTAAAATCCAGAAAGGCAGGACAGGCCATGGAGAACTGGGAGCTTTGTTATGCTGATGGCTGGGATGTAAATTGCCAACAGCCACTCTGGAGAAGTGTATGGTGTTTCCTGAAACATCTAAAAAACAAAGCAACAGAGCCTAGGGCACTTCCACTTATGGTCCTATAGCTTAGGGAAATTAAAATCAAAAAGGCACAGCCACCCCAAAGTTTGGGACGACTCTGTTTACAAGCAACTCATTTACAGTACAAGTTCAATATCACAGAAAGTGAAAAATGGATAAAGAAGTTGTGGTACTTACGTACAAGGCAATATCACTCACCAAAAAAATCTATGACATGAGGCCCAGAGCAGCATAATGAGTGGATTCAGGTATGATGATTCTAACTGAAATAAGTCACACAGAAAAAGAAACATCATAAGATATCACTAACACACGGTATGTAAACTTGGCTACACAGGAACTGAATTACAAAACAGAACAGGGTCTCAAATTTAGAAAACCAACTTATGCTTGCTTAAGGGGAAAGGTGAGTTGGGGTGCTGCATAAAATCAGATATTGAAATAAGCACAGATAAAGTTCCCTAAGCCAAATATGTAAGACAAGAGCTACTCCTTGCTCAACGAAATGGACTCAACACCCCATATTAAACGCCGGAGAATGTACCTGACTAGTAAGTATCTTAAAACCTAGAGTTTGCTATGTCTCCGAAAGAGAATCAAGCATGTGTACAGGGGCATAAACTCAGCAGTGATAGGATTGGAGAGGTTCGGTGAGCAAATGAAGACCCTTTGAAGTCATATTGCATGGTACCCATTCCACGGGTCTCAACTCTCCAGGTTTAAGGTATTCTTCCTTCAGCTAAAACATGCATGTGGAACCCAGAGTATGATCAACCGTGTGATTGGGACACATGTTCAAATATCTCAGTTCTCGTCCCCTGGTACTCGGGTGCAAGATTCCAGACGCTTAACTAACATTCTCCCGACTTGGAGAGTCAGTGCCTTTAACCTCCTGTTTGGCCCAGTTTGCAATTTCTGTGGAAGATGAACAGGAGTAGGGAGAACCAATGAGAGACTAGCTGGAGGTGTCTGGACGGGCAAATTTAACTCTCATTTCCCACCAGGAAGAGGAATTAACCAAAGGCTCAGCGTGCCGAGCCGGAACCAGATTAGGGTCTGAAGCATACTTGTGGTCTAGCGGCCAGCTCACAAGAAAGCGAGTTGAAGAAAGGAGCTCAGGGGCTCTGTAATTCCCAAACTGCAGAGTTATAAATGACAGCTATCGTCCAAAAATATACTGAAGTAAGGCTGCCATGAGGACTTGAATGCGGCGCAGAATTGCAGGAAACCGATTTCAGGAGGTAGACTGGAATTGCATTTAAAGCATAGGAAAAGAGGCAGGAGGACCAGAATGATGCACTTGGCCAAAAAGGGCATATGCGTTTTTTCCTGAATATATTCAGGAAAAAACGCATACGCACTTTTTGGCCAACCAAGCAAGCTTGCAAAGGAAATCTGCACTACAATGAAGTCTCACTTCCCCCCGGTCAAAGGGGCCATCTGAAAAAGTGTAAAATCCAGAAAGGCAGGACAGGCCATAGAGAACTGGGAGCCTTGTTATGCTGATGGGCGGGATGTAAATTGCCAACAGCAACTCAGGACAAGTGTATGGTGTTTCCTGAAACATCCAAAAAACAAAGCAACAGAGCCTAGGGCACTTCCACGTATGGTCCTATAGCTTAGGGAAATAAAAATCTAAAAGACACAGCAACCCCAAAGTTTGGGACGGCTCTCTTTACAAGAACGTCGTTTATGGTACAAGTTCAATATCGCAGAAAGTGAAAAATATATAAAGAAGCTGTGTTACTTACGTACAATGCAATATCACTCAGCAATGAAATCTATGTCATCAGGCCCGCAGCAGCATAATGAGAGGATTCAGGTATGATGATTCTAACTGAAATAAGTCACACAGAAAAAGAAACATCATAAGATATCACTAATACACGGAATGTAAACTTGGCTACACAGGAACTGAATTACAAAACAGAACAGGGTCTCAAATTTAGAAAACCAACTTATGCTTGCTTAAGGGGAAAGGTGAGATGGGGTGCTGCATAAAACCAGAGATTGAAATGAACACAGATAAAGTTCCTTAAGCCAAATATGGAATAGACAAGAGCTACTCCTTGCTCAATGAAATGGTCTCAACACCCCATATTAAACGCCTAAGAATGTACCTGACTAGTAAGTATCTTAAAACCTAGGGATTGCTATGTCTCTGAAAGAGACTCAAGCGTATGTACAGGGGCATAAACACAGCAGTGACAGGATTGTAGAGCTTCGGTGAGCAAATGAAGACCCTTTGAAGTCATATTGCATGGTACCCATTTCATGGGTCTGAACTCTCCAGGTTTAAGGTATTCTTCCTTCAGCTAAAACATGCATGTGGAACCCAGAGAATGATCAACCGTGTGATCGGGAAATGTGTGCAAATATGTCTCAGTTTTCGTCCCCTGGTACTCGGGTGCAACATTCCAGACACTTTATTAACACTCTCCTGACTTGGAGAGTCAGTGCATTTAACCTCCTGTATGGCCAAGTTTGCAATTTCTGTGGAAGATAAACAGGAATAGGGAGAACCAATGAGAGACTAGCTGGAGGTGTCTGGACGGGCCAATTTAACTCCAATTTCCCTACAGGAAGAGGAATTAACCAAAGGCTCAGCATTCCGTGCCAGAATCGGATTAGGACCTGAAGCAACCTGCGGTGTTGCGGCCAGCTCACAAGAAAGTGAGTTGAAGAAAGGAGCTCAAGGGTACTGTAATTCACAAACCTGCAGAGTTATAAATGACAGCTATCGTCCAAAAATATACTGAAGTAAGGCTGCCAAGAGGACTTGAAAGCGGGGCAGAATTGCAGGAAACCGATTTCAGGAGGTGGACTGGAATTGCATTTAAAGCATAGGAAAAGATGCAGAACGTCCACAATGATGCACTTGGCCAAAAAGGGCGTATACATTTTTTCCTGAATATATTCAGGAAAAAACGCATACGCACTTTTTGGCCAACCAAGCAAGCTTGCAACGGAAATCTGCACTACAATGAAGTTTCACTTCCCCCAGGTCAAAAGGGCCATCTGAGAAAAGAGTAAAATCCAGAAGGGCAGGACAGGCCATGGAGAACAGGGAACCTTGTTATGCTGATGGGCGGGATGTAAATTGCCAACAGCCACGAGGGAGAAGTGTATGGTGTTTCCTGAAACATCTAAAAAACAAAGCAACAGAGCCTAGGGCACTTCCACTTATGGTCCTATAGCTTAGGGAAATTAAAATCAAAAAGACACAGCCACCCCAAAGTTTGGGACGGCTCTGTTTACAAGAACCTCGTTTACGGTACAAGTTCAATATCGCAGAAAGTGAAAAATGGATAAAGAAGTTGTGGAACATACGTACAATGCAATATCACTCAGCAATGAAATCGATGTCATCAGGCCCATAGCAGCATAATGAGTGGATTCAGGTATGATGATTCTAAGTGAAATAAGTTACACAGAAAAAGGAACATCATAAGATATCACTAATACACGGAATGTAAACTTGGCTACACAGGAACTGAATTACAAAACAGAACACGGTCTCAAATTTAGAAAACCAACTTATGCTTGCTTAAGGGGAAAGGTGAGTTGGGGTGCTGCATAAAACCAGAGATTGAAATGAGCACAGATACCATTCCATAAGCCAAATATGGAATAGACAATAGCTACTCCTTGCTCAACGAAATGGACTCAACACCCCATATTCAACACATAGGAATATACCTGACTAGTAAGAATCATAAAACCTATGGATTTATATATTTCTGTAAGAGAATCAAGAGTGTGTACAGCGGCATAAACGCAGCAGTGAAAATCAGCTAAATCCCATAATAAAAATAAATTTCTTAAACAAAACACAATGACAGTGAAATAGAGAGGAATACTTGAGTAATTCATCAAGGCTTGTGATGCAACCTGGATTTATCACATCTACACCCAGAGCTGGGTGACACATAAGGCCTGACACTTGGGGCTCATAGGATTGGTGAGGTTCGGTGAGCAAATGCAGACCCTTTGAAGTCATTGCATGGTACCCATTCCATTGGTCTCAACTCTCCAGGTTTAAGGGATTCTTCCTTCAGCTAAATCATGCATGGGAAACCAGAGTACGATCCACCGTGTGGTCTGGAAACGTGTCAAATGTGTCTCAGATTTCGTCCCCTGGTGCTCGGGTGCAACATTCCAGATGCTTTACTAACACTCTCCCCACTTGGAGAGTCAGTGCCTTTAACCTCCTGTTTGGCCCAGTTTGCAATTTCTGTGGAAAATGAACATGAATAGGGAGAACAAATGACAGCCTAACTGGAGGTGTCTGGACGGGCAAATTTAACTCTCATTTCCCACCAGGAAGAGGAATTAACCAAAGGCTCAGCGTGCCGAGCAGGAACCAGATTAGGGCCTGAAGCAACACTGCGGTGTTGCGGCCAGCTCACAAGAAAGCGAGTTGAAGAAAGGAGCTCAGGGGCACGGTAATTCACAAACCTGCAGAGTAATAAATCAGAGCTATCGTCCAAAAATATACTGCAGTAAGGCTGCCAAGAGGACTTGAAAGCGGGACAGAATTGTAGGAAACCAATTTCAGGAGGTAGACCGGAATTGCATTTCAAGCATAGGAAAAGAGGCAGAAGGTCGACAATGATGCACTTGGCCAAAAAGGGCGTATGCGTTTTTTCCTGCATATATTCAGGAAAAAACGCATACACACTTTTTGGCCAACCAAGCAAGCTTGCAAAGGAAATCTGCACTACAATGAAGTCTCACTTCCCCCAACTCAAAGGGCCATCTGAAAAAAGTGTAAAATCCAGAAAGGCAGGACAGGCCATGGAGAACTGGGAGCCTTGTTATGCAGATGGGCGGGATGTAAATTGCCAACAGCTGCTCTGGAGAAGTGTATGGTGTTTCCTGAAACATCTAAAAAACAAAGCAACAGAGCCTAGGGCACTTCCACTTATGGTCCTATAGCTTAGGGAAATTAATATCAAAAAGACACAGCCACCCCAAAATTTGGGACTGCTCTGTTTACAAGAACCTCGTTTACGGTACAAGTTCAATATCGCAGAAAGTGAAAAATGGATAAAGAAGTTGTGGTACTTACGTACAATGCAATATCACTCAGCAATGAAATCTATGTCATCAGGCACATAGCAGCATAATGAGTGGATTCAGGTATGATGATTCTAACTGAAATAAGTCACACAGAAAAAGAAACATCATAAGTTATCACTAACACACGGAATGTAAACTTGCCTACACAGGAACTGAATTACAGAACGGAACAGGGTCTCAAATTTAGTAAACAAACTTATGCTTGCTTAAGGGGAAAGGTGAGTTGGGGTGCTGCATAAAACCAGAGATTGAAATGAGCACAGATAAAGTTCCCTAAGCCAAATATGTAAGACAAGAGCTACTCCTTGCTCAACGAAATGGACACAACACCCCATATTAAATGCCTGAGAATGTACCTGACTAGTAAGTATCTTAAAACCTAGAGATTGCTATGTCTCCGAAAGAGAATCAAGCGTGTGTACAGGGGCATAAACGCAGCAGTGAAAGGATTGGAGAGGTTCGGTGAGCAAATGAAGACCCTTTGAAGTCATATTGCATGCTACCCATTCCACGGGTCTCAACACTCCAGGTTTAAGGTATTCTTCCTTCAGCTAAATCATGCATGTGGAACCCAGAGTATGATCAACCGTGTGATTGGGACACATGTTCAAATATCTCAGTTCTCATCCCCTGGTAAACGGGTTCAAGATTCCAGACGCTTTACTAACACTCTCCTGACTTGGAGAGTCAGTGCCTTTAACCTCCTGTTTGGCCCACTTTGCAATTTCTGTGGAAGATGAACAGGAGTAGGGAGAACCAATGAGAGACTAGCTGGAGGTGTCTGGACGGGCAAATTTAACTCTCATTTCCCACAAGGAAGAGGAATTAACCAAAGGCTCAGCATGCCAAGCCGGAACCAGATTAGGGCCTGAAGCATACTTGCGGTGTTGCGGCCAGCTCACAAGAAAGCGAGTTGAAGAAAGGAGCTCAGGGGCTCTGAAATTCACAAACCTGCAGAGTTATAAATGACAGCTATCGTCCAAAAATATACTGAAGTAAGGCTGCCAAGAGGACTTGAAAGCGGGACAGAATTGTAGGAAACCGATTTCAGGAGGTAGACTGGAATTGCATTTAAAGCATAGGAAAAGAGGCAGAACGTCGACAATGATTCACTTGGCCAAAAAGGGCGTATGAGTTTTTTCCTGAATATATTCAGGAAAGACGCATACGCCCTTTTTGGCCAACCAAGCCAGCTTGCAAAGGAAATCTGCACTACAATGAAGTCTCACTTCCCACCAGTCAAAAGGTCCATCTGAAATAATTGTAAAATCCAGAAAGGGAGGACAGGCCATGGAGAACTGGGAGGCTTGTTATGCTGATGGGCGGGATGTAAATTGTCAACAGCCACTTGGGAGAAGTGTATGGTGTTTCCTAAAATATCTAAAAAACAAAGCAACAGAGCCTAGGGCACTTCCACTTATGGTCCTATAGCTCAGGGAAATTGAAATCTAAAAGACACAGCCACCCCAAAGTTTGGGACGGCTCTGTTTACAAGAACATCGTTTACGGTACAAGTTAAATATTTCAGAAAGTGAAAAATGGATAAAGAAGTTGTGGTACTTACGTACAATGCAATATCACTCAGCAATGAAATCTATGTCATCAGAAACGTAGCAGCATAATGAGTGGATTCAGGTATGATGATTCTAACTGAAATAATTCACACAGAAAAAGAAACATCATAAGATATCACTAATACACGGAATGTAAACTTGGCTACACAGGAACTGAATTCCAAAACAGAACAGTGTCTCAAATTTAGAAAACCAACTTATGCTTGCTTAGGGAGAAAGGTGAGTTGGGGTGCTGCATAAAACCAGAGATTGAAATGAGCACAGATAAAGTTCCTTAAGCCAAATATAGAATAGACAAGAGCTACTCCTTGCTCAACGAAATGGACTCAACACCCCATATTAAATGCCTAAGAATGTACCTGACTAGTAAGTATCATAAAACCTATGGATTGCTATGTCTCCGAAAGAGAATCAAGCGAGTGTACAGGGGCATAAACGCAGCAGTGATAGGATTGGAGAGGTTCGGTGAGCAAATGAAGACGCTTTGGAGCCACATTGCATGGTACCCATTCCACGGGTCTCAACTCTCAAGGTTTAAGGTATTCTTCCTTCAGCTAAAACATGCATGTGGAACCCAGAGTATGATAAACCGTGTGATCGGGAGACGTCTTCAAATATTTCTCAGTTTTCGTCACCTGGTACTAGGGTGCAACATTCCAGACGCTTTACTAAAACCCTCCCGACTTGGAGAGTCAGTGCCTTTAAACTCCTGTTTGGCCCAGTTTGCAATTTCTGCGGAATATGAACAGGAATAGGGAGAACCAATGAGAGACTAGCTGGAGGTGTCTGGACGGGCAAATTTAACTCTCATTTCCCACCAAGAAGAGGAATTAACCAAAGGCTCGGCGTGCCGTGCCGCAACCAGATTAGGGCCTGAAGCAATCCTGTGGTGTTGGGGCCAGCTCACAGGAAAGCGAGTTGAAGAAAGGAGCTCAGGGGCACTGTAATTCACGAACCTGCAGAGTTATAAATGACAGCTATCGTCCAAAAATATACTGAAGTAAGGCTGCCAAGAGGACTTGAAAGCGGGGCAGAATTGCAGGAAACCGATTTCAGGAGGTAGACTGGAATTGCATTTAAAGCATAGGAAAAGAGGCAGAAGGTCCACAATGATGCAGTTGGCCAAAAAGGGCGTATGCGTTTTTTCCTGAATATATTCAGGAAAAAACGCATACGCTCTTTTTGGCCAACCAAGCAAGCTTGCAAAGGAAATCTGCACTACAATGACGTCTCACATCCCCCCCTGTCAAAAGGGCCATCTGAAAAAAGTGTAAAATCCAGAAAGGGAGGACAGGCCATGGAGAACTGGGAGGCTTGTTATGCTGATGGGCGGGATGTAAATTGTCAACAGCCACTTGGGAGAAGTGTATGGTGTTTCCTGAAACATCTAAAAAACAAAGCAACAGAGCCTAGGGCATTTCGACTTATGGTCCTATAGCTTAGGGGAATTAAAATCAAAAAGACACAGCCACCCCAAAGTTTGGGACGGCTCTGTTTACAAGAACCTCATTTACGGTACAAGTTCAATATTGCAGAAAGTGAAAAATGGATAAAGAAGTTGTGGTACTTACGTACAATGCAATATCACTCAGCAATGAAATCTATGTCATCGGGCACGTAGCAGCATAATGAGTGGATTCAGGTATGATGATTCTAACTGAAATAAGTCACACAGAAAAAGAAACATCATAAGATGTCACTAATACACGGAATGTAAACTTGGCTACACAGGAACTGAATTACAAAACAGAACAGGGTCTCAAATTTAGAAAACCAACTTATGCTTGCTTAAGGGGAAAGGTGAGGTGGGGTGCTGCATAAAATCAGATATTGAAATAAGCACAGATAAAGTTCCCTAAGCCAAATATGTAAGACAAGAGCTACTCCTTGCTCAACGAAATGGACTCAACACCCCATATTAAACGCCGGAGAATGTACCTGACTAGTAAGTATCTTAAAACCTAGAGTTTGCTATGTCTCCGAAAGAGAATCAAGCATGTGTACAGGGGCATAAACTCAGCAGTGATAGGATTGGAGAGGTTCGGTGAGCAAATGAAGACCCTTTGAAGTCATATTGCATGGTACCCATTCCACGGGTCTCAACTCTCCAGGTTTAAGGTATTCTTCCTTCAGCTAAAACATGCATGTGGAACCCAGAGTATGATCAACCGTGTGATTGGGACACATGTTCAAATATCTCAGTTCTCGTCCCCTGGTACTCGGGTGCAAGATTCCAGACGCTTAACTAACATTCTCCCGACTTGGAGAGTCAGTGCCTTTAACCTCCTGTTTGGCCCAGTTTGCAATTTCTGTGGAAGATGAACAGGAGTAGGGAGAACCAATGAGAGACTAGCTGGAGGTGTCTGGACGGGCAAATTTAACTCTCATTTCCCACCAGGAAGAGGAATTAACCAAAGGCTCAGCGTGCCGAGCCGGAACCAGATTAGGGTCTGAAGCATACTTGTGGTCTAGCGGCCAGCTCACAAGAAAGCGAGTTGAAGAAAGGAGCTCAGGGGCTCTGTAATTCCCAAACTGCAGAGTTATAAATGACAGCTATCGTCCAAAAATATACTGAAGTAAGGCTGCCATGAGGACTTGAATGCGGCGCAGAATTGCAGGAAACCGATTTCAGGAGGTAGACTGGAATTGCATTTAAAGCATAGGAAAAGAGGCAGGAGGACCAGAATGATGCACTTGGCCAAAAAGGGCATATGCGTTTTTTCCTGAATATATTCAGGAAAAAACGCATACGCACTTTTTGGCCAACCAAGCAAGCTTGCAAAGGAAATCTGCACTACAATGAAGTCTCACTTCCCCCCGGTCAAAGGGGCCATCTGAAAAAGTGTAAAATCCAGAAAGGCAGGACAGGCCATAGAGAACTGGGAGCCTTGTTATGCTGATGGGCGGGATGTAAATTGCCAACAGCAACTCAGGACAAGTGTATGGTGTTTCCTGAAACATCCAAAAAACAAAGCAACAGAGCCTAGGGCACTTCCACGTATGGTCCTATAGCTTAGGGAAATAAAAATCTAAAAGACATAGCAACCCCAAAGTTTGGGACGGCTCTCTTTACAAGAACGTCGTTTATGGTACAAGTTCAATATCGCAGAAAGTGAAAAATATATAAAGAAGCTGTGTTACTTACGTACAATGCAATATCACTCAGCAATGAAATCTATGTCATCAGGCCCGCAGCAGCATAATGAGAGGATTCAGGTATGATGATTCTAACTGAAATAAGTCACACAGAAAAAGAAACATCATAAGATATCACTAATACACGGAATGTAAACTTGGCTACACAGGAACTGAATTACAAAACAGAACAGGGTCTCAAATTTAGAAAACCAACTTATGCTTGCTTAAGGGGAAAGGTGAGATGGGGTGCTGCATAAAACCAGAGATTGAAATGAACACAGATAAAGTTCCTTAAGCCAAATATGGAATAGACAAGAGCTACTCCTTGCTCAATGAAATGGTCTCAACACCCCATATTAAACGCCTAAGAATGTACCTGACTAGTAAGTATCTTAAAACCTAGGGATTGCTATGTCTCTGAAAGAGACTCAAGCGTATGTACAGGGGCATAAACACAGCAGTGACAGGATTGTAGAGCTTCGGTGAGCAAATGAAGACCCTTTGAAGTCATATTGCATGGTACCCATTTCATGGGTCTGAACTCTCCAGGTTTAAGGTATTCTTCCTTCAGCTAAAACATGCATGTGGAACCCAGAGAATGATCAACCGTGTGATCGGGAAATGTGTGCAAATATGTCTCAGTTTTCGTCCCCTGGTACTCGGGTGCAACATTCCAGACACTTTATTAACACTCTCCTGACTTGGAGAGTCAGTGCATTTAACCTCCTGTATGGCCAAGTTTGCAATTTCTGTGGAAGATAAACAGGAATAGGGAGAACCAATGAGAGACTAGCTGGAGGTGTCTGGACGGGCCAATTTAACTCCAATTTCCCTACAGGAAGAGGAATTAACCAAAGGCTCAGCATTCCGTGCCAGAATCGGATTAGGACCTGAAGCAACCTGCGGTGTTGCGGCCAGCTCACAAGAAAGTGAGTTGAAGAAAGGAGCTCAAGGGTACTGTAATTCACAAACCTGCAGAGTTATAAATGACAGCTATCGTCCAAAAATATACTGAAGTAAGGCTGCCAAGAGGACTTGAAAGCGGGGCAGAATTGCAGGAAACCGATTTCAGGAGGTGGACTGGAATTGCATTTAAAGCATAGGAAAAGATGCAGAACGTCCACAATGATGCACTTGGCCAAAAAGGGCGTATACATTTTTTCCTGAATATATTCAGGAAAAAACGCATACGCACTTTTTGGCCAACCAAGCAAGCTTGCAACGGAAATCTGCACTACAATGAAGTTTCACTTCCCCCAGGTCAAAAGGGCCATCTGAGAAAAGAGTAAAATCCAGAAGGGCAGGACAGGCCATGGAGAACAGGGAACCTTGTTATGCTGATGGGCGGGATGTAAATTGCCAACAGCCACGAGGGAGAAGTGTATGGTGTTTCCTGAAACATCTAAAAAACAAAGCAACAGAGCCTAGGGCACTTCCACTTATGGTCCTATAGCTTAGGGAAATTAAAATCAAAAAGACACAGCCACCCCAAAGTTTGGGACGGCTCTGTTTACAAGAACCTCGTTTACGGTACAAGTTCAATATCGCAGAAAGTGAAAAATGGATAAAGAAGTTGTGGAACATACGTACAATGCAATATCACTCAGCAATGAAATCGATGTCATCAGGCCCATAGCAGCATAATGAGTGGATTCAGGTATGATGATTCTAAGTGAAATAAGTTACACAGAAAAAGGAACATCATAAGATATCACTAATACACGGAATGTAAACTTGGCTACACAGGAACTGAATTACAAAACAGAACACGGTCTCAAATTTAGAAAACCAACTTATGCTTGCTTAAGGGGAAAGGTGAGTTGGGGTGCTGCATAAAACCAGAGATTGAAATGAGCACAGATACCATTCCATAAGCCAAATATGGAATAGACAATAGCTACTCCTTGCTCAACGAAATGGACTCAACACCCCATATTCAACACATAGGAATATACCTGACTAGTAAGAATCATAAAACCTATGGATTTATATATTTCTGTAAGAGAATCAAGAGTGTGTACAGCGGCATAAACGCAGCAGTGAAAATCAGCTAAATCCCATAATAAAAATAAATTTCTTAAACAAAACACAATGACAGTGAAATAGAGAGGAATACTTGAGTAATTCATCAAGGCTTGTGATGCAACCTGGATTTATCACATCTACACCCAGAGCTGGGTGACACATAAGGCCTGACACTTGGGGCTCATAGGATTGGTGAGGTTCGGTGAGCAAATGCAGACCCTTTGAAGTCATTGCATGGTACCCATTCCATTGGTCTCAACTCTCCAGGTTTAAGGGATTCTTCCTTCAGCTAAATCATGCATGGGAAACCAGAGTACGATCCACCGTGTGGTCTGGAAACGTGTCAAATGTGTCTCAGATTTCGTCCCCTGGTGCTCGGGTGCAACATTCCAGATGCTTTACTAACACTCTCCCCACTTGGAGAGTCAGTGCCTTTAACCTCCTGTTTGGCCCAGTTTGCAATTTCTGTGGAAAATGAACATGAATAGGGAGAACAAATGACAGCCTAACTGGAGGTGTCTGGACGGGCAAATTTAACTCTCATTTCCCACCAGGAAGAGGAATTAACCAAAGGCTCAGCGTGCCGAGCAGGAACCAGATTAGGGCCTGAAGCAACACTGCGGTGTTGCGGCCAGCTCACAAGAAAGCGAGTTGAAGAAAGGAGCTCAGGGGCACGGTAATTCACAAACCTGCAGAGTAATAAATCAGAGCTATCGTCCAAAAATATACTGCAGTAAGGCTGCCAAGAGGACTTGAAAGCGGGACAGAATTGTAGGAAACCAATTTCAGGAGGTAGACCGGAATTGCATTTCAAGCATAGGAAAAGAGGCAGAAGGTCGACAATGATGCACTTGGCCAAAAAGGGCGTATGCGTTTTTTCCTGCATATATTCAGGAAAAAAGGCATACACACTTTTTGGCCAACCAAGCAAGCTTGCAAAGGAAATCTGCACTACAATGAAGTCTCACTTCCCCCAACTCAAAGGGCCATCTGAAAAAAGTGTAAAATCCAGAAAGGCAGCACAGGCCATGGAGAACTGGGAGCCTTGTTATGCAGATGGGCGGGATGTAAATTGCCAACAGCTGCTCTGGAGAAGTGTATGGTGTTTCCTGAAACATCTAAAAAACAAAGCAACAGAGCCTAGGGCACTTCCACTTATGGTCCTATAGCTTAGGGAAATTAATATCAAAAAGACACAGCCACCCCAAAATTTGGGACTGCTCTGTTTACAAGAACCTCGTTTACGGTACAAGTTCAATATCGCAGAAAGTGAAAAATGGATAAAGAAGTTGTGGTACTTACGTACAATGCAATATCACTCAGCAATGAAATCTATGTCATCAGGCACATAGCAGCATAATGAGTGGATTCAGGTATGATGATTCTAACTGAAATAAGTCACACAGAAAAAGAAACATCATAAGTTATCACTAACACACGGAATGTAAACTTGCCTACACAGGAACTGAATTACAGAACGGAACAGGGTCTCAAATTTAGTAAACAAACTTATGCTTGCTTAAGGGGAAAGGTGAGTTGGGGTGCTGCATAAAACCAGAGATTGAAATGAGCACAGATAAAGTTCCCTAAGCCAAATATGTAAGACAAGAGCTACTCCTTGCTCAACGAAATGGACACAACACCCCATATTAAATGCCTGAGAATGTACCTGACTAGTAAGTATCTTAAAACCTAGAGATTGCTATGTCTCCGAAAGAGAATCAAGCGTGTGTACAGGGGCATAAACGCAGCAGTGAAAGGATTGGAGAGGTTCGGTGAGCAAATGAAGACCCTTTGAAGTCATATTGCATGCTACCCATTCCACGGGTCTCAACACTCCAGGTTTAAGGTATTCTTCCTTCAGCTAAATCATGCATGTGGAACCCAGAGTATGATCAACCGTGTGATTGGGACACATGTTCAAATATCTCAGTTCTCATCCCCTGGTAAACGGGTTCAAGATTCCAGACGCTTTACTAACACTCTCCTGACTTGGAGAGTCAGTGCCTTTAACCTCCTGTTTGGCCCACTTTGCAATTTCTGTGGAAGATGAACAGGAGTAGGGAGAACCAATGAGAGACTAGCTGGAGGTGTCTGGACGGGCAAATTTAACTCTCATTTCCCACAAGGAAGAGGAATTAACCAAAGGCTCAGCATGCCAAGCCGGAACCAGATTAGGGCCTGAAGCATACTTGCGGTGTTGCGGCCAGCTCACAAGAAAGCGAGTTGAAGAAAGGAGCTCAGGGGCTCTGAAATTCACAAACCTGCAGAGTTATAAATGACAGCTATCGTCCAAAAATATACTGAAGTAAGGCTGCCAAGAGGACTTGAAAGCGGGACAGAATTGTAGGAAACCGATTTCAGGAGGTAGACTGGAATTGCATTTAAAGCATAGGAAAAGAGGCAGAACGTCGACAATGATTCACTTGGCCAAAAAGGGCGTATGAGTTTTTTCCTGAATATATTCAGGAAAGACGCATACGCCCTTTTTGGCCAACCAAGCCAGCTTGCAAAGGAAATCTGCACTACAATGAAGTCTCACTTCCCACCAGTCAAAAGGTCCATCTGAAATAATTGTAAAATCCAGAAAGGGAGGACAGGCCATGGAGAACTGGGAGGCTTGTTATGCTGATGGGCGGGATGTAAATTGTCAACAGCCACTTGGGAGAAGTGTATGGTGTTTCCTAAAATATCTAAAAAACAAAGCAACAGAGCCTAGGGCACTTCCACTTATGGTCCTATAGCTCAGGGAAATTGAAATCTAAAAGACACAGCCACCCCAAAGTTTGGGACGGCTCTGTTTACAAGAACATCGTTTACGGTACAAGTTAAATATTTCAGAAAGTGAAAAATGGATAAAGAAGTTGTGGTACTTACGTACAATGCAATATCACTCAGCAATGAAATCTATGTCATCAGAAACGTAGCAGCATAATGAGTGGATTCAGGTATGATGATTCTAACTGAAATAATTCACACAGAAAAAGAAACATCATAAGATATCACTAATACACGGAATGTAAACTTGGCTACACAGGAACTGAATTCCAAAACAGAACAGTGTCTCAAATTTAGAAAACCAACTTATGCTTGCTTAGGGAGAAAGGTGAGTTGGGGTGCTGCATAAAACCAGAGATTGAAATGAGCACAGATAAAGTTCCTTAAGCCAAATATAGAATAGACAAGAGCTACTCCTTGCTCAACGAAATGGACTCAACACCCCATATTAAATGCCTAAGAATGTACCTGACTAGTAAGTATCATAAAACCTATGGATTGCTATGTCTCCGAAAGAGAATCAAGCGAGTGTACAGGGGCATAAACGCAGCAGTGATAGGATTGGAGAGGTTCGGTGAGCAAATGAAGACGCTTTGGAGCCACATTGCATGGTACCCATTCCACGGGTCTCAACTCTCAAGGTTTAAGGTATTCTTCCTTCAGCTAAAACATGCATGTGGAACCCAGAGTATGATAAACCGTGTGATCGGGAGACGTCTTCAAATATTTCTCAGTTTTCGTCACCTGGTACTAGGGTGCAACATTCCAGACGCTTTACTAAAACCCTCCCGACTTGGAGAGTCAGTGCCTTTAAACTCCTGTTTGGCCCAGTTTGCAATTTCTGCGGAATATGAACAGGAATAGGGAGAACCAATGAGAGACTAGCTGGAGGTGTCTGGACGGGCAAATTTAACTCTCATTTCCCACCAAGAAGAGGAATTAACCAAAGGCTCGGCGTGCCGTGCCGCAACCAGATTAGGGCCTGAAGCAATCCTGTGGTGTTGGGGCCAGCTCACAGGAAAGCGAGTTGAAGAAAGGAGCTCAGGGGCACTGTAATTCACGAACCTGCAGAGTTATAAATGACAGCTATCGTCCAAAAATATACTGAAGTAAGGCTGCCAAGAGGACTTGAAAGCGGGGCAGAATTGCAGGAAACCGATTTCAGGAGGTAGACTGGAATTGCATTTAAAGCATAGGAAAAGAGGCAGAAGGTCCACAATGATGCAGTTGGCCAAAAAGGGCGTATGCGTTTTTTCCTGAATATATTCAGGAAAAAACGCATACGCTCTTTTTGGCCAACCAAGCAAGCTTGCAAAGGAAATCTGCACTACAATGACGTCTCACATCCCCCCCTGTCAAAAGGGCCATCTGAAAAAAGTGTAAAATCCAGAAAGGGAGGACAGGCCATGGAGAACTGGGAGGCTTGTTATGCTGATGGGCGGGATGTAAATTGTCAACAGCCACTTGGGAGAAGTGTATGGTGTTTCCTGAAACATCTAAAAAACAAAGCAACAGAGCCTAGGGCATTTCGACTTATGGTCCTATAGCTTAGGGGAATTAAAATCAAAAAGACACAGCCACCCCAAAGTTTGGGACGGCTCTGTTTACAAGAACCTCATTTACGGTACAAGTTCAATATTGCAGAAAGTGAAAAATGGATAAAGAAGTTGTGGTATTTACGTACAATGCAATATCACTCAGCAATGAAATCTATGTCATCGGGCACGTAGCAGCATAATGAGTGGATTCAGGTATGATGATTCTAACTGAAATAAGTCACACAGAAAAAGAAACATCATAAGATGTCACTAATACACGGAATGTAAACTTGGCTACACAGGAACTGAATTACAAAACAGAACAGGGTCTCAAATTTAGAAAACCAACTTATGCTTGCTTAAGGGGAAAGGTGAGGTGGGGTGCTGCATAAAATCAGATATTGAAATAAGCACAGATAAAGTTCCCTAAGCCAAATATGTAAGACAAGAGCTACTCCTTGCTCAACGAAATGGACTCAACACCCCATATTAAACGCCGGAGAATGTACCTGACTAGTAAGTATCTTAAAACCTAGAGTTTGCTATGTCTCCGAAAGAGAATCAAGCATGTGTACAGGGGCATAAACTCAGCAGTGATAGGATTGGAGAGGTTCGGTGAGCAAATGAAGACCCTTTGAAGTCATATTGCATGGTACCCATTCCACGGGTCTCAACTCTCCAGGTTTAAGGTATTCTTCCTTCAGCTAAAACATGCATGTGGAACCCAGAGTATGATCAACCGTGTGATTGGGACACATGTTCAAATATCTCAGTTCTCGTCCCCTGGTACTCGGGTGCAAGATTCCAGACGCTTAACTAACATTCTCCCGACTTGGAGAGTCAGTGCCTTTAACCTCCTGTTTGGCCCAGTTTGCAATTTCTGTGGAAGATGAACAGGAGTAGGGAGAACCAATGAGAGACTAGCTGGAGGTGTCTGGACGGGCAAATTTAACTCTCATTTCCCACCAGGAAGAGGAATTAACCAAAGGCTCAGCGTGCCGAGCCGGAACCAGATTAGGGTCTGAAGCATACTTGTGGTCTAGCGGCCAGCTCACAAGAAAGCGAGTTGAAGAAAGGAGCTCAGGGGCTCTGTAATTCCCAAACTGCAGAGTTATAAATGACAGCTATCGTCCAAAAATATACTGAAGTAAGGCTGCCATGAGGACTTGAATGCGGCGCAGAATTGCAGGAAACCGATTTCAGGAGGTAGACTGGAATTGCATTTAAAGCATAGGAAAAGAGGCAGGAGGACCAGAATGATGCACTTGGCCAAAAAGGGCATATGCGTTTTTTCCTGAATATATTCAGGAAAAAACGCATACGCACTTTTTGGCCAACCAAGCAAGCTTGCAAAGGAAATCTGCACTACAATGAAGTCTCACTTCCCCCCGGTCAAAGGGGCCATCTGAAAAAGTGTAAAATCCAGAAAGGCAGGACAGGCCATAGAGAACTGGGAGCCTTGTTATGCTGATGGGCGGGATGTAAATTGCCAACAGCAACTCAGGACAAGTGTATGGTGTTTCCTGAAACATCCAAAAAACAAAGCAACAGAGCCTAGGGCACTTCCACGTATGGTCCTATAGCTTAGGGAAATAAAAATCTAAAAGACACAGCAACCCCAAAGTTTGGGACGGCTCTCTTTACAAGAACGTCGTTTATGGTACAAGTTCAATATCGCAGAAAGTGAAAAATATATAAAGAAGCTGTGTTACTTACGTACAATGCAATATCACTCAGCAATGAAATCTATGTCATCAGGCCCGCAGCAGCATAATGAGAGGATTCAGGTATGATGATTCTAACTGAAATAAGTCACACAGAAAAAGAAACATCATAAGATATCACTAATACACGGAATGTAAACTTGGCTACACAGGAACTGAATTACAAAACAGAACAGGGTCTCAAATTTAGAAAACCAACTTATGCTTGCTTAAGGGGAAAGGTGAGTTGGGGTGCTGCATAAAACCAGAGATTGAAATGAGCACAGATAAAGTTCCTTAAGCCAAATATGGAATAGACAAGAGCTACTCCTTGCTCAACGAAATGGACTCAACACCCCATATTAAACGCCTAAGACTGTACCTGACTAGTAAGTATCTTAAAACTTATGGATGGCTATGTCTCCGAAAGAGAATCAAGCGTGTGTACAGGGGCCTAAACACAGCAGTGACAGGATTGGAGTGGTTCGGTGAGCAAATGAAGACCCTTTGAAGTCATATTGCATGGTACCCATTCCACGGGTCTCAACTCTCCAGGTTTAAGGTATTCTTCCTTCAGCTAAAACATGCATGTGGAACCCAGAGTATGATCAACCATGTGATTGGGAGATGTGTTCAAATATATTTCAGTTTTCGTCCCTTGGTACTTGGCTGCAACATTCCAGACGATTTACTAACACTCTCCCGACTAGGAGAGTCAGAGTCTTTAACCTCCTGTTTGGCCCAGTTTGCAATTTCTGCGGAAGATGAACAGGAATAGGGAGAACCAATGAGAGACTAGCTGGAGGTGTGTGGACGGGCAAATTTAACTCTCATTTCCCACCAGGAAGAGGAATTAACCAAAGGCTCAGCGTGCCGTGACGGAACCAGATTAGGGACTGAAGCAATCCTGCAGTATTGCGGACAGCTCACAGGAAAGCGAGTTAAAGAAAGGAGCTCAGGGGCACTGTAATTCACAAACCTGCAGAGTTATAAATGACAGCTATCGTCCAAAATTATACTGAAGTAAGGCTGCCAAGAGGACTTGAAAGCGGGGCAGAATTGCAGGAAACCGATTTCAGGAGGTAGGCTGGAATTGCATTTAAAGCATAGGAAAAGAGGCAGAACGTCGACAATGATGCACTTGGCCAAAAAGGGCGTATGTGTTTTTTCCTGAATATATTCAGGAAAAAACACATACGCCCTTTTTGGCCAACCAAGCAAGCTTGCAAAGGAAATCTGCACTACAATGACATCTCACTTCCCCCCGGTCAAAAGGGCCACCTCAAAAAAGTGTAAAATCCAGAAAGGCAGCACAGGCCATGGAGAACTGGGAGCCTTGTTATGCAGATGGGCGGGATGTAAATTGCCAACAGTCACTTGGGAGAAGTGTATGGTGTTTCCTGAAACACCTAAAAAACAAAGCAACAGAGCCTAGGGCACTTCCACTTATGGTCCTATAGCTTAGGGCAATTAAAATCAAAAAGACACAGCCACCCCAAAGTTTGCGACGGCTCTGTTTACAAGAACCTCGTTTACGGTACAAGTTCAATATCGCAGAAAGTGAAAAATGGATAAAGAAATTGTGGTACTTACGTACAACGCAGTATCACTCAGCAATGAAATCTATGTCATCAGGCCCGTAGCAGCATAATGAGTGGATTCAGGTATGATGATTCTAACTGAAATAAGTCACACAGAAAAAGAAACATCATAAGATATCACTAATACACGGAATGTAAACTTGGCTACACAGGAACTGAATTCCAAAATAGAACAGGGTCTCAAATTTAGAAAACCAACTTATGCTTGCTTAAGGGGAAAGGTGAGTTGGGGTGCTGCATAAAACCAGAGATTGAAATGAGCACAGATAAAGTTCCTTAAGCCAAATATGGAAGAGGCAAGAGCTACTCCTTGCTCAACTAAATGGACTCAACACCCCATATTAAACGCCTAAGAATGTACCTGACTTGTAAGTATCTTAAAACCTATTGGTTGCTATGTCTCTGAAAGAGAATCAAGCATGTGTACAGGGGCATAAACACAGCAGTGATAACATTGGAGAGGTTCGGTGAGCAAATGAAGACCCTTTGAAGTCATATTGCATGGTACCCATTCCACGGGTCTCAACTCTCCAGGTTTAAGGTATTCTTCTTTCAGCTAAAACACGCATGTGGAACCCAGAGTATGATCAACCATGTGATCGGGAGACGTGTTCCAATATGTCTCTGTTTTCGTCCCCTGGTACTCCGGTGCAACATTCCAGACGCTTTACTAACCCTCTCCCGACTTGGAGAGTCAGTGCCTTTAACCTCCTGTTTGGCCCAGTTTGCAATTTCTGCGGAAGATGAACAGGAATAGGGAGAACCAATGAGAGACTAGCTGGAGGTGTGTGGACGGGCAAATTTAACTCTCATTTCCCACCAGGAAGAGGAATTAACCAAAGGCTCAGCGTGCCGTGACTGAACCAGATTAGGGACTGAAGCAATCCTGCAGTATTGCGGACAGCTCACAGGAAAGCGAGTTAAAGAAAGGAGCTCAGGGGCACTGTAATTCACAAACCTGCAGAGTTATAAATGACAGCTATCGTCCAAAATTATACTGAAGTAAGGCTGCCAAGAGGACTTGAAAGCGGGGCAGAATTGCAGGAAACCGATTTCAGGAGGTAGACGGGAATTGCATTTAAAGCATAGGAAAAGAGGCAGAACGTCAACAATGATGGACTTGGCCAAAAAGGGCGTATGCGTTTTTTCGTGAATATATTCAGGAAAAAACGCATACGCCCTTTCTGGCCAACCAAGCAAGCTTGCAAAGGAAATCTGCACTACAATGCAGTCTCACTTCCCCCCGGTCAAAAGGGTCATCTGAAAAAAGTGTAAAATCCAGAAAGGCAGGACAGGCCATGGAGAACTGGGAGCCTTGTTATGCTGATGGGTGGGATGTAAATTGCCAACAGCCACTCAGGACAAGTGTATGGTGTTTCCTGAAACATCCAAAAAACAAAGCAACAGAGCCTAGGGCACTTCCACGTATGGTCCTATAGCTTAAGGAAATTAAAATCAAAAAGACACAGCCACCCCAAAGTTTGGGACGGCCCTGTTTACAAGAACCTCGTTTACGGTACAAGTTCAATATCGCAGAAAGTGAAAAATGGATAAAGAAGTTTTGGTATTACGTACAATGCAATATCACTCAGCAATGAAATCTATGTCATCAGGGCCGTAGCAGCATAATGAGTGCATTCAGGTATGATGATTCTAACTGAAACAAGTCACACAGAAAAAGAAACATCATAAGATATCACTAATACACGGAATGTAAACTTGGCTACATACGAACTGAATTACAAAACAGAATAGGGTCTCAAATTTAGAAAACCAACTTATGCTTGCTTAAGGGGAAAGTTGAGTTGGGGTGCTGCATAAAACCAGAGATTGAAATGAGCACAGATAAAGTTCCTTAAGCCAAATATGGAATAGACAAGAGCTACTCCTTGCTCAACGAAATGGACTCAACACCCCATGTTAAACGCCTGAGAATGTACCTGACTAGTAAGTATCTTAAAACCTACGGATGGCTATGTCTCCGAAAGAGAATCAAGCGTGTGTACAGGGGCATAAACGCAGCAGTGATAGGATTGGAGAGGTTCGGTGAGCATATGAAGACCCTTTGAAGTCATATTGCATGGTACCCATTCCACGGGTCTCAACTCTCCAGGTTTAAGGTATTCTTCCTTCAGCTAAAACATGCATGTGGAACCCAGAGTATGATCAACCGTGTGATCGGGAGACGTGTTCAAATATGTCTCAGCTTTCGTCCCCTGGTACTCGGGTGCAACATTCCAGATGCTTTACTAACACTCTCCCAACTTGGAGAGTCAGTGCCTTTAACCTCCTGTTTGGCCCAGTTTGCAATTTCTGTGGATGATGAACAGGAATAGGGAGAACCAATGAGAGACTAGCTGGAGGTGTCTGGAAGGGCAAATTTAACTCTCATTTCCCACCAGGAAGAGGAATTAACCAAAGGCTCAGTGTGCCGTGCCGGAACCAGATTAGGGCCTGAATCAATCCTGCGGTGTTGGGGCCAGCTCACAGGAAAGCGAGTTGAAGAAAGGAGCTCAGGGACACTGTAATTCACAAAGCTGCAGAGTTATAAATAACACCTATCATCCAAAAATATACTGAAGTAAGGCTGCCAAGAGGACTTGAAAGCGGGGCAGAATTGCAGGAAACCGATTTCAGGAGGTAGACTGGAATTGCGTTTAAAGCAGAGGAAAAGAGGCAGAACGTCCACAATGATGCACTTGCCAAAAAGGGCGTATGTGTTTTTTCCTGAATATATTCAGGATAAAACGCATACGCCCTTTTTGGCCCAGCAAGCAAGCTTGCAAAGGAAATCTGCACTACAATGAAGTCTCACTTCCCCCTGGTCAAAAGGGCCATCTGAAAAAGTGTAAATCCAGAAAGGCAGGACAGTCCATGCAGAACTCGGAGCCTTGTTATGCTGATGGGCGGGATGTAAATTGCCAACAGCCACTCCAGAGAAGTGTATGGTGTTTCCTGAAACACCTAAAAAACAAAGCAACAGACTTAGGGCACTTCCACTTATGGTCCTATAGGTTAGGGAAATTAAAATAAAAAAGACACAGCCACCCCAATGTTTGGGATGGCTCTGTTTACAAGAACCTTGTTTACAGTACAAGTTCAATATCGCAGAAAGTGAAAAATGTATAAATAAGTTGTGGTACTTACGTACAATGCAATATCACTCAGCAATGAAATCTATGTCATCTGGCCCATAGCAGCATAATGAGAGGATTCAGGTATGACGATTCTAACTGAAATAAGTCACACAGATAAAGAAACATCATAAGATATCACTAATACACGGAATATAATCTTGGCTACACAGGAACTTAATTACAAAACAGAACAGGGTCTCAAATTGAGGAAACCAACTTATGCTTACTTAAGGGGAAAGGTGAGTTGTGGTGCTGCATAAAACCAGAGACTGAAATGAGCACAGATAAAGTTCCTTAAGCCAAATATGGAATAGAAAAGAGCTACTCCTTGCTCAATGAAATAGACTCAACACCCCGTATTAAATGCCTAAGAATGTACCTGACTAGTAAGTATCTTAAAACCTATGGATTGCTATGTCTCCGAAAGAGAATCAAGCGTGTGTCCAGGGGCATAAATGCAGCAGTGATAGGATTGGAGAGGTTCGGTGAGCAAATGAAGACCCTTTGAAGTCATATTGCATGGTACCCATTCCACGGGTCTCAACTCTCCAGGTTTAAGGTATTCTTCTTTCAGCTAAAACACGCATGTGGAACCCAGAGTATGATCAACCATGTGATCGGGAGACGTGTTCCAATATGTCTCTGTTTTCGTCCCCTGGTACTCCGGTGCAACATTCCAGACGCTTTACTAACCCTCTCCCGACTTGGAGAGTCAGTGCCTTTAACCTCCTGTTTGGCCCAGTTTGCAATTTCTGCGGAAGATGAACAGGAATAGGGAGAACCAATGAGAGACTAGCTGGAGGTGTGTGGACGGGCAAATTTAACTCTCATTTCCCACCAGGAAGAGGAATTAACCAAAGGCTCAGCGTGCCGTGACTGAACCAGATTAGGGACTGAAGCAATCCTGCAGTATTGCGGACAGCTCACAGGAAAGCGAGTTAAAGAAAGGAGCTCAGGGGCACTGTAATTCACAAACCTGCAGAGTTATAAATGACAGCTATCGTCCAAAATTATACTGAAGTAAGGCTGCCAAGAGGACTTGAAAGCGGGGCAGAATTGCAGGAAACCGATTTCAGGAGGTAGACTGGAATTGCGTTTAAAGCAGAGGAAAAGAGGCAGAACGTCCACAATGATGCACTTGCCAAAAAGGGCGTATGTGTTTTTTCCTGAATATATTCAGGATAAAACGCATACGCCCTTTTTGGCCCAGCAAGCAAGCTTGCAAAGGAAATCTGCACTACAATGAAGTCTCACTTCCCCCTGGTCAAAAGGGCCATCTGAAAAAGTGTAAATCCAGAAAGGCAGGACAGTCCATGCAGAACTCGGAGCCTTGTTATGCTGATGGGCGGGATGTAAATTGCCAACAGCCACTCCAGAGAAGTGTATGGTGTTTCCTGAAACACCTAAAAAACAAAGCAACAGACTTAGGGCACTTCCACTTATGGTCCTATAGGTTAGGGAAATTAAAATAAAAAAGACACAGCCACCCCAATGTTTGGGATGGCTCTGTTTACAAGAACCTTGTTTACAGTACAAGTTCAATATCGCAGAAAGTGAAAAATGTATAAATAAGTTGTGGTACTTACGTACAATGCAATATCACTCAGCAATGAAATCTATGTCATCTGGCCCATAGCAGCATAATGAGAGGATTCAGGTATGACGATTCTAACTGAAATAAGTCACACAGATAAAGAAACATCATAAGATATCACTAATACACGGAATATAATCTTGGCTACACAGGAACTTAATTACAAAACAGAACAGGGTCTCAAATTGAGGAAACCAACTTATGCTTACTTAAGGGGAAAGGTGAGTTGTGGTGCTGCATAAAACCAGAGACTGAAATGAGCACAGATAAAGTTCCTTAAGCCAAATATGGAATAGAAAAGAGCTACTCCTTGCTCAATGAAATAGACTCAACACCCCGTATTAAATGCCTAAGAATGTACCTGACTAGTAAGTATCTTAAAACCTATGGATTGCTATGTCTCCGAAAGAGAATCAAGCGTGTGTCCAGGGGCATAAATGCAGCAGTGATAGGATTGGAGAGGTTCGGTGAGCAAATGAAGACCCTTTGAAGTCATATTGCATGGTACCCATTCCACGGGTCTCAACTCTCCAGGTTTAAGGTATTCTTCCTTCAGCTAAAACATGCATGTGGAACCCAGAGTATGATCAACCGTGTGATCGGGAGACGTGTTCCAATATGTCTCTGTTTTCGTCCCCTGGTACTCCGGTGCAACATTCCAGACGCTTTACTAACCCTCTCCCGACTTGGAGAGTCAGTGCCTTTAACCTCCTGTTTGGCCCAGTTTGCAATTTCTGCGGAAGATGAATAGGAATAGGGAGAACCAATGAGAGACTAGCTGGAGGTGTGTGGACGGGCAAATTTAACTCTCATTTCCCACCAGGAAGAGGAATTAACCAAAGGCTCAGCGTGCCGTGACTGAACCAGATTAGGGACTGAAGCAATCCTGCAGTATTGCGGACAGCTCACAGGAAAGCGAGTTAAAGAAAGGAGCTCAGGGGCACTGTAATTCACAAACCTGCAGAGTTATAAATGACAGCTATCGTCCAAAATTATACTGAAGTAAGGCTGCCAAGAGGACTTGAAAGCGGGGCAGAATTGCAGGAAACCGATTTCAGGAGGTAGACGGGAATTGCATTTAAAGCATAGGAAAAGAGGCAGAACGTCAACAATGATGGACTTGGCCAAAAAGGGCGTATGCGTTTTTTCGTGAATATATTCAGGAAAAAACGCATACGCCCTTTCTGGCCAACCAAGCAAGCTTGCAAAGGAAATCTGCACTACAATGCAGTCTCACTTCCCCCCGGTCAAAAGGGTCATCTGAAAAAAGTGTAAAATCCAGAAAGGCAGGACAGGCCATGGAGAACTGGGAGCCTTGTTATGCTGATGGGTGGGATGTAAATTGCCAACAGCCACTCAGGACAAGTGTATGGTGTTTCCTGAAACATCCAAAAAACAAAGCAACAGAGCCTAGGGCACTTCCACGTATGGTCCTATAGCTTAAGGAAATTAAAATCAAAAAGACACAGCCACCCCAAAGTTTGGGACGGCCCTGTTTACAAGAACCTCGTTTACGGTACAAGTTCAATATCGCAGAAAGTGAAAAATGGATAAAGAAGTTTTGGTATTACGTACAATGCAATATCACTCAGCAATGAAATCTATGTCATCAGGGCCGTAGCAGGATAATGAGTGCATTCAGGTATGATGATTCTAACTGAAACAAGTCACACAGAAAAAGAAACATCATAAGATATCACTAATACACGGAATGTAAACTTGGCTACATACGAACTGAATTACAAAACAGAATAGGGTCTCAAATTTAGAAAACCAACTTATGCTTGCTTAAGGGGAAAGTTGAGTTGGGGTGCTGCATAAAACCAGAGATTGAAATGAGCACAGATAAAGTTCCTTAAGCCAAATATGGAATAGACAAGAGCTACTCCTTGCTCAACGAAATGGACTCAACACCCCATTTTAAACGCCTGAGAATGTACCTGACTAGTAAGTATCTTAAAACTTATGGATGGCTATGTCTGAAAGAGAATCAACCATGTGTACAGGGGCATAAACACAGCAGTGATAACATTGGAGAGATTCGGTGAGCAAATGAAAACCCTTTGAAGTCATATTGCATGGTACCCATTCCACGGGTCTCAACTCTCCAGGTTTAAGGTATTCTTCCTTCAGCTAAAACATGCATGTGGAACCCAGAGTATGATCAACCGTGTGATCGGGAGACGTGTTCAAATATGTCTCAGCTTTCGTCCCCTGGTACTCGGGTGCAACATTCCAGATGCTTTACTAACACTCTCCCAACTTGGAGAGTCAGTGCCTTTAACCTCCTGTTTGGCCCAGTTTGCAATTTCTGTGGATGATGAACAGGAATAGGGAGAACCAATGAGAGACTAGCTGGAGGTGTCTGGAAGGGCAAATTTAACTCTCATTTCCCACCAGGAAGAGGAATTAACCAAAGGCTCAGTGTGCCGTGCCGGAACCAGATTAGGGCCTGAATCAATCCTGCGGTGTTGGGGCCAGCTCACAGGAAAGCGAGTTGAAGAAAGGAGCTCAGGGACACTGTAATTCACAAAGCTGCAGAGTTATAAATAACACCTATCATCCAAAAATATACTGAAGTAAGGCTGCCAAGAGGACTTGAAAGCGGGGCAGAATTGCAGGAAACCGATTTCAGGAGGTAGACTGGAATTGCGTTTAAAGGAGAGGAAAAGAGGCAGAACGTCCACAATGATGCACTTGCCAAAAAGGGCGTATGTGTTTTTTCCTGAATATATTCAGGATAAAACGCATACGCCCTTTTTGGCCCAGCAAGCAAGCTTGCAAAGGAAATCTGCACTACAATGAAGTCTCACTTCCCCCTGGTCAAAAGGGCCATCTGAAAAAGTGTAAATCCAGAAAGGCAGGACAGTCCATGCAGAACTCGGAGCCTTGTTATGCTGATGGGCGGGATGTAAATTGCCAACAGCCACTCCAGAGAAGTGTATGGTGTTTCCTGAAACACCTAAAAAACAAAGCAACAGACTTAGGGCACTTCCACTTATGGTCCTATAGGTTAGGGAAATTAAAATAAAAAAGACACAGCCACCCCAATGTTTGGGATGGCTCTGTTTACAAGAACCTTGTTTACAGTACAAGTTCAATATCGCAGAAAGTGAAAAATGTATAAATAAGTTGTGGTACTTACGTACAATGCAATATCACTCAGCAATGAAATCTATGTCATCTGGCCCATAGCAGCATAATGAGAGGATTCAGGTATGACGATTCTAACTGAAATAAGTCACACAGATAAAGAAACATCATAAGATATCACTAATACACGGAATATAATCTTGGCTACACAGGAACTTAATTACAAAACAGAACAGGGTCTCAAATTGAGGAAACCAACTTATGCTTACTTAAGGGGAAAGGTGAGTTGTGGTGCTGCATAAAACCAGAGACTGAAATGGGCACAGATAAAGTTCCTTAAGCCAAATATGGAATAGAAAAGAGCTACTCCGTGCTCAATGAAATAGACTCAACACCCCGTATTAAATGCCTAAGAATGTACCTGACTAGTAAGTATCTTAAAACCTATGGATTGCTATGTCTCCGAAAGAGAATCAAGCGTGTGTCCAGGGGCATAAATGCAGCAGTGATAGGATTGGAGAGGTTCGGTGAGCAAATGAAGACCCTTTGAAGTCATATTGCATGGTACCCATTCCACGGGTCTCAACTCTCCAGGTTTAAGGTATTCTTCGTTCAGCTAAAACATGCATGTGGAACCCAGAGTATGAACAACCGTGTGATCGGGAGACGTGTTCAAATATGTCTCAGTTCTCGTCCCCTGGTACTCGGGTGCAACATTCCGGACACTTTACTAACACTCTCCCGACTTGGAGAGTCAGTGCCTTTAACTCCTGTTTGGCCCAGTTTGCAATTTCTGCGGAAGATGAACAGGAATAGGGAGAACCAATGAGAGACTAGCTGGAGGTGTCTGGACGGGCAAATTTAACTCTCATTTCCCACCAGGAGGAGGAATTAACCAAAGGCTCATCATGCCGTGCCGGAACAAGATTAGGGCCTGAAGCAATCCTGCGGTGTTGGGGCCAGCTCACAGGACAGCGAGTTGAAGAAAGGAGCACAGGGACACTGTAATTCACAAACCTGCACAGTTATAAATGACAGCTATCATCCAAAAATATACTGAAGTAAGGCTGCAAAGAGGACTTGAAAGCGGGGCAGTATTGCAGGAAACCGATTTCAGGAGGTAGACTGGAATTGCATTTAAATCATAGGAAAAGAGGCAGAACGTCGACAATGATGCACTTGGCCAAAAAAGGCGTATGCGTTTTTTCCTGAATATATTCAGGAAAAAACGCATACGCCCTTTTTGGCCAACAAAGCAAGCTTGCAAAGGAAATCTGCACTACAATGAAGTCTCACTTTCCCCCGGTGAAAAAGGCAATCTGAAAAAAGTGTAAAATCCAGAAAGGCAGGACAGGCCATGGAGAACTGGTAGCCTTGTTATGCTGGTGGGCAGGATGTAAATTGCCAACAGCCACTCGGGAGAAGTGTATGGTGTTTCCTGAAACACCTAAAAAACAAAGCAACAGAGCCAAGGGCACTTCCACTTATGGTCCTATAGATTAGGGAAATTAAAATCAAAAAGACACAGCCACCCCAAAGTTTGGGACGGCTCTGTTTACAAGAACCTCGTTTATGGTAAAAGTTCAATATCGCAGAAACTGAAAAATGGATAAAGAAGTTGTGGTATTACGTACAATGCAATATCACTCAGCAATGAAATCTATGTCATCAGGCCCGTAGCAGCATAATGAGTGGATTCAGGTATGATGATTCTAACTGAAACAAGTCACACAGAAAAAGAAACATCATAAAATATCACTAATACACGGAATGTAAACTTGGCTATATAGGAAATGAATTACAAAACAGAACAGGGTCTCAAATTTAGAAAACCAACTTATGCTTGCTTAAGGGGAAAGGTGAGTTGGGGTGCTGCATAAAACCAGAGATTGAAATGAGCACAGATAAAGTTCCTTAAGCCAAATATGGAATAGACAAGAGCTACTCCTTGCTCAATGAAATGGACTCAACACCCCATATTAAACGCCTAAGAATGTACCTGACTAGGAAGTATCTGAAAACCTATGGATTGCTATCTCTCTGAAAGAGAATCAAGCATGTGTACAGGGGCATGAACACAGCAGTGATAGGATTGGAGAGGTTTGGTGAGCAAATGAAGACCCTTAGAAGTTGCATTGCATGGTACCCATTCCACGGGTCTCAACTCTCCAGGTTTAAGGTATTCTTCTTTCAGCTAAAACATGCATGTTGAACCCAGAGTATGATCAACCATGTGATTGGAAGACGTGTTCAAATATGTCTCAGTTTTCGTCCCCTGGTACTCGGGTGCAACATTCCAAACGCTTTCCTAACACTCTCCCAACTTGGAGAGTCAGTGCCTTTAACTTCCTGTTTGGCCCAGCTTGTAATTTCTGCGGAAGATGAACAGGAATAGGGAGAACCAATGAGAGACTAGCTGGAGGTGTCTGGACGGGCAAATTTAACTCTCATTTCCCACCAGGAAGAGGAATTAACCAAAGGCTCAGCGTGCCGTGCCGGAACCAGATTAGGGCCTGAAGCAATCCTGCGGTGTTGCGGCCAGCTCACAAGAAAGCGAGTTGAAGAAAGGATCTCAGGGGCACTGTAATTCACAAACCTACAGAGTTATAAATGACAGCTATCGTCCAAAAATATACGGAAGTAAGGCTGCCAAGAGGACTAGAAAGCGGGGCAGAATTGCAGGAAACCGATTTCAGGAGGTAGACTGGAATTGCATTTAAAGCATAGGAAAAGAGACAGAACGTCCACAATGATGCACTTGGCCAAAAAGGGCGTATGCGTTTTTTCCTGAATATATTCAGGAAAAAACGCATACGCCCTTTTTGGCCCAGCAAGCAAGCTTGCAAAGGAAATCTGCACTACAATGAAGTCTCACTTCCCCCTGGTCAAAAGGGCCATCTGAAAAAAGTGTAAAATCCAGAAGTCAGGACAGGCCATGGAGAACTGGGAGCCTTGTTATGCTGATGGGCGGGATGTAAATTGCCAACAGCCACTCGGAACAAGTGTATGGTGTTTCCTGAAACATCTAAAAAACAAACCAACAGAGCCTAGGGCACTTCCACTTATGGTCCTATTGCTTAGGGAATTTAAAATAAAAAAGACACAGCCACCCCAAAGGTTGCGACGGCTCTGTTTATAAGAACCTCCTTAATGGTACAAGTTCAATATCGCAGAAAGTGAAAAATGGATAAAGAAGTTGTGGTACTTACGTACAAGGCAATATCACTCAGCAATGAAATCTATGTCATCAGGCCCATAGCAGCATAATGAGTGGATTAAGGTATGATGATTCTAACTGAAATAAGTCACAGAGAAAAAGAAACATCATAAGATATCACTAATACACGGAATGTAAACTTGGCTACACAGGAACTGAATTACAAAACAGAACAGGGTCTCAAATTTAGAAAACCAACTTATGCTTGCTTAAGGGGAAAGGTGAGTTGGGGTGCTGCATAAAACCAGAGATTGAAATGAGCACAGATAAAGTTCCTTAAGCCAAATATGAAATAGACAAGAGCTACTCCTTGCTCAACGAAATGGACTCAACACACCATATTAAACGCCTAAGAATGTACCTGACTAGGAAGTATCTGAAAACCTATGGATTGCTATGTCTCTGAAAGAGAATCAAGCGTGTGTACAGGGGCATAAACGCAGCAGTGATAGGATTGGAGAGGTTCGGTGAGCAAATGAAGACCCTTTGAAGTCATATTGCATGGTACCCATTCCACGGGTCTCAACTCTCCAGGTTTAAGGTATTCTTCCTTCAGCTAAAACATGCATGTGGAACCCAGAGTATGAACAACCGTGTGATCGGGAGACGTGTTCAAATATGTCTCAGTTTTCGACCCCTGGTACTCGGGTGCAACATTCCAGATGCTTTACTAACACTCTCGTGACTTGGAGAGTCAGTGCCTTTAACCTCCTGTTTGGCCCAGTTTGCAGTTTCTGCGGAAGATGAACAGGAATAGGGAGAATCAATGAGAGACTAGCTGGAGGTGTCTGGACGGGCAAATTTAACTCTCATTTCCCACCAGGAATAGGAATTAACCAAAGGCTCAGCATGCCGTGCTGGAACCAGATTAGGGTCTGACGCAATCCTGCGGTGTTGCGGGCAACTCACAGGAAAGCGAGTTGAAGAAAGGAGCTCACGGGCACTGTAATTCACAAACCTGCGGAGTTATAAATGACAGCTATCGTCCAAAAATATACTGAAGTAAGGCTGCCAAGAGGACTTGAAAGCGGGGCAGAATTGCAGGAAACCGATTTTAGGAGGTAGACTGGAATTGCATTTCAAGCATAGGAAAAGAGGCAGAACGTCCACAATGATGCACTTGGTCAAAAAGGGCGTATGCGTTTTTTCTGAATATATTCAGGAAAAAACGCATACGCCCTTTTTGGCCAACCAAGCAAGCTTGCAAAGGAAATCTGCACTACAATGATGTCTCACTTCCCCCCGGTCAAAAGTGCCATCTGAAAAAAGTGTAAAATCCAGAAAGGCACGACAGGCCATGGAGAACTGGGAGCCTTGTTATGCTGATGGGTGGGATGTAAATTGCCAACAGCCACTCTGGAGAAATGTATGGTGTTTCCTGAAACATCTAAAAAACAAAGCAACAGAGCCTAGGGCACTTCCACTTATGGTCTTATAGCTTAGGCAAATTAAAATCAAAAAGACACAGTTACCCCAAAGGTTGGGATGGCTCTGTTAACAAGAACCTCGTTTACAGTACAAGTTCAATATCGCAGAAAGTGAAAAATGGATAAAGAAGTTGTGGTACTTACGTACAATGCAGTATCACTCAGCAATGAAATCTATGTCATCAGGCCCATAGCAGCATAATGAGTGGATTCAGGTATGATGATTCTAACTGAAATAAGTCACACAGAAAAAGAAACATCATAAGATATCACTAATACACGGAATGTAAACTTGGCTACACAGGAACTGAATTCCAAAACAGAACATGGTCTCAAATTTAGAAAACCAACTTATGCTTGCTTAAGGGGAAAGGTGAGTTGGGTGCTGCATAAAACCAGAGATTGAAATGAGCACAGATAAATTTCCTTAAGCCAAATATGGAATAGAAAAGAGCTACTCCTTGCTCAATGAAATGGACTCAACACCCCATATTAAATGCCTAAGAATGTCCCTGACTAGTAATTATCTTAAAACCTATGGATTGCTATGTCTCTGAAAGAGAATCAAGCATGTGTACAGGGGCATAAACAGAGCAGTGATAGGATTGTAGAGGTTCGGTGAGCAAATGAAGACCCTTTGTGGTCATATTGCATGGTACCCATTCCACGGGTCTCAACTCTCAAGGTTTAAGGTATTCTTCCTTCGGCTAAAACATGCATGTGGAACCCTGAGTATGATCAACCATGTGATCGAGAGACGTGTTCAACTATGTCTCAGTTTTCGTACCCTGGTACTCGGGTGCAACATTCCAGACGCTTTACTAACACTCTCCCGACTTGGAGAGTCAGTGCCTTTAACCTCGTGTTTGGCCCAGTTTGCAATTTCTGTGGAAGATAAACAGGAATAGGGAGAACCAATGAGACACTAGCTCGAGGTGTCTGGACGGGCAAATTTAACTCTCATTTCCCGCCAGGTAGAGGAATTTACCAAAGAATCAGCGTGCCGTGCCGGAACCAGTTTATGGCCTGAAGCAATCCTGCGGTGTTGCGGCCAGCTCACAGGAAAGCGAGTTGAAGAAAGGAGCTCAGGGGCACTGTAATTCACAAACCTGCAGAGTTATAAATGACAGCTATCGTCCAAAAATATACTGAAGTAAGGCTGCCAAGAGGACTTGAAAGCGGGGCAGAATTGCAGGAGACCGATTTCAGGAGGTAGACTGGAATTGCATTTAAAGCATAGGAAAAGAGGCAGAACGTCCACAATGATGCACTTGGCCAAAAAGGGCGTATGCGTTTTTTCTTGAATATATTCAGGAAAAAACGCATACGCCCTTTTTGGCCAACCAAGCAACCTTGCAAAGGAAATCTGCACTACAATGAAGTCTCACTTCCCCCCGGTCAAAAGGGCCATCTGAAAAAAGTGTAAAATCCAGAAAGGCAGGACAGGCCATGGAGAACTGGGAGCCTTCTTATGCTGATGGGCGGGATGTAAATTGCCAACAGCCACTCGGGAGAAGTGTATGGTGTTTCCTGAAACACCTAAAAAACAAAGCAACAGAGCCTAGGGCACTTCTACTTATGGTCCTATAGTTTAGGGAAATTAAAATCAAAAAGACACAGCCACCCCAAAGTTTGGGACGGCTCTGTTTACAAGAACCTCGTTTACGGTACAAGTTCAATATCGCAGAAAGTGAAAAATGGATAAAGAATTTGTGGTACTTACGTACAATGCAATATCACTCAGCAATCAAATCTATGTCATCAGGCCCATAGCAGCATAATGAGTGGATTCAGGTATGATGATTCTAACTGAAATAAGTCACACAGAAAAAGAAACATCAAAAGATATCACTAATACACGGAATGTAAACTTGGCTACACAGGAACTGAATTACAAAACAGAACAGGGTCTCAAATTGAGAAAACCAACTTATGCTTGCTTAAGGGGAAAGGTGAGTTGGGGTGCTGTATAAAACCAGAGATTGAAATGAGCACAGATAAAGTTCCTTAAGCCAAATATGGAATAGACAAGAGCTACTCCTTGCTCAACGAAATGGACACAACACCCCATATTAAACGCCTAAGAATGTACCTGACTAGTAAGTATCTTAAAACCTATGGATGGCTATCTCTCTGAAAGAGAATCAAGCGTGTGTACAGGGGCATAAACGCAGTTTTGATAGGATTCGAGAGGTTCGGTGAGCAAGTGAAGACCCTTTGAAGTCATATTGCATGGTACCCATTCCTCGGGTCTCAACTCTCCAGGTTTAAGGTATTCTTCCCTCAGCTAAAACATGCATGTGGAACCCAGAGTATAATCAACCATGTGATCGGGAGACGTGTTCCAATATGTCTCAGTTTTCGTCCCCTGGTACTCGGGTGCAACATTCCAGATGCTTTACTAACACTCTCCCGACTTGGAGAGTCAGTGCCTTTAACCTCCTGTTTGGCCCAGTTTGCAATTTCTGCGGAAGATGAACAGGAATAGGGAGAACCAATGAGAGACTAGCTAGAGGTGTCTGGACGGGCAAATTTAACTCTCATTTCCCACCAGGAAGAGGAATTAACCAAAGGCTCAGCATGCCGACCCGGAACCAGATTAGGGCCTGAAGCAATCCTTCGGGGTTGTGGCCAGCTCACAAGAAAGCGAGTTGAAGAAAGGAGCTCAGGGGCACTGTAAGTCACAAACCTGCAGAGTTATAAATGACAGCTATCGTCCAAAAATATACTGAAGTAAGGCTCACAAGAGGACTTGAAAGCAAGGCAGAATTGCAGGAAACCGATTGCAGGAGGTAGACTGGAATTGCATTTAAAGCATAGGAAAAGAGGCAGAAGGTCGACAGCGATGCACTTGGCTAAAAAGGGCGTATGCATTTTTTCCTGAATATATACAGGAAAAAATGCATACGCACTTTTTGGCCAACCAAGCAAGCTTGCAAAGGAAATCTGCACTACAATGAAGTCTCACTTCCCCCCTGTCAAAAGGGCCATCTAAAAAATGTGTAAAATCCCGAAAGGCAGGACAGGCCATGGAGAACTGGGAGCCTTGTTATGCTGATGGGCGGGATGTAAATTGCCAACAGCCACTTGGGTGAATGGTATGGTGTTTCCCGAAACATCTAAAAAACAAAGCAACAGAGCCTAGGGCACTTCCACTTATGGTCCTATAGCTTAGGGAAATTAAAATCAAAAAGACACAGCCACCCCAAAGTTTAGGACGGCTCTGTTTACAAGAACCTCATTTACGGTACAAGTTCAATATCGCAGAAAGTGAAAAATGGATAAAGAAACTGTGGTACTTACGTACAATGCAATATCACTCAGCAATGAAATCTATGTACTCAGGCCCGTAGCAGCATAATGAGTGGATTCAGGTATGATGATTCTAACAGAAATAAGTCACACAGAAAAAGAAACATCATAAGATATCACTAATACACGGAATGTAAACTTGGCTACAGAGGAACTGAATTACAAAACAGAACAGCGTCTCAAATTTAGAAAACCAACTTATGCTAGTTTAAGAGGAAAGGTGAGTTGGGGTGCTGCATAAAACCAGAGATTGAAATGAGCACAGATAAAGTGCCTTAAGCCAAATATGGAATAGACAACAGCTACTCCTTGCTCAACGAAATGGACTCATCACCCCATATTAAACGCCTGAGAACCTACCTGACTAGTAAGTATCTTAAAACCTATGGATTGCTATGTCTCCGAAAGAGAATCAAGCATGTGTACAGGGGCATAAACGCAGCAGTGATAGGATTGGAGAGGTTCGGTGAGCAAATGAAGACCCTTTGAAGTCATATTGCATGGTACCCATTCCACAGGTCTCAACTCTCCAGGTTTAAGGTATTCTTCCTTCAGCTAAAACATGCATGTGGATCCCAGAGTATGATCAACCGTGTGATCGAGAGACGTGTTCAAATATGTCTCAGTTTTCGTTCCCTGGTACTCGGGTGCAACATTCCAGACGCTTACTAACACTCTCCCAACTTGGAGCGTCAGTTCCTTTAACCTCCTGTTTGGCCCAGTTTGCAATTTCTGCGGAAGATGAACAGGAATAGGGAGAACCAATGAGAGACTAGCTGGAGGTGTCTGGACGGGCAAATTTCACTGTCATTTCCCACCAGGAAGAGGAATTAACCAAAGGCTCAGCATGCCGAGCCGGAACCAGATTAGGGCCTGAAGCAATCCTGCGCGGTTGTGGCCAGCTCACAAGAAAGCGAGTTGAAGAAAGGAGCTCAGGGGCACTGTAATTCACAAACCTGCAGAGTTGTAAATGACAGCTGTCGTCCAAAAATATACTGAAGTGAGGCTCACAAGAGGACTTGAAAGCAAGGCAGAATTGCAGGAAACCGATTTCAGAGGTAGAATGGAATTGCATTGAAAACATAGGAAGAGAGGCAGAACCTCGACAACGATGCACTTGGCCAAAAAGGGCATATGCATTTTTTCCTGAATATATACAGGAAAAAACGCATACGCACTTTTTGGCCAACCAAGCAAGCTTGCAAAGGAAATCTGCACTACAATTAAGTCTCACTTCTCCCCAGTCAAAAGGGCCATCTAAAAAATGTGTAAAATCCAGAAAGGCAGGACAGGCTATGGAGAACTGGGAGCCTTTTTATGCTGATGGGCGGGATGTAAATTGCCAACAGCCACTCTGTAAAAGTGTATGGTGTTTCCTGAAACATCTAAAAAACAAAGCAACAGGGCCTAGGGCACTTTCACTTATGGTTCTATAGGTTAGGGAAATTAAAATCAAAAAGACACAGCGACCCCAAAGTTTGGGATGGCTCTGTTTACAAGAACCTCGTTTACGGTAGAAGTTCAATATCGCAGAAAGTGAAAAATGGATAAAGAAGTTGTGGTACTTACGTACAATGCAAAATCACTCAGCAATGAAATCTGTGTCTTCAGGCACATAGCAGCATAATGAGTGGATTCAGGTATGATGATTCTAACTGAAATAAGTCACACAGAAAAAGAAACATCATAAGTTATCACTAATACATGGAATGTAAACTTGGCTACACAGGAAATGAATTACAAAAGAGAACATGGTCTCAAATTTAGAAAACCAACTTATGCTTGCTTAAGGGGAAAAGTGAGTTGGGGTGCTGCATAAAACCAGAGATTGAAATGAGCACAGATAAAGTTCCTTAAGCCAAATATGGAATAGACAAGAGCTACTCCTTGCTCAACGAAATGGACTCAACACCCCATATTAAACGCCTAAGAATGTACCTGACATAGTAAGTATCTTAAAACCTATGGATTGCTATGTCTCTGAAAGAGAATCAAGCGTGTGTACAGGGACATAAACACAGCAGTGATAGCATTAGAGAGGTTCGTTGAGCAAATGAAGACCCTTTGAAGTCATATTACATGGTACCCATTCCATGGGTCTCAACTCTCCAGGTTTAAGGTATTCTTCCTTCAGCTAAAACATGCATGTGGAACCCAGAGTATGATCAACCATGTGATCGGGAGACGTGTTCAAATATGTCTCAGTTCTCGGCCCCTGGTACTCGGGTGTAACATTCCAGTCGCTTTACTAACACTCTCCTGAATTGGAGAGTCAATGCCTTTAACCTCCTGTTTGGCCCAGTTTGCAATTTCTGTGGAAGATGAACAGGAATAGGGAGAACCAATGAGAGACTAGCTGGAGGTGTCTGGACGGGCAAATTTAACTCTCATTTCCCACCAGGAAGAGGAATTAACCAAAGGCTCAGTGTGCCGTGCCGGAACCAGATTAGGGCCTGAAGCAATCCTGCGGTGTTGCGGCCAGTCACAAGAAAGCGAATTGAAGAAAGGAGCTCAGGGGCACTGTAATTCACAAACCTGCAGAGTTATAAATGACAGCTATCGTCCAAAAATATACTGAAGTAAGGCTGCCAAGAGGACTTGAAAGCGGGATAGAATTGCAGGAAACCGATTTCAGGAGGTAGAATGGAATTGCATTTAAAGCATAGGAAAAGAGGCAGAACGTCGACAATGATGCACTTGGCCAAAAAGGGCGTATGCGTTTTTTCCTGAATATATTCAGGAAAAAACGCATACGCCCTTTTTGGCCAACCAAGCAAGCTTGCAAAGGAAATCTGCACTACAATGAAGTCTCACATCCCCCCGGTCAAAAGGGCCATCTGTAAAAAGTGTAAAATCCAGAAAGGCAGGACAGTCCATGGAGAACTGGGAGCCTTGTTATGCTGATGGGCGGGATGTAAATTGCCAACAGCCACTCCGGAGAAGTGTATGGTGTTTCCTGAAACATCTAATAAAACAAAGCAACAGAGCCTAGGGCACTTCCACTTATGGTCCTATAGCTTAGGGAAATTAAAATCAAAAAGACACAGCCACCCCAAAGTTTGGGACGGCTCTGTTTACAAGAACCTCGTTTACGGTACAAGTTCAATATCGAAGAAAGTGAAAAATGGATAAAGAAGCTGTGGTACTTACGTACAATGCAATATCACTCAGCAATGAAATCTATGTCATCAGGCCCGTAGCAGCATAATGAGAGGATTCAGGTATGATGATTCTAACTGAAATAAGTCACACAGATAAAGAAACATAAGATATCACTAATACACGGAATGTAAACTTGGCTACACAGGAACTGAATTACAAAACAGAATAGGGTCTCAAATTTAGAAAACCAACTTATGCTTACTTAAGGGGAAAGGTGAGTTGGGGTGCTCCATAAAACCAGACATTGAAATGAGCACAGATAAAGTTCCTTAAGCCAAATATGGAATAGACAAGAGCTACTCCTTGCTCTACGAACTGGACTCAACACCCCATATTAAACGCCTAAGAATGTATCTGACTAGTAAATATTTTAAAACCTATGGATTGCTATGTCTCTGAAAGAGAATCAAGCATGTGTACAGGGGCATAAACGCAGCAGTGATAGGATTGGAGAGGTTCGGTGAGCAAATGAAAACTCTTTGAGTTCATATTGCATGGTACCCATTCTGCGGGTCTCAACTCCCCAGGTTTAAGGCATTCTTCCTTCAGCTAAAACATGCATGTGGAACCCACAGTATGATCAACCGTGTGATCGCGACACATGTTCAAATATGTCTGAGTTTTCGTCCCCTGGTACTCGGGTGCAACATTCCAAACGCTTTACTAACACTCTCCCGACTTGGAGAGTCAGTGCCTTTAACCTCCTCTTTGGCCCAGTTTGCAGTCTCTGCGGAAGATGAACAGGAATAGGGAGAACCAATGAGAGACTAGCTGGAGGTGTCTGGACGGGCAAATTTAACTCTCATTTCCCACCAGGAAGAGGAATTAAATAAAGGCTCAGCGTGCCGTGCCGGAACCAGATTAGGACCTGAAGTAAACCTTTGGTGTTGGGGCCAGCTCACAGGAAAGCGAGTTGAAGAAAGGAGCTCAGGGGCACTGTAATTCACAAACCTGCAGAGTTATAAATGACAGCTATCGTCCAAAAATATACTGTAGTAAGGCTGCCAAGAGGACTTGAAAGCAGGGCAGAATTGCAGGAAACCGATTTCAGGAGGTAGAATGGAATTGCATTTAAAGCATAGGAAAAGAGGCAGAACGTCAATAATGATGCACTTCCCGAAAAGGGCGTATGCGTTTTATCCTGAATATATTCAGGAAAAAACGCATACGCCCTTTTTGGCCAACCAAGCAAGCTTGCAAAGGAAATCTGCACTACAATGAAGTCTCACTTGCCCCCGGTCAAAAGGGCCATCTGAAAAAAGTTTAAAATCCACAAAGGCAGGACAGGCCATGGAGAACTGGGAGCCTGGTTATGCTGATGGGCGGGATGTAAATTGCCAACAGCCACTCGGGAGAAGTGTATTGTGTTTCCGGAAACACGTAAAAAACAAAGCAACAGAGCCTAGGGCACTTCCACTTATGGTCCTATAGCTTAGGGAAATTAAAATCAAAAAGACACAGCCACCCCAAAGTTTGTGATGGCTCTGTTTACAAGAACCTCGTTTACGGTACAAGTTCAATATCGCAGAAAGTGAAAAATGGATAAAGATGTTGTGGTACTTACGTACAATGCAATATCACTCAGCAATGAAATCTATGTCATCAGGGCCGTAGCAGCATAATGAGTGGATTCAGGTATGATGATTCTAACTGAAATAAGTCACACAGAAAAAGAAACATCATAAGATATCACTAATACACGGAATGTAAACTTGGCTACACAGGAACTGAATTACAAAAGAGAACAGTGTCTCAAATTTAGAAAACCAACTTATGCTTGCTTAAGGGGAAAGGTGAGTTGGGGTGCTGCATAAAACCAGAGATTGAAATGAGCACAGATAAAGTTCGATAACCCAATATGTAATAAAAAAGAGCTACTCCTTGCTCAACGAAATGGACTCAACACCCCATATTAAACGCCTAAGAATGTACCTGACTAGTAAGTATCTTAAATCCTATGGGTTGCTATGTCTCCGAAAGAGAATCAAGCGTGTGTACAGGGGCATAAACGCAGCAGTGATAGGACTGGAGAGTTTTGGTGAGCAAATGAGGACCCTTTGAAGTCATATTGCATGGTACCCATTCCACGGGTCTCAACTCTCTAGGTTTAAGGTATTCTTCCTTCAGCTAAAACATGCATGTGCAACCCAGAGTATGATCATCCGTGTGATCGGGAGATGTGTTCAAATATGTTTCAGTTTTCGTCCCCTGGTACTCGGGTGCAACATTCCAGATGCTTTACTAAACCTTTGCCGACTTGGAGAGTCAGAGCCTTTAACCTCCTGTTTGGCCCAGTTTGCAATTTCTGCGGAAGATGAATAGCAATAGGGAGAACCAATGAGAGACTAGCTGGAGGTGTCTGGACGGGCAAATTTAACTCTCATTTCCCACCAGGAAGAGGAATTAACCAAAGGCTCAGCGTGCCGTGCCGGAACCAGATTAGGACCTGAAGCAATCCTGCGGTGTTGCGGCCAGCTCACAAGAAAGCGAGTTGAAGAAAGGAGCTCAGGGGCACTGTAATTCACAAACCTGCAGAGTTATAAATGACAGCTATCGTCCAAAAATATACTGAAGTAAGGCTGCCAAGAGGACTTGAAAGCGGGGAAGAATTGCAGGAAACCGATTTCAGGAGGTAGACTGGAATTGCATTTAAAGCATAGGAAAAGAGGCAGAACGTCCACAATGATGCACTTGGCCAAAAAGGGCGTATGCATTTTTTCCAGAATATATTCAGGAAAAAATACATACGCCCTTTTTGGCCAACCAAGCAAGCTTGCAAAGGAAATCTGCACTACAATGAAGTCTCACTTCCCCCAGGTCAAAAGGGCCATCTGAAAAATGTGTAAAATCCACAAAGGCAGGACAGGCCATGGAGAACTGGGAGCCTTGTTACGCTGATGGGCGGGATGAAAATTGCCAACAGCCACGCTGGAGAAGTGTATGGTGTTTCCTGAAACATCTAAAAAACAAAGCAACAGAGCCTAGGGCACTTCCACTTGTGGTCCTATAGCTTAGGGAAATTAAAATCAAAAAGACACAGCCACCCCAAAATTTGGGACGGCTCTTTTTATAGGAATCTCTTCTATGGCACAAGTTAAATATCCCAGAGATCAAATAATGGATAAAGAAGTTGCGGTACTTATGTACAACCGAATACCACGCAGCAATGAAATCTATGTCACCAGGCCCGTACCAGGATAATGAGTGGATTGAGGCACGATGATTCTAAGTGAAATAAGTCACACAGAAAAAGAAACATCATAAGGTATCACTAATACACGGAATGTGAACTTGGCTACACAGGAACTGAATTACAAAACAGAACAGGGTCTCAAGTTTAGAAAACCGACTTATGCTTGCTTAAGGGCAAAGGTGAGTTGGCGTGCTGCATAAAAGCAGAGTTTGAAATTACCACAGATACCATTCCATAAGCCAAATATGTAATAGACAAGACCTACCCCTTGCTCAACGAAATGGATTCAACAATGAGGTATCACCTCACACCTCGTAGAATAGGCATCATAGAAAATCTACAAGCAAAAAATGCTGGAAAGGGTGTGGAGAAAAGGAACCATCTTCCACTATTGTTGGGAATATAAATTGATACAGTCACTATGGTGAACAATATGGAATTTCTTAAGAAACTAACAATAGAATTACCATATGATACAGCAATCCCAGTACTGGACATATACCCAGACAAAACCATAAATCAAAAAGAGACATTCACCGCAATGTTCATTGCATCACTATTTACAATATCGAGGTAATGGAAGCAACCTAAATGCCCACAGGCAGACGAATGCATAAAGCTGTGGTACATATATAAAATGGAATATTACTAAGCCATGAAAAGGAATGAAATTGGGTCATTTGTAGAGACGTCGATGGATCTAGAGACTGTCATACAGAGTGAATTAAGTCAGAAAGAGAAAAACAAATCTTGTATATTCATGCATATATGTGGAACCTAGAAAAACTGTACAGATTAACCATTTTGCAAGGCATAAATAGAGCAACAGATGTAGACAACAAACATATGGACAACAAGGGGGGAAAGCTGTTGGGGGGTGGTGGTGGGAGGAGTTGAGAGACTGGGATTGACATGTATACATTTATATGTATAAAATAGATAACCAATAAGAACCTGCTGTATAAAAATATAAAATAAAATTCAAAATTAAAAAGAAATAAAATTTAAAAATAAAACAGAAAAAAACAATTATTCCCTTCACATACATGCATTTATAGGAATAAATTATTTCCATGCTTATATCTGTAAATACAAAAAAGAGGAATAAAATCTACCTTGAACCACAAACGAAAAAGCGAAAAAAAACACAGAACCCACCAGTTCCACAGAGGAAAACCGTATCAGGGCACTTGCTCCAGTTGTAAACAATTCTGAAGTTGGTCAGTGGTGGGGAATCGTCTCCCATTCAGCCAGCAGCCCCCACGCAACAAGCGTCCTCATTGCAAAGCTGGGGCACCGTGCCGAGGCATCTGTGAGTAAACGTGAGCTGAGCCCCAGGCCAGTTGCTGCTGAACTATTCCCACCCGTCCCAGGTAAAACACCTGAATATATACAAGGACTTGAAAGCCTAGAGGAAGGACCATAGAGCCACACGAGTGACAGCATGCCGGCCGACTTGGTGCCTGCAGGCCAGCCAGGATGGTCCTGGCCCTGGGTGCTCTTCTGGAAGATTTCCATTTCCCTGCCTGAGATACCCGTCCTGTCCCTGCCCCCACTGCCTTTTTCCTTCCTCACCTCTGCCCAGGGAGAAATTCCAGCAGCAGGTATGGGTGACACATCCTCTTCTTTAGCAGGTGGCAGCCTGGCAACTGCTGCAGAAAGTCCAGCAGAGCCCCACTCACACTGGGCCACCCACAAAGCCGTGGCCTCTCACTCCCTCCCACCAGCCCAGCCCCGAGACAGCTGACAGGGCAGAGAAAATGGTGTCAGGCACGGCTGCAGGGGCTCTTGCTGCCTGGAGTGGTATTTATATTGATCTCAACCCAGGCACACCTGGGGAGGGCTGGCCGGCACGGTAAGGCTGCCCAGCTCAGCCAATCATCACCCCTCAGGGGCTCACAGTGGCAGAAAATGGAACTTGCTGAACCGGCCAGGTCCAAGGAACAGGTGTGGGCTCCTGAGAGTCAGGATAGACAAGGGGTTGCAGCTTTGGCTTGTTTTCTAATCATTTTATCTGGCCCATGAGTGGGAGACAACTTCAAGAAAACCCTCTCCTAATGAGAGGAACCCAGGAGTCAGGGAGAGGAGGGGTGGGTGGTGGTTGGAGACAGAGGCCTGGTGCCCCGGGTGCAGTGGAAGTCTCTGGAAGACCAGGTGGAGGGAGGCCGCACAGAGTGATGCCCAGGGTCACAGACCTGTCGCAGCTGCTGTTTGTTAGTTCAAGTCCTGCTCTGAGGTGCTCTGTGTCAGCTCTGAGCGACAGGTGAGCTGGGGGTGCTCTGCAATGAGGGCTATGTGCACGGTTCCTGTGTGCCCAGCCCTGCCACGGTACCTGCAAGGGTAGCTCTGTATCCTGGGATTGGTCTGACCACGAGAGCCCCATGGGCTGCTGGGGACCTGGTAGAGGATGTCAGGACAGTCAGTGAAGCCACCGAGGATATACCTCCAGTTGCTCCTAATTCCTACACCCTGCTGGTCATTCTACCAACCACCAGGACATGGTATTCTGTATTAGTCTTCAATGATGCCTTCTTTTGTATTCCATTAGTCCCAGAGTCACAAGAAATTTTGGCTTGTGAGTGGCAGGACTCAACATACAACTAAAACAATACTTCCGGGCCGTCTGGCCCCAAGGGTGCAAAATTTCCCACACCATCTTTGGGGAAAGCGTAGCTAAAGACCTAAAAGTTCTACCTCTGGAAAAGGAAACCCTCCTTCAATATGCAGATGACATTCTGATCGCCAGCCCTACTAAGGAGGCCTCTGAACTACCAAGCCAATAAAGGATAGAAGTTGTCCAAGAAAAAGCTCAAATATCACAGACTGCGGTGACCTGCCTGGGCTTCATTCTCACAGAAGGTTGGAGAAGCCCATCCCAGGAAAGGGAAGAAATCATTTTCAGCCTTACCCCCTTCTAAAACTAGAAGACAGCTTAGGGGTTCCTGGGGAGGCCAGGGTTTGCTGCTTCTGGATCCCTAACTACAGTCTACTAGCTGGGCCTCTATATGAAACACTGAAAGGAAAAGATGATGATCCTTTTGAATAGAATCCAGAAGTGGCCTTTCAAGAATGGAAAGAGCAGTCAATTCTGACCCTTGCCCTGGAACTCCCTAATTTAGCTAAACCCTTTGACCTTTACATTCCCGGTGAAAGGTGAATCGCCATTGGAGAATTAGTGCAAAAACTGGGACCACTTGAAATGGAACAATGCAAGAATGCCATCCAGGTAGGATAAACTACGGTCACCAAGGGGCTTGGCCCACTGCCACATCTGGCCAAGATACTGGCGGTATCTAAAAGCCTGGAAATCAGCAGCCCAAAAGGCCACCTCCCTCCTAAGGGAAAAGGACCCCACGTGGTGATCCTAACCACCAACCATGCCCTGAAGTTGCAGGGTTCGCTCCGTGGGCACACCGACCTCGAGTGAGGAGGCCCTCCAACTCCAACATCCAGAGAGATAACCGGGGGCAACAGGGCACCATGACGACTCGTGTGAACATCACTTGACCTGGAGTTTCTCTCATAAAACAACAAGAGTGTGTCCCAAAAGAGTAGACTACTGCTTGCAGGACTTACTGCACCCAGAGGGGAGCTAATAATCTTGGCGGGGGAACCGTATATCACACTGTCACCATAGAAAAGCCTACAGACACCGTGATGATGGTGGCCAATAAGACTGGCTGGACTCCTGTTTACTTCAAAAGGCTGTTGACTCAGTGGCCATCATGGTCCTTGATCACCACTGACCCGGGACTGTCTGGGAGTTGAGCGGGCAGGGCTCTGACACCTGGTGCTGTTTGTACGTTAATTCAGGGGCCTAATTGAAGAAAGCGCAGACTACTGGTCAGAGCATCTACGCTGGCAGAAACGGTCAGCCTAAGGTGGCTGAACAAATGTGGGGCGGGGTGAAACCGGCCCCCACAGCGTCTCTGCACATCTCTTTCCTGGACCCTTAAAGGTCATTAGAATCTATAACACTTCCAATGCTGGTGCTCAGGTGGACGAGCAGGGAGGCAGGGGGCCTGGGGACAATCAACGTCACCTGGAGGCTGCTGGGGAGAAGCTCTGACCCTCGCCCCCGGGTATGAGGGCTCCCAACTCAGCACTCAGCAGTTACAGAAGAAGGGTCTGCACCCTCAGCACTCCAAGAATGAGGAACGGGACAAAAGGCAGAGGAGGGGTTTGTCCCCAGCAAAGCCCATTAAAAATCCCTGGGAGATAAAAATAGAATCTGGGCAATAAAGTCAAGTCTAACCTTTTTTATCCTTTGTGCTTTGTCTAATTTCATGTGCTCCTAGGGTCCCGCATGCAGGGGTTCCACACCCGGCACTTCAGACCAGATTTCCTAGTGCAGAATGGCTGGGTCGACACCTCAGCTCCTGGGGCCCAGTGCAGACTCCGCGATATAGAGCCTGAGCTACAGCCAACCCGGCCCTCGAGAGCTCCGCCCCGTCCCTCCCACTGACTCTGACAGGATCTCTACACAGCAGCCCAGCCCACAGCCCACGGGGTAGTGCATGCTCTCACCTCTCCATTCTCTGATCAAAATATAAAGTTTCCTTTGCTTGTGAACCAAACTCAGTCTCGATCTGTTGGCCCCAATGACACTGGGCAGGGGGACACTTGTTGGGGTCCACTCTGGAGGATCAGTAACAGAAATTGAGACTATTGTAACCTCAATGAACAGATGTGTGAGCCAAACTGTAGTTAACATAGAACAGTGTATAAGGCTCGGGTAAAATAAGATGTTTCTAACACTTCCATTTGATATTTCCATCACTTTATTATAAGCAAGTTCAGTGAAAAGGTTTGTCTTATTTGTCAGGTCAATATTAGAGAAACGAAGTGATTTCTTTTCAAGGATGTACATCTAATAATCTTGGTTAAAGCTTCAATCTTGTTTTAAATGCTTTTCCATTGAAAATGATACCTCTCTTTCAGCTCCCCCATTTCTGAGAAGTATAAAATCTTATAATTTATTATTACCAAAGGGGAAAGGTGGGAGGAGGGATAAATTAACAGTTTGGAATTAACACATACACACTGCTATGTATAAAATAGATCATCAACAAGGAACTACTGTATAGCACAGGGAACTACACTCAACATTTTGCAATAACCTATAAGGGGAAATAATCTGAAAAAGAATAGATATTTTTATTGACATCATCTATCAATGACAGTTAAAGTGTAACCTAAGGGAAGCTGGTGGTGAGTGCTTCTGACCCTGAAGACTTCAATCATCTAAAGTTTGGACTCTGCCTACTTCCCAAGGCCCTTAATGAACATATGTGTAGCCGTAGCTTAAAAAATTCCCCAGTTTGGGTTTCGGGGAGACACTGATTTTGAAAAAGCCCTGGTGTTCTCCTTACATGAATGGGACTCTTCCTACTGCTAAAACATGTCTGTCACACCCAGAGGATGGTATACCGTCTGATCGGGAAGAGTTTGGAAAAGGCATCTCATCTCCTCATCTCCTGGTGCTCGGGTTCACCCCTCCAGCGTCTTTACTAACAGTCTCCCCACTTGGAGATGTCAGCACTGTCAACATCCTGTTGCGTACAGTTTGGAATTTGTCCAGAGGATGAAGCGGAAGGATGAGGAACAATGAGAGACAAGTCCTAGGTGCTCAGACAGGCACATGTCACTCTAATTTCCAATCAGGAAGACGAATTGACCAAAGGCTAGGGTTGCCCATGGAAACAGTATAGGGCTTGAGGAAATCCCGCTGCTTTGTGGCCAGTTCCCATAAACACAAGTTGAACAATGGAACTCAGGGGCAGTAAAATTCACGAAACTGCAGAGTTGAAAATATCCATCACTGAAAAATGTCTTGAGGAAAGTCAGAGAAAAGGACTTGTAAGCAAGGGAGAATGGCAGGAAAGGGATTTGAGGAGGTAGAAAGGACTCGCCATTAAGCACAAGAAAAGGAGCTGAACATTGCCAACATTGCAGTTGGCCAAAAAGGGTGTATGCGTTTTTTTCTGTATATATTCAAGAAAAGGGCATACACTTTTTTAGCCAACCAAACAGGTGGGCACTGGAAGTCAATACTACAAAAGATATCACTTTGCATCAGTCAGAAGAGCCATCCTCATAAAGCGCAAACAACAGAAATGCAGGACAGGGCAAGGAGAAGAGGGAGCCCTGTGAGACTTATAGTGGAAATGTATATTGCCAACGGCCATTCTGGAGAAGTGTATTGTGTTTACTAAAGCATCTAAAAAATGAGCTACAGAGCATAGGGCACTTGCACTCATGGGCGTATATCTTGGGAAAAACAAAAATCGAGAGGACACAGGCACCCCAATGTTTACCCCCTCTCTGTTTAAAAGATCCTCGACTAGCATATAACTTAAATGTCTCTGGAGGGAAAAAATGGATAGAGATGTGGTACTTAGGTAGAGTGGAATATTATTCAGCCTGGAAATCAATGAAATATGGCCAGTTGTAACAACTCCGGAGGAGTTACGTATGATCATTCTAAGTGACAGAATTCAAAAAGAAAAAGACACATATCATAAGATATCACTTAAAGGTGGAATCCAAAATGGCTACACATGAAATAAATTACAAAACAAAAACATAGTCAAATATGTAGAAAACACGCATAAGGCTGCTAAACGGGAAAGGTGGGGAGGGGTGAGGCATCATCCAGGAGGTTGAAATTAGCAAAGATACCATTCCAAATACCAAACTGATAATCAACAAGGCCTACACGGTAGCTAAAAGAACTGCACTCAGCACACTCAAGTCACCGGAAAAGAATATATACGACTGGTAAGAATCTGAAAAAGAATTTATTGATGTCTCTCTGTACGTGAATCAAGTGGATGTACAGCAGCAAGAAACAGAGCTTTGAAAATCAGCTGTAACCAATATAGTAATAAACTGAAAAAAATAAACGACAGAGAGACAGAGAAAACCTCTTACAACTTTTCCTCAGGGACGGTGATGCAACATGGATTGAACACATCTAGACACACAGCAGGATGAGACATAAGGCTGGAAACTGTTTGCGCTAAGAGAAATGTGAGGTTGGGTGAGGAAATGCACACCCTTTAAAGTAATACTACCTGGTACCCATTCAATGGGTCCCAAATCTGCAGGTTCAAGGGATCTTCCTACAGCTAAAACATGCATGGAAAACCCAGAGGACTGTACACCATGTGATCGGGAGATGTGTCTAAAATGCACCTCATTTATCCTCTCCTGGTGCTCCTGTTCACCATTCCAGCCACGTTACTTAGAATCTACCCACTTAGAGAATCAGCACATTTAAACTTCTGTTTCACACATTTTGCAAATTGTGAGGAGGATGAACGGGAAGAGGGGGAACCAATGAGAGAAGAGTTGTAGGGGTTTGGACGGGCACATATCACTCTAATTTCCCATTAAGAATAAGAATTAAAGAAAGGCTCAGCCTGCCTCGCCGGAGCCAAAATAGGGCCTGAAGCAATCCTGCGGGTTTGAGGCCAGCTCACAAAAGAGCAACTTAAAACATGGAGCTCAGGGTCACTGCAATTCACACACCTGCAGAGTTATAAATGAAAACTAACGTCCAAAAATATGTTGAGGTAAGGCAAAGAAGAGGATCTGAATGCAAGACAGAATTGCAAGAAACAGATTTCAAGAGATAGATTGGACTCGTCTTTAACGCACATGAAAAGCGGCAGAATTTCGACAATGATGCAGTTGGCCCAAAAGGGCGTATGCGTTTTTTCCTGATTATATCCAGGAAACAACGCAGACGCACTTTATGGGCAACGAAGCAAGCAAGCAATGCAAATGTGCACAACAAAGAAGTCTCATTTCCCACCGGTCAAAAGGGCCATCCTAAAAAATTGTAAAAACCAGAAATGCAGGACAGGCCATGGAGAACAGGGAGCCTTTATACGCTGATGGGCAGTGTGTGAACTGCCGAGAGCCACTCTGGAGAAGTGTATGGTGGTTCCTAAATCATCTAAAAAACAGAGCTACAGAGCATAGGACACTTCCAATCATGGGAGTATATCTAGGGAAGTCTAAAAATCAACAAGACACAAGCACACCACAGTTTAGGGCTACTCTGTTTACAAGAACCTCAACTTCAGTACACCTTAAATATCCCAGGAAAGAGAACAATGGATAAAGAAGATGTGGTACTTATGTACAATGGAATATCTCTTCACCATGAAATCAATGTAATAAGGCTAGTAGAAGGATAAAGAGTGGATTTAGGTCCGATAATACTACTTGAAATAAGTCAAACAGAAAAAGAAACATATCATAAGATATCACTTATAGAGGGAGGGTAAATATGGCTGCACAAGAAATGAATTACAGAACAGAACAGTGTCTCACATTTAGAAAACACACTTATGTCAGCTTAAGGGGAAAGGAGAGGTGGGGTGATGCATAAAACCAGAGTTTGAAATTAGCACAGATACTGTTCAATAAACCAAATAGGTATTAGACAAGATCTACACCTTGCTCAATGAACTGGCCTCAACACACCCTATACACCACAGAGAAATATATCTGAGTAATAAGAATCTTAAAACCCATGTATTGATATATCTCCATAAGGGAATCAAGTGTGTGCAGAGCGGCACAAACACAGCAGTGAAAATGAGCTAAACCCCATTATAGAAATAAATTTTAAAAACAAAACGCAGAAACAATGAAAGAGAGAAAAATTCTTACAAAATTCGCTCAGGGGCTGTGATGCAACCTGGATTGACCACATATAAACCCACAGCTGGATAAGACATAAGGCTGGACACTTGGGGCTGAGAGGATTGGTGAGCTTTGGTGAGCAACTGCCAAAAGTTTAATGCAATACTTCATGCTACTCATTCCAAGGGTCCCAACACTCCAGGTTGAAGGGACTCTTCCTACAGCTAAACCATGCTTGGGAAACCCAGCAACTGGTATACCATATGATCGGGAATGGTTTCTAAAACGCACCTCATTTTTCCTCTCCTGGGGCTCCGGATCGACATTCCAGCCACTTTTCTAACAACATCCCCACATGGAGAGTCAATGCCTTTAAGTTCTGGTATCGCACAGTCTGCAGTTAGTGTGGAGGATGAATGGGAATAGGGGGAACCAGTGAGAAACTAGCAATAGCGGTTTCAATGGGCACATGTCACTCTAATTTCACATCAGTAAGAATAAACCAAAGGCACAGCAAGGTGCCCCAGAAGAAGAATAGGGCCTGAAGGAATCCTCTGGTTATGAGGCAAGACCACAAAAATAAGAGCTGAAAAATGGAGCTAAGGGCCACTGCAATTCAAAAACCTGCAGAGTTATAAACGCCAACTATTTTCAAAAACTATATTGAGGTAAGGCTATGAAGAGGCATTGAAAGCAAGGCAGAATTGCAGGAAACCGATTTCAAGAGGTAGACTGGAATTGCATTGAAAACATATGAAAGGAGTCAGAACCTCGACAATGATGCACTTGGCCAAAAAGGGCGTATGCGTTTTATCCTGAATATATTCAGGATAAAACGCATACGCCCTTTTAGGCCAACCAACCAAGCTGACAAAGGAAATCAGCACAACAATGAAGTCTCACTTCCCCCCGGTCAAAAGGACCATCTGAAAAAAGTGTAAAATCCAGAATGACAGGACAGGCCATGGAGAACTGGGAGCCTTCTTATGCTGAAGGGCGGGATGTAAATTGCCAACAGCCACTCTGGAGAAGTGTATGGTGTTTCCTGAAACATCTAAAAAAAAAAGCAACATAGCCTAGGGCACTTCCACTTATGGTCTTATAGCTTAGGGAAATTAAAATCAAAAAGACACAGCCACCCCAAAGTTTGGGATGGCTCTGTTTACAAGAACCTCGTTTACGGTACAAGTTCAATATCGCAGAAAGCGAAAAATGGATAAAGAAGTTGTGGAACTTACGTACAATGCAATATCACTCAGCAATGAAATCGATGTCATCAGGCGCATAGCAGCATAGTGAGTGGATTCAGGTACGATGATTCTAACTGAAATAAGTCACACAGAAAAAGAAACATCATAAGATATCACTAATACACAGTATGTAAACTTGGCTACACAGGAACTGAATTACAAAACAGAACAGGGTCTCAAATTTAGAAAACCAACTTATGCTTGCTTAAGGGGAAAGGTGAGGTGGGGTGCTGCATAAAACCAGAGACTGAAATGAGCACAGATACCGTTCCATAAGCCAAATATGTAACAGACAAGAGCTACTCCTTGCTCAATGAAATGGACTCAACACCCCATATTCAACGCCTAGGAATATACCTGACTAGTAAGAATCATAAAACCTATCGATTTATATATCTCTGTAAGAGAATCAAGAGTGTGTACAGCGGCATAAATGCAGCAGTGAAAATCAGCTAAATCCCATAATAAAAATAAATTTCTTAAACAAAACACAATGACAGTGAAATAGAGAGGAATACTTAAGTAATTCATCAAGGCTTGTGATGCAAATGGATTTACGACATCTACACCCAGAGCTGGGTGACACATAAGGCTGCACACTTGGGGCTCATAGGATTCGTGAGGTTCGGTGAGCAAATGCAGACTCTTTGAAGTCATATTGCATGGTACCCATTCCACGGGTCTTAACTCTCCTGGTTTAAGGTATTCTTCCTTCAGTAAAACATGCATGTGGAACCCAGATTATGATCAACTGTGTGATCGCGACACATGTTCAAATATGTCTGAGTTTTCGTCCCCTGGTACTCGGGTGCAACATTCCAAACGCTTTACTAACACTCTCCCGACTTGGAGAGTCAGTGCCTTTAACCTCCTCTTTGGCTCAGTTTGCAATTTCTGCGGAAGATGAACAGGAATAGGGAGAACCAATGAGAGACTAGCTGGAGGTGTCTGGACGGGCAAATTTAACTCTCATTTCCCACCAGGAAGAGGAATTAAATAAAGGCTCAGCATGCCGTGATGGAACCAGATTAGGGCCTGAAGCATTCCTGCGGTGTTGCGGCCAGCTCACAGGAAAGCGAGTTGAAGAGGGGAGCTCACGGGCACTGTAATTCACAAACCTGCAGAGTTATAAATGACAGCTATCGTCCAAAAATATACTGAAGTAAGGCTGCCAAGAGGACTTGAAAGCGGGGCAGAATTGCAGGAAACCGATTTCAGGAGGTAGACTGGAATTGCATTTAAAGCATAGGAAAAGAGGCAGAACGTCCACAATGATGCACTTGGCCAAAAAGGGCGTATGCGTTTTTTCCTGAATATATTCAGGAAAAAACGCATACGCCCTTTTTGGCCAACCAAGCAAGCTTGCAAAGGAAATTTGCACTACAATGAAGTCTCACTTCCCCCCTGTCAAAAGGGCCATCTGAAAAAAGTGTAAAATCCATAAAGGCAGGACAGGCCATGGAGAACTGGGAGCCTTGTTATGCTGATGTGCGGGATGTAAATTGCCAACAGCCACTGGGTAGAAGTGTATGGTGTTTCCTGAAACATCTAAAAAACCAAGCAACAGAGCCTAGGGCACTTCCACTTATGGTCCTATAGCTTAGGGAAATTAAAATCAAAAAGACACAGCCACCCCAAAGTTTGGGACGGCTCTGTTTACAAGTACCTCGATTACGGTACAAGTTCAATATTGCAGAAAGTGAAAAATGGATAAAGATGTTGTGGTACTTACGTACAATGCAATATCACTCAGCAATGAAATCTATGTCATCAGGCCCGTAGCAGCATAAGGAGTGGATTCAGGTATGATGATTCCAACAGAAATAAGTCACACAGAAAAAGAAACATCATAAAATATCACTAATACATGGAATGTAAACTTGGCTACACAGGAACTGAATTACAAAACAGACAGAGTTTCAAATTTAGAAAACCAACTTATGCTTGCTTAAGGGGAAAGGTGAGTTGGGGTGCTGCATAAAACCAGAGATTGAAATGAGCACAGATAAAGTTCCTTAAGCCAAATATGGAATAGACAAGAGTTACTCCTTGCTCAACGAAATGGACTCAACACCCCATATTAACGCCTAAGAATGTACCTGACTAGTAAGTATCTTAAAACCTATGGATTGCTATGTCTCCGAAAGAGAATCAAGCGTGTGTACAGGGGCATAAATGCAGCAGTGATAGGATTGGAGAGGTTTGGTGAGCAAATGAAGACGCTTTGAAGTCATATTGCATGGTACCCATTCCACGGGTCTCAACTCTCCAGGTTTAAGGTATTCTTCCTTCAGCTACAACATGCATGTGGAACCCAGAGTATGATCAACCGTGTGATTGGGAGACGCGTTCAAATATCTCAGGTTTCTTCCCCTGGTACTCGGGTGCAACATTCCAGACGTTTTACTAACACTCTCCCGACTTGGAGAGTCAGTGCCTTTAACCTCCTGTTTGGCCCAGTTTGCAAATTCTGTGGAAGATGAACATGAGTAGGGAGAACCAATGAGAGACTAGCTGGAGGTGTCTGGACGGGCAAATTGAACTCTCATTTCCCACCAGGAAGAGGAATTAACCAAAGGCTCAGTGTGCCCATCCGGAACCAGATTAGGGCCTGAAGCAATCCTGCGGTGTTGCGGCCAGCTCACAAGAAAGCGAGTTCAAGAAAGGAGCTCAGGGCCACTGTAATTCACAAACCTGCAGAGTTATAAATGACAGCTATCGTCCAAAAATATACTGAAGTAAGGCTGCCAAGAGGACTTGAAAGCGGGGCAGAATTGCAGGAAACCGATTTCAGGAGGTAGACTGGAATTGAATTCAAAGCATAGGAAAAGAGGCAGAACTTCCACAATGATGCACTTGGCCAAAAAGGGCGTATGCGTTTTTTCCTGAATATATTCAGGTAAAAATGCATACGCCCTTTTTGGCCAACCAAGCAAGCTTGCAAAGGAAATCTGCACTACAATGAAGTCTCACTTCCCCCCGTTCAAAAGGGCCATCGGAAAAAAGTGTAAAATCCAGAAAGGCAGGACAGGCCATGGAGAACTGGGAGCCTTGTTATGCTGATGGGCGGGATGTAAACTGCCAACAGCCACTCCGGAGAAGTGTATGGTGTTTCCTAAAACATCTAAAAAACAAAGCAACAGAGCCTAGGGCACTTCCACTTATGGTCCTATAGCTTAGGGAAATTAAAATCAAAAAGACACAGCCACCCCAAAGTTTGGGACGGCTCTGTTTACAAGAACTTCGTTTACGGTACAAGTTCAATATCGCGGAAAGTGAAAAATGGATAAAGAAGTTGTGGTACTTACGTACAATGCAATATCACTCAGCAATGAAATCTATGTCATCAGGCCCGTAGCAGCATAATGAGTGGATTCAGGTATGATGATTCTAACTGAAATAAGTCACACAGAAAAAGAAACATCATAAGATGTGACTAATACACGGAATGTAAACTTGGCTACACAGGAACTGAATTACAAAACAGAACAAGGTCTCAAATTTAGAAAACCAACTTATGCTTGCTTAAGGGGAAAGGTGAGTTGGGTTGCTGCATAAAACCAGAGATTGAATGAGCACAGATAAAGTTCCTTAAGCCAAATATGGAATAGACAAGAGCTACTCCTTGCTCAACGAAATGGACTCAACACCCCATATTAAACGCCTATGAATGTACCTGACTAGTAAGTATCTTAAAACCTACGGATTGCTATGTCTCTGAAAGAGAATCAAGTGTCTGTACAGGGGCATAAACGCAGCAGTGATAGGATTGGAGAGGTTCGGTGAGCAACTGAAGACCCTTTGAAGTCATATTGCATGGTACCCATTCCACGGGTCTCAACTCTACAGGTTTAAGGTATTCTTCCTTCAGCTAAAACATGCATGTGGAACCCAGAGTATGATCAACCGTGTGATCGGGAGACGTGTTCAAATATGTCTCAGTTCTCGTCCCGTGGTACTCGGGTGCAACATTCCAGACGCTTTACTAAACCTCTGCCGACTTGGAGAGTCAGTGCCTTTAACCTCCTGTTTGGCCCAGTTTGCAATTTCTGCGGAAGATGAACAGGAATAGGGAGAACCAATGAGAGACTAGCTGGAGGTGTCTGGACGGGCAAATTTAACTCTCATTTCCCACCAGGAAGAGGAATTAACCAAAGGCTCAGCGTGCCGTGCCGGAACCAGATTAGGGCCTGAAGCAATCCTGCGGTGTTGCGGCCAGCTCACAAGAAAACCAGTTGAAGAAAGGAGCTCAGGGGCACTGTAATTCACAAACCTGCAGAGTTATAAATGACAGCTATCGTCCAAAATTATACTGAAGTAAGGCTTCCAAGAGGACTTGAAAGCGGAGCAGAATTGCAGGAAACCGAATTCAGGAAGTAGACTGGAATTGCATTTAAAGCATAGGAAAAGAGGCAGAACGTCCACAATGATGCACTTGGCCAAAAAGGGCGTTATGCATTTTTTCCTGAATATATTCAGGAAAAAACGCATAACGCCCTTTTTGGCCAACCAAGCATGCTTGCAAAGAAAATCTGCACTACAATGAAGTCTCACTTACCCCCCCCCCGCTCAAAAGGGCCATCTGAAAAAATGTGTAAAATCCAGAAAGGCAGGACAGGCCATGGAGAACTGGGAGCCTTGTTATGCTGATGGGCGGGATGTAAATTGCCAACAGCCACTCGGGAGAAGTGTATGGTGTTTCCTGAAACACCTAAAAAAAAAAGCAACAGAGCCTAGGGCACTCCACTTATGGTCCTATAGCTTAGGGAAATTAAAATGAAAAAGACACAGCCACCCCAAAGTTTGGGACGGCTCTGTTTACAAGAACCTCGTTTACGGTACAAGTTCAATATTGCAGAAAGTGAAAAATGGATAAAGAAGTTGTGGTACTTACATACAATGCAATATCACTCAGCAATGAAATCTATGTCATCAGGCCCATAGCAGCATAATGAGTGGATTCAGGTATGATGATTCTAACTGAAATAAGTCACACAGAAAAAGAAACTTCATAAGATATCACTAATACATGGAATGTAAACTTGGCTACACAGGAACTGAATTCCAAAACAGAACAGGGTCTCAAATTTAGAAAACCAACTTATGCTTGCTTAAGGGAAAGGTGAGTTGGGGTGCTGCATAAAACCAGAGATTGAAATGAGCACAGATAAAGTTCCTTAAGCCAAATATGGAATAGACAAGAGCTACTCCTTGCTCAACGAAATGGACTCAACACCCCATATTAAACGCCTATGAATGTACCTGACTAGTAAGTATCTTAAAACCTACGGATTGCTATGTCTCTGAAAGAGAATCAAGTGTGTGTACAGGGGCATAAACGCAGCAGTGATAGGACTGGAGAGGTTCGGTGAGCAAATGAAGACCCTTTCAATTCATATTGTATGGTACCCATTCCAAGGGTCTCAACTCTCCATTTTTAAGGTATTTTTCCTTCAGCTAAAACATGCATGTGGAACCCAGAGTATGATCAACCGTGTGATCGGGAGACGTGTTCCAATATGTCTCAGTTTTCATCCCCTGGTACTCGGGTGCAACAATCCAGACGCTGTACTAACACTCTCCCGACTTGGAGAGTCAGTGCCTTTAACCTCCTGTTTGGCCCAGTTTGCAATTTCTGCGGAAGATGAACAGGAATAGGGAGAACCAATGAGAGACTAGCTGGAGGTGTCTGGACGGGCAAATTTAACTCTCATTTCCCACCAGGAACAGGAATTAACCAAAGGCTCAGCGTGCCATGCCGGAACCAGATTAGGGCCTGAATCCATCCTGCGGGGTATACGGCCAGCTCACAAGAAAGCGAGTTGAAGAAAGGAGCTCAGGGGCACTGTAATTCACAAACCTGCAGAGTTATAAATGACAGCTATCGTCCAAAAATATACTGAAGTAAGGCTGACAGGAGGACTTGAATGCGGGGCAGAATTGCAGGAAACCGATTTCAGGAGGTAGACTGAAATTGCATTTAAAGCATAGGAAAAGAGGCAGAACGTTGACAATGATGCACTTGGCCAAAAAAGGCGTATGCGTTTTTTCCTGAATATATCAGGAAAAAACGCATACGCCCTTTTTGGCCAACCAAGCAAGCTTGCAAAGTAAATCTGCACTACAATGAAGTCTCACTTCCCCCCGGTCAAAAGGGCCACCTGAAAAAAGTGCAAAATCCAGAAAGGCAGGACAGGCCATGGAGAACTGGGAGCCTTGTTATGCTGATGGGCGGGATGTAAATTGCCAACAGCCACTCGGGAGAAGTGTATGGTGTTTCCTGAAATATCTAAAAAACAAAGCAACAGAGCCTAGGGCACTTCCACTTATGGTCCTATAGCTTAGGGAAATTAAAATCAAAAAGACACAGCCACCCAACAGTTTGGGACAGCTCTGTTTACAAGAACCTCGTTTACGGTACAAGTTCAATATCGCAGAAAGTGAAAAATGGATAAAGAAGTTTTGGTACTTACTTACAATTCAGTATCACTCAGCAATGAAATCTATGTCATCAGGCCCATAGCAGCATAATGAGTGGATTCAGGTATGATGATTCTAACTGAAATAAGTCACACAGAAAAAGACACATCATAAGATATCACTAATACACGGAATGTAAACTTGGCTACACAGCAAATGAATTCCAAAACAGAACAGGGTCTCAAATTTACAAAACCAACTTATGCTTGCTTAAGGGGAAAGGTGAGTTGGTGTGCTGCATAAAACCACAGATTGAAATGAGCACAGATAAAGTTCCTTAAGCCAAATATGGAATAGACAAGAGCTACACTTTGCTCAACGAAATGGACTCAACACCCCATATCAAACGCCTAACAATGTACCTGACTAGTTAGTATCTTAAAACCTATGGATTGCTATGTCTCCGAAAGAGAATCAAGCGTGTGTACAGGGGCATAAACGCAGCAGTGACAGGATTGGAGAGGTTCGGTGAGCAAATGAACACCCTTTGAAGTCATATTGCATGGTACCCATTGCACGGGTCTCAACTCTCCAGATTTAAGGTATTCTACCTTCAGCTAAAACATGCATGTGGAACCCAGAGTATGATCAACCATGTGATCGGGAGACGTGTTCAAATATGTCTCAGTTTTCGTCCCCTGGTACTCGGGTGCAACATTCCAGACGCTTTACTAACACTCTCCCGACTTGGAGAGTCAGTGCCTTTAACCTGCTGTTTAGCCCAGTTTGCAATTACTGCGGAAGATGAACAGGAATAGGGAGAACCAATGAGAGACTAGCTGGAGGTGTCTGGACGGGCAACATTAACTCTCATTTCCCACCAGGAAGAGGAATTAACCAAATGCTCAGCGTGCCGTGCCGGAACCAGATTAGGACCTGAAGTAAACCTTTGGTGTTGGGGCCAGCTCACAGGAAAGCGAGTTGAAGAAAGGAGCTCAGGGGCACTGTAATTCACAAACCTGCAGAGTTATAAATGACAGCTATCGTCCAAAAATATACTGTAGTAAGGCTGCCAAGAGGACTTGAAAGCAGGGCAGAATTGCAGGAAACCGATTTCAGGAGGTAGAATGGAATTGCATTTAAAGCATAGGAAAAGAGGCAGAACGTCAATAATGATGCACTTGCCGAAAAGGGCGTATGCGTTTTATCCTGAATATATTCAGGAAAAAACGCATAACGCCCTTTTTGGCCAACCAAGCAAGCTTGCAAAGGAAATCTGCACTACAATGAAGTCTCACTTGCCCCCGGTCAAAAGGGCCATCTGAAAAAAGTTTAAAATCCACAAAGGCAGGACAGGCCATGGAGAACTGGGAGCCTGGTTATGCTCATGGGCGGGATGTAAATTGCCAACAGCCACTCGGGAGAAGTGTATGGTGTTTCCTGAAACACGTAAAAAACAAAGCAACAGAGCCTAGGGCACTTCCACTTATGGTCCTATAGCTTAGGGAAATTAAAATCAAAAAGACACATCCACCCCAAAGTTTGGGACGGCTCTGTTTACAAGAACCTCGTTTACGGTACAAGTTCAATATCGCAGAAAGTGAAAAATGGATAAAGATGTTGTGGTACTTACGTACAATGCAATATCACTTAGCAATGAAATCTATGTCATCAGGCCCGTAGCAGCATAATGAGTGGATTCAGGTATGATGATTCTAACTGAAATAAGTCACACAGAAAAAGAAACATCATAAGATATCACTAATACACGGAATGTACACTTGGCTACACAGGAACTGAATTACAAAACAGAAGAGGGTCTCAAATTTAGAAAAGCAACTTATGCTTGCTTAAGGCGAAAGGTGAGCTGGGGTGCTGCATAAAACCAGAGATTGAAATGAGCACAGATAAAGTTCCTTAAGCCAAATATGGAATAGACAAGAGCTACTCCTTCCTCAATGAAATGGACTCAACACCCGATATTAAACGCCTAAGAATGTACCTGACTAGTAAGTATCTTAAAACCTATGGATTGCTATGACTCTGAAAGAGAATCAAGCGTGTGTACAGGGGCATAAACACAGCAGTGACAGGATTGGAGAGGTTCGGTGAGCAAATGAAGACCCTTTGAAGTCATATTGCATGGTACCCATTCCACAGGTCTCAACTCTCCAGGTTTAAGGTATTCTTCCTTCAGCTAAAACATGCATGTGGATCCCAGAGTATGATCAACCGTGTGATCGAGAGACGTGTTCAAATATGTCTCAGTTTTCGTTCCCTGGTACTCGGGTGCAACATTCCAGACGCTTACTAACACTCTCCCAACTTGGAGCGTCAGTTCCTTTAACCTCCTGTTTGGCCCAGTTTGCAATTTCTGCGGAAGATGAACAGGAATAGGGAGAACCAATGAGAGACTAGCTAGAGGTGTCTGGACGGGCAAATTTAAGTCTCATTTCCAACCAGGAAGAGAAATTAACCAAAGGCTCAGCGTGCTGTGCCGGAATCAGATTAGGGCCTGAAGAAATCCTGCGGTGTTACGGCAGGCTCACAAGAAAGCCAGTTGAAGAAAGGAGCTCGGGGCACTGTAATTCACAAACCTGCAGAGTTATAAATGACAGCTATCGTCCAAAAATATACTGAAGTAAGGCTGCCAAGAGGACTTGAAAGTGGGGCAGAATTTCAGGAAACCAATTTCAGGAGGTAGACTGGAATTGCTTTTAAAGCATAGGAAAAGAGGCAGAACGTCGACAATGATGCACTTGGCCAAAAGGGCATATGCATTTTTTCCTGAATATATTCAGGAAAAAACGCATACGCACTTTTTGGCCAACCAAGCAAGCTTGCAAAGGAAATCTGCACTACAATGAAGTCTCATTTCCCCCGGTCAAAAGGGCCATCTGAAAAAAGTGTAAAATCCAGAAAGGCAGGACAGGCCATGGAGAACTGGGAGCCTTGTTATGCTGATGGGCGGGACGTAAATTGCCAACAGCCACACGGGAGAAGTGTATGGTGTTTCCTGAAACACCTAAAAAACAAAGCAACAGAGCCTAGGGCACTTCCACTTATGGTCCTATAGCTTAGGGAAATTAAAATAAAAAAGACACAGCCACCCCAAAGTTTGCGACGGCTCTTTTTACAAGAACCTCATTTACGGTACAAGTTCAATATCGCAGAAAGTGAAAAATGGATAAAGAAGTTGTGGTACTTACGTACGATGCAGTATCACTCAGCAATGAATTCTATGTCATCAGGCCCGTAGCAGCATAATGAGTGGATTCAGGTATGATGATTCTAACTGAAATAAGTCTCACAGAAAAAGAAACATCATAAGATATCACTAACACACGGAATGTAAACTTGGCTACACAGGAACTGATTTACAGAACAGAACAGGGTCTCAAATTTAGAAAACCAACTTATGCTTGCTTAAGTGGAAAGGTGAGTTGCAGTGCTGCATAAAACCAGAGATTGAAATGAGCACAGATGAAGTTCCCTAAGCCAAATATGTAATAGACAAGAGCTACTCTTTGCTCAACGAAATGGACTCATCACCCCATATTAAACGCCTGAGAATGTACCTGATTAGTAAGTATCTTAAAACCTAGAGATTTCTATGTCTCCGAAAGACAATCAAGCGTGTGTACAGGGGCATAAACGCAGCAGTGACAGGATTGGAGAGGTTCGGTGAGCAAATGAAGACCCTTTGAAATCATATTGCATGGTAACCATTCCGCGGCTCTCAACTCTCCAGGTTTAAGGTATTCTTCCTTCAGCTAAAACATGAATGTGGAGCCCAGAGTATGATCAACCGTGTGATTGGGAGACGTGTTCAAATATCTCAGTTCTCATCCCCTGGTACTCGGGTGCAAGATTCCACACGCTTTACTAACACTCTCCCGACTTGGAGAGTCAGTGCCTTTAACCTCCTGTTTCGCCCAGGTTGCAAGTTCTGTGGAAGATGAACAGGAGTAGGCAGAACCAATGAGAGACTAGCTGGAGGTGTCTGGACGGGCAAATTTAACTCTCATTTCCCACCAGGAAGAGGAATTAACCAAAGGCTCAGCGTGCCGAGCCGGAACCAGATTAGGGCCTGAAGCATACTTGCGGTCTTTCGGCCAGCTCACAAGAAAGCGAGTTGAAGAAAGGAGCTCAGGGGCTCTGTAATTCACAAACCTGCAGAGTTATAAATGACAGCTATCATTCCAAAATATACTGAAGTAAGGCTGCCAAGAGGATTTGAAAGCGGGGCAGAAGTGCAGGAAACCGATTTCAGGAGGTAGACTGGAATTGCTTTTAAAGCATAGGAAAAGAGGCAGAACGTCCACAATGATGCACTTGGCCAAAAAGAGCGTATGCGTTTTTTCCTGAATATATTCAGGAAAAAACGCATACGCCCTTTCTGGCCAACCAAGCAAGCTTGCAAAGGAAATCTGCACTACAATGAAGTCTCACTTCCCCCCGGTCAAAAGGGCCATCTGAAAAAAGTGTAAAATCCAGAAAGGCAGGACAGGCCATGGAGAACTGGGAGCCTTGTTATGCTGATGGGCGGGATGTAAATTGCCAACAGCCACTCTGGAGAAGTGTATGGTGTTTCTTGAAACATCTAAAAAACAAATCAACAGAGCCTAGGGCACTTCCACTTATGGTCCTATAGTTTAGGGAAATTAAAATCAAAAAGACACAGCCACCCCAAAGTTTGGGATGGCTCTGTTTACAAGAACCTCGTTTACCGTACAAGTTCAATATCGCAGAAAGCGAAAAATGGATAAAGAAGTTGTGGTACTTACGTATAATGCAATATCACTCAGCAATGAAATCTATGTCATCAGGCCCGTAGCAGCACAATGAGTGGATTCAGCTATGATGATTCTAACTGAAATAAGTCACACAGAAAAAGAACCATCATAAGATATCACTAATACTCGGAATGTAAACTTGGCTACACAGGAACTGAATTATAAAACAGAACAGGGTCTCAAATTTAGAAAACCAACATATGCTTGCTTAAGGGGAAAGGTGAGTTGGGGTGCTGCATAAAACCAGAGATTGAAATGAGCACAGATACCATTCCATAAGCCAAATATGGAATAGACAAGAGCTACTCCTTGCTCAACGAAATGGACTCAACACCCCATATTCAACACCTAGGAATATACCTGACTAGTAAGAATCATAAAACCTATCGATTTATATATCTCTGTAAGAGAATCAAGAGTGTGTACAGCGGCATAAACGCAGCAGTGAAAATCAGCTAAATCCCATAATAAAAATAAATTTCTTATACAAAACACAATGACAGTGAAATAGAGAGGAATACTTAAGTAATTCATCAAGGCTTGTGATGCAACCTGGATTTACCACATCTACACCCACAGCTGGGTGACACATAAGGCTGGACACTTAGGGCTCATAGGATTGGTGAGGTTCGGTGAGCAAATGCAGACCCTTTGAAGTCATATTGCATGGTACCCATTCCACGGGTCTCAACTCTCCTGGTTTAAGGTATTCTTCCTTCAGCTAAAACATCCATGTGGAAACCAGATTATGATCAACCGTGTGATCGGGAGACGTGTTCCAATATGTCTCAGTTTTCGTCCACTGGTACTCGGGTGCAACATTCCAGATGCTTTACTAACACTCTCCCGACTTGGAGAGTCAGTGCCTTTAACCTCCTGTATGGCCCAGTTTGCAATTTCTGCGGAAGATGAACAGGAATAGGGAGAACCAATGAGAGACCTGCTGGAGGTGTCTGGCCGGGCAAATTTAACTCTCATTTCCCACCAGGAAGAGGAATTAACCAAAGGCTCAGCATGCCATGCCGGAACCAGATTAGGGCCTGAAGCAATCCTGCGGTGTTGCGGGCAGCTCACAAGAAAGCCAGTTGAAGAAAGGAGCTCAGGGGCACTGTAATTCACAAACCTGCAGAGTTATAAATGACAGCTATCGACCAAAAATATACTGCAGTAAGGCTGCCAAGAGGACTTGAAAGCGGGGCAGAATTGCAGGAAACCGATTTCAGGAGGTAGACTGGAATTGCATTTAAAGCATAGGAAAAGAGGCAGAACGTCCACAATGATGCACTTGGCCAAAAACGGCGTATGCGTTTTTTCCTGAATATATTCAGGAAAAAACGCATACGCCCTTTTTGGCCAACCAAGCAAGCTTGCAAAGGAAATCTGCACTACAATGAAGTCTCACTTCCCCCCGGTCAAAAGGGCCATCTGAAAAAAGTGTAAAATCCAGAAAGGCAGGACAGGCCATGGAGAACTGGGAGCCTTGTTATGCTGATGGGTGTGATGTAAATTGCCAACAGCCACTCTGGAGAAGTGTATGGTGTTTCCTGAAACATCTAAAAAACAAAGCAACAGAGCCTAGGGCACTTCCACTTATGGTCCTATAGCTTAGGGAAATTAAAATCAAGAAGACACAGCCACCCCAAAGTTTGGGACAGCTCTGTTTACAAGAACCTCATTCACGGTACAAGTTCAATATCGCAGAAAGTGAAAAATGGATAAAGAAGGTGTGGTACTTACGTACAATGCAATATCACTCAGCAATGAAATCTATGTCATCAGGCCCATAGCAGCATAATGAGTAGATTCAGGTATGATGATTCTAACTGAAATAAGTCACACAGATAAAGAAACATCATAAGATATCACTAATACACGGAATGTAAACTTGGCTACACAGGAACTGAATTACAAAACAGAACAGGGTCTCAAATTGAGAAAACCAACTTATGCTTACTTAAGGGGAAAGGTGAGTTGGGGTGCTGCATAAAACCAGAGATTGAAATGAGCACAGATAAAGTTCCTTAAGCCAAATATGGAATAGAAAAGACCTACCCCTTTCTCAACGAAATGGATTCAACAATGAGGTATCACCTCACACCTGGTAGAATAGGCATCATAGAAAATCTACAAGCAAAAAATGCTGGAATGGGTGTGGAGAAAAGGAACCATCTTCCACTATTGTTGGGAATGTAAATTGATACAGTCACTATGGAGAACAATATGGAATTTCTTAAGAAACTAACAATAGAATTACCATATGATACAGCAATCTCAGTACTGGACATATACCCAGACAAAACCATAAATCAAAAAGAGACATTCACCGCAATGTTCATTTCATCACTATTTACAATATCGAGGTAATGGAAGCAACCTAAATGCCCACAGACAGACGAATGCATAAAGCTGTGGTACATATATAAAATGGAATATTACTAAGCCATGAAAAGGAATGAAATTGGGTCATTTGTAGAGACGTCGATGGATCTAGAGACTGTCATACAGAGTGAAGTAAGTCAGAAAGGGAAAAACAAATCTTGTATATTCATGCATATATGTGGAACCTAGAAAAGCTTTACATATTAACCATTTTGCAAGGCATAAATAGAGCAACAGATGTAGACAACAAACGTATGGACAACAAGGGGGGAAAGCTGTTGGGTGGGTGGTGGTGGGAGGAGTTGAGAGACTGGGATTGGCATGTATACATTTATATGTATAAAATAGATAACCAATAAGAGCCTGCTGTATAAAAATATAAAATAAAATTCAAAATTAAAAAGAAATAAAATTTAAAAATAAAACAGAAAAAACAATTATTCCCTTCACATACATGTATTTATATGAATAAATTATTTCCATACTTATATCTGTAAATACAAAAAAGAGGAATAAAATCTACCTTGAACCAAAAACGAAAAAGAGAAAAAAAACACAGAACCCACCAGTTACACAGAGGAAAACCGTATCAGGGCACTTGCTCCAGTTGTAAACAATTCTGAAGTTGGTCAGTGGTGGGGAATCGTCTCCCATTCAGCCAGCAGCCCCCACGCAACAAGCGTCCTCATTGCAAAGCTGGGGCACCGTGCCGAGGCATCTGTGAGTAAACGTGAGCTGAGCCCCAGGCCAGTTGCTGCTGAACTATTCCCACCCGTCCCAGGTAAAACACCTGAATATATACAAGGACTTGAAAGCCTAGAGGAAGGGCCATAGAGCCACACGAGTGACAGCATGCCGGCCGACTTGGTGCCTGCAGGCCAGCCAGGATAGTCCTGGCCCTGGGTGCTCTTCTGGAAGATTTCCATTTCCCTGCCTGAGATACTCGTCCTGTCCCTTCCCCCACTGTCTTTTTCCTTCCTCACCTCTGCCCAGGGAGAAATTGCAGCAGCAGGTATGGGTGACACATCCTCTTCTTTAGCAGGTGGCAGCCTAGCAACTGCTGCAGAAAGTCCAGCAGAGCCCCACTCACACTGGGCCACCCACAAAGCCATGACCTCTCACTCCCTCCCACCAGCCCAGCCCCGAGACTGCTGACAGGGCAGAGAAAATGGTGTCAGGCATGGCTGCAGGGGCTCTTGCTGCCTGGAGTGGTATTTATATTGATCTCAACCCAGGCACACCTGGGGAGGGTTGGCCGGCACGGTAAGGCTGCCCAGCTCAGCCAATCATCACCCCTCAGGGGCTCACAGTTGCAGAAAATGGAACTTGCTGAACCGGCCAGGTCCAAGGAACAGGTGTGGGCTCCTGAGAGTCAGGATAGACAAGGGGCTGCAGCTTTGGCTTGTTTTCTAATCATTTTATCTGGCCCATGAGTGGGAGGCAACTTCAAGAAAACCCTCTCCTAATGAGAGGAACCCAGGAGTCAGGGAGAGGAGGGGTGGGTGGTGGTTGGAGACAGAGGCCTGGTGCCCCGGGTGCAGTGGAAGTCTCTGGAAGACCAGGTGGAGGGAGGCCGCACAGAGTGATGCCCAGGGTCACAGACCTGTCGCAGCTGCTGTTTGTTAGTTCAAGTCCTGCTCTGAGGTGCTCTGTGTCAGCTCTGAGCGACAGGTGAGCTGGGGGTGCTCTGCAATGAGGGCTATGTGCACGGTTCCTGTGTGCCCAGCCCTGCCTCAGTACCTGCAAGGGTAGCTCTGTATCCTGGGAGGGGCCTGACCACGAGAGCCCTGTGGGCTGGGGTGGGGGTGGGGTACCTGCCCAGGTGAGCTCCATATTCTGGGATTGGTCTGACCACGAGAGCCCCATGGGCTGCTGGGGACCTGGTAAAGGATGTCAGGACAGTCAGTGAAGCCACCGAGGATATACCTCCAGTTGCTCCTAATTCCTACACCCTGCTGGTCATTCTACCAACCACCAGGACATGGTATTCTGTATTAGTCTTCAATGATGCCTTCTTTTGTATTCCATTAGTCCCAGAGTCACAAGAAATTTTGGCTTGTGAGTGGCAGGACTCAACATACAACTAAAACAATACTTCCGGGCCGTCTGGCCCCAAGGGTGCAAAAATTCCCACACCATCTTTGGGGAAAGCTTAGCTAAAGACCTAAAAGTTCTACCTCTGGAAAAGGAAACCCTCCTTCAATATGCATACGACATTCTGATCGCCAGCCCTACTAAGGAGGCCTCTGAACTACCAAGCCAATAAAGGATAGAAGTTGTCCAAGAAAAAGCTCAAATATCACAGACTGCGGTGACCTGCCTGGGCTTCATTCTCACAGAAGATCGGAGAAGCCCATCCCAGGAAAGGGAAGAAACCATTTTCAGCCTTACCCCTTTCTAAAACTAGAAGACAGCTTAGGGGTTCCTGGGGAGGCCAGGGTTTGCTGCTTCTGGATCCCTAACTACAGTCTACTAGCTGGGCCTCTATATGAAACACTGAAAGGAAAAGATGATGATCCTTTTGAATAGAATCCAGAAGTGGCCTTTCAAGAATGGAAAGAGCAGTCAATTCAGACCCTTGCCCTGGAACTCCCTAATTTAGCTAAACCCTTTGACCTTTACATTCCCGGTGAAAGGTGAATCGCCATTGGAGATTAGTGCAAAAACTGGGACCACTTGAAATGGAACAATGCAAGAATGCCATCCAGGTAGGATAAACTACGGTCACCAAGGGGCTTGGCCCACTGCCACATCTGGCCAAGATACTGGCGGTATCTAAAAACCTGGAAATCAGCAGCCCGAAAGGCCACCTCCCTCCTAAGGGAAAAGGACCCGATGTGGTGATCCTAACCACCAACCATGCCCTGAAGTTGCAGGGTTCGCTCCGTGGGCACACCGACCTCGTGTGAGGAGGCCCTCCAACTCCAACATCCAGAGAGATAACCGGGGGCAACAGGGCACCATGACGACTCGTGTGAACATCACTTGACCTGGAGTTTCTCTCATAAAACAACAAGAGTGTGTCCCAAAAGAGTAGACTACTGCTTGCAGGACTCACTGCACCCAGAGGGGAGCTAATAATCTTGGCGGGGGAACCGTATATCACACTGTCACCATAGAAAAGCCTACAGACACCGTGATGATGGTGGCCAATAAGACCGGCTGGACTCCTGTTTACTTCAAAAGGCTGTTGACTCAGTGGCCATCATGGTCCTTGATCACCACTGACCCTGGACTGTCTGGGAGTTGAGCGGGCAGGGCTCTGACACCTGGTGCTGTTTGTACGTTAATTCAGGGGCCTAATTGAAGAAAGCGCAGACTGCTGGTCAGAGCATGTAGGCTGGCAGAAACGGTCAGCCTAAGGTGGCCAAACAAATGTGGGGCAGGGTGAAACCGGCCCCCACAGCGTCTCTGCACATCTCTTTCCTGGATCCTTAAAGGTCATTAGAATCTATAACACTTCCAATGCTGGTGCTCAGGTGGACGAGCAGGGAGGCAGGGGGCCTGGGGACAATCAACGTCACCTGGAGGCTGCTGGGGAGAAGCTCTGACACTCGCCCCCGGGTATGAGGGCTCCCAACTCAGCACTCAGCAGTTACAGAAGAAGGGTCTGCACCCTCAGCACTCCTAGAATGAGGAACGGGACAAAAGGCAGAGGAGGGGTTTGTCCCCAGCAAAGCCCATTAAAAATCCCTGGGAGATAAAAATAGAATCTGGGCAATAAAGTCAAGTCTAACCTTTTTTATCCTTTGTGCTTTGTCTAATTTCACGTGCTCCTAGGGTCCCGCATGCAGAGGTTCCACACCCGGCACTTCAGACCAGATTTCCTAGTGCAGAATGGCTGGGTCGACACCTCAGCTCCTGGGGCCCAGTGCAGACTCCGCGATATAGAGCCTGAGCTACAGCCAACCCGGCCCTCGAGAGCTCCGCCCCCTCCCTCCCACTGACTCTGACAGGATCTCTACACAGCAGCCCAGCCCACAGCCCACGGGGTAGTGCATGCTCTCACCTCTCCATTCTCTGATCAAAATATAAAGTTTCCTTTGCTTGAGAACCAAACTCAGTCTCGATCTGTTGGCCCCAATGACACTGGGCAGGGGGACACTTGTTGGGGTCCACTCTGGAGGATCAGTAACAGAAATTCAGACTATTGTAACTTCAATGAACAGATGTGTGAGCCAAACTGTAGTTAACATAGAACAGTGTATAAGGCTCGGGTAAAATAAGATATTTCTAACACTTCCATTTGATATTTCCATCACTTTATTATAAGCAAGTTCAGTGAAAAGGTTTTTCTTATTTGTCAGGTCAATATTAGAGAAACGAAGTGATTTCTTTTCAAGGATGTACATCTAATAATCTTGGTTAAAGCTTCAATCTTGTTTTAAATGCTTTTCCATTGAAAATGATACCTCTCTTTCAGCTCCCCCATTTCTGAGAAGTATAAAATCTTATAATTTATTATTACCAAAGGGGAAAGGTGGGAGGAGGGATAAATTAACAGTTTGGAATTAACACATACACACTGCTATGTATAAAATAGATCATCAACAAGGAACTACTGTATAGCACAGGGAACTACACTCAACATTTTGCAATAACCTATAAGGGGAAATAATCTGAAAAAGAATAGATATTTTTATTGACATCATCTATCAATGACAGTTAAAGTGTAACCTAAGGGAAGCTGGTGGTGAGTGCTTCTGACCCTGAAGACTTCAATCATCTAAAGTTTGGACTCTGCCTACTTCCCAAGGCCCTTAATGAACATATGTGTAGCCGTAGCTTAAAAAATTCCCCAGTTTGGGTTTCGGGGAGACACTGATTTTGAAAAAGCCCTGGTGTTCTCCTTACATGAATGGGACTCTTCCTACTGCTAAAACATGTCTGTCACACCCAGAGGATGGTATATCGGCTGATCGGGAAGAGTTTGGAAAAGGCATCTCATCTCCTCATCTCCTGGTGCTCGGGTTCACCCCTCCAGCGTCTTTACTAACAGTCTCCCCACTTGGAGATGTCAGCACTGTCAACATCCTGTTGCGTACAGTTTGGAATTTGTCCAGAGGATGAAGCGGAAGGATGAGGAACAATGAGAGACAAGTCCTAGGTGTTCAGACAGGCACGTGTCACTCTAATTTCCAATCAGGAAGACGAATTGACCAAAGGCTAGGGTTGCCCATGGAAACAGTATAGGGCTTGAGGAAATCCCGCTGCTTTGTGGCCAGTTCCCATAAACACAAGTTGAACAATGAAACTCAGGGGCAGTAAAATTCACGAAACTGCAGAGTTGAAAATATCCATCACTGAAAAATGTCTTGAGGAAAGTCAGAGAAAAGGACTTGTAAGCAAGGGAGAATGGCAGGAAAGGGATTTGAGGAGGTAGAAAGGACTCGCCATTAAGCACAAGAAAAGGAGCTGAACATTGCCAACATTGCAGTTGGCCAAAAAGGGTGTATGCGTTTTTTTCTGTATATATTCAAGAAAAGGGCATACACTTTTTTAGCCAACCAAACAGGTGGGCACTGGAAGTCAATACTACAAAAGATATCACTTCGCATCAGTCAGAAGAGCCATCCTCATAAAGCGTAAACAACAGAAATGCAGGACAGGGCAAGGAGAAGAGGGAGCCCTGTGAGACTTATAGTGGAAATGTATATTGCCAACGGCCATTCTGGAGAAGTGTATTGTGTTTACTAAAGCATCTGAAAAATGAGCTACAGAGCATAGGGCACTTGCACTCATGGGCGTATATCTTGGGAAAAACAAAAATCGAGAGGACACAGGCACCCCAATGTTTACCCCCTCTCTGTTTAAAAGATCCTCGACTAGCATATAACTTAAATGTCTCTGGAGGGAAAAAATGGATAGAGATGTGGTACTTAGGTAGAGTGGAATATTATTCAGCCTGGAAATCAATGAAATATGGCCAGTTGTAACAACTCCGGAGGAGTTACGTATGATCATTCTAAGTGACAGAATTCAAAAAGAAAAAGACACATATCATAAGATATCACTTAAAGGTGGAATCCAAAATGGCTACACATGAAATAAATTACAAAACAAAAACATAGTCAAATATGTAGAAAACACGCATAAGGCTGCTAAACGGGAAAGGTGGGGAGGGGTGAGGCATCATCCAGGAGGTTGAAATTAGCAAAGATACCATTCCAAATACCAAACTGATAATCAACAAGGCCTACACGGTAACTAAAAGAACTGCACTCAGCACACTCAAGTCACTGGAAAAGAATATATACGACTGGTAAGAATCTGAAAAAGAATTTATTGATGTCTCTCTGTACGTGAATCAAGTGGATATACAGCAGCAAGAAACAGAGCTTTGAAAATCAGCTGTAACCAATATAGTAATAAATTGAAAAAAATAAACGACAGAGAGACAGAGAAAGCCTCTTACAACTTTTCCTCAGGGACGGTGATGCAACATGGATTGAACACATCTAGACCCACAGCAGGATGAGACATAAGGCTGGAAACTGTTTGCGCTAAGAGAAATGTGAGGTTGGGTGAGGAAATGCACACCCTTTAAAGTAATACTACCTGGTACCCATTCAATGGGTCCCAAATCTGCAGGTTCAAGGGATCTTCCTACAGCTAAAACATGCATGGAAAACCCAGAGGACTGTACACCATGTGATCGGGAGATGTGTCTAAAATGCACCTCATTTATCCTCTCCTGGTGCTCCTGTTCACCATTCCAGCCACGTTACTTAGAATCTCCCCACTTGGAGAATCAGCACATTTAAACTTCTGTTTCACACATTTTGCAAATTGTGAGGAGGATGAACGGGAAGAGGGGGAACCAATGAGAGAAGAGTTGTAGGGGTTTGGACGGACACATATCACTCTAATTTCCCATTAAGAATAAGAATTAAAAAAAGGCTCAGCCTGCCTCGCCGGAGCCAAAATAGGGCCTGAAGCAATCCTGCGGGTTTGAGGCCAGCTCACAAAAGAGCAACTTAAAACATGGAGCTCAGGGTCACTGCAATTCACAAACCTGCAGAGTTATAAATGAAAACTAACATCCAAAAATATGTTGAGGTAAGGCAAAGAAGAGGATCTGAATGCAAGACAGAATTGCAAGAAACAGATTTCAAGAGATAGATTGGACTCGTCTTTAACGCACATGAAAAGCGGCAGAATTTCGACAATGATGCAGTTGGCCCAAAAGGGCGTATGCGTTTTTTCCTGATTATATCCAGGAAACAACGCAGACGCACTTTATGGGCAACGAAGCAAGCAAGCAATGCAAATGTGCACAACAAAGAAGTCTCATTTCCCACCGGTCAAAAGGGCCATCCTAAAAAATTGTAAAAACCAGAAATGCAGGACAGGCCATGGAGAACAGGGAGCCTTTATACGCTGATGGGCAGTGTGTGAACTGCCGAGAGCCACTCTGGAGAAGTGTATGGTGGTTCCTAAATCATCTAAAAAACAGAGCTACAGAGCATAGGACACTTCCAATCATGGGAGTATATCTAGGGAAGTCTAAAAATCAACAAGACACAAGCACACCACAGTTTAGGGCTACTCTGTTTACAAGAACCTCAACTTCAGTACACCTTAAATATCCCAGGAAAGAGAACAATGGATAAAGAAGATGTGGTACTTATGTACAATGGAATATCTCTTCACCATGAAATCAATGTAATAAGGCTAGTAGAAGGATAAAGAGTGGATTTAGGTCCGATAATACTACTTGAAATAAGTCAAACAGAAAAAGAAACATATCATAAGATATCACTTATAGAGGGAGGGTAAATATGGCTGCACAAGAAATGAATTACAGAACAGAACAGTGTCTCACATTTAGAAAACACACTTATGTAAGCTTAAGGGGAAAGGAGAGGTGGGGTGATGCATAAAACCAGAGTTTGAAATTAGCACAGATACCGTTCAATAAACCAAATAGGTATTAGACAAGATCTACACCTTGCTCAATGAACTGGCCTCAACACACCCTATACACCACAGAGAAATATATCTGAGTAATAAGAATCTTAAAACCCATGTATTGATATATCTCCATAAGGGAATCAAGTGTGTGCAGAGCGGCACAAACACAGCAGTGAAAATGAGCTAAACCCCATTATAGAAATATATTTTAAAAACAAAACGCAGAAACAATGAAAGAGAGAAAAATTCTTACAAAATTCGCTCAGGGGCTGTGATGCAACCTGGATTGACCACATATAAACCCACAGCTGGATAAGACATAAGGCTGGACACTTGGGGCTGAGAGGATTGGTGAGCTTTGGTGAGCAACTGCCAAAAGTTTAATGCAATACTTCATGCTACTCATTCCAAGGGTCCCAACACTCCAGGTTGAAGGGAATCTTCCTACAGCTAAACCATGCTTGGGAAACCCAGCGACTGGTATACCATATGATCGGGAATGGTTTCTAAAACGCAACTCATTTTTCCTCTCCTGGGGCTCCGGATCGACATTCCAGCCACTTTACTAACAACATCCCCACATGGAGAGTCAATGCCTTTAAGTTCTGGTATCGCACAGTCTGCAGTTAGTGCGGAGGATGAATGGGAATAGGGGGAACCAGTGAGAAACTAGCAATAGCGGTTACAATGGGCACATGTCACTCTAATTTCACATCACTAAGAAGAATTGACCAAAGGCACAGCAAGGTGCCCCAGAAAAAGAATAGGGCCTGAAGGAATCCTGTGGTTATGAGGCAAGATCACAAAAATAAGAGCTGAAAAATGGAGCTAAGGGCCACTGTAATTCAAAAACCTGCAGAGTTATAAACGCCAACTATTTTCAAAAACTATATTGAGGTAAGGCTATGAAGAGGCATTGAAAGCAAGGCAGAATTGCAGGAAACCGATTTCAGGAGGTAGACTGGAATTGCATTTAAAGCATAGGAAAAGAGGCAGAAGGTCGACAATGATGCACTTGGCCAAAAAGGGCGTATGCGTTTTTTCCTGAATATATTCAGGAAAAGACGGATACGAAGGTTTTGGCCAACCAAGCAAGCTTGCAAAGGAAATCTGCACTACAATGAAGTCTCACTTCCCCCGGTCAAAAGGGCCATCTGAATAAAGTGTAAAATCCAGAAAGGCAGGACAGGCCATGAAGAACTTGGAGCCATGTTATGCTGATGGGCGGGATGTAAATTGCCAACAGCCACTCGGGAGAAGTGTACGGTGTTTCCTGAAACATCTAAAAACAAAGCAACAGAGCCTAGGGCACTTCCACTTATGGTCCTATAGCTTAGGGAAATTAAAATCAAAAAGACAGAGCCACCCCAAAAGTTGGGACGGCTCTCTTTACAAGAACCTCGTTTATGGTACAAGTTAAATATTGCAGAAAGCGAAAAATGGATAAAGAAGTTGTGGTACTTACGTACAATGCAATATCACTCAGCAATGAAATCTATGTCATCAGGCAGGTAGCAGCATAGTGAGTGGATTCAGGTACGATGATTCTAACTGAAGTAAGTCACACAGAAAAAGAAACATCATAAGATATCACTAACACACGGAATGTAAACTTGGCTACACAGGAACAGAATTACAGAACAGAACAGGGTCTCAAATTTAGAAAACCAACTTATGCTTGCTTAAGGGGAAAGGTGAGTTGGGGTGCTGCATAAAACCAGAGATTGAAATGAGCACAGATAAAGTTCTATAAGCCAAATATGGAATAGACAAGAGCTACTTCTTGCTCAACGAAATGGACTCAACACCCCATATTAAACGCCTGAGAATGTACCTGACTAGTAAGTATCTTAAAACCTATGGATTGCTATGACTCCAAAAGAGAATCAAGCATGTGTACAGGGGCATAAACGCAGCAGTGATAGGACTGGAGAGGTTCAGTGAGCAAATGACAACCCTCTGAAGTCATATTGCATGGTACCCATTCCACGGGTCTCAACTCTCCAGGTTTATGGTATTCTTCCTTCAGCAAAAACATGCATGTGGATCCCAGAGTATGATCAACCATGTGATCGGAAGACGTGTACAAATATCTCAGTTTTCGTCCCCTGGTACTCAGGTGCAACATTCCAGATGCTTTACTAACACTCTCCCAACTTGGAGAGTCAGTGCCTTTAACCTCCTGTTTGGCCCAGTTTGCACATTCTGCGGAAGATGACCAGGAATAGGGAGAACCAATGAGAGACTAGCTGGAGGTGTCTGGACGGGCAAATTTAACTCTCATTTCCCACCAGGAAGATGAATTAACCAAAGGCTCAGTGTGCCGTGCCGGAACCAGATTAGGGCCTGAAGCAATCCTGCGGTGTTGCGGCCTGCTCACAGGAATGCGAGTTGAAGAAAGGAGCTCAGGGGCACTGTAATTCACAAACCTGCAGAGTTATAAATGACAGCTATCGTCCAAAAATATACTGAAGTAAGGCTGCCAAGAGGACTTGAAAGCGGGGCAGAATTGCAGGAAACCGATTTCAGGAGGTAGACTGGAATTGCGTTTAAAGCATAGGAAAAGAGGCAGAACGTCCACAATGATGCACTTGGCCAAAAAGGGCATATGCGTTTTTTCCTGAATATATTCAGGAAAAAACGCATATGCCCTTTTTGGGCAACCAAGCAAGCTTGCAAAGGATATCTCCACTACAATGAATTCTCACTTCCCCCCGGTCAAAAGGGCCATCTGAAAAAACTGTAAAATCCAGAAAGGCAGGACAGGCCATGGAGAATTGGGAGCCTGGTTATGCTGATGGGCGGGATGTAAATTGCAAACAGCCACTCGGGAGAAGTGTATGGTGTTTCCTGAAACATCTAAAAAACAAAGCAACAGAGCCTAGGGCACTTCCACTTATGGTCCTATAGCTTAGGGAAATTAAAATCAAAAAGACACAGTCACCCCAAAGTTTGGGACGGCTCTGTTTACAAGAACCTCGTTTACGGTACAAGTTCAATATCGCAGAAAGTGAAAAATGGATAAAGAAGTTGTGGTACTTACGTACAATGCAATATCACTCAGCAATGAAATCTATGTCATCAGGCCCGTAGCAGCATAATGAGTGGATTCAGGTATGATGATTCTAACTGAAATAAGTCACACAGAAAAAGAAACATCATAAGATATCACTAATACACGGAATGTAAACTTGGCTACACAAGAACTGAATTACAAAACAGAACAGGGACTCAAATTGAGAAAACCATCTTATGCTTGCTTAAGGGGAAAGGTGAGTTGGGGTGCTGCATAAAACCAGAGATTGAAATGAGCACAGATAAAGTTCTATAAGCCAAATATGGAATAGAGAAGAGCTACTCCTTGCTCAACGAAATGGACTCAACAAGCCATATTAAACGCCTAAAAATGTACATGACTAGTAAATATCTGAAAACCTATAGATTGCTATGTCTCCGAAAGAGAATCAAGCGTGTGTACATGGGCATAAACGCAGCAGTGCTAGGATTGGAGAGGTTCGGTGAGCAAATGTAGACCCTTTGAGGTCATATTTTATGGTACCCATTCCAAGGGTCTCAACTCTCCAGGTTTAAGGTATTCTTCCTTCAGCTAAAACATGCATGTGGAACCCAGAGTATGATCAACCATGTGATCGGGAGACGTGTTCAATTATGTCTCAGTTTTCGTCCAGTGGTACTCGGGTGCAACATTCCAGACGCTTTACTAACACTCTGCGACCTGGAGATTCAGTGCCTTTAATCTCCTGTTTGGCCCAGTTTGCAATTTCTGCGGAAGATGAACAGGAATAGGGAGAACCAATGAGAGAGTAGCTGGAGGTGTCTGGACAGGCAAATTTAACTCTCATTTCCCACCAGGAAGAGGAATTATCCAAAGGCTCAGCGTGCCGTGCCGAACAAGTTTAGGGCCTGAAGCAATCCTGCGGTGTTGCGGCCAGCTCACAGGAAAGCGAGTTGAAGAAAGGAGCTCAGGGGCACTGTAACTCACAAACCTGCAGAGTTATAAATGACAGCTATCATTCAAAAATATACTGAAGTAAGGCTCACAAGAGGACTTGAAAGCAAGGCAGAATTGCAGGAAACCGATTTCAGGAGGTAGAATGGAATTGCATTGAAAACATAGGAAGAGAGGCAGAACCTCGACAACGATGCACTTGGCCAAAAAGGGCGTATGCGTTTTTTCCTGAATATATTCAGGAAAAAACGCATACGCCCATTTTGGCCAACCAAGCAAGCTTGCAAAGGAAATCTGCACTACAATGAAGTCTCACTTCCCCCCGTCAAAAGGGCCATCTGAAAAAAGTGTAAAATCCACAAAGGCAGGACAGGCCATGGAGAACTGGGAGCCTTGTTATGCTGATGGGCGGGATGTAAATTGCCAACAGCCACTTGGGAGAAGTGTATGGTGTTTCCTGAAACATCTGAAAAACAAAGCAACAGAGCCTAGGGCACTTCCACTTATGGTCCTATAGCTTAGGGAAATTAAAATCAAAACGACACAGCCACCCCAAAGTTTGGGACGGCTCTGTTTACAAGAACCTCGTTTACGGTACAAGTTCAATATTGCAGAAAGTGAAAAATGGATAAAGAAGGTGTGGTACTTACGTATAATGCAATATCACTCAGCAATGAAATCTATGTCATCAGGCCCATAGCAGCATAATGAGTGCATTCAGGTATGATGATTCTAACTGAAATAAGTCACACAGAAAAAGAAACATCATAAGATATCACTAATACACGGAATGTAAACTTGGCTACACAGGAACAGAATTACAGAACAGAACAGGGTCTCAAATTGAGAAAACCAACTTATGCTTCCTTAAGGGGAAAGGTGAGTTGGGGTGCTGCATAAAACCAGAGATTGAAATGAGCACAGATAAAGTTCCTTAAGCCAAATATGGAATAGACAAGACCTACTCCTTGCTCAATGAAATGGACTCAACACCCCGTATTAAACGCCTAAGAATGTACCTGACTAGTAAGTATCTTAAAACCTATGGATTTCTATGTCTCCGAAAGAGAATCAAGCGTGTGTACAGGGGCATAAACGAAGCAGTGATAGGATTGGAGAGGTTCGGTGAGCAAATGAAGACCCTTTGAAGTCATATTGCATGGTACCCATCACACGGGTCTCAACTCTCCAGGTTTAAGGTATTCTTCCTTTAGCTAAAACATGCATGTGGAACCCTGAGTATGATCAACCGTGAGATCGGGAGACATGTTCAAATATGTCTCAGTTCTCGTCCCCTGGTACTCGGGTGCAACATTCCAGACGCTTTACTAACACTCTCCCGACTTGGAGAGTCAGTGCCTTTAACCTCCTGTTTGGCCCAGTTTGCAATTTCTGCGGAAGATGAACAGGAATAGGGAGAACCAATGAGAGACAAGCTGGAGGTGTGTGGACGGGCAAATTTAACTCTCATTTCCCACCAGGAAGAGGAATTAATGAAAGTGTCAACGTGCCATGCCGGAACCAGATTAGGGCCTGAAGCAATCCTGCGGTGTTGTGGCCAGCTCACAAGAAAGGGAGTTGAAGAAAGCAGCTCAGGGACACTGTAATTCACAAACCTGCAGAGTTACAAATGACAGCTATCGTCCAAAAATATACTGAAGTAAGGCTGCCAAGAGGACTTGAAAGCGGGACAGAATTGCAGGAAACCGATTTCAGGAGGTAGACTGGAATTGCATTTAAAGCATAGGAAAAGAGGCAGAACGTCCACAATGATGGACTTGGCCAAAAAGTGCGTATGCGTTTTTTCCTGAATATATTCAGAAAAAAACGCATACGCACTTTTTGGCCAACCAAGCAAGCTTGCAAAGGAAATCTGCACTACAATGAAGTCTCACTTCCCCCCCGGTAAAAAGGGGCATCTGAAAAAAGTGTAAATCCAGAAAGGCAGGACAGGCCATGGAGAACTCGGAGCCTTGTTATGCTGATGGCAGGGATGTAAATTGCCAACAGCCACTCGGGAGAAGTGTATGGTGTTTCCTGAAACACCTAAAAAACAAAGCAACAGAGCCTAGGGCACTTCCACTTATGGTCCTATAGCTTAGGGAAATTAAAATAAAAAAGACACAGCCACCCCGAAGTTTGGGATGGCTCTGTTTACAAGAACCTCGTTTACGGTACAAGTTCAATATCACAGAAAGTGAAAAATGGATAAAGAAGTTGTGGTACTTACGTACAATGCAACATCACTCAGCAATGAAATCTATGTCATCAGGCCTATAGCAGCATAATGAGAGGATACAGGTATGATGATTCTAACTGAAATAAATCACACAGATAAAGAAACACCATAAGATATCACTAATACACAGAATGTAAACTTGGCTACACAGGAATTGAATTACAAAACACAACAGGGTCTCAAATTTAGAAAACCAACTTATGCTGGCTTAAGGGGAAAGGTGAGTTGGGGTGCTGCATAAAACGAGAGATTGAAATGAGCACAGATAAAGTTCCTTAAGCCAAATATGGAATAGACAAGAGCTACTCCTTGCTCAATGAAATGGACTCAACACCCCATATTAAACACCTAAGAATGTACCTGACTAGTATCTTAAAACCTATGGATTGCCATGTCTCCAAAATAGAATCAAGCGTGTGTACAGGGGGATAAACGAAGCAGTGATAGGATTGGAGAGGTTTTGTGAGCAAATGAAGACCCTTTGAAGTCATATTGCATGGTACCCATTCCACGGGTCTCAACTCTCCAGGTTTAAGGTATTCTTCCTTCAGCTAAAACATGCATGTGGAACCCAGAGTATTAGAAACCGTGTGATCAGGAGACGTGTTCAAATATGTCTCAGTTCTCGTCCCCTGGTACTCGGGTGCAACATTCCAGAAGCTTTACTAACACTCTCCCGACTTGGAGAGTCAGTGCCTTTAACCTCCTGTTTGGCCCAGTTTGCAATTTCTGCGGAAGATGAACAGGAATAGGGAGAACCAATGAAAGACTAGCTCGAGGTGTCTGGACGGGCAAATTTAACTCTCATTTCCCACCAGGAAGAGGAATTAACCAAAGGCTCAGCGTGCCGTTCCGGAACCAGATTAGGGCCTGAAGCCATCCTGTGGTGTGGCGACCAGCTCACAAGAAAGCGAGTTGAAGAAAGGAGCTCAGGGGCACTGTAATTCACAAACCTGCAGAGTTATAAATGACAGCTATTGTCCAAAAATATACTGAAGTAAGGCTGCCAAGACGACTTGAAGCGGGGCAGAATTGCAGGAAACCGATTTCAGGAGGTAGAGTGGAATTGCATTTAAAGCATAGGAAAAGAGGCAGAACGTCCACAATGATGCACTTGGCCAAAAAGGGCGTATGCCTTTTTTCCTGAATATATTCAGGAAAAAACGCATACGCCCTTTTTGGCCAACCAAGCAAGCTTGCAAAGGAAATCTGCACTACAATGAAGTCTCACTTCCCCCCGGTCAAAAGGGCCATCTAAAAATTGTGTAAAATCCAGAAAGGCAGGACAGGCCATGGAGAACTGGGAGCCTTGTTATGCTGATGGGCGGGATGTAAATTGCCAACAGCCACTCGGGAGAAGTGTATGGTGTTTCCTGAAACATCTAAAAAACAAAGCAACAGAGCCTAGGGCACTTCCACTTATGGTCCTATAGCTTAGGGAAATTAAAATCAAAAAGACACAGCCACCCCAAAGTTTGGGACAGCTCTGTTTACAAGAACCTCGTTTACGGTACAAGTTCAATATCGCAGAAAGTGAAAAATGGATAAAGAAGTTGTGGTACTTACGTACAATGCAATATCACTCAGCAATGAAATCTATGTCATCAGGCCCATAGCAGCATAATGAGAGGATTCAGGTATGATGATTCTAACTGAAATAAGTCACACAGATAAAGAAACACCATAAGATATCACTAATACACGGAATGTAAACTTGGCTACACAGGAACTGAATTACAAATCAGAACAGGGTCTCAAATTTAGAAAACCAACTTATGCTTTCTTATGGGGAAAGGTGAGTTGGGGTGCTGTTTAAAACGAGAGATTGAAATGAGCACAGATAAAGTTCCTTAAGCCAAATATGGAATAGACAAGAGCTACTTCTTGCTCAACGAAATGGACTCAACACCCCGTATTAAACGCCTAAGAATGTACCTGTCTAGTAAATATCTTAAAACCTATGGATTTATATATCTCTGTAAGAGAATCAAGCGTGTGTACAGCGGCATAAACGCAGCAGTGAAAATCAGCTAAATCCCATAATAAAAATAAATTTCTTAAACAAAACACAATGACAGTGAAATAGAGAGGAATACTTAAGTAATTCATCAAGGCTTGTGATGCAACCTGGATTTATCACATCTACACCCAGAGCTGGGTGACACATAAGGCTGGACACTTGAGGCTCATAGGATTGGTGAGGTTTGGTGAGCAAATGCAGACCTTTTGAAGTCATTGCATGATACCCATTCCATGGGTCTCAACTCTCCAGGTTTAAGGGATTCTTCCTTCAGCTAAATCATGCATGTGGAAACCAGAGTACAATCCACCGTGTGGTCTGGAAACGTATTCAAATGTGTCTCAGTTTTCGTCCCCTGGTACTCATGTGCAACATTCCAGATGCTTTACTACCACTCTCCCCACTTGTAAAGTCAGTGCCTTTAAACTCCTGTTTGGCCCAGTTTGCAATTTCTGTGGAAGATGAACAGGAATAGGGAGAACAAATGACAGCCTAGCTGGAGGTGTCTGGACGGGCAAATTTAACTCTCATTTCCCACCAGGAAGAGGAATTAACCAAAGGCTCAGCGGAACCAGATTAGGGCCTGAAGCAAAACGGTGGTGTTGTGGCCCGCTCACAAGAAAGCGAGTTGAAGAAAGGAGCTCAGGGGCACTGTAATTCACAAACCTGCAGAGTTATAAATGACAGCTATCGTCCAAAAATATACTGAAGTAAGGCTGCCAAGAGGACTTGAAAGCGGGGCAGAATTGCAGGAAACCGATTTCAGGAGGTAGACTGGAATTGCATTTAAAGCATAGGAAAACAGGCAGAACGTCCACAATGATGCACTTGGCCAAAAAAGGCGTATGCCTTTTTTCCTGAATATATTCAAGAAAAAATGCATACGCACTTTTTGGCCAACCAAGCAAGCTTGCAAAGGAAATCTGCACTACAATGAAGTCTCATTTCCCCCGTGTCAAGAGGGCCATCTGAAAAAAGTGTAAAATCCAGATAGGCAGGACAGGCCATGGAGAACTGGGAGCATTGTTATGCTGATGGGCAGGAAGTAAATTGCCAACAGCCGCTCTGGAAAAGTGTATGGTGTTTCCTGAAACATCTAAAAAACAAATCAACAGAGCCTAGGGCACTTCCACTTATGGTCCTATAGCTTAGGGAAATTAAAATCAAAAAGACACAGCCACCCCAAAGGTTGGGACGGCTCTGTTTACAAGAACCTCATTTACGGTACAAGTTCAATATCGCAGAAAGTGAAAAATGGTTAAAGAAGTTGTGGTACTTACGTACAATGCAATATCACTCAGCAATGAAATCTATGTCATCAGGCTCGTAGCAGCATAATGAGTGGATTCAGGTATGATGATTCTAACTGAAATAAGTCACACAGAAAATGAAACATCATACGATATCACTAATACACGGAATGTAAACTTGGTTACACAGGAACTGAATTACAGAACAGAACAGGGTCTCAAATTTAGAAAACCAACTTATGCTTGCTTAAGAGGAATGGTGAGTTGGGGTGCTGCATAAAAGCAGAGATTGAAATGAGCACAGATAAAGTTCCTTAAGCCAAATATGGAATAGACAAGAGCTACTCCTTGCTAAATGAAATGGACTCAACACCCCTTATCAAACGCCTAAGCATGTACCTGACTAGAAAGTATCTTAAAACCTATGGATTGCTATGTCTCTGAAAGAGAATCAAGCGTGTGTAGAGGCGCATAAACGCAGCAGTGATAGGATTGGAGAGGTTCGGTGAGCAAATGAAGACTCTTTGAAGTCATATTGCATGTTCCCCATTCCACGGGTCTCAACTCTCCAGGTTTAAGGTATTCTTCCTTCAGCTAAAACATGCATGTGGAATCCAGAGTATGATCAACCGTGTGATTGGGAGACATGTTCCAATATGTCTCAGTTTTTATCCCCTGGTACTCGGGTGCAACATTCCAGACGCTTTACCTACACTCTCCCGACTTGGAGAGTCAGTGCCTTTAACCTCCTGTTTGGCCCAGTTTGCAATTTCTGCAGAAGATGAACAGGAATAGGGAGAACCAATGAGAGACTAGCTGGAGGTGTCTGGACGGGCAAATTTAACTCTCATTTCCCCCCAGGAAGAGGAATTAACCAAAGGCTCAGTATGCCGTGCCGGAACCAGATTAGGGCCTGAAGCTATCATGCGGTGTTCCGGCCAGCTCACAGGAAAGCGAGTTGAAGAAAGGAGCTCAGGGGCACTGTAATTCACAAACCTGCAGAGTTATAAATGACAGCTATCGTCCAAAAATATACTGAAGTAAGGCTGCCAAGAGGACTTGAAAGCGGGGCAGAATTGCAGGAAACCAATTTCAGGAGGTAGACTGCAATTGCACTTAAAGCATAGGAAAAGAGGCAGAAGGTCGACAATGATGCACTTGGCCATAAAGGGCGTATGACTTTTTTCCTGAATATATTCAGGAAAAAACGCATACGCCCTTTTTGGCCAACCAAGCAAGCTTGCAAAGGAAATCTGCACTACAATGAAGTCTCACTTCCCCTGGTCCAGAGGGCCATCTGAATAAAGTGTAAAATCCAGAAAGGCAGGACAGGCCATGGAGAACTGGGAGCCTTGTTATGCTGATGGGCGGGATGTAAATGGCCAACAGCCACTCAGGAGAAGTGTATGCTGTTTCCTGAAACATCTAAAAAACAAAGCAAAAGAGCCTACGGCACTTCCACTTATGGTCCTATAGCTTAGGGAAATTAAAATCAAAAAGACACATCCACCCCAAAGTTTGGGACAGCTCTGTTTACAAGAACCTCGTTTACAGTACAAGTTCAATATCGCAGAAAGTGAAAAATGGATAAAGAAGTTGTGGTACTTATGTACAATGCAATATCACTCAGCAATGAAATCTATGTCATCAGGCCCGCAGCAGCATAATGAGTGGATTCAGGTATGATGATTCTAACTGAAATAAGTCACACAGAAAAAGAAACATCATAAGATATCACTAATACACGGAATGTAAACTTGGCTACACAAGAACTGAATTACAAAACAGGACAGGGTCTCAAATTGAGAAAAGCAACTTATGCTTGCTTAAGGGGAAAGGTGAGTTGCAGTGCTGCATAAAACCAGAGATTGAAATGAGCACAGATAAAGTTCCTTAAGCCAAATATGGAATAGACAAGAGCTACTCCTTGCTCAACGAAATGGACTCATCACCCTATATGAAACGCCTGAGAATGTACCTGACTAGTAAGTATCTTAAAACCTATGGATTGCTATGTCTCCGAAAGAGAATCAAGCGTGTGTACAGGGGCATAAACGCAGCAGTGATAGGATTGGAGAGGTTCGGTGAGCAAATGAAGACCCTTTGAACTCATATTGCATGGTACCCATTCCACGGGTCTCAACTCTCCAGGTTTAAGGTACTCTTCCTTCATCTAAAACATGCATGTGGATCCCATAATATGATCAACCGTGTGATCGGGAGACGTGTTCAAATATGTCTCAGTTTTCGTCCCCTGGTACTCGGGTGCAATATTCCAGACGCTTTACTAACACTCTCCCGACTTGGAGAGTCAGTGCCTTTAACCTCCTGTTTGGCCCAGTTTGCAATTTCTGCGGAAGATGAACAGGAATAGGGAGAACCAATGAGAGACTAGCTGGAGGTGTCTGGACGGGGAAATTTAACTCTCATTTCCCACCAGGAAGAGGAATTAACCAAAGGCTCAGCGTGCCGTACCGGAACCAGATTAGTGCCTGAAGCAATCCTGCGGTGTTGCGGCCAGCTCAGAAGAAAACGAGTTGAAGAAAGGAGCTCGGGGCACTGTAATTCACAAACCTGCAGAGTTATAAATGACAGCTACCGTCCAAAAATATACTGAAGTAAGGCTGCCAAGAGGACTTGAAAGCGGGGCAGAATTGCAGGAAACCGATTGCAGGAGGTAGATAGGAATTGCATTTAAAGCATTGGAAAAGAGGCAGAACGTACACAATGATGCACTTGGCAGAAAAGGGCGTATGCATTTTTTCGTGAATATGTTCAGGAAAAAACGCATACGCCCTTTTGGCCAACCAAGCAAGCTTGCAAAGGAAATCTGCACTACAATGAAGTCTCACTTCCCCAGTCAAAAGGGCCATCTGAAAAAAGTCTAAAATCCAGAAAGGCAGGACAGGCCATGGAGAACTGGGAGCCTTGTTATGCTGATGGTCGTGATGTTAATTGCAAACAGCCACTTGGGAGAAGTGTATGGTGTTTCCTGAAACATCTAAAAAACAAAGCAACAGAGCCTAGGGCACTTCCACTTATGGTCCTTTAGCTTAGGGAATTTAAAATCAAAAAGACACAGCCACCCCAATTTTTTGGGACGGCTCTGTTTACAAGAACCTCGTTTACGGTACAAGTTCAATATCGCAGAAATTGAAAAATGGATAAAGAAGTTGTGGTATGACGTACAATGCAATATCACTCAGCAATGAAATCTATGTCATCAGGCCGTAGCAGCATAATGAGTGGATTCAGGTATGATGATTCTAACTGAAACAAGTCACACAGAAAAAGAAACATCATAAGATATCACTAATACACGGAATGTAAACTTGGCTACATAGGAAATGAATTACAAAACAGAACAGGGTCTCAAATTTAGAAAAACCAACTTATGCTTGCTTAAGGGGAAAGGTGAGTTGGGGTGCTGCATAAAACCAGAGATTGAAATGAGCACAGATAAAGTTCCTTAAGCCAAATATGGAATAGACAAGAGCTACTCCTTGCTCAATGAAATGGACTCAACACCCCATATTAAACACCTAAGAATGTACCTGACTAGTAAGTATCTTAAAACCTATGGATTGCTATGTCTCTGAAAGAGAATCAAGCGTGTGTACAGGGGCATAAACACAGCAGTGACAGGATTGGAGAGGTTCGGTGAGCAAATGAAGACCCTTTGAAGTCATATTGCATGGTACCCATTCCACGGGTCTCAACTCTCCAGGTTTAAGGTATTCTTCCTTCAGCTAAAACATGCATGTGGAACCCAGAGTATGATCAACCGTGTGATCGGAAGACATGTTCAAATATGTCTCAGTTTTCGTCCCTGGTCCTCGGGTGCAACATTCCAGACGCATTACTAACACTCTCCCGACATGGAGAGTCAGTGCCTTTAACCTCCTGTTTGGCCCAGTTTGCAATTTCTGCGGAAGATGAACAGGAATAGGGAGAACCAATGAGAGACTAGCTGGAGGTGTCTGGACGGGCAAATTTAACTCTCATTTCCCACCAGGAAGAGGAATTAACGAAAGGCTCAGCGTGCCATGCCGGAATCAGATTAGGGCCTGAAGCCATCGTGCAGTGTTGCGGCCAGCTCACAAGAAAGCGAGTTGAAGAAAGGAGCTCAGGGGCACTGTAATTCACAAACCTGCAGAGTTATAAATGACAGCTATCGTCCAAAAATATACTGAAGTTAGGCTGCCAAGAGGACTTGAAAGCGGGGCAGAATTGCAGGAAACCGAATTCAGGAGGTAGACTGGAATTGCATTTAAAGCACAGGAAAAGAGGCAGAATGTCGACATGATGCATTTGGCCAAAAAGGGCGTATGCGTTTTTTCCTGAATATATTCAGGAAAAAACGCATACGCCCTTTTTGGCCAACCAAGCAAGCTTGCAAAGGAAATCTGCACTACAATGAAGTCTCACTTCCTCCCGCTCAAAAGGGCCATCTGAAAAAAGTCTAAAATCCAGAAAGGCAGGACAGGCCATGGAGAACTGGGAGCCTTGTTATGCTGATGGGCGGGATGTAAATTGCAAACAGCCACTGGAGAGAAGTGTATGGTGTTTCCTGAAACACCTAAAAAACAAAGCAACAGAGCCTAGGGCACTTCCACTTATGGTCCTATAGCTTAGGGAAATTAAAATCAAAAAGACACAGCCACCCCAAAGTTTGGGACGGCTCTGTTTACAAGAACCTCGTTTACAGTACAAGTTCAATATCGCAGAATGTGAAAAACGGATAAAAAGTTGTGGTATTACGTACAATGCAATATCACTCAGCAATGAAATCTATGTCATCAGGCCCGTAGCAGCATAATGAGTGGATTCAAGTATGATGATTCTAACTGAAACAAGTCACACAGAAAAAGAAACATCATAAGATATCACTAATACACGGAATGTAAACTTGGCTACATAGGAAATGAATTACAAAACAGAACAGCGTCTCAAATTTAGAAAACCAACTTATGCTTGCTTAAGGGGAAAGGTGAGTTGGGGTGCTTCATAAAACCAGAGATTGAAATGAGCACAGATAAAGTTCCTTAAGCCAAATATGGAATAGACAAGAGCTACTCCTTGCTCAACTAAATGGACTCAACACCCCAAATTAAACGCCTAAGAATGTACCTGACTAGTAAGTATCTTAAAACCTATGGATTGCTATGTCTCCGAAAGAGAATCAAGCGTGTGTACAGGGGCATAAACGCAGCAGTGATAGGATTGGAGAGGTTCGGTGAAAAAATGAAGACCCTTTGAAGTCATATTGCATGGTACCCATTCCACGGGTCTCAACTCTCCATGTTTAAGGTATTCTTCCTTCAGCAAAAACATGCATGTGGAACCCAGAGTATGATCAACCGTGTGATCGGGAGACCTGTTCAAATATGTCCAGTTTTCGTCCCCTGGTACTCGGGTGCAACATTCCAGACGCTTTACTAACACTCTCCCGACTTGGAGAGTCAGTGCCTTCTACCTCCTCTTTGTCCCAGTTTGCAATTTCTGCGGAAGATGAACAGGAATAGGGAGAACCAATGAGAGACTAGCTGGAGGTGTCTGGACGGGCAAATTTAACTCTCATTTCCCACCAGGAAGAGGAATTAACCAACGGCTCAGCGTGCCGTACCGGAACCAGATTAGTGCCTGAAGCAATCCTGCGGTGTTGCGGCCAGCTCACAAGAAAACGAGTTGAAGAAAGGAGCTCAGGGGCACTGTAATTCACAAACCTGCAGAGTTATAAATGACAGCTATCATCCAAAAATATACTGAAGTAAGGCTGCCAAGAGGACTTGAAAGCGGGGCAGAATTGCAGGAAACCGATTTCAGGAGGCAGACTGGAATTGCATTTAAAGCATAGGAAAAGAGGCAGAACTTCGACAATGATGCACTTGGCTAAAAAGGGCGTATGCGTTTTTTCCTGAATATATTCAGGAAAAAAAGCATATGCACTTTTTGGCCAACCAAGCAAGCTTGCAAAGGAAATCTGCACTACAATGAAGTCTCACTTCCCCCCCGGTCAAAAGGGCCATCTGAAAAAAGTGTAAAATCCAGTAAGGCAGGACAGGCCATGGAGAACTGGGAGCCTTGTTATGCTGATGGGCGGGATGTAAATTGTCAACAGCCACTCCGGAGAAGTGTATGGTGTTTCCTGAAACATCTAAAAAACAAAGCAAGAGAGCCTAGGGCAGTTACCCTTATGGTCCTATAGCTCAGGGTAATTAGAATCAAAAAGACAGAGCCACCCAAAAGTTTGGGACGGCTCTGTTTACAAGAACCTCGTTTATGGTACAAGTTCAATATCGCAGAATTTGAAAAATGGATAAAGAAATTGTGGTACTTTCGTACAATGCAATATCACTCAGCAATGAAATCTATGTCATCAGGCCCGTAGCAGCATAATGAGTGGATTCAGGTATGATGATTCTAACTGAAGTAAGTCACACAGAAAAAGAAACATCATAAGATATCACTAATACACGGAATGTAAACTTGGCTACACAGGAACTGAATTACAAAACAGAACAGGGTCTCAAATTGAGAAAACCAACTTATGCTTGCTTAAGGCGAAAGGTGAGTTGGGGTGCTGCATAAAACCAGAGATTGAAATGAGCACAGATAAAGTTCCTTAAGCCAAATATGGAATAGACAAGAGCTACTCCTTGCTCTACGAAATGGACTCAACACCCCATATTAAACGCCTAAGAATGTACCTGACTAGTAAGTATCTTAAAACCTATGGATTGCTATGTCTCTGAAAGAGAATCAAGCGTGTGTACAGAGGCATAAACGCAGCAGTGACAGGATTTGAGAGGTTCGGTGAGCAAATGAAGACCCTTTGAAGTCATATTGCATGGTACCCATTCCACGGGTCTCAACTCTCCAGGTTTAAGGTATTCTTCCTTCAGCTAAAACATGCACGTGGAACCCAGAGTATGATCAACCGTGTGATCGGGAGACTTGTTCAAATATGTCTCAGTTTTCGTCCCCTGGTACTCGGGTGCAACATTCCAGACGCTTTACTAACACTCTCCCGACTTGGAGAGTCAGTGCCTTTAACCTCCTGTTGGCCCAGTTTGCAATTTCTGCGGAAGATGAACAGGAATAGGGAGAACCAATGAGAGACTAGCTGGAGGTGTCTGGACGGGGAAATTTAACTCTCATTTCCCACCAGGAAGAGGAATTAACCAAAGGCTCAGCGTGCCGTACCGGAACCAGATTAGTGCCTGAAGCAATCCTGCGGTGTTGCGGCCAGCTCAGAAGAAAACGAGTTGAAGAAAGGAGCTCGGGGCACTGTAATTCACAAACCTGCAGAGTTATAAATGACAGCTACCGTCCAAAAATATACTGAAGTAAGGCTGCCAAGAGGACTTGAAAGCGGGGCAGAATTGCAGGAAACCGATTGCAGGAGGTAGATAGGAATTGCATTTAAAGCATTGGAAAAGAGGCAGAACGTACACAATGATGCACTTGGCAGAAAAGGGCGTATGCATTTTTTCGTGAATATGTTCAGGAAAAAACGCATACGCCCTTTTTGGCCAACCAAGCAAGCTTGCAAAGGAAATCTGCACTACAATGAAGTCTCACTTCCCCCAGTCAAAAGGGCCATCTGAAAAAAGTCTAAAATCCAGAAAGGCAGGACAGGCCATGGAGAACTGGGAGCCTTGTTATGCTGATGGTCGTGATGTTAATTGCAAACAGCCACTTGGGAGAAGTGTATGGTGTTTCCTGAAACATCTAAAAAACAAAGCAACAGAGCCTAGGGCACTTCCACTTATGGTCCTTTAGCTTAGGGAATTTAAAATCAAAAAGACACAGCCACCCCAATTTTTGGGACGGCTCTGTTTACAAGAACCTCGTTTACGGTACAAGTTCAATATCGCAGAAATTGAAAAATGGATAAAGAAGTTGTGGTATGACGTACAATGCAATATCACTCAGCAATGAAATCTATGTCATCAGGCCCGTAGCAGCATAATGAGTGGATTCAGGTATGATGATTCTAACTGAAACAAGTCACACAGAAAAAGAAACATCATAAGATATCACTAATACACGGAATGTAAACTTGGCTACATAGGAAATGAATTACAAAACAGAACAGGGTCTCAAATTTAGAAAACCAACTTATGCTTGCTTAAGGGGAAAGGTGAGTTGGGGTGCTGCATAAAACCAGAGATTGAAATGAGCACAGATAAAGTTCCTTAAGCCAAATATGGAATAGACAAGAGCTACTCCTTGCTCAATGAAATGGACTCAACACCCCATATTAAACACCTAAGAATGTACCTGACTAGTAAGTATCTTAAAACCTATGGATTGCTATGTCTCTGAAAGAGAATCAAGCGTGTGTACAGGGGCATAAACACAGCAGTGACAGGATTGGAGAGGTTCGGTGAGCAAATGAAGACCCTTTGAAGTCATATTGCATGGTACCCATTCCACGGGTCTCAACTCTCCAGGTTTAAGGTATTCTTCCTTCAGCTAAAACATGCATGTGGAACCCAGAGTATGATCAACCGTGTGATCGGAAGACATGTTCAAATATGTCTCAGTTTTCGTCCCTGGTCCTCGGGTGCAACATTCCAGACGCATTACTAACACTCTCCCGACATGGAGAGTCAGTGCCTTTAACCTCCTGTTTGGCCCAGTTTGCAATTTCTGCGGAAGATGAACAGGAATAGGGAGAACCAATGAGAGACTAGCTGGAGGTGTCTGGACGGGCAAATTTAACTCTCATTTCCCACCA